>NW_024096525.1:1200000-1815000 GCF_016545835.1 Crotalus tigris
ACATGTGCTGATCAGTGTGTATGTGTGTATGCATCTATGAATTATGTGTGTGTGTTTGTGTATCTCAAAATGCTCCACAGCTACAATTCACAGTCCCATTTTATGAATTGTCCAAAATTTTCTAGCAGATTTAAACTTGTTAAAGGAATACCAAAATATAAATAATAACTATATTTGGGAATTGCGGGTTAATCATTGCAAAAAAAAAAACTGCTTTAGCAGTGGTTTTTTTTTTAATTTTAAGTATCTAGGTATTGTTGGATTTAAATTTTAATAGCAGCTTCGATTACAACAATTGTGCTAATAAAACCATACTTAATACCAAAACATTAAATTAAAAATTACAGACAGGTTGCAGATTAACATAACTACAGTTTAAAAGGAGATGATGAAACTAATGACTGTAACAGTAAAAAAAAAAAAAAAAAAAAAAAACAGCCACCCAGTCATTACAAATGAACCATGGATGCCTCAGTAATTCTCTCAAATGCCAAGCGGTTATCCCATAATCAGGCAGTAACAAGATGAAATCAGAAATCTTTTGGAAGCAGATTTTATACAAACGGGGCATCACAATAACAATGTCCTTGTTTGGCAAACCACAGATCCTGAGCCTCTGAACTAATCAAGAAAGTTCATACTGTTCATCACGTTTGAACTTTATGTACAAAGAATAACACAATCTCCTCTACCATGCGTTGCCAATTGGAGGTATTCTGTCTGGCCATTTTAAGAGCAGTGAGAGAAAGCAGCGTTGTCTTTTCTGTAATCTGTCCTCTCCTTTTCTCTGCTGATTTCCATATATGTTATGAAGAATAGGCCAGTGTTCCTTTGCACATTGCACATAGGTTTTTAGAAGCAAGACAGCTAAGTCCAGGGAGGAAAACAGCTCTGGCCTGAATTAACTCTTTTGGTGGTTCTACATTCTCTGAGAAATTAGGGAGCTATTCTCGACTGTTTTCATTTATGTGATTTTACATTATTCTTTCAAATTCTTCTCCATGAACATTTTTTCCAAAAGAAAAACTGTCAGAGTAAGTTGTGAAATAATTACAGAGAGAATCCAGCCTCGTCTTCAGTGATTTTAGGGTCTACATTCAGGATTCCCTCTGCATAAGATAATGACTTTGCAGCTAAAGGAGGCCCACTGGTACTTATGTAAGATTATTGCAAGCTGCATTTCTTAATTTTAAAAAGGCACCCCTATGTGCAGATGCTTGAATAATTCACAGTGCTTAGTATGCTCCTCTAATCTCTTCTAAAATGCAAATTTCAGAAGGAGCACAGTGGTCCAAGAGGGAAACTGCTAAACTAAGTGATAGTTAAACCAACCATTTATGTTGTCACCATTATTAAAAATTATAACAAACCTGTTCTATTAAGATTTTTAATTTTCTTAGTAATAAATGTTTAAATACATTTTAAAAAGAGACTTAAGACGTGCCCATTCTTCACCCATTTTAAATAACTAGTTCCCTGTGATCTTTAAGAGATATGTTATTGATTTTTCAAAGGTCAATATACAATGTTAGGGTTGGTGGGTAGTCAAAATAGTTTCCGAATTTTTCAAAGAACAAAATAATTCAATGCAAAGAAGATCCCCCTTAGATTTGGCTTTCTTGCTTTTAAAAACTTACGTGCAACGTGCAAGGAAACACTAGCCTATTGTTCATAATTACTACCTATGTCTATCTGATAAAATTTCATCTCCTTCTACAGACAGTGGGAAAGTGATATGTGCTAGCTCCTCAAGCCTTTAAAATCTGAGAAATTATAATTGCAAAGTCGAATAAAGTTTATTATCAAAAAGTCTAAGACACTGTCAGTACCAGTTTATGTAATGCAAATATTTACCATCTTTCTATGCAAAAATCCACTTCAAGAATATTTTCAGAAATAAACTACCAATATTAAAATATTCAGGCATAGTATAAAACTGCAGCAAGATCATTATTCTTGAGCAAGTTAAAAAAAAAACAAGAGCAAAAAAACGGGTGTTGAAATTTTGCTTGAAAGCCATTAGGCAGAGATATATTTCATGCGGCATGAAGTTCCCAAATGAAAGGTCCAGTTTCTTTCCTAGCAATCTAAGGGATCTTACTGGTTAGCAGTCAGAACAGATCCTGTTGGTATTTGTCTGGATAAGTCTCTAATTAAAATTTAAATCAGATTAAAAGTTAAATTAACTTTTAATAAACAAAATGTTAAGAATGGGGTCACTGACTTGCAGGAATTGGGCTATACTTCCTTTTAGTTTCAGCACCTGAAATTTGAAGAGATGTAGCTAATAGGACATGATACCACTCAAGTACTGTAGCCTCAGCTGAAATTCACATGCAGACCTGCTGCATCTGTGATCGAAGGTAAGACTTTGGGATGTCACTAATTTCCATAACTACACCAAAACCCACCAGCTGCAATTTAAAGAACTCTTCCAGATATTTTGTTTTTTTCTGGCTTGTTTTCAGTTCCAGTGCCTCAGGTTTGATGAGAAACAACTTTAGAAGTATCCAGGTGTTTCAGGAAAAACTTTATTTGGATTGCGAGATCATATTTCCCCTTAGACAAATATTGTGAAGGCTAAGCATACAGTTTCTCTCTATCTTAGTGTACTGTTGTCTATTCGTCCTATCTATTCCAATTTTATTATGTCAAGAATTGGATAAAATACTGAGGTGATATCGGATCAATGCAGAGTATACTGTATTACTTTTTGTGATTTGGAAGCAGCCTAAATGTTTGTGTTCTTAATAACTATGGTTAAATTACTGACTTACTGGTTGTGATCAATGACAAAGATCAATTTCTTATTTCTTGTTACCAAGCCAATTATATCCCCATTGTATACTTATGTGTTTGAGTACTTTTCATCAATGAAGTTCACACTGTGTTATTTTCAAACCCTACTTGATGGCCCATAATCAAATCTGTATCTCCAATCTATCAAGATGATTTGAATTTTGTTTATTTTGAAAGGTGTTAGTCACTTCACACATTTTTTGCCAGGTGCACTTAAGATAAGTATTCTTTCTGCTTTTTCATCCAAATTATTAATAGTTTCATGAAGGACCATTGATTAAGACTGAAAGTAAGATTTTTAAAACAGCTACAGTCGTGGTAAATGGAGAACAGCATGCCTGCCCTTCTGGTCATATGAATAATTTCACTGTCTATTTTTAGAGGAAAACAGAGATAGAGTTGGAGAAGGTAAACAAAAGCCACTAACAGATACAAGAAACAGTAAATGGCATCTCAGATTTGAGAAAAAAGAGAATGTGAGAAAGAGACACAAAATAACTCTCTCTTGATTCTGTAAACTTGGCAACTTTAAGACTTGTGGACTTCAACTTCCAGAATTCCCCAGCTACCCATACTGGCTGGGGAATTCTGGAAGTTGAAGTCCACAAATCTTAAAGTTGCCAAGTTCTGAGACCCCTACTATATGATATAATCTATGGTATCGATTGGAAAAATCTATCAGATTTTCAAGATTGTTATTATATCAATACAGCAGTGGTGGGATTCAAATATGTGAACAACCAGTTCTCTGTATGGATGCTGCTTCTAGAAGTCCATTCTAGGCCTAGGCAACAAAAAATTAGCTGAAAATCTGCCGAAGTGGTGCGAATCGGCTGAATCCCACCACTGCAATACAGTTAAGTTATAATAGTGCTTGAAAGTATCTAATTTTTGATCTTGCCGTTCTTTTAAGTTTGATAAGGAGCCGTGGTTAGAATGCAGTATTGCAGGCTAACTCACTGCCCACAGCCTGGAGTACAATCCTGACCGGCTCAAGGTTGACTCAGCCTTCCATCCTTGTGAGGTTGGTAAAATGAGGATCCAGATTGTTGGGGGCAACAGGCTGACTCTGTACATTGCTTAGAGAGTACTGTAACGCACATAGTATGTAAGTCTAAGTGCTATTGTTATTGTATAATAGCTGAATTGCAGAACAGGCACAATATAAACCTACAAAACGTATATTCATAGGTGTGTTAGAGCAATTTAAAAATCAAGCAACACTGATTTCTGAAGAAAAAAAATGTAAAGTTATTTATAGTTCAAGGAGAGATTTCTGATACAAGGAGACGTTGGACTAAAAAAAGCACTGAAATTTGTACTACAGCACACTTGGATTGGATATAATTTGACAAGGAATAAGTGTTCCCAGATGCAACTCCAGGATGTTTTTGGCAGGTAACAGCACCTCGAGTATAATGGGCATACTTGAATGTGGAAATTTGTCTGGCCAACTATGCAGCATTAACAACCTTGCCTAAATTTAATGATGCCAAATCATTTTTTTCTTGAGAGGGATCATTTTTCATTGCAGCCCTCCTATCTGCCAGTTTCTTGCCAAGCAGATTCAACTTGTTCATTTGGACACAGAGTTTCTAATAACTAGGATAATCAAATATGCTAATTCTGCAGAATCCTTTTCCTTAAATAAATCACAAAAAAGAAAAATGAGTAACTAGTCAAGACAGATGGCTCTCATTTTTATAATAAAGCACCCCGATCCTTCGCTCTGTGCTTGCATTTCTTGATTACTACAGTAAGAAAAAAACTCAAGCTGTTAATGAACGCTGAGTAGTATATGTTTGTTTCTTTACTGGATAATATCAACACTGCAGAATTTCTGTGTGTGTCAGATCTTGTTAGGTCAAACGTTTCCCCTTTCTGGTGAATTTTATACAAGCAATAAAAATGTTGAAAAGGGTAACTAATTAAATATTGAGTTACTGCAGTAATCTGGGATGGTCAGCAGCCCATCTGGACAAGCCTAAAAAAAGATTTTGACTTTTAGAAAGTAGGGTATCTGCCAGGAGCCTTTTGTTTAGCTCTCATCTGTGAAGTAACTCTTGGTTATCATCAGATTACGGCCAATATACTTCACATCCATTCAAAATATTTTAGCAGAATTAAATGCATGGGATGGTTTAAAAGCAAGGATTTTACTACACAGTACCTGCAGATAAGAGTAAAACCAATCTCTCTGATCTAAACCAAGTAACGTCTAAAATAATATGAATGAACTGTGGCTGAACAGGGATTAGAGGCTGTTGACAATGAAACACAAGCATTTAAAAATTTAATGGATTCCACCTCTTGGAGTTAGACTACACTTGGACTTTATCTCCCAACCTTTGGCCCTGGGGCCACAGGGCAGCAATGAGAACAGACATAATGCAAAACATAGAATAATTAAATAGCGGAAAGAAACATAATTAAAACCACTTACCAAAAAACAGTGAAATATATCAAAAGAATAACCCCAAAGCTCTCGAGTTTTCTTAATAAAAGTCCTTTAGTTTGATGTCAAAATGGGTGCATGTGTAACATAAGGAACAAACAAATAATAGGCATGTTTCAATGTAATTCCATGTGTTCCTAACGCTGTTGCTTGTGCATGTGTATTCTGCAATTGTTCTCTTGCAGAAATGTCACTTTCTTTGGAATAGATATAGATAGCTTAGAGCAGGGGTGTCAAACTCGTAAAGTCACGTGACGCGACATATCGCAGCTTTTTTGCCATTGCCGGCAATGGGGTGAGCGTGGTTTTACTATGGTGCATCCGGCCCCTGGCCTAAAGCCTATTAATGCAATGAAACCAACACACATGCATTCATGCACAAAGAAAAGCCTGTAAGTGATACTTCTGGGTCTATCTCAAAAGTTTAGCTATGAGCTTTTTGCAAGCCTGATGAAAGTGATGTTTCTATCAGCAGGCTTTGACGCTGCAATTTGTCCTCACAGTATAGAGCAGGGGCCTTCTAACTTGGCCCTTTTATGACTTGTGGGCTTCAACTCTCAGAATTCCTCAGCCAGCGTGCCTGGCTGAGGAATTCTGGGAGTTGAAGTTTACAAGTCATGAAAGGGCCAAGTTTGAAGACAGCTGGTATACAGTGTCCCTTTGTACCCAATCTCCACATAATTTGTGTTGAATAGAATAATATTCATGTTTGAGGGGGACATCAGATATTTTATGCTGATGTTACCATCTGGGCATGTTTGATAACAACAAAAAAAGTTTTTCCTAGGTGGCAGAAATAAGTATTTTTTCACATGGCTGCGGAGACATCATAGGAAATAGGAGGAGCACGGTGGCTTAGGTGGTTAGCATGCTCAGCTGACAACGAGCAGGCTCGCGTTCGAGACCCAGTCCTACTATGTGATGAGGTGAGCTCTCATTATTCGCTCCAGCTCCTGCCCACCTAGCAGCTGGAAAGCAAGCAACCATGAGTAGATAAATGGGTTCCACTTTGATGCGCACATTAACAGGGACATGAAGAGTCCCCAACAAAGTCCCCAGCTAATCCTTTCAACCCAGAAGTATCTCGGTGCTTCTATACATGAAAGCAGCAGCATCATGGGAAATTTGAATGGCCATTTGCCATTCCAGTCATATTTGATTAAGAAGATCAATATAGTGCTATGAGTATCTCCTGAGATCCCTGAGAATTACACTAGGATACCAAGAGTTGGCATAGCCTTCATTCTTCTCCACTTTGCCAGTTGCTTCTGCATCATCAGTACAGCTTGAGTCAAGTCCTAGAAGTGATGCTAGCACACTAGTTAAATATTCCTCATTTCCTAGGTTTCAGGCAAGCAGAGAAACCAAAGCAGTAATTAAACCTCCTATCTATAAATATGAAGCATTTTCTGTTGACAAGGGATGAAAATCAGTGACACCCATCAAACCAGGTAAAGACAATCATCAGCATAGACTTCTCCCTCTGGACTATTTACTTCTATTATTGTCATCAGATAGCATATCTTGAATCTTATAATCATAGGGATTTTTTAACTTCTTTCTATACAATTAAAAGTTATAAGTTAAGAATGAACTATTTGGGCAATCATCACTGCAAAGAAGCCAGAAATTATAGCTAGGTATATAGGACATTACCAATGTTATAGCTACATTGCAGTTAAGTAATTGTCAGGGTAGTAAATGGTTTGCATTAAATAAGAAGGTAAGTACAGTTAAAATGTTCTGTCGGATTCTAAATATATTCCAGCCGTTAATTCTTTAAGACACAACAATCTATTTTTCTGACTTTCTACAGCAGTTTCTATAGTTTGGTTCTCTTGATACACATTAAATAGAATTAAAAAGTGAGAATATTTCCTACTCCTACATTAAATACATGGTCACCCATTTCAGAATAAATAGCATCTGAGGGATCACCGCCTCTGACTCATTCCTCATGTCAAAATAAATGTCAAAAATTAAGGTAAGATAAAGTGAGATGAGGTATAGTGAGGTAAGGTAACGTAAGGTAAGGTAGAAACAAACATCCTTAACTGGAAGGTGTATCTGGAACTCTCCTAATAGCCTTTTTCCATTTAATAGATCTTCAGTAAGGAACACATTTTTCAATAATTGTAAATTTTAATATTTGGTTTTGCTGTTGCTATTGTCATACAAAGACTCTATATATACAGTAGTGGCCAAAATTGTGGAAACCTTTTGGGAAAAGTGTATTTTTGAAGTTTAATGGCTAATAACACCACTTTGTTTGAAGTAGTACCATAAAATTATATATCGATAAAAAGATAATTTAATCAAGAATGTAATGCAACAAGGTTTGTTCAATTATCTGTACTGTATTCTATGAAAGGTTATAGCCAAATAACCAGAAAGAGGAAGCACAACTTGCTTAGATTGATATCAGGTAGCTTTCCTTCATCTGATTGTAGCCAATGAGTATGAGTGTTTAGAGAGCCAATCAGGTGTCATCTTGTTTGGGCAATGAGCCAAAACAGATCACAGTAGGATTCAGTTATTGATGTCATATATTGAAGCTGAGAGGAGAACGTTTGTCAGTGTGTTATGTGATAGCTATCAAGTTGGTTGGGTTTTTTTGTGTTCTTTCATTTAGTGAGCTTGTAAAACATAATAAAATTAAAGTAATGGTGCAAAGAGTTGACTGGTTGCCCAGAAAGTGATGTAAAATAGTATTATTAAGTGAATGAGGCTACAGTTATAAAGAAATTAGAAGAAAAATTGGTGGAAACTTGACCAAAGGTGGCATTTCTACTGTACACTTTTCCCAAAAGGTTTCTACAATTTTGGCCACTACTATATATATATATGTGTGTTTGTGTGTGTGTGTGTGTGTGTGTGTATCACATGCATGCACGTAGACATTTAAATCCCTTCCCCCTTTTTTTAAAAGACAGGGACAATGGAAAATGCCCTCAATGCACAAACAGGATAACACAGTCGCTGGGCAGGGAATGGGTATCACTTTTACAAAAAGCTCTCTCTCTCTCTCCAACATGCTGCTGTTCCCCTGAAGGGTTACCAGAGAAGCTTCAGAGAATTTCAGCATATTCTGTTCACAGGATAAATCTTTTTCAAACTCGTTTCTGTGTCATATTAAGTCTGACAAATGATAAGGGCTGACAAATTATCAAAAAACTGACCTTAAGTGACTTTAATCAGAATTAAGTAATTATGGTAGTAGCTACAGTAACATAAATAAGAAAATGTGTCTATGGATGCTTCAACTGACTCAAGTGCTTATCTGGAGATCTTTTTTTTTTTAAAAAACAAAAACAAAACCCCATGATCCACTGGCTGTTAGCTGACAGGGAAGAGGAAAAAGGGAAGAATCGCTGATTTGCCCTCTCTCCCATCCAGATGGTAAACTTTTCAGATTTCTAGTTGTTGTATTGTGAATTGAAGGCATCTCATCACAGAGTGTTTCTGTACCATTTCCCAGTGGAAGACAGGACAATGTGCCAAAGTCTGGATTAAATCATTTTACTAACTGGAATATATTTGGGGCCAAGAATTGGCCAGGCTGAAAATAGCTATGCTCATAAAATTCATAGGACAGCTTTACAATATTTATCACCATACTTCTGGATTTTTCTTCCACAAAATTAAATAACAGTATAGAGAATTAACAAAAGCACTCATAAATGATGGTACTTTTACAGCAAGGGTCCCCCACCCCCAAGCCACGGATCAGTATCTGATGGGTGAGTAAATGAAACTTCATCTGCACATGCGCGGGATCTAGGTTATGTGCACAAAACCATCTCCCCCCCCCAGTCCGTGGAAGACAATTTTTTCTTCTGAAACAAGTTCCTGGAGCCAGAGAAGCTGGGGATTACTGCTTTACAGTACTCTGCCTCTCTGTGTGCATTTGATAAACATACAAAAACATGTATGCATATCAAGAAAAAGTGCATTCAGCAAGGAAAACTCCAAGTTATTATATATAAACAGGATGCAAACCTCACACTCACTCATACTGATGGTGTTACCTAGTTGGGTAATGAAATATATGGAAGTAAACAACCAAGTTCAGCGAGCACTGAGGACGCATGGTTCAATTCTGAGCTATAAATATTATCTTCTATTGAAAACTCAATTGCCGATGTTAGCTTTACAAAAAATACATTACTTTGCAGTGATTCATGGATGATCTTAAAACATTTCTTCTGAAAATCAGTTGATTTGTTCCCTTCATGAGAAGCAGTCAATTTGACACTTTTCCTCTTGCTCTGTGGCTGATAATGAATTACTCAGGTTTCCTAGTATTTGTTTGGCGAATAAATGGAGAATTGCCAAGATGCCTGGATTGCTACAAATCCATTTGTAAATGGGAAAGGAAATTTTTCTTCATAAATTGAGAGCAGATTGGGTAATAGTCAAACTAAGCCACAGCCTGAAACCAAGATTTTAACAGAAAGTAAGAATGGACTAGAATAACAGCTCAAGTTTCTCCTTTAAAATGCTATTTATTTTTTTAAAGCTCTCTTAATAAAGTGCCTGGGGTATATTTCCTCAGCTATTTGCAAAGTACCACTTTGCAGCTAAGCACACTGTAAATTGTCCTATATCTACTTTCTTTTCAACACTCCAATAAAGGGCTTTGCCTGCTCTCCTCTTATTAGGATCACATAAATCAAGGTCTATTAAAGGCCAAGCTTGGTAACCCGAAAAACACAACTCAATGCAATGAGAAATGTTGTTATGGTTGCTGTTGTGCTGGCTGAAGTAAAGGAAAACTTAAAAAAAAAAATTCAAGGGCCAGAACACAACTATGTATATTAGAAATGCGCATAATCTAATACGTACAACTGTGCATGTTAGAATTAGAAATACTTTGTGTTTCTAATCACACTTGGCCAAATAAAGCTATTCTATTCTATTCTATTCTATTCTATTCTATTCTATTCTATTCTATTCTATTCTATTCTATTCTATTCCATTCCATTCCATTTTTCTTAATTTAATTATATATCATTGCTGTCTTTAATGCTTTATATAGAGTTAAAAAGAAAGCTAATTAAGTAAAATTATTAAGAACTGTGGTACATGTTTATATTTCTGAAAATCATTGCATGTTTACATGGATCAATTCTACACCACTTTCATGAAAATTCAATAAGGCATTTCATTGTTTCATTTGAAAATGCATAGGGACCTCTGTGCAACTAAGCCTAAAAATTCAAGCCCCACAATACACAATAGGATGGTGCTCCTGAGATCTGCATGCCTTAAAAAGCACATAAAATATAGGCTCTGCAATATATGTTAAGTGATTTAAAAGCACAGTATATCATACAATCCTTTTATATACAGTACAGGGATTCATATTGCCCGTTGTCCAAAAAAGAGGAAAAAAGGCACCTTTGTTTTTTAAATACAACTCCCAGATTTTTCTTGACCCAATTCCTGTAGTTTTCATGGTATCAGTGTAGGAAATGGTTTGGTACTGCCTTTTTCTAGTTTGTTTTGTTTGTTTGTTTTTAGTGTTCAATTTAGCCAAAGTTCTGAAATTTTTACGGTAGTCTTTCATACAAGTAACAACATCAACAACAATAGCAACTAGGTGCTGCCGCATAGTGCACTTTGTACACTCTTAAAAGCACATTAACATGATGTTCAGAAACCCGTCACACAGGTTGCATAGTTCAGAGACATCCCTCTCCCTCTTATTACACGTCTACTTGTAAGGATGAAATTTATTCTCTGCAAAATCTTTTTCATCTCCCTCATTCTTAGACTAACTTCATTCTTTCTAATTGGGCCCGTCGGAGTAGATCCACCACATCATATCTAAGGTCCATGTATTTCCTATCATTCATACACAGCTCTTTACAACTGTATCGCTCAGGGTCCACTGAGAAATCAGTCGGTGTGGAATGTATGCGTACGGAAAGCCACCTTTACTCCAATGGCTCTTCAACTCTGTCACCCCCTAAAATGATAAATGAGTTTGTGTGTTGAGTGTTCCTGTCGAATCAAAACATTGATTTCATCAGTGTTAAGGATGCACAAAGAATACATCTGTCACTTTTAATAATTCAATTTTACTTCATATATCACAGGAATCTTTAAAGATGATAGTAGAGCAACTGTTCCCTGTGGGCTCACTCAAACAAATGAGCAGCAAAGCCCAAAGTGGATTTTGACAATGCTCTCTTGTTTTCCACACAAGTCCCATTACATTTTTTTTTTTTACAAAATTGTGACACGCCAGGTTGCTTGAGGCTCTCCAATGGAGGGAGGTGGTGGTACTGAGAGAACCCCAACCCACACTCTGAGAACTCCCATTTTAACCCATTTGATTTGCAGGACCTCTTGAAATAATTATACCTAAAAATTAGCTTACCACAAAGGGTTGCAGTTTACTTTTCCATTTGGACACTGAAATAGCCAATGCCTAGTCCTGGCAGCTAGTTTTTAATTCCTCAAAAAAGGCAAAGGAGCTGCTATCAAGCCTTCTTTGTAAAGCTGATGTTGTTTCAGAAGATAATGGACTTCTCCTTGGGGGATTAGTAGGATGTTAATTACAATGATCTCAGACATTTCAAATTAATTCACTTCTGAACTATGCTTGAACAACTTGCCTCTGTCAAGTTTTCTGAACATCAGAAGACTCCAAAGTCAACAAAAGGCTGAAATGTCCAGTTTTTGATTCAGGATCGTTGGTACCACTTTGAGAAAGATAATCTTCACTTGAGGCCTTATATTCCTGCTACATTTTCAGAAATGCAACCTGCAGGAAAACAAAATGTAGCCCTCAAATTAGCATCTACACAGTTAAGCTTTAACACATACACACTTATACAGACACCCATCCACAAATGAACAAAATCATTCTCAATAAGTTATAGTCAGATAAAGAGTGCAGACAAGTGTTCCAATAGCTTAGAAAGAGGAAAGTGTTCTGAAGAAATGGCATTTTCACTTTTATCTCTTCTGACTTCTGAGTGTAGATTGAAATCATAAATTGCACTGCATATAATGTGACATCTACTACCAACATCAAGCAGGTACAGACATTTTCACTTTATGAAACAAAGAATAAAAAAAAATGCTCTGTCAAATTCCTTCCAAAACTTAATGTGCCCTGAAGAATCTCACTGATAGAATCTGGGCATTTCATTCCATGTTTATCCATTTAGTAAATTAATACAATTCCTATGATGAGTTATCCCAATGTATGAAATAAATCATTCCCGGCCAAAAATTCGAAGAAATTTTAATCACTAAGATAAAATTATAGGATGAATACAGAAATAAAATCAGTAAAAGGGGAGTGCTAATGATTGCATGTCAGTGTAGTGTACTGGTTCTGATGGCAGTGCAAAAACATTCTTATTTGGCTTGCTTTGCAAGCTGGGTTTTAATATTATGCACGAGGGCAGTTTTTGATAGGATGCTTCTTAGATTTCATCTGTTATGTGCTGCTTCAGTACTAGCTGAATTTTTTTCAAATAGGGCAGGCAGTAGAAATCTGTATCAATAAATGTCAAAGCAAAGGTGAATTAATTTTATGCATCATTAAGAGATTAGTGAAAACTGAACAACAACAACAAAAAAAAAACCCCAAGAAAAATAGATCTAGCACTGCATGAAGGTAGCAGGAAGAGCCTTGTAACGTGGAACCTGATCTCCCCCCTCCCTGTTTGTGATTTTTGGAACAGTGATGTTTTGCTTTCGGAGATAATTAAAGACATAGTGCTTCCTTGTGGCTCTGATACCAATATTGTTCTATTTGCCGTGTTAGAAAAATTTCATGTTGTCTCGGTTCGTATTAAGATGTCCCACATATCAAGGAGAATAGCAAAGAAGGCAGCTAACTGAAGGCATCCTTTACTCATCATCATCATCATCATCATCATCATCATCATCATCATCATAAAGTTGGAAGTGACCTTGGAGGTCATCAAGTCCAACCCCCTGCTCAGGCAGGTAACCTTATACCATTTCGGACAAGTGACTGTCCAGCTTCTTCTTAAAAACTTCCAGTGTTGGAGCATTCACCGCTTCTGGAGGCAGGTTGTTCCACTGGTTAATTGTTCTAACTGTCAGGAAGTTTCTCCTTAATTCTAGGTTGCTTCTCTCCTTGATTAGTTTCCACTCGTTACTTCTTGTCCTGCCTTCAGGCGCCTTGGAGAATAGCTTGACTCCCTCTTCTTTGTGGCAGCCCCTGAGATATTGGAACACTGCTATCATGTCCCCCCTCGTACTTCTCTTCATTAAACTAGATATATCCAATTCCAGCAACCGTTCCTTATGTTTTAGCCTCCAGTCCCCTAATCATCTTTGTTGCTCTTCTCTGTACTCTTTCTAGAGTCTCAACATCTTTTAGTGAAAATGAAAGGCAAAAATTACAGGTAACTGCAGAAGCTGATAACATGGGAAGTGCTTTATTCTGGTCTGACCCATTGGTCAATCTAACTCAGCATGCTATGTCTTCAGTTATACGCAGCTAGCGCAAAAGTGGCACTGATCTTTCTGAGCCCTATTTGAAGATGCCTAAGACTGAGCAATGGTTTTCTGCATAGAGAACAGGTGTTCTTTCTTTCTTTTAATGAGCTTACTTATGAATAGACATGCAAATGATATCCCTGGTTTTTTTTCTGTGAAATACAAGCAGGTTCCCCAAAATTCAAACACAGTGAAGGCATTTGAAGCTATTTTTAAGCCAAGAAAAGGCCAAGACCTTTAAGTATGCAATGCTTTTGCTACACCACTGAACATGGAATCCTTCTGTTACATGATTTTTTTCAGAATTCTAAATGTCCTTGCATTGTTTTTGCTTGCTGATTCATGCCACTACATAGATCAACTATTTGTCTGAATTAGCTACATATTTGATTACTGTATTACTGCTCACAAAAGGAGATCCCCTACTGATATTTACTTGGATTACAATACCATACCTAACCTACATTTTTATTTCCAAGCTCAGAATATTAGTTATCAGGCAAGATCCCTTTTATATTGCTTTATCAAGGGAAGATTACTTTTCTCAGCTAGCAATATATGGAATCGTCAGATTAGCAATCATTATTAGGGAGCATTTTGAAAATGCTTAGGAAGAAACCTACTTTCAACTGTAATGGCAACTTTCACCATTAATAGCAATAGCAAATGCATTTAGCCTTACATACCACTTCATAGTGCTTTAAAGCCCTCTCTAAGCAATTGACAGAGTCAGTATATTGTCCCCAACAATCTGGGCCAATTTTATTTTATCGACTTCGGAAGGATGGAAGGCTGAATCAAGAGCCATCAGAATTGAACTCCTGGCCATGAGCAGTGAGTTAGTCTGCAATACTGCATTCTAACTAGTGCACCACCACAGCTTCTTTGGCAGATGCTGTAGTTTGTTTAGAAAAGCTGGGAAATAAAAGCTCATTGTCAAGGTTCCAATAGACAAGACCAAATAAATCAGAATTCCGAGGCCTGAGATTTCCTCAAAGAACATGTTTATTGGTTACATGGTATTGGCACGGTCAAAAATGAAACCAAGTCTGAAATTCCCTTCAGAAAGCAACAACATTGCAAAGTTGAACTTCCCACCCCAGACCTATGCAATTAGCTATGTTTTCCAATAGAAGAGCTTGGCAGGCTTTCTAACTAAATGCTCCAGCCCCTATCTAACTGACAGAAATGACCTTGGCTCCCATGGGACAGTAAAATGTTTAGACTAGTAGAAATCCTCCATCATCCTCCATCCCCCTCCCAATCCTGTGTCAACTTAGAACAAAGGAAATGGCTGCAGCCAGGTTCTTTGTAGAGTTGGCACTCATTCTTGATAGCCACTACTTCAAGAAAACAAGGCCTTCCAAATTTTGTGGAATTGGCAACAGAGATGTTAGATACAAGAAATGAATGAGAAGGTTAAAAAAGCTCAAAGTCAAAGGAGAAACCAAAGTTTGGTTTGAAAAAAGCCAACATAGTCCTAGGCTATATTAACAGAGGGATAGAATCAAGTTCATGAGAAGTGATACTACCACTTTATAATGCCTTGGTAAGATCACACTTGGAATACTGCATCCAATTTTGTTCACCACAATATTAAAAAGATATTGAGACTCTGGAAAGAGTGCAGAGAAGAGCGACAAAGATGATCAGGGGGCTGAAGGCTAAAACATATAAAGAATGCTTGACACAAATTGGGTATATCTAGTCTAGTGAAAAGAAGAACTAGGGATGACATGATAGCAGTGTTTCATTATTTGAGGGGTTGCTACAAAGAAGAGGGGATCAATCTATTTTCCAAATCACCAGAAGGCAGGACAAGAAGCAATGAATGGAAAATGAACTAAGAGAGAAGCAACCTAGAACTAAGGAGAAATTTCCCGACAGCAAGAGTAGTCAACCAGTGGAACAACTTGCCTTCAGAAGTTGTGGGTGCTCCAACACTGGAGGCTTTTAAGAAGGGACTGGACAACCATTTGTCTAAAATGGTATAGGGTCTCCTGCTTGAGCAGGGGGTTGGACTAGAAGACCTCCAAGGTCCCCTCCAATTCTGTTATTCTTTATATGATAAAAGAAATGGATTTATTTTTCAACACTGTCCTCTTGGCTGCAAAAAAGGTAGCAATTCAATGTGACACATGAAGAACTGACATTAGTCAAAGGTTTTTTTTTTCTCCCTAGAGAAAAAATAAGTTTCCAAAGTGCCTGTGAATTTTAGCTACTTTTTAAAATGTTACTAGCATAGACGTTTTAATATCAGGCAGGAACAATGATGTTTATTCAGTGACCAACAATCCTCCACATGAGATAATCTGCAGTTATATCAATTCGGGAACATTGTCCTCTCCCTCAGTTTGACAACTGATTTGTCAAGCGAATGGAACAAATCATAATCTTCAAAGGAAAGGGTGACCTCTATGGTGAGAGGAACTACTTTTTGAGGGAAAACGGTGTCACCTGAAACATGTTTTCATTGTACACAATAAATCAAAGGAAACATTCCTCCCAGTCTGAAAAATAATAACATTTTTCCAACATTATCTTCATAAAGTTAAGATAACTTTCTGTGGGCTCATCCCAGAATAGGAAAGCTGAAACATAAATGCACATATATAAAAAAAAATACAGATAAAGCATTCCATTTGTTTTACCAAAGTTCCTCTAAAATAGGCAACATTCCAATACGAACTTGAGAGTTTCTCTACTGAATGCTTGTATGTCACTCTAATTTCAACTTCTGATCCTTCAGGAGACGGAAAAGGAAATCACTACAAAATTCTATTGATTTTTTATGCTGCAATAATAACAAGAGAAAAACCTAATTATCACTTGCTATATCAGCCCAGAAACCAATTCATCCACCAATTCTTAGTGGGGGTTAATTTTGCTTCCCCCACCATTTACTACAAAAGTTCAAAAATAACAGGGTGGGTACCAGTGGAAGACCCTTCAAATTCTTGCTTTAACACAGTGGTTCTCAACCTTTCTAATGCCGCAACCCCATAATACAGTTCCTCATGTTGTGGTGACCCCCAACCACTTATACATCACCGGGTGCCAGGGGCGTGGCCAAAGAAAAGGGGGAAAAAATGGCGGACAGCCTTGTTTGGCGACCCCCGTGAAATGGTCGTTCGACCCCAACTGGGGTCCCGACCCACAGGTTGAGAACCACTGCTTTAACATGTCAGAAGTTGCAGTATTCGTTATATAGTAAAGATTCTAAGGATGCAATGTATGCATCTCTTTACATGAGATTTTCCTACTAAGCTCATACAGATCTATTTTTAATTAAACATAAGTACCAGTGCATTTAATATATTTTGTAAATTCTTGTAAATGAGCAGAAAAGAGCAGTCTAAACACCTTCTCAACAAATTCAAGAATGATACTCCTTTGAAGATCGCAGGCTACACAACTTTGAATTAAGCTGCCTATCTTACTAATATTAACACTAGGGGTTCCATGCTAATTAACATTTTCTAATCTTGATTAACATTAACATGACTTGAACTAAACACTTCAAAAGGTCCCCAAAGGACTTCCTTACTCTAGTTTCCAAGTCATATTGCATATGTCAATTACTGCAAAGATCTACAAGTCACAGCTACTGAAAATCCGATGTTAAATTATCTAAATGGTAGTAAACAAACAGAAGAGTGCGCCTCCGAGCTATGAGAAAATTAACTACTGTTCTTTCCTAACTCTGGCAATAGGTTCTGCTACCTTTAATTTTTCTGACACCCTTTGTTTAGGCTCCTCTGTTTATTTGGTCCTTCAGAAGTTCGGCTGCAGAATTCTAGTAATCTTCACATTTTGGAGTTCTTATAAACAATAAGAACAATAAACAATATCAGAATTTAAAATCACTTTATAGCTTATATCCATTACTTCTTGACTTTTACTCATGTTTCCCCGAAAATAAGACCACGTCTTATATTTGTTTTTGCTCCAAAAGACCCATTAGGGCTTATTTTCAGGTGACATCTTATTTTTTCATGTACAGGAGGCAGCGAGTGCGCGGAAGCCAACAATGTCTGGCAGCAGCCGTAGCCCACCGGCCCCTTGGCTGGCGCTGGGGCTGCGAAGCCCACGCAGTGCAGCTGAGTAGGAGCACTGCTACCTCTGGGCTGGTCCATTCTGTCCCGTCTGCTTGCCCACAGACGCAATGGGGCAGATGGGTGCGTGGCATGTCCGGTGGGATGATGCCGCCACGAGGTGAGGCAAGGCAGGTGGTGTGGTCTGGCTATGGGGCACTGAGGTGCTCCGGTGTGGGGAGCGTGGGGCAGCTCCATCCCCCGTCACCTGTCTCGCCTCACCTCGTGGCGGTGGCATTGGCCCATCGGATGTGCTGCGTGGCCACCTGTCCTGTTGCAGCTGCAGGCAAGCAAATGGTGGGATAGAACAGGCTGGCTCACCTGCACTGCACGGGCTTCAAAGCCCCAGAGTGCAGCAGCCAAGGGGTCAGTGGGCTGCAACTGCTGCCAGACACCGTCGGCCCCCGCATGCTCGCCACCTCCTGTGCGTGCGCTGATGGTATCTCGAGTTCATTTGTTTACATACAGTATATTTACCTCTCATCCAAAGATGCCCACTTTGGTACGGTATGTACTAATATTTAATTATAATTTATATTATCATTTATTTTAAGTATTAATTTCAATAATATTATTTATTTATATTTAATTATATAATATTATTTTATAATTCAGTATGTCCATCGTGTGTTGCAATGGATATCTGGCTGATGATCTTAATTTGGGTAGGGCTTACATTACGAGCACCCTGAAAAATCATGCTAGGACTTATTTTCTGGTTGGGTCTTATTTTCTGGGAAATACGATAAAATATCATCATGGGTATCCACGGGGAGGAGAGTGTCATCATGTATATCATGTTTCATTATGTAAATGATGTATCTTGAATTCTGTATATCATTAGTATTATGACATGACTGATGAACATTCATAATAGCATAATTGGGACTTCCAAAGGATGCCAATGATTATGACTCTACTTTCTATTGTAAAGGTAGTTTAACATTGTTTTATATCTATTCTTACTTGACTTTACTTCAGGGTAAAGTGGCACATAATTGCTTTAAACAAATAAGATTACTAGAAAACACCGTGAAATGGGAGCAGGAGATAGGTAAATATGTAGAGATTACTTATGAACTCCATTAGCAGAAAAGGAAATTTAAACTGGTATAAAATGAAAAAAATGAGTTAAAGAGCCATTGAGATAACTATCCAGAAATGGTTATAAAAACAAAAACATGCTTTAAGCTCAAGAAATAAGAGAAAGCTTTAGAAAGAAACAAACTGATCCTGCTTTCAAGATTCAGGTTTCATAGAATGTTATCAATAAAGTACCTTTCCAAACTTCTACATCTCTTTCTAATTTGGCCTACCTTGTCTAATAGCAAAGTAGAAAATAAAATTTCAGGCTCAGATGGTTTAAAAGAAAGAATGGGCACCTAACTACACCTTTCAAGCCTTAGAAGGCATCAAAATGTAGGGTGGAGCTCTTAACACAGAAATATTAATTTTGTTTCATATTTCTTAAATATCCTATTTCAACAATTATTTGTTAAGCCCTGAACAGGAAAGCATAAAATCACAGATACTGCTAATATCAAATCTTTTCTCTTTTAAGAAACCATTAAACTTCTGTTATTTTATGCCTAATCAATAGACTTTCTAAAAAAAAATGTCCTCTGGCACAGACAAACCTCCAAGTGGCCTCAATGACTCTCAGAAAGAGGGCTAACAACCAGATGACTGCTGAGGAATATAAATCCTTCCATTCCCCACCATTCAGTCAGAACTGAAGAAGCTTCTTGGAGGAGAGGTGAAATGTCTTCAAGGAAAAACAAAGAAAATTCAGTTGCCTCTTGAAAAACCATGAACTGGATGACTGAGAATCTCCATAGACATTCTAAAAGAAACTAAAATGTGGAATTCATTGAAGCCCGTAGAACTTGTTCTTGGTAGCAATATTATGTTTTTAAACAGGATTTAGCTATGTATGGAATGGAGGACACAATTAGAATCTGATGCTGGCATTACATTTGTAAGTCCTCAGCAAAAGTAAGTGTCTGAGTTATGCCCAAACACTTCCTTAATTCTTTATGTCAGTGTAGGGTTTAAGAAAGGGATGTTCATTATATGCAACTCACCTTGGTTGTATTGAGTCTGCTACTTTCATGCTTATTTTATGTTGTCTCAGATCAAAAAGATGACTTTTTCTTGCAAAGAGAGGTAGGGAGAAATTTCTTTCCCTCTTCCTCTGCCTGAAGGAATGGAATTCTGTGTCTAGTTTAAAGGAGGGGATGTGGTCTGCCTGCAGTTTTGTCCACTGATGTCATGATGGCTGCATGTATGATGGAAGTCCAGCATTTTTGCTGAAATGGGTCATCAGTTCTGCTATGCACGAATTAAGCGCTCTGTCTCCCCAACTTTATAGCAACAATTGAGGGCTAATTTAAACAGTCTTATGCTGTTAGACTTGGATTATTTTATCGTGTTTGCATACCATCAATACGTTTGAAATAAGGTGGGTATCTGTATTTGGTACAAATTTAGGCAATCAGAAAGATTTAGAACACTACGTCTTTTAGTATGAGACACAGTTTCAATAGCAGGGTATACTATGACTGCCTAATACAGCGGTTCTCAACCTATGGGTCGCGACCCCATTTGGGGTCGAACGACCATTTTACGGGGGTCGCCAAACAACGCGATCCGCCATTTTTCCTCCTCAGGGGCGCCGCCCCGCATACGCGCCGCGCATGGGGGCGCGTCCGTGTGACCGGGGGTCGCCATATAAAAAGGTTGAGAACCACTGGCCTAATACATATTATGTGGGACATAAGCTGGAAAATAAATGACTGTCTCAATGTCTGCCTTCTGTATTATCACTGTTTCGTCTTACATTAATTGTTCCTGTGTGGATAGGAATCAACTAATGAGATATAGTTGATTTGATATTGGCTTGAATGATTTTCATGCTTTTTGTGCTGCTGAACAATTCTAGTGCAAATTTCTTCCTTTGCTGCTAATCATCATTTATACATGAGCCAAATTATATAACATCATTATGGTATATTCATTAGTGGGATATATTAACAAAATGGCTTATTAGAAAAAAAAATGGGAAGGGTAGGGAAATGCTGGACTTCCCATTTTCATCTGAATAGTATTTTGATCAGGGCATGTCAGGACTAAAGTAATAATTCCACAGGAGGGATCTAGTTTTCACCTCAGAAAACATAAATCTTCATGTTTATTTTTTATAACTGGGGTTTCTTAAACTTCGAAAACCCTTAATATTATTAATGGGTATGACCCTCCCCTTATGAATACAATAACAACTTTATTGGAGCTAGCTGTGGGTTAGAAGGTAATAGATTAAAATTAAAAATTAAAATGTAATTTATATATCCTAATAATTTTTCAACTTTGTGAACCAGTAGCGGACATGTACAGGCAAAACAAAGCCTGAAGCAAGGTTTGACAGTGCTCCCAGTTTTCCTGTACAAGGATAAACATTTTTTGTAAAACTCTGTGATGCCTAAATTTTTGTGTGATTCTTCAGGGGGTCCCTACTCACTTTGAGAACTTCTAGTATATAAATATTATGTCTAAACACTGAAAGCACTTTTCTGTGCGGCCTTGAAAAAGAATCCTTTTAGAGATTACCTAAATTTAATAACTCTATGCATATCAAGAGACAAATATAGATGCAAACAGGTGATGAACTTGCAAGCAGAGATTAATTGATATTCATGCCATTGTTGTTAGTTGCGAAGTCATGTCCGACCCATCGCGACCCCATGGACAACTTTCCTCCAGGCCTTCCTGTCCTCTACCATCTTCTGGAGTCCATTTAAGCTCATGCCTACTGCTTCAGTGACTCCATCCAGCCACCTCATTCTCTGTCGTCCCCTTCTTCTATTGCCCTCAGTCTTTCCCAGCATTAGGCTCTTCTCCAGTGAGTCCTTCCTTCTCATTAGGTGGCCAAAGTACTTGGGTTTCAACTTCAGGATCTGGCCTTCTAAAGAGCAGTCAGGGTTGATCTGCTCTAGGACTGACCGGTTTGATCGTCTTGCAGTCCAGAGGATTAGAAATATCTAAATCAAGGAACTTTGGAACTTTTTTTTTCTAAGTTTCCCTTATCTCTACGTAATAGGCAGAAGGAGTAACCCTGAGGAACAGGAGGAAGAGCCACAACCAAGGCAACAGTCAGATAAAAAAAAATCTGAGTTGGGGGCAGAAATGTAATTTGAGAAAGTTTCTTGGATGAGACCCTGCCTTCCTGACTTCTCACGAAAATAAAGGGAGGGAGATATTAAAATCCGCTAAGATTCTATTACTGTGACTTATAATAAAAGTAATTTTAACAGTCATATTTTTGGTTTCTGATCTGGTCTACCTTGAAAAGCTGACAGTAATAGATGACAAAATTGTTTTTATGATGACAGTAGAATTTATTTTTATAAACGTGAAAAAAAACCTGCTTTCAAATGTGTATCACATCCCTAGGAACGACACTACTTTCTAAAATAGGATGTAGCAGATTTCAAAATATACCACTGCAGGATTATTACTGACAGCTTTACTGAATAGTATAAAAAAAAAAAGGAGGGACGGGCCAATTAATTTTAGAACGTCTTGTCTTGTGGCTCTATAAGAGATGCAAATCCATTAATTTCACTGTATCTGAAAGTTTAATGACTTTCTGCACCTTTGAAACTCCCTAATTTTCTCCCTTCATCATTTTGATGGGTAGAAAATTTCAGAAAGGGAATATGAGCAGGGAGTTGTTTAAATTTAAAATGATAGAAACCATCTGAGGAGAAGCTGGGTATGCAATTTACTTAGCAAAATTATAGGTAGGAAATAACTGGTAACTTATCTTTGACTGAAATGTGTTCAGGAGCTTACCATTTACAACTATTATCTACTGACACCTAGGAGCAATAGACGCAGTGTATTTTACAAGTAATTTTAAATGCCAAATTTCTGCTGCACTTGTTCTAACTGATGTACATTTTTAATAAAACTTATGGAAGCAGGAGGGACAATGCCTAGACCTTTAGCAGCAGGAGTAAATTTAAATTAGTTCATTGCTAGAAGCATAAAGCATTAATGAAATGTACAAGAGAGCTTCTAACAAAATTTGTTTAACGAAGAGAAGGACAAGGGGGGACATGATAGCAGTATTCCAATATCTCAGGGGCTGCCATAAAGAAGAGGGAGTCAAGCTATTTTCCAAAGCACCTGAAGGCAGGACAAAAAGCAACGGGTGGAAACTAATCAAGGAGAGAAGCAACCTAGAACTAAGGAGAAACTTCCCGACAGTTAGAACAATTAACCTGCATCCAGAAGCGGTAAATGCCCCAACACTGGAAGTTTTTAAGAAGAGACTGGACAGCCATTTGTCCGAAATGGTGTAGGGTTTCCTGCCTGAGCAGGGGGTTGGACTAGATGACCTCCAAGGTCCCTTCCAACTTTACTACTATTACTAGTATAACTAACACATTTTCTTTAAATCCATTATGCATACACTATAGAACCACAGCAAATACTGCACAATCAGAACTGACCTACAGGTAGTTCTCACCTGCCAATGGTAATTGGGACCAGGAACTCTGTCACTAAAGCGACATGGTCATAAGATGCAACATCATGTGACTGCAATAACTTACGACGGCAAACGTGAATCCCACTTAGTCGCAACGTCCATGGTCACATTTTTGCCATTTGTTGACTTCCTTATTGTCTTGGTGAGAGCTTCATTTGCAATAAAACTGACAAATGACAAAGACATGACGATGGAATGCTGCAATGTTGTATTTGCCAGGCAATCACTATTGCTAAAGTGACGGGAGGAAGTTGTCTGGTTCCAAGTATTTAGTTATAAATATCTCTCATAACTATCTAACATAACTTGTCAGTGTCATAATTTCAAGCATTTGCTGAATAAGTGAATGTTAAACAAATACTACCTGTATAAGCATTCTTTCGTGTAGGAGACCGAAGATGTCAAATGAGCATCATATATATTCACATTCAAAAAGGAATAACAAAAAAGAATTACCTTTAATAATTTAGTAAAGTTACCAATTTTCATTTTTCTTTCTTTCTAAAAATGCCATCTGAAGCTACTTACTCTTCCCTTAAAATAGGTGTGCTCTCCTTTAATGTTTTCATTAACAGTTTATCAATAGTAACATCTATGCTGTGATCTACTTCTACTGGGATCCTAAAACTAAGGAATGGAAGAAATAAAAAGTTTATGGGCATATTCTTTTTGGAGTTGGTGGTGCAGACTTGGCATAAATAATTTTGAAGATTTACTCCCATACATAATAATTAACAGCACTGTAAACATGAAACAGTTCCATGAAACAGGATTCCCACATGTAGATTTAAAAATATAGGTTTCCAGTTGACAATTTATACTGCTATTAAATACTGCAAATATCAGTACTTAACAGCTGCCATTATTTAATGAAGTTACTTTTTAAGCTTCTCAACAAAAGAATCCCTAATAAGTTATCCAAATTTAGAAATATATTTCAGGGCATAAATAATGAATATCTATTTTGAAAATTATGTATCTACTCTTAAGATTTCAAATGTATTTATGGTTCTTTGCAAATCCCCCCCCTCCATTTTATTATCTCTTTTACAAAAACGCCAATGTTTGTTTGATATAATTTTAATTCTTCAAAACAATTAAAAATTAAATCCTGTCTTACTTTCAAAGACGGACATTTGAATCAGTTTTAAATTTTAAAGAGAAATACAAATTAAAAACATAATCAGATATTTGCTTAATATCACATTTATAGAAAGCTATGGTACCCATCAGCGAACCCAGGTCGTGTACTCAAAGTCTACCTGAACAAATATATAATTGCTTGTTGACAAAAGGATAACCGGCAAGGATCCAACTTTTCTGCCTAGATACTAATTAGTAAGATGGGGGGGGGAGGACGTAAATTAAACAAACAAACAAATAAATAAATATTAAAGCCTGATAACATCCCTTGAGAAATATCTGTCTATGAATCAGGCCCAAGTCAATACTTATTTTAGAATTTAAAAAGAGTTAAATCTTGATGGGTACAATGTGAATTATCTAATGCCAAGAATGGGGAAATGCTTACAAAATGGATAATTTTAGAGGCAATCTTAACTATAGGTTTTTGTTTTAATGAGAATGTCTTCTAATGGAATATATCCTCAAGATACCCTGAAGGAACCCAAATTTGAGCTTAACTGCAGGCTTTACTACTTAGTACTCTGAGGGGAAAAACACAGCTGAAAGTACTTTTTATTAACTGTGGCAGAAAGAAATGCAACTAGAAACAGAGGATTCATTACAGTCAGTTCACCAGAAAGCCTTATCTAAGTTTTCAAACTTCATTCACATAGCATTCCTCACATTTTCTCTTCTATTTAGAGGAAATATCAAAATGACAGTGACAGGTCGAGGGAAGTTAAAAGAAAAAAAAATCTGTTTAAAATTTTCAGAAAGTTAATCCAAATGCTGTAGCTTTGTTTTGCAAGGGCAGTGATAAAATATGCATCGTATTAAAAAGAGCCTCCTTGATAAACTAACACCAAAGAAAGTTACAGTATATAGCTTTTTCTAACCGCTGCATAATATATATCAGTTTGTAGGATATTCACAGTGAGAAGAATCTAAAAGAATATTCAGGTCATAAGTTAAGACAAAACACTGCGATTCCAGCCTCCATCTTTTGATAATGATGCATCAAAGTCTTTTTCATATGAGTGGTTAAAGCACCAGGCTAGAAATTGGGAGACTGTGAGTTCTAGTCTCACCTTAGGCACAAAGCCAACTGGTGACCTTGGGTCAGTCACTCTCAGTCCTCGATGAAGAGAGAAGCAAACCACTTCCAAAATATTGCTAAGAAAACTGAGTGAGTAGTTCAGGAAGTCCCTAGGAGTCAACACTGACTTGAAGGCACCAAAAAACAAAGCAAAACAAAATCCTCATTAAGGAAAAACACAGAACAAGACTGCATCTCGCTCCCACACCTGAATTGATATAGTCCTGTTGGCTTTATCTTGCAGTATCAAAATGTTAGGTGCAGAGGAAAACCAAACACATGTTTTTTTGGGGAAAGGTATGCAGATGTTGGGTCAAATATAACTCTAACCCTAACTAACCTTAGCCTGACTTTGAGGCTTTAGCTTCAGGTCAGATTTAATTTTACAAATTATTATCATGGGATAATTACATCGGAATCTGTCCAGCTATCGTTAAGTGAAGCAAAAACATTGGAAAACTCTTCCCCCAAAAGGTGTTTCAGAATTTTTATACAGATTAAATAAGAGAAATATTTGCACACATCATTGCAACAGAGACAATGTTGAGAGTAAGACTACTCTCAGGAGAGTTAATCTAGAAACCATAAGCAATGGAGGGCTTTAGCAAAAGGTTGTTTGCAAAAGATTGGGGAGAATCTCCCCCATCTCCAGAGCGGAGCAATTTGAGAGGAATGGATTTCAAGAGAGTAAGCTGTTTGTTCTTCTACACCAGTGGTTCTCAACCTTTTTAATGCCACAACCCCAACCGGTCGTAAGTCGAGGACTACCCAACCGGTCATAAGTCAAGGACTACCCAACCAGTCGTATGTCGAAGACTTTCCCTGCCTGGGAGCGCCGCACATGTGTGGTGCCGCCCCCTGCGCCGGCCGAGGCATAGGTGGCAAGCGGCAGAGACGGAGCAGGCTGACCACCGGCTGGGCCACCAGCTGGCCCAGCCCAAGGGAGGTAAGGCACCCGCTGGGCCCCACGCACGCCAGCAACCCTCCCTGTGCCCGCCGGCCTCCCACCTCCCACCCCTGGCCCTCTTTTACTTACATTTTTAGTAGTTGCTCAGCAGGGAGGGGTGGAAACTTCCAGACAGCTCACCTTTGCTGCAGACAACTTGCAGCACCGTTTGCAGAATAGGACTTTTGGCAGGCTCAGCAGGGCAGAGATAGCCTGGACAATTCCTATTGGCTTTTGAAAGCCAATAGAATTAGACTCTATTCAAGAGAGTCTATTCTATTGGCTTTCAAAAGCCAATAGAATAAAAGGGAGTAGCACAGCTAAGGGGAAAAAAATGTCGGACTGTGTTGTTTGGCGACCCCCGTGAAATGGTCATTCAATCCCAAATGGGGTCCCGACCCACAGGTTGAGAACCACTGTTCTACACAATGAAAATAATGTGATCATGTTGGCACTGGGAAAAAAAGTCAGGCAAAGGAGAGATTGCCTACAGAAAGTGCTTGCTTTTTCTCCCTACCCATCTCTCAGAGCAGAGAGATTGGAGAGAAAGAGATTTCAAGAGAGTACTAGTAAGCTGTTTGCATAGCATGTCCATTGCTCCTAGTCTCAGGTTGTTGGCACAATCACATTCCTTTCAATGAGTAGAAAGGCAACAGCTTACTTTCTTGCAACTCTGCCCTCCAATCTCTCTGTTCTGCAAGGGAGAAAAAGAAAAAAAACCTCAAAGTCAGACACAGGACATGTGTTGACTGAAATGGTGATCACATGACCAAGGGATGCTGCAAATATTGTAAATTGTGGTAAAGGGCCTGTAATGTTATTTTTTCAGCACCCTCATAACTTTAAGCAGTTACTGAACCAGTGGTCAGGAAATGAGGACCACCTTTAATCCTCATTTAGCGATCATTCACAGTTACAATGGATGATGAAAAACTTTCCTATCAATCCTCACATTTACAATCTCTGCAGGTCTGCGAAGAAAAGTAAAACTAAAGTAAGATCAGCACAATTGTGGTTGTACTTAATAGCCTTACTTAACAACCAAGTTGCAGGTACCGATTGTTAACGAGGTCTATCAGTTTTCAGCACTATATTATTTTTGTTCTGAAAGTTGATTTAAAATTTCATAGCTATCCGTTAAATTTGCTTCATAATTCTATTATACTAATGTTTAAATAAATATTGCACAGCAATATGTAATTTCTTTGATTTCATGGAGAACAGACAAGTTCCATGTGGCTGTCAGAGACAATGTTCTGAGGCACCCAAAGAAAGGACGTAATACACCCAGGCATCTCTTGTACTTCAACAAATACAAGACAAATCTAATAACATCTCTTTTCCGGCCCAGTACCCTTCATCACATCCAAATTGCTTTTTGGTTTTACAACCATAGCTTGCAGCGTGTTACCAAGCTCAGTAATATTGCACATTTTCTTTCAGGAAAACAAAAAACAAAAAAAACTCCACCCGTCAACTATGTGTCACTTGGCTTTTCAGAAACAGGATCATCTCTTGAACTCATCCTGTATGGGATGGTGTTTCAGAAAAGCAGTTTTGTCTCTGAACAAAAAATGGAAATGGGTGAGGGAGAGGCTCACATCCTTTAAAATCTCTAAAAGCTTTAAGCACATTTGCTCATCTATAAAAACCAGACTTCAGTAAAACCTTAGACATATTTACTGGTATGATGTAGGTTTTTTTTGTTTTTTATGCTTGATAAAGGAGCATAAAACGGCACTGGCCTTGAAAATCCTATCCTGTTCTTTTTTCTGGCAGTTGCAACATTCACGTAATTTTTTTTTAAAATGAGGATACAAGTAGTCTTTGACTTACAACGGTTCATTTAGTGACCATTCCAAGTAACAACAGCATTGAAAAAAAGTGATCTATGATCATTTTTCACACTTAACAACTGTTGCAGCATCCCCTTGGTCACATATCAAAATTCAGATACTTGGCAACTGACTCATATTTATGACAGTTGCAGCGTGTTGGGTTTATGTCACCACCTTTTGTGACCTTCCGATAAGCTAAAATCACTGGGAAAACCAGATTCACTTAATAACCGTGTTACTAACTTAACAACTGCAGTGATTCACTTGGCAAGAAAGGTCGTAAAATGGAGCGAAATTCACTTAACAAATGTCTCGCTTAGCAATGCAAATTTTGGGCTCAACTGAGGAGATTGTAAGTACAACTGTATTTATTTTAAAAGAAGAAACGATGAGATTTTTATAGAAGTTACAGCTAGAGTTACTTTATAAACCAGACCATTTCACTAACTGAAAAAGTTCTGTATGTTAACATTTTGCTCAGAAGCCATGATTTCAAGTCATTTGCAGCAATAGACAACAGAGAAGAAAGCTACGTATAGGGAAAGCTTGCTGCTCCTGGACCTGCATTCAACAGAGAATCAAAGTTGTGAGTTCTGCTGGCACCACATGACAGGAAGGACTAGCTTTACTGCCTTCTGCCAAATTTCGGACGATTTCTGTAGAAACTGACAAGCTGATACATGTTGAAAAAAAACATCCTGAGATTTGGCTGCGGAATCTCTTCGTCAGAATAAGGGCCTGAACTCACGAGATTATATTCCAGTTCCTCTCTGTTATGGGACTTGTGCTCATATCCAGTTTGGCCTCCCTGGGAAGAAGAAAAATATAAAAAAAGACTGCCATTCAGTAGCTTTCCAAAAGAAAAATGCTTGCTGATGAAAATGTGTGACCGGGATACACTCTTTTCCTTCCTGTTTCTTGGCTTGAGGTTAAGATTTGAACTTGCATTCAAAATTCCCCCTCTCCTGGTTTGTTAAATAAGCATTTCGTGAGTTTCCCAGTTGATTATAAAGGGAATAGTGATATGATACCAGGTAGGGTCTTGGAAGTAAAGTCAACAAGTATCAGCTTGCCCAGGTAGATCAGACAGGAAATATGACCAGCTGAGCTAATTCTAATTTACTGTAAAGCTAGATTAACAGAATCTTGAATATCTGAAAGTACAAATCTTCCACCTTCTCTTTTACAACCGGAGAAGCTAAAGAGGGTCCTTTCTGCGCCTGATTCTCCATCCTTTATGCAATTGTGGGTTATGCCATCTCTTATCTGATCCATCCCTAGGCAGCATTTTTTTGCCCTGTGTCTCAAGAGCTTTCTCACTTCCCATTACAACATGCGACAAATGAAGGGGAATGAAAAAGCAGGTGTCCAAACTGAACCAGTTTATTAAGAACATTTTTAAAGCCCTACTTTTGAATCTACATTCTCAAACATCATCACGAAGTATCTTCCCAGTTGCTTAATTTCCTTTTTCTAATTGTGTGTCTGTAATTATTTTATCAAATAACATTTAATTATGGGATTTCTGTTTACAGTAAATAAAATTTGTAATAGTATAGAAAATCTCCAGGCATATTTATTAAACTGGTAAGCTTCTCAGAATAAAAAAATGGTTTTATATAATTAAGCTTTAATGTTTATGACAATATAAGCAAGCACATTAAACACAAACAAATTCTGCTGATGTTTTGCTAGAGTTCCCTTGCCTTCTTTGACATCAGGACTACAGAAAACCCAATTAGATAGATTTGATGTTATTGAAATGGCTAGTATATATTATTTTGTAAAAGTAAAAAGTTGAGGTTTGAAGTTGATACTCTACTGATGATTAGGGGATTGGAGGCTAACGCATATAAGGAATGGCTGCTAGAATTGGGTATGTCTAGTTTAAAGAAGAGAAGGACGAGGGGGGACATGATAGCAGTGTTCCAATATCTCAGGGGCTGCCCCAAAGAAGAGGGAGTCAAGCTATTTTCCAAAGCGCCTGAAGGCAGGACAAGAAGCAACGGGTGGAAACTAATCAAGGAGAGAAGCAACCTAGAACTAAGGAGAAATTTCCTGACAGTGAGAACAATTCACCAGTGGAACAACCTGCCTCCAGAAGCGGTGAATGCTCCAACCCTGGAAGTTTTTAAGAAGAGACTGAACAGCCATTTGTCCGAAATGTATAGGGTTTCCTGCCTGAGCAGGGGGTTAGACTTGATGACCTCCAAGGTCCCTTCCAACTTTACTATTACTACTATTATTACTATTACTATTATTATTATTGTTGTTGTACCAAAGGAATTCAGAAGTCAATGCCTTTTTTCCCCTTTTTTCTCCCTCATCTCACTTCTCTGCTCCTTTTCCCTTTCCCATCTTTTCCGCTATTTACTTTGTATTTCGATTGAATTGTATATTATAAACTAATAAAACTTTTGAATATATAAAAAAAAGAAAACCCAAGCAAACAAGAACTCAAGCACAAATCTTTTTTAGATACATCAGACAACTTAACACATTTCTCCTAACACTCCTGTCGGGGAAAAAAGCCAGCATTTCACTTTAGTATCTGTCAGACATTAACTCTGAAGGTTTCAGAGTGAAACAGGGATTGCTGGAATGAAATAGACCATTGATGTTTTCTTTTATGGGTATATAAAACTGGGTGTGGGGGAGAAAAAAATATAATGTCCCAAAGGCTATAATTTTGGTTTCTCTTTAAGTTGTTCATAGCAGAAAATGGAGATGTACATTAGCCATTTCAGGCAAGAAATATAAAGTCAGCGCAGCTAAGGATAGCATGCAGTGTGTGTGTGTGTGTGTGTGTGTGTGTGTGTGTGTGTGCACATACACACATATGTACGTTGCCTAACAGCAGACTTTTGTCCTAGTGCTTTACAGTAGAGAAAATGTCTTATAATCTATAGTGGATTCTGTGATCATTTCTTATCAGGCCACAGTCTAAACCAGTGGTTCTCAACCTATGGGTCGCGACCCCATTTGGGGTCAATCGACCATTTTTCGGGGGTTGCCAAAGAAGGCGATCCGCCATTTTCTCCCCTCAGGGGGCGCCGCCGCGCATGCGCAGAACGTTTGTGTGACGGGGGTCGCCGTCACACAAACGTTGAGAACCACTGGTCTAAACAGATTGAATTGATTCTAAGAGGAATAGCAGTAATATTTATGTTGAGGTTATATGGATCTATCAAATCCAGTGATTCATTTCACTCCTGAACCATATTTTTTTTCTTTATTATCCAATTTCTCTTTATTAAAACAAAATGTCCACCTGGCTCTAAAATTGTATTTCTGGAATAGGATTCTCCAATAGTTTAGAAAAAAAATTTCCTGTATTTCCTTTTTGTGGTTTTCAACCTCTTATATGAGACACAGTGATGAAATTGCTTCTTGTGTATTAATTCATGCAGCTTATATATTTCCAAAATAAAATTAAACCCCAAAATGCAATCTGATGTTGTCATTACTATCCAATTTAACAGAATGACTCTAGGAGTGACTTTTCCCCAAGACTACGGTATATTCTTTTCCAAATAGCATTCCTATCTGAATCTTGCATTTATTGGAAAAGCTCCTCCCTCAAGCCAGCCATGGCCATTTCAGCATTTTATTATGCAAGCATTTTGAGGTGTCTGTCCCCCCCCCCTTAAACAATGATACCCAAAGGGCTAAACAGAGTAGAGAATTCTTATTTCTGCTTCAAACAGAAATCACACTGACCTCCGAAAAAATACCCAGAATATATCTTTTATTATGTGAACCTGGGGTTTTAGCACAATCAGCAACTTATTACCATAAGTAACACAGCGATATTTGTACATTTTTGCGGGGTTCGTTTGCAAAAGAATTTCCCCAAAGAATGCAGGAGGTAAACTGCTTTTTAAATAAAGTGACAAATGTACTGTAAAGCCTCAAAACCTTTCCTTTACCATCTGCTGCCAGAACTGGGTTGTAAAGAAAACTAAGTTATTCTAGCAGGCCCTGTGAAGTTTGACATCCCGGCAAAATCTGCCCAGAGTTATCTTGAGATCAGATGGGCAGCCTATAAATTATAAGTAAATAAATTAAATTAATTAAATAAATATGTGAGGAAGAGACAGTCCTCTAGAACGCATGAAGTGTTTACAGAGGCCAGCTAAGGATAGGTATTCACAACAAATGAGGCAGACCTGAGCTCTGGCAGAGGATAAAGCTCAAGTAAAAAAAGTACAGCTTGAATTAACACTCATTTTAGGATTTATTGTCCCAGCTCCTGTTTTTGCTCAAGTAAAGTTTTAAGAAACCTTGAGGAGCCATAGGATTCCTTTGCTCAGCATCGTCTTGATGCTCCAGGTGACCCTTTTTCTCAAATGTTTAGAAACCCTATCAGGTGATTGAATGGCTACATCCTCCATCCGGGAGAGGTTTATGGCTTCCTTAAAATAGAGGAAATGGAGTTGGGCATTCCCCCTGAAGGGAAATAAGCTGAGGTTCATCATACTCTGTCAGAGACATGCTTGGCTCCCTGACTTTGGGACCCCTAGGGATACAATAACAAGTAGTAAAAGTAAAGGTAAAGTTTCTCCTTTCCAGTCCCATCTGACTCTAGGGAGCAATGCTGATCTCCATTTCCTAGCGGAGGGAGCCACTGTTGTCCAAAAATATTTCTATGGTCATGTTGCCAGCATGACTATACACAAAGGCATAGGGAATGCTGTTACCTTCCCACCGAAGTGGTACCTATTTATCTACTCATATTGGCATGCTTTCGAACTGCTAGATGGGCAGGAGCTGGGACAAGTAACGGGAGCTCACCCTGTCAGGGAGCGCTTGGGTCATGAATCCGGGCTGTCAGCTTTCCAGATGATAAGTTCAGTGTATTTAACCGCTGAGCCATTACAGTAACATACAAGTAGCATGTCAACAAAACTGCACTTGGGAGCTTCCCCCCCCCAGGTGCAAGGATCGCTGCATCATATTATTAAATTGGGTTAAGTTGATAAGTAGAAATACTAGTTACGGCTAGTGGCTAAATGGCTAAAATGTGGCAGCTAAGTCTCTCTGGTTAAAAAATATGCCCACAAGCATGATGAATTCACTGGATTTTGGGATTTCATCCATTTATGAAGTAGATAGAACAGAAAGGAATTCTAGAACTTTGGAAATTTATCTTCCAAAAGCACATTCCAGGACAATGCTGTATGACTGATGGTGGCAAGGATCACTCAAAGGGCAGAGAAGATTGATTATCTAGAACAGGGGTTCCCAACTGGGGGTGCGAGACAATATTCCAGGGGGTGCGAAAACTTGGGTTTTCAAAATGATAGTGTATATGCATAATTCACTACCGTTATTTTGAATTTTTGTAAGGGGTGCGAGAATATATCAGAAGCTTTCTAGGGGTGCAGCAGGGTATAGAAAAGGTTGGGAGCCGCTGATCTAGAAGCCCCCCACACCTCTTGTACAAAGGAGGGAAAAAAATATAACAAAAAATGTAACTTTTCAGTAACTTAAACATGCGAATACAATACTATCTTCACTTTCACATATTAGCTTCCATTTTGTGCATAAAAATGGATAAAAATGATTTATTCAAACCATAATTGGGTACTAAATGAAGAGAGCAAAGAAATGTCAATGAAATATATTATTAACTATTCATTTGGATAAAGATCGAGATCCCAAAGCTTATTCTTGCAATGTTAAAATATTACATGAAAGAGTATAATTTCTTTACCTGGAAAGAATTCATCCAGCGAAGAGAAGGAGGCAACGAAGCATTACTCTGAGACAGTATCAATAGAAGTTCCAAACAGGTTTTTGACGGAAATGTAAGAGAAGAGACTCCAATATCTTCTCGCCATGCATCAACAAGACTGGAATGAAATAAGAATTCTGTTACCTGTGAATGTAATATGCAGGGATTTTAAACTTTCAATAAGTGAAAAACAAATAAACTTTGCTTATAAGCAGGTTCAGCTACACAGAAATGGAGCAATGGATAGTGTTATAATCTTATTCAATTACCTAAGCAGTTGGTATGTGATCATGAATGCCTAATGAGATATTTCTGTATTCCATTTACAGTAGCAGCCAGTTAAATACACTGAAGACTCTTAAGACATATCAGAAGATGTTACTCCTGGCATTCCCAGTGCAATCCTGGTTTCTGCCATGATCCTTGCTCCATCTGTTCTTTTATACAAAAATATAGAACCTAGCATTCTGCAAAGCCAAGCACATGCATGGGATATCTTTATTTACAAGGATGCTCCTTGAACTCACAATTTTCTTAGAAAATAAAAAAAAAATGGGTATCTATTCCACTTGCTTCAGAATGATCCTATCTATCCAGACAAATGTACCCAAAAACAAAACAAAAAGCAAAACAAAACAGAAACCCAGGGCTCAAACAGAACATAGTACATGACAAGTAATTTTTTAGGAAGGCCCATTATGCATTCCCAAATGTTGGTGGGAGTCATGCGGTATATAAATTATTATGTATGGTCATATAATCAATCAGATGTTTAGACTGGATTTGACATTTTTTTTAATCTACCTATCAAGTCCTTCCCGAGGACCTAATGATAGGCAGACGCTGTTGTTTGATGGGATTAAAATACCATTGCAGGATGTAAACTTTTCCCAGTGAGGATGCCTTTTGCAATACACTTAAGTGATTTTGTTAATGCTGATGGTGTTCAAGTGGTGCTCCAGAGATTGCACTCAAGGCACCTACTACTAGTGATACTTATCTTTGTTTTTGTTGTTGTTTTGGAACAGTTGTTCTACTTCTATTTGTAAGTCTTTATTCTTTGTAATTTTCTCCACTGTTTTGCTGTCTTCAGATATTGAATGTCCATCATCCAGACTTTCTTTGGCTTTCTTATCAACAATTGTTAAGTCTGGGATATTGTGTAGCAGACGTTTGTCTCTTTGAATTCTAAACTCCAAGAGCATTTTGGTTTCTTAATTTTATATTACTTTATCTATGTTATGGTTGCGCCAGTTCTTGCTTGCAGGCAAGTGGTACTTTCTTGCAGATATTCCAGTGCACCATTGTTGCTACTTTGTCATGCCATTGCTTGTACTTAGTCTGTGTGTTTTTCTTGCAGCAACTAATTAGGTAGTTCATTGTGCCTTCTTTGTGCAGAGGGAACATTTGCTGTCTGTTACTGTCTTCTCAATTCTGGTTTTGCATACATTTCTTTTTAAGGCTTGGTCTTGTGCAGAATTGGTCCTTTTGTCTCTTCTCATATTTAAGCGATTGTCCACTAGGATTCCAAGATCCCTCTCACAGTTACTACTATTGAGCAAGGTACCACCTATACTGTACCTGTGCATTTGATTTTTCTTGCCTAAATGTAGAACCTTACTTTTTTCACCATTGAATTTTATTTTGTTAGACAGTGCCCAATATTCAAGTCTGTCAAGATCCTTCTGTATTTTAAGTTTCTCTTCTGGAGTGTTGGCTATTCCTGCAAATTTGATGAGTTCCCCATCTATCCCCTCATCCAAATCATTGATGAAGATGTGGAAGAGCACTGGGCCCAGAACAGAGCCTTGGGGCACACCACTACACACTTCCCTCCATGTAGATGCAGTTCCATTGAGGACCACCACACTGAGTATGGCCAGTCAGCCAGCTACAAATCCATCTGGTGGTGATGCTATTTTTCTATCTTATCAAGTCGTAGGTTGTGGCCTACTTTAACAAATGCTTTACTGAAGTCCAAGTAAATTATATCCACAACATTCCTCTGGTCCACTAATTTTGTCACCTTGTCAAAGAATGCAGTAAGATTTGTCTGGCATGATCTGCTTTTGACAAACCCATGTTGGCTTTTGGTTATGGCTTTGTTTGCCTCTAGGTGTTCACTGATTCGTTGTTTGATTATCTTTTCTAGAATCTTCCGAGGTATTTAGGTCAAGCTGATAGATCTGTAGTTTCCTGGATCCATTCCCCCCCCCTTTTAAAGATGGGAACTATATCAGCTCTTTTCCAGTCCTCTAGTAGTTCCCCAGTGCTCCAGGATCTTTGGAAGATATAGTTCAGTGGTTCTGAGATCACATCTGCAAGTTCCTTCAGAAACTTGGGGTGTAATCCATCTGGTCCTGGTGATTTGAACTCATCTAAGGTGGACAGGTGCTCACTTACCATTTGCTTGTGTTTCTAATCTGTTTTTTACAGTACTGTTTTTGATAGGTTGGACTGTTTTTCCCTTTGTGTAAAGACAGTTCCAAAAAACAAATTAAGTAGTTCTGCTTGTCACCTTCTTGCCACTTTCTCCCACTAATGGACCAATCATTTCCTTAACTTTTTTCTTGTTTTTTACATTTTGAAAGAAGCTTTTGTTTTGTTATTTTTGATTTTTGTCGCAAGCCTTAGTTCATTTTGAGCCTTAGGTTTCCTCACTTCATATTTGCAGCTCAGGCTATTTGCTTATATTCTGCCTTAGTTATTTGCCCCTTTCCACTGTTTATACTTGTCCTTTTTGCCTTTCAATTTTGTTAAAATTCATATGTTAATAAAGGCCCCAAAATACTGGATGGAGAACAGAGCAATAACAAGTGATAAATCTAGAACATAAAAGGGAAGCAAATTAAAGGCGTGTTAGGAAGCGTTTGTCACTATGTGGAACAATGATAGGTTGGTTAAAAGAATGGCACATCTTTATAACCTGTTGGTTTTCATCTAATAGCATTCTTTTGTATTTCAAGCATATAATTATTATGCCATAATTGTGTATAGGATGAAATGCCATAGCTAAGAAGAAACAGCTAGGAACAGAAATCTATGGTTTGGGTTTCAACAAAAAATATTGAGGAGAAGAGAGGAGAGGAGAGTGGTCCAGTTACCTAACTAATTTGAATTTGGATTTCTCTGGTGCCAACCCAAATCTTCATCATTATACTTTTTGCTTGACCAACAGCTTTGATAAAATATGCTGTTGTTCTTGTTATTTTAACCACTGTATCTTAATTCTTGCCAGCTGACAGTGTAAAAATGATGCTTGCTCTGATGGAGTATGCAATAAAAAGCAGCTTCCAAGTATCCTTGAGGTTTACATGAATTTATATGCTGAACTATTTGATTAAAAATACGTTTGTATTCACCATACTTGGGCAACCTATCCTGCACATACAGTCCCTGCAGAGTGACGCATGATGACAAATCTCACTTCTTTCAACAGCAGCTCATTATACAACCTTCTGAAGCATGCACTGATGAATAAAGCCCCATTATGGTGGGATGTCAAGAGATTAAAACTGAAAACGTATCAACACTTCTGCCTCTGTTAAAAATAAGCTAACGCTGACTTTATGAAATTCATCTCCCTTGGAGAAGTGTCTAGCCCAGAGGGGTTGCTAACAATAGTGCAATATTATGAATGTTAATTACTACTACAAAAGAGTGAGCATACTTTCAAACTTTCCAGAAAAGAAATCCAGGCTGGTGGATTTAAACAAACAAGAATCCCCAGGTAAATGGAGGAAGATGGAGAAAATGCCGGACAAGATGGAAGTTCCCCATTTATCCTGCTGGGAAGTTGGAAGTATAAATCAAATTAGATTTTATGAAAGCTTTCCTTATGAAACAGTCCCCACTCCCCCTCCTCTGGGGTTCAGATGACCCCAACCCAGTTGGCAAGAAAAATCTAGTTCTTCCCTCTGGCTTCAAAGTCGGAATGCTAGAGGAACCCTTTGTGTGTGTTTTGTCCTGCACTGTTCAACTGTTTTGATGAGTTGATTATTTTTATTGGTCATCTTTGTTGGCTTTCTTTTTTGTTGCTGTTTTCATATGTAGGTTTCTGTTTTTATGTTTTGTTACTCATCCAGGGTTACTTGATTAAGATGGGAGGGGAGAGGGAAAGTTTGTAAACTAAATAAATAAAATAAAGGAGAATAATAATTAATCATTAATTAATTGATAAATTAAGGAGAAACTTCCCAACAGTGAGGACAATTAACCAGTGGATCAGCTTGCCATCAGAAGTTGTGGGTGCTTCATGACTGGAGGTTTTTAAGAAGAGACTGGACAGTCACTTGACTGAAATGGTATAGGAATCCTGCTTGAGCTGCGGGTTGGACTAGAAAACCTCCATGATCCCTTCCAGAATTATTCTGATTAAATCACTGGGTCAAAATGATAACAGTGCTACCCTTGCATTTCTGAAGAAGATATAAAGCTGATATAAATCATAAAGATATAATTTATATGAAGCTTCTCAAACAGAGAACCTAGAATTAAGGAGAAATTTCTAGTCAGTGATAACAATTCACCAGTGGAACAGCTTGCCTCCAGAAGTTATCGGTGCTCCATCACTGGAAGTTTTAAAGAAGAGATTGGACTTCCATTTGTGCAGAATGGTATAGGATCTGGTTCTTGAGCAGGTGATTGTACTAGAACAGGGGTAGGCAACCTTGGTTCTTTTATGACTGGTGGACTTCAACTCCCAGAATTCCTGAGCCAGCTGGCTCAGGAATTCTGGGAATTGAAGTCCACGAGTCATAAAAGGGCCAAGCTTGCCTACCCCCGGACTAGAAGACCTCTAAGGTCCCTTCCAACTCTTATTCTGTAATAAATATATAATTTTATAAAGGTATAAAATTCGGAACTGCTACAACACTTGGTCTTCTTCTTAGGCAGAGAGAGAGGAAATGAATCTGATAGTCCTTTAAATTGAGTTGAAAGCTAAATTTAGGTACCTGATTTGAGGGTAGACGAAATAAAAAAGTTTTGTTAATATTCAAAGTCAAAGAAAAAGTTCTGAGGGATGTATAAGATTAGTCCCTATTTGGAGAAAATTGAACTGAGTGAATAGTAAGGGAAAGTTTTGAATTAGCTTCAAACATTCTAATGGGGCACTACCTTTAGGAAAATAGGAGCAGCAGCAGCAGAAGGAAATGAGGACACAATGAAACTACACTGAACACTGATTGATACAGACACATCATCTAAATTCAGCCTGTGAAATAGAAAGAAAACTCAGATGGCTGAGTGGAACAGTGGAATAGAACAGAGACCTGGCCTATCCTGAGACAAAATAAGGAAGGACACAGAACCTAATTAAACCTAAGATCACTCATGGATGAACAAAAAGTAGCCCGAGTGAATATATACAATTGATGGCTAACAAACAGCTTAATGGAAAGGCTTACTTTGCAGTATGATGTGATTTATAAATATTACTACATGAAAAGGTCACACCAGAATGAAGACTGTGGTGAGATAATTCCATTCCAGACCAGCACTAGTATATCAAAGAAAAACAGAATGGCTGGAAGGACATGAGTAATGAGATCCAGCAGTCAATAAACTGCTCATTCTAATGGATGAAAGTACTGGAAGGCCAGTGTCTGGAGATAACATTCCTGGGATTAGAAAACATTACAGGTCTCAACCTCTCCCTTCCAAACAGGGAGAAAAATTGTGACAATGCTCAAATTTAAATTAAGTGAAAATTACTGGTCAGAATCTAATCTAATGTTCTGCTTAATGCTATAAGAAGAGAGAGAAAGAGGGGCTAATTAATTTAGCCCTTTCTCTCCAATGATGTAATTTAGCTCCTAATATTTTCTCACTGTCTTTTATTTTGACAGGCGGAAAATATGTATGATTGGCCATTTATTCTTTTTCATCTGCAGCCAAGGGTAAATGGCTTGATCACCTTACAGTCTTTGCAATCTTAATTATTTTTTGAGTAGGGATAATTAGGCAAGTGGTAAGTTTGAATTCTATTGGTGTAACCTGCAACTGAACGATTGTTGGGTAATCAAAAGTAACTCTTTGCTGGTTGGAGTGATGGATGAATAAGAGTGAGTGGGGAAGAGTGATCAACAGTTCACTTAAAAGTGAACGGGCCAAAGACCTATATAAATGTTGTGTGTTAGAATCTAAGCAGATATTGGACATAATGTATTAACTGGGAGAGAGCATGCTTCCTACCATAAGATTTACTGAAATTCTGCTCAGATATCAGTGGTGACTCATCTATTCTGGTTCTGCAGTGTCATGGTCTAAGGGCAGGAATAGTCTTGTCACTTGTCCTTCTAGTGGTATTGATGTTCACCTAAGCACCATGGGAACAGGAGCAGGATTCAGAGATTGTAATTAGATTAAAATTGGTGAGTGAGATCAAGTAAGTCTGTTCCATTTGTTATTCTGATTTCACACTCCTACCTTGTCCAACTCTACCCTAATCTGATGAGCATGAAACCTTCCTAGAACAGCAGAATAATAGGATTCATTCCCAGTAGCCCCAATTTGGACATCACTGTTTATCCCATTAAGAAAGCAGTATAATCAATTGTGAATATTAGCGGGCACTTATGCTGAAATTGGTGGCCCTTTTATTAAATTGCAACCTATTCAATAAACCTCTGTAGTTGTTGAAAGATACTGTATTGCCTGCTGCAGTTATTATGTCCATTGGAGAGTGAGACAAATCCCAAACTGGTTTAGGATTAGCCAGGCCAACAAACCATGGTCCAAGCTGAGCAATGAAATTATTAGGACAAGAGCTGTATTTCAAAACAAGGGTGTCTTCTACTTTTAAATAGAATGTATCAGGTTTACTCCTTTTTGGGTTGGAAAATATTTTTTTTTTTTAGTTTGTCTTTTGTCAGCCATCCAATAAGGTGCTCTTTTCATCAGGATACTAATCTGATTTTCTTGAGAGGCAGTAGTCTTTTCCAAATATAGTATCATATGAACATGCAGGGAAAAAAATCTCAAAGGGCATTCCTTTTTTATTTATTAAATTGTTTTCAAGCAAAAAAAGTTGGTTTTATTAATCTAGAAATAGTGTTAGCATTTTAAGCTATGCTGTCACAATTAAACACTTACCTTGGCAAAATACACTTAAGCAGTCCCAAAAAAGGAAATGTTCTCTTTGATTTCAAATACTCTCTTATCAATTTTCCGCCCCCTACAACAATAGTGATGCCTTGAACTAGCTTTATTTTACCCACCTAAACACAGACAAAAGTTTTTGTCTTTAATAAGAACTTAAAACAAATAATCCCAAATCCCAGTGGGTCTTGTTAAAGTCACCTCATAAAATTTTTACACTCTTGTATGACTTTGGAGAGGGAAATGTTGACCCAGCAGTTTGAGCTCACACTGACTAATGTCGCCTTGGGGAAGAGATTGTCAAAATTCATGTGCTTCACTATTTGAAATGGATATAAAGCAGCCAATTATGATACATCACTGCAAACAGTAGCTAATAACAGATGATTTTTTTCAGACATAATAATCTAGTTTTCAAGTAAACAAAATTATAAAGGCAGCCCGACGATCAGGAATCTTACCTGCTTACCTAATAAAAACCACAATCAAATCAGTATCGTGGTTTTAAATTCTGGGAGGCGCAAATCTGTGTAGTTCTCTTTTTTAGCCCGGTGATAAGATTACAGAAAGCCAAAAGGTCAGCAATTTTATTTAGGGACTGAACTATTAGAAACTGCAGATGGAGAGGGGGAACATTACTATTCTCCCCATCATACAAACTATATTGTGGAGAAACTATTAACTCTAAAGGAGACGGTCTCAGCATCAAAAACTTCTGCAAAATTCTGTAAGATGTTATGGTTAAACTGCTTATGGTACCTATAGCTCTTGTACTATGGTCACCTTTAACATTCTGCACTACTTATACCAGAGATGGCGAACCTTTTAGAGACTGAGTGCCCAAACTGCAACCCAAAACCCACTTATGCATCGTTGGGTGCCATGTGGGTGTGGCTCATTGGCTGGGCGTGGTCCACTGGGTGGGTGCTGTAACGGCAGACTGGATGGGACTAAAAAGTTCAATCAATCAATTCCAATTTTGCAAGATCTTTTTTTTTCCTGCAAGAAGTTGACATTGACTGATTGAACCTTTTTTTTTTTTTGCATATGGCGGTAGAGGCCTAAAGCAAAAAGGTTTTATAAAACCCAGATGAAGGCCTAAAACTGGGGCAACAGCGCACGTGCCCACAGAGAGGGCTCTGAGTGCTGCCTCTGGCACCCGTGCCATAAATTCGCCACCACTGTCCTATACCATTTCACACAAATAGTTGTCCAATCTCTTCTTAAAAACCTCCAGTGTTGGAGTACCCACAACTTCTAGAGGCAAGTCTTCCACTGATTACAGGTAGTCCTCGAGTTACGAGTGTAATGGAGCCTGTCCATTCCACTTGTAACTCAAAAACTCGTAGAGTGAATCTTGTTCGAGGTATGAGATCACTCCCTTGCTCATTAAAACACACGTGACTCGTTAAGCGAACATGAGGTATCTCAGGGTGGGGAAGGCCGTGGAGGGCCTAGTGCTGGAACAGGCCCACAAAGCCTCCCCCACCCACTAAGATACCGCATGTTTCCCCCTCCCTTCCTGCTGCGCCGGACTCACCTGGAAAAGATCTGTCTACTCTCTACCGTGGTTCCTGCTGCCACTCGGATTTGAGACCAGGGAATGCTTCCGCGACACCCTCGCGGCCTGATCCGGGCTCTGGAGGCCTTTTCCAGGTTGCTGCCGCCAGGACTTGAGGTCAGAGAACACTTCCGCAGCCCCCCTGTGGCCCAACTGGGCCTGGAAAAGGCCCCGGAGCCTGGATCCAGCCTCTGGAGGCATATGGAAGAGTCCCTGAACTTCAGTTCTGTTCTCAGGCTTCAAGTACCATGAGATCACACAAGATCAGTAGTGTGAGATCTCACCCCACTGATCTCGTGTGATCTTGCATTACTTTAGGCCTTCATTCTCTGCAAACTCACCAAAGGCCTGGAGCAGCCAAGAAAGCAAAGGATCTCAATCTTCGCAGGTTGGGTATTGAAGGGAAACCCAGGGCGGGGATGGGGAGGGAGGGAATAATCAGGGTGAATGTCTGCGGTCGCTTGTAAGGGCGAACGATTGCCATGGAGCTGCAATATTCGTAACTTCGGGACTTGCTTCTAAGCACTAGGGGGCGCTCATCACATAACTTTGAACGAGTGTTAAGTGAACGCTCATAACTCGGGATTACCTGTAATTGTTCTAACTGTCAAGAAATTTCTCCTTAGTTCTAGATTGATTAGAAGCTTTAGATGGGAAATAAAGTCCCAAATTATTTAGAATTAGAGCAGGGGTCCCCAACCCCAGGCCATGGGCCACTACTGGGCTGTGGCATATTTGGAATTGGGCCATGTGAGTGCATGGCCAGACCGTGTGCACATAGCTCAACTTGCCGAGCCATGGGCTGGCAGGCACTCATGCGCGTGTATTGGCCGGCGGCTCATGCAAGCTGGCACACGTGTGCGTCAGTCCACCACTTGTGCGGCCCAGTTCCCCTCTCCCCCCCCCCCGGGCCAGGCCACCAAGCCCGCAAGGTTGGGGACCGCTGAATTAGAGCATCTGTTTTCTCTTATCTGCTCATCTATTTTGGGATCCATGAAAGGTAATTTTCTAGCCATTTTTCGGCAGAGAACTAGAGAGCTTTCCAGTAGTAACATTCAAACCATGAAATCCTTTCTCCAGGTATGGTAAACTAAGCCCCACATTTAAGGCACTAGAAAAGTCGCTGTTCTCCAAATAGGATGATGACGATTAATCATCTATTTATTTGATTTATATCCTGCCTTTCTAATCAGAAGCACTATGACCACTGACCATTTCAGCTAAGGTTAATGGGAGCAAAACTCCAATACATATAGTCTTTGACTTATGACAACTGAGCCCAGAAATATGGTCATATCTCAGTTCAGTCATTAAACAAGTCACCTTATGAGGAGGCCCAATTTTATGACTTTTTTGTGCTAGTCGTTAAACAAACATTACGGTCATTAAGTGAAGCCATTATACCTAATGGATGTTTATTTGCCAGAAACTGGAAATGGATAAATCAGTCCACTGGAGCTGGTTTGTGATCAATAAAACAACAGGTTATTAATTTTAATGGATCTTGTGTACTTTGACTGTCCATCTTCTAGATGTATTTATTTCTATCTTTAGCCTGTCCTTGTTGGCATAAGTTACACAGTTTTTTCATTTAATCCAATTAAAGATTAGTGGATTTTATTGTTTTTTCTAATATTTTGTGGTTTTGCTATTTTATGCTGCCTAGACTAGAGTCCTTTAGGACAGGATGAATTATAAGCACTGCCCATTAATTAATTATTTTCCTGCAGCTATATTCATCTCATTGATACCCAGAGAGAAATACAGTCTCGCATTTCCAATCAGTAATGCAAGCCTACTCCTGACAACATAAATGGGATTAGGACAAAATTGTGCTGCATTCTATACTGCAAGCAGATGGAAAATATCGGCTCAATAAGAGTAACTCTGCCTTTTGAATACACAATGTATTAGGAGATCAGCAAATGCTTTTGAATGTATTAAGAACTTGTTATGTGATATCCTCTTTCATAATGTCTTTTCAAATTAGAGAAGTGCTTAGTAATCGCTAGGAGATTTACAAACACCAAGAAAACAAAAAGCCCACGTTCCCTGCTTAATAAGCTCAGTCAATAAAAATGAATGCTAAAGAGCATTTGTCATTCCATTTTGTGGTATACAGTGATGGAAACATGAGTTTCTGGTAAGTGAGTTGTGACGGGATATGGAAAAATTGCGTAGTGCATCATTTCCCAGACTAGGTCCCAGTTTCTTCTCTGTGCAAAATTTAGTAAGGAATCTATAAAGATCCTGGATGAAATTTACAGTAAGCTGTTTTGGGTTTTAGGCATATTTGGAACTATACAGAATTTGTGATGAGCATTCTCACAAAATGGATGCCATGAAGTTTGTGGCCACTCACAACTCACTTACTAGAAGACAAAATGGAGGATGGCTGCCTGCACTCCCTCTTCTATGTAGCTCTAAACCACTGTTTATTTGGGGAGGGGGGATTTTCAAACCAAGATTGGGCTGGAGTCAGCCACCATTCTGATTTCCTAAAAAGGCTTCAAGATACACAAGCGTTCTTGGAAGTAAAAATAACGTGGAAGGCAGTTTCCTATATATTTATTTTAAAGTACAGGTAGTCCTCGACTTACAACAGTTCATTTAGTGACCGTTTGAAGTTACACGACACCGAAAAAAGTGACTTAGGCCATTTGTCACACTTCTGACTTTTGCAGCATCCCCAGGGTCACATGATTTACATTCGGATGCTTGACAACTGACTCACATTTATGACGGTTGCAGTGTTCTGGAGTCATGTGATCCCCTTTTGCAATCTCCTAACAAGCAATGTCAATGGGGAAACCAGATTCACTTAAGAACATGTTACTAATTTAACAACTGCAGTGATTCACTTAACACATGTGGCAAGAAAAGTCGTAAAATGGGGCAAAACTCATTTAACAAATTTCTCACAACAACATGAATTTTGGGCTTAATTGTGGTCGTAAGTTGAGGACTATCTGTATCTAAAAATAAAGTCAGGACAGAAAGTGAGCTCATTGGCAGCTATAGTCACTAGGTTGCCTACCCTTTATATAATCATTCAAATCAAGTGTATACTTACTTCCTAATGTGGTATATATCAAATGTACTGAGAGTACAGTACAACTCTTTAGATCTTGAGCCATGACAGTTGAGACATTGTAATTAGGAACTCTGGAAAAAGTTTGGATTTACTTACCCACAAATCTGTAATTACTAATTTTCTTATAAAACTAGTCCATAAACCTTAGAAATAGTTTTCATCAGCCCATCATGAATAGGAAGGAATACCCAAAATATCCAAAATTCAAAATACATGAAATTGCAGATTTCTTGCACTTATGAAAAAAAATATTTTGCCCCAATCCTACAGCTACAACTTCTCCAACTGATGGATGCTCAGTCTCTGTTTAATAATCTGAAAGAAAAAAGAGCTCACTAACTTTGAAGTCAAGGTCTTGTACAATTAATTCTTACAAATTATTAAATATTTTTACATAACAGACTGAACTATTTGAAAGCAACCCTGTCTCCATATAATCTCTACTTTTCCCAGAAAAACATACCCAACTTCTTCAATTACATCTTTCTGGCTATTCTGCAGCTCATCACACTAGCCCAAGAAGAGGAAAAAAGGTATGTTTCATATTTTTAGAGTCACAATTCTTATAATAGCTGAGTGACCATGCTAGGTAGAACTTTGAGGATTAACCACATCTTATAGCTTCAAGAGACACTATTCTTGTTCTCATCATTATAAATTCCCTGTTTTCAGCGAGTGTCAGTTTTTCATATGAACTCAGATGTGCAGATTTCAGGTCCATCAACAAAATTCCGGTATGTTTGAGATATGAAGAAGGCATATATTGTAGATGCTCGGTTGCATGTTCTATCTCTTAAAATAACAAAGGGTAGGGAAAAAAAGGTTTTGCACAAATATGGATTATAGAGGATGCATTTTTAAAAAATTAAAGGCAGTTACATTTTTAAAAGCTATTGACAAGAATCCAGCCAGCTTATCAGCTGTTTTAAAATGTTCTCCATTGTAGCTTTGCTGTTTCCAGAGGTACAAAACAGATTAGCATGTCAATTGGTTCCTTACTACATTACATTAAACATATAAGGAACAAAAATAATCTCTTATTAAAGCATTCAAATCTATTAAATTAAGCAGACAATTAACAAAGAAAATCAAAAGCCAGCAGCACCAACACTTGCATTCATTCAAGGTCATACATGTTTATTTTAAAAAGCCACTTATTAAAGATAGTGAGATTAGCCTGTTAATAAACTATAGTTTTTACACACAGTATTTACACCTAACACAGAAAGGAACATTTCATTTTTATAAATGTTTATAAAATTAGATTGGCTGAATTGGAGACATAGTAGTTTTCTGTAATGTCTCCAACCATAAGGAATCACATCCTTTTTAGTGATAAGCGTGTCCCAATGCAACGGTTTTTCAGAACGTTTTACACATTGAATTGTTCTCGAAAGGCTTTTGGTGAATTACTGTTGTCTTGCTAGGGTTGGCTGATATTTAATTATTTACGCTATTATCTGTGATGTGTACAGTGATATTGATTATTGGTATTACTGGATAGGGATTGTTCTAATTATACACATTTTAATTCATGTGTACACATATATGCTGCACCGTAACTTAGAACTTTCCTGAAAGAGATTTGTGAAACAGATTTCATTTTTCACTTGAAAAGACACTGGATTTTGGAAATTATACTACACAAACATTTGGGAAAGAACATCTATTTACAACGTTTTTTCAGAAAAAATAAAGATGCAGAATCAGTACTTACTCCTTATTTCTGTTCTCAGTACAAGGATGGTAAAGAACTTTAACAGCCTTATGAATCTCAGCGGGCTTCGAAGGTGGTGACAGCTCAGGTTCAAATAATGCAAAAACGTTATTGGAAGCTGGGTTTCCTGATGTTTCGACCATCAGTGTGTCACAATTCAACACCCAGATCTATGGATAAGGGACAGCCTTACAAGTCACATGTCAATGGACTTATTCCACGTATAGAATCTTAGTACGGTCAGATGTTTTATTAGCAAGCACAAATTGGGATAAGGGAAAGTGGAACTATTATTAGGACTTACTTTTCTCACATAAAAGGCCATAGAGGACACAACTACTACTACTACTGATCCAGTTTCAGAGTTCTCATGCTCTCATACCATCCCTTGATCACATGACACATTTTGGAGACTTGGTAACTGGCTCACCTTTACAGCCGGTTGCAACATTCCATGGTCACGTGACTGATTTATGATGGGGTTTGTTTTTTTCCTGGTTTCCAGACTTTTTGGACATTCCAGCAAAGAACACCCCTTAGGAATACATGGGTTCGCTTAATGACCACTGCAAAAAGTGATTACCGTATATTCCGGCGTATAAGGCGACCCGGCATATAAGACAACCACCGACTTCGGCGCTGAGTCGCATGCCTAGAAAGTCATCTTATACGCCGGAAACTACCGTTATTTCCGGCGTATAAGATAACTCGGCATATAAGATGACCCCTGATTTCAGCGCCGATTTTAACGCTTGCAAAAGTCGTCTTATACGCCGGAAAGTACGGTAAATCAGGTCCAAATTGGTGGGACTTATAGCTATCATGACTTAGGATGAAAATTCCAGGCTACCTGTAGCCTAGTGTTTAAACTTCATGTGCTCTCTGGAAAATGCCAGATACTAGCTTTCTCTTTATAGAAAAAAAAATCATTTGGTTGTTTTGTTAAAGGTAAAACAGAGACAAGGATATTTCAAGCCTTCTTTAAAAGTTTCTTGCTGCCATTTCAGAACTGTAGAAAATGTGCTCTCAAAATTAAAACAGAATTGATGATTTCACCACTAATGAGGCCCTGTTTTAAGTTGGCAATGCTATTCCACGCCCCCTGCCACGATGGGTGGCTTCCATATCCAACCAGCAATTTACTATTGGTATTGGAAAGATAAAAAGAAATCTGCTTAGCAGGAGATAAGATCAAGTTATGTGGTTGGAGAACTCTGAAGTTAACCAATGGAACTCTTTTTAGGAAAAAAAAGCATTGCTTTATTTGATTTGAATGAGTGATTAGGTTATAACCTATTTTTCTACTTTGGCTAATACTCAAGGCAACTATCAAGATTCTGAAACAAAAAAGAATATAAAAGCTAAAGGTGCGGATTTATATTATCAATAAAATTGCATTAAAATAATTTAAGAAGCATAGGATGACCATACATTCCACAATCTGAGAACAATGCAGCTTGCCTAGCTGTTATTGTAAACTTCTTCAAAAGAATTCCTTCTGCAGATCTTAACAGCTGGGTAGATCTGTAACGAGATGAGGCAGTTTATAATAGATAACACTAAGACTTGTGACTATGGAGATTCTCAGTCATCCAAGTCATGGTTGTCTCAAAGGTGCTTTTTCAAGAGGCAATTGAACAGCCCTCTCTCAATAGAGCAGGGGTGTCAAACTGCCAGCCCACGGGCCGGACACGTCACGTGGAAGCCGCACCCACCCCATTGCCGGCAATGGCAAAACCGGCCCGATATGTTGCGCGACATCATGTGACATCGCAAGTTTGACATGCCTGCAATAGAGTGAGAGGGATACAACACCATCTATCTCCAGCCTACAACACATTCCTTTCAGCAGTTCCAAGAAGGCTCCACACCCACTTGCACCACTCAGGTGACTTGAGGACAGATAAACCTCCAGATGGGTCTCAATGGCTCTCTAAAACACAGGTGTCAAACTCTGTGTCACGTGACACGTTGCAACATATTGCGATTTTTTTTGCATTGCTGGAGCTAGCATGGGCGCGGCCTCCGTATCATGCAAACGGCCCGCGGGCCGGCAGTTTGACACTCCCTGCTCTAAAAGAATGCAAATGACCAGCTGTCTGCAAGGAATATAAATTCTTCGATTCCCTACCATCCAGTCAGACCTGAAGGAGCTTCTTGGCTTCTTCAAATCGAAGAATCGAAATGCCTTCAAAGAAAGAAAAACAAGAAATCCAGTTGCTTCTTGAAAAAGCATCTTTGAGACTAAGACTCGTGACTTACCAAGATATAGATTGTATGATCCATCCCTTGGATGCTGAACCTAAATGTGCTTCTAGAAGATGTGAGTTCCATGAAGCACCGGGCTATAACAGTCTGTATAAAGGAAGACCTGTTTTGGAGCAGAAAAGACAATTATTTATAAAATACCAACAAATACCATTACCGTAAATGCCGACGTACAAGGCGACCCAGCGTATAAGACGACCCCCGTCTTTATAGCCGGGCCGCATTCCTAGAACGTCGTCTTATACGCCGGAAACTACCAGTATTTCCGGCGTATAAGACGACTCGGCGTATAAGACGACCCCCATCTTTGGCGCCGATTTCAGCGCTCGTGGAAGTCATCTTATACGCCGGCATTTACGGTATTTGAAAAACAAGCGAGAACGTCAAAGAAACATTCTAGGCCCAAGTAATCAACCTTTTTAAACCAACCTTTTTAGGTCCCACATCCTGTATTTTTAGTTCATAATCTCCTAGATGTGCTGCTGAAATTTTACACCAACTGAAAATGGGAAAGAAAATGTCGCCTTCATCAATTTGGGAGAATTGAGGCTGTAAATGGGAGTCTGAGGGCCACATTCAGCTAGCAGTCTGCCCATTCATCTTCTACCACAGGGGTAGGCAACCTTGGCTCTTTTATGACTGGACTTCAACTCCCAGAATTCCTGAGCTAGCATGGCTGGCTCAGGAATTCTGGGAGATGAAGTCCACCAGTCATAAAATACCCAAGGTTGCCTACCCCTGTTCTAGGGCATTCTTGTCTCATCCTTACTGCCCTTCAGATCTATCAAAACAACATTGGTAGGACCTGGGATCCCAACCTAAGGGAACAGCATCAGGCTGCAAAAGCCACATTTGACCAAGTCACATTTTAGCATGTTCTAGTAGCATCTCTATCTTTCTTTGGATTCCACTGGGCAGCAGCAAGTATGAAACATAGGAAGAGAAAAACAAGGATTTTTCTTTTCCTATTAGAAAAGACGGGTCAAAGGAAGAAGAGGCAAGCATAAAACTCAGCTGTGGTCAATACAAATGAATCTTTGGTGATAAAATTGGCTCTGCAAATGGATTTTTTTACATTTAAAGTATAATTAACGTTATTGTCCAAAGCAGTTTTGAATTCTTTAAGAATAGCTATCCACCTGTTCTCCTGCCTCATACTACTACTACTACTACTACTACTAATAATAATAATAATAATGTTGAAAGGAACCTTGGAGGTCATCTAATCCAACCCCCTGCTCAGGCGGGAAACCCTATACCATTTCAGACAAATGGCTGTCCAGTCTCTTCTTAAAAACTTCCAGTGTTGGAGCATTCACCACTTCTGGAGGCAGGTTGTTCCACTGATTAATTGTTTTAACTGTCAGGAAATTTCTCCTTAGTTCTAGGTTGCTTTTCTCTTTGGTTAGTTTCCATCCGTTGCTTCTTGTCCTGCCTTCAGGCGCTTTGGAGAATAGCTTGACTCCCTCTTCTTTGTGGCAACCCCTGAGATATTGGAACACTGCTATCATGTCACCCCTCGTCCTTCTCTTCTTTAAACTAGACATACCCAATTCCAGCAACTTCTATCCTTCCATAGTTACAAAAACACTTTTTCCCTACATCATAATAAATTGCCACATCTATTTCGACTCAGAATGGGTCCAAGACAAAGTATCTTAGATTAATGAGAGCATGCACCAATCTTTTTCAGATTGCCTGCTATAAGTATATACTGGGCCCACAGTATGAAGCAAGCCAAGTGTCCAACACCAACAGAGCAAGGGTCCATTTCAGATACTTACAAGTACTCTATACAGCTGCAATCACATTGCAGTTATGTCAAAAGCACTGAGGCACTTCTAGGTGGACAGGAATAAATGTTACCCAGGGGACACCCAGTTGGGTGCTCCTTTCATAGCAGGAGCTGGAGTGAAGGAGGGGAGCTCACTCCACCCCATGGCAGCACTCGGGTCTCAAACGTAGGCTTGCTAACTTCCAGCCCAGCATCCTAACCACACAAGCCACCGTCCTCCTGAACAATTGCAATGACTCCCAATGCACACTTATTCTTTTTTTATTAGTTTATAATATAAAATACAAAAGAAGATAATAGGAAAAATGGGGGAGGGAAAAGGGAAAAGTCTAGAAAAGAGGGGGGAAAGAAAGAAAAGGCGTTGACTTCCGACTCCCTTTGGTGCAGTGGAATACGATAAGATCAAACCTCAGCTTTTTACTTTTATGCTTATTAGTATACACTTATTCTTGTTTATCTCTACATTTTTGACGTCCAGTGTGGTGCAGGCATAAACCATATGTTAAAAATCCTCCTTATGTAATAATGGCAACAGGATACATTCTGTGATTTTTCCCTTCAGAGTGATGTGCTTTAGTTAAATGTCACCCTACAATTAAAAAGGCAAGAAACTTTAATGAATCCGAAAGCTGCATAGGCTAGAAAGTGATGGCCAGATACCAGCTTTTAATTGGCAATTATATGATTCATGGCAGAAATTAATTAAAGCAACATTAGGTTTGCATAATGTGCCACTGATTAACCCTAACCCTTGCTACAGCAGCAAGTGAATGATTTGAGTTGGGGACTTATTAATTCTGTTGTAAGCATACTAGAAACAATGATTTTACAAGGGCATTATCAAGATATTAAGAACAGTTTCAAGGATAGAATAACCAGTATAAAAATCTGGGTGGACGGTCCAGAAGAATAAAATATACTTCTGGTTTTAATAAAAGAGTGGATTTGGCTTTGCAGATACAGCAAGAGTGAACATTCCTCTACTTAATTTGTTATCAGCTACCGAAGTTGTCCAAACCTTGTTTGGGAAGAAGAATGAGCAATGGAGCACCATATCTCAAAAGCTATAAAACAAGGCTAAAGGCCCTTCTACTCTTTTTAAAGTTACACAAAAGTTTTTTTTAATTGCCAAAATTTTATAAGAATGTTAAACGATGCAAAATTTCTATGTTCTCATATGAAATCTCATAAGATCTGAGTGCTTTATTTTTAATTAATGCTTTATTTTAAAGTAATGTTCCAAGTTCACTTATTTATTGGGGGGGGGGTAAACTTACAATGTTGTGCAGAATCACACCATGGTGCCTGCCATCTAAAAAGATTGCTATGGGAAAAGCAAGCAAAGAACAAGAGCCAATCTTTTCTGTTTACCTCTTGAACAAAAGGACAAGATTCAGTTTTTTGGAGCTACAGATGTGGCCAAAAGTATTGGCACCTTTTACTTTTTCCCAAAGAATCCCAATTTGCCATGAAACAAGTTGTCACAAATAAATGGCATCCACTATTTTTTTATTCCACAAAGCAGGAATGTATGCCCTTGATATATGACATAACATATTTCTATAAAGAATAAAATAAATGAAAACGGCATGGCACAATTATTAGTATCTCTTACAAGTTAAAAGCCATTATTGGATTTAAGAAAGGTATACTTATACTTTTGGACAACTCTGCAATCCAGAAGAGAGATTGTGCCTTTAAAATTGGCCATTTGAAATCTAAGAAATTGATAATAGAATCATCTAACAATCTCCAAGATCTTTGATTTCAATGTTTATATCCCCTAACATCACACCCTAATTACACACCTGAAAGAAAGAGAGTGGGAAAAACGTATTTAATGATTACACAATTATCATTACTTAATATAGGGTTTTAAATTAACTTCCCCAAAGACAGCCATGCCTATCAAAAAGTTGCTTTACATACAGTATTTGACAAGCCATGCCAAGTTAATATAGAAATGCATGTTATTACCTTGGTATTATGTAAAAGCTTTCTTCAGACGGCTGAACAAGCAATTCTGTGAAATAGTATTTTATGACACCTATGAGGGAAAAATGAAATCTTTGTATCATATGAATTAATGTACAATGAAAATACAACTTAAGTCAGTAAGTCATGAAAACATAATAAAGAAACAATGAACAAGTTCAAGGACATGGATCACATAGAACAGTGGTTCTCAACCTGTGGGTCAGGACCCCATTTGGGGTCCAAGGGCCATTTCACGGGGGTCGCCAAACAACGCAGTCCACCATTTTTTTTCCCCTTTTCCTTAGCTGTGCTACTCCCTTTTATTCTATTGGCTTTTGAAAGCCAATAGAATAGACTCTCTTGAATAGAGTCTAATTCTATTGGCTTTCAAAAGCCAATAGGAATTGTCCAGGCTGACTCTGCCCTGCTGAGCCCGCCAAAAGTCCCATTCTGCAAACGGTGCTGCACCAGTTAAGTAGTCCTCGACTTACGACCGGTTGAGTAGTCCTCGACTTACGACCGGTTGAGTAGTCCTCGACTTACGACCGGTTGGAGGTCGCGGCATTAAAAAGGTTGAGAACCACTGACAGAACTAAGTAGATAAGAAAGGAGCCACAAAGAACTAGGGCTCAAGAGAAAGGGACTCAAATAAATATTAAACCTGCCTCTGCTGCCAACATTGCAATAATTTGTATCCTACCCAAATTAATTCCTTAGGTGCCCATACCAAACAACAAAATAGTATTTGTTTTCTGCTTCCCCTTCCTCGTATCATTCCTTCTTTCTCCAGCAGACCCACCACAAACACACCAATTCCCTTACAAAATGAAATCAACTGGGAAAGTGTTAAAAAATTAAAATTGTTATCTCTGGTAGCTCTTAATGGACTTTTGCTGAGTGATAAGCTTTTTAGGTTTTATTTATAAATAAAAGATGAGGCAAAAGAAGAAGAGGTCATATATTGTATTTTAAGACAAAGTGGTAAGTTACTAAAATTATTTACACTTGCTGTGATGAAAGGAGAAGTCACTGTTTTATATATTTCTTTTTACTATATTCTTATTTTCTTTTTGTCCATCTTCTCCATTTTTATTTTTATTCTTTTAGTTTTCTTAGTTTGTATCATTTTTTAATCTTTGTCACTGTAATGCTTAATACGTTGAAATATGCCGAGAAAGATTCTAGGATCAAGAGGTTTTTCATTTTCAAAAAGGCAATTAGTCAAAATGATAAGTATATTAATTCAGAGCACAGCACACCATTAAACACATCTTATATGACCGTCAGTGGGAACAGATTACAAATCCCATGCTCCTTTTCCATTTTCCAAAGGCACCAGGTTGACTACTGTTGGATGCTAGGCAACATGACTCTTTGAGTCTGGCTCTTCTTAAGAATTAGAGTTTGGAGCTGGAGGGTCTTCTTTTTGCCTAGACCTGATCCTGTTCCTCTTCTGACATGGAGCTATGCAATTAAAGAAAAACTTATTCTATTAAACTTCTGCATGTCAGTCATGTATTAAAGGTCCAAGAAGGGGATGAATTGGAAAAATATGTGGCAATTTTATAAATATGTACATTCTGCTACTCTCACATTTCTGGGATGCTTGTATTATTCAAATGCATTATTAATGTGTACAAAATTGAAACTGTTCCCAAAAGATTTTAAAATTAGGCTTTAACAGTCCAACCAAGCGATGTGGTAGGGCAGCTTTTCTCAATCCGGACCACCCGGAGACATGTGTATTTCAGCTCCCACCCCACCCCAGTTCCAAAGACAGATGGCCTTTGCAGGGATCTCTGGGAGTTGAAGGCCATACTTTTGAAAGTCACTAAGGTTGGGGTAAAAGCTATATATTAGAACACAAAAATATCCTTTTGCTCATTCCCCCAAAAAATGAATTCTCCTTTGATTCAAGTTCAATAGCTGGTGTCATCATAGACATCCATATCCTTTGCTTGGCAAATATACAGAAGGAGTTTGCTGTTTCCTTCTTCTGAGATGTATTTTTCTTTCCCAGTCTAGTTAACAGAGAGAACCAGTTTGGTCTAGTTGTTAAGGCAGCAGGTTAAAAAGCCGGAATCCATGAGTCCATGAAAGCCAGCTGAGTGACTTTGAGCCAGTCACTCTCAGCTCAACCCACCACACAGGGTTGTTGCTGTGGAGAAAACATGAGGAGGAAGGCGTATTGGGTTTATCTGCCATCTCGAGACATTTGTACAAATATTAAAAGCGAGATATAAATGTATGCAGGTATGTGTGTATATATGTATGAATGTATGTCCTGGGGCTTCTTAGTAGCCTCCGATCCGAGGGCTAATCTCCAGTTAAGTTTTTCAAGATCAGTCAAAGTTACCCAGCTGCTATACCCTAGCTCAGGGGTAGGCAACCCAAAACACTCAAAGAGCCACTTGGACTCGTTTCCCACCGAAAACAAAACACCGGGAGCCGCAAAACCCTTTTGATCTCTAAAATGAAGATAACACTGCATATATCCTTTTTTACCTTTATTATAGGTGTGTGTGTGTGTGTGTGTGTGTGTATGTATATGTATATGTGTTTGTGTGTATACACACACACACACACACACACATACACACACAGGTAAAAAGGATATATGCAGTGTTATCTTCATTTTAAATGTCAAAAGGGTCTCTCTCTCTCTCTCCCTCCCTCCCTCTCTCTTTCTCTCCCCCCCCTCTCTCCTTCTCTCCTATCTGCTGCTCACCTGGCAAGTTGGCTTCAAGCTGTTCTCCAACAAGCTCAGGGGTAGGCAACCTCGGCTCTTTTATGACTCATGGACTTCAACTCCCAGAATTCCTGAGTCAGCATAGCTGGGCTAGCTAGCTCTCTCCTGCCCTTCCTGCTTCCTGCTTCCTGCAGAGACGCAGCAAAGGGAGGAGCCACGCCCAAAAAGCTTTTCAGCTCCTTGGAGAACACTGTGAGTGCACTCTCTTCTACACACACGCACACACACACACACACACACACACACACACACAGAAAGAGAAGCAGGGAAGCGCAGTTGCCTCTCTCTGTCTCTGTCCCTGTCTGCAAATGGCAGAGGAGGCTGGGAGCCACAAGGGAAGGCTCAAAGAGCCGCACACGGCTCCGGAGCCGCAGGTTGCCAACCTATGCCCTAGCTAGATATTTTTGTTAAAATAAGGAAAAACAAAAACAAAACAAATAAGGTATCCCCTCCTCAAAAAGAGGATAGATTTCTTGGGGAAAGTAGGGGAAATGGTGTTACTCTGCTCAGGAGTGATAGGAAAACAGCAGCAATATTTTATCATAGAAAGAAGCATGTGGTAGTGAGACAGTCACCGGAAATAGCAACTCTTCACATAATTCTTTGAGATGGGTCACTTTACTTCCTAGGAAGTAAGGGTATCCCTGACTTTGCAGGTACATTTATAGTATTCTCCCTATTTTTTTTTTTAACTCCTAAATCCATACAGATTTTATGGCTACTTAATGAAAATATATTTAGAATAAAAGAAAGAACCTCAGCCCTTTCAAACCCACCTAAAACCAGCTATTTTAGCAGGTCGTTTCAAAACCTCCCTAACAGTAGCTGACTAAAACAGCTTTCAAAGATTTTATCTAAGAATTCAGTACCTGAGGGCATAGCTTCTCCCAACAACGTCTTGCAGCGCTTGCAAATTATTATACTATTTGCCTGTGAATTCTGCAAAGCAAAGGAAAAGATTTAAATGTCTTCTTGTTTGGTAGATACATGAGAAAATCTGTTTAAAATTTCTACAAATAATTCAATCTGTTGGACAATTTTCTCCTATTATATTCCAGACAAATGAGCCCATGTCTCTTTCAAACTCCCAGCATGAACATATTAAGGAAGACTATTATAATTCCGTAACAATGACCAATCAGCCCTTAAAAATGACTGAAGGTGATCCCCATTACTGTCTATAATAAAGAGCCCACCAGCATACAGTTATTAAACTGCGAAGCTGATGATTTATTCACAGAGAGCATTTTATTAAAATTGAGGCATGGGTATGCGTATTCAATCACCCAGAAGACTGAAGACTTCACCATGAATTCCAGATTCGTGCACGGTAGAAAAGTACTAGCAGTTTCAGCATCAAATTACCAAAAGCTGTTTGAGAAGAGGTATAATCGTCAAAGCCATATGTAAGAATGTAAGCTGCTCTAGTAATTCATGAGCAGACCTGTAAGTCACGTCGATTGAAGTAATTACAGGCAATCCTCAGCTTACAACCACAATCAAGCCCAAAATTTCTGTTGCTAAGTGAGATATTTGTTAAGAGAGTTTTGCCCCATTTTACGACCTTTCTTGCCGCAGGTGCTAAGTGAATCATTGTAGTTGTTAAGTTAATAACATTGCTGTTGAGTGAATTGAGATGGGTCACTTCCCCATTGACCTCACTTGTCAGAAGGTCACAAAAGCTGATCACATGAGCCCGGGACACTGCAACTGTCATAAATATGAACCAGTTGCCAAGCGTCTGAATTTTGATCATGTGACTGTGGGGATGCTGCAAATATTGTCAAGTGTGAAAAACAGTCACGAGTCAGTTTTTTCAGTGCCGTTGTAACTTTGAATGGTCATTAAATGAACTGCTGTAAGTGGAGGACTACCTGTTATTTCCATTTTGCAACATCCTGGGTGAGAAAAGGAGGAGGAAAGTGCCATGGCAGGACAAGTAACTTCCTTTGTAGAAGACCCATGACATATCCAAATGGCCAGGCAAACCCTTTGGTCATTCAGCAAACTCCAACACACAGCAGTTACAGCAGTCAAACGGACAGCACAGCAGCAAAAAACTTCCCTTTTATACTCAGGCTCTTAAAGGGATACACACACTTGCTGAGTCATTCCTATGATTGCATCATCCTATCATTGCATCATCCATATTACATTACATCCGCTGGTTAGCCTTTAAATTATTACCTTGATATGTTATTTTTATACCACGAAAAAGCAGCAGAGCAAAGTTAAACAATTCCAGATCGCTAGCTTTCTGAAGACTCATTATCACTTAAGGTCCCACTACAAAACCTGTAAACCCCACTTTTTTTTTAAATCCTATCCTTTGTTTTGGTAAGGATATGAGCTCTCAAGATGAAGAGCGACTGAAAGATGCACTACTGTATGTGCTAAAGAAAGAAACAGACAGTTTAGTCCAAAGTTACCCAGTGAACATCAGGACTAAACAGAGAGGTAAATCTACATTGGTGCCCTTCAGATCTGTTAAATCAGAATTTCCATAATCTCCACCAGCTTGACTATAGTCCAACGCACTTAAAAGACAACCGTTTTCATTGCCTAGACTAATAAAAGGTTATGCAGTTAGGATTCCTCAGAAGGACCAAACATGGACTTGAACATACGCCTTTTGCCAAATTTTACAAGCAGTCCAAAGCCAAAAATCTACATAATTTTGAATCTGTGCAACTTAAATTGAACATAAATTCCCAGCAGAAAACCTAATACTAAATTCTGTGTTAAAATGAACCCTAATTTTATGGCATGAAAGAGGAATTATTCTAGTCCAGTGGTTCTCAACCTGTGGGCGGGACCCCATTTGGGGTTGAACGACCATTTCACAGGGGTCGCCAAACAACGCAGTCCACCATTTTTTTCCCCTTTTCCTTAGCTGTGCTACTCCCTTTTATTCTATTGGCTTTTGAAAGCCAATAGAATAAACTCTCTTGAATAGAGTCTAATTCTATTGGCTTTCAAAAGCCAATAGGAATTGTCCAGGCTGTCTCTGCCCTGCTGAGCCCACCAAAAGTCCCATTCTGCAAACAGCGCTGCACCAGTTGAGTAGTCCTCGACTTACGAACAGTTGAGTAGTCCTCGATTTATGACCGGTTGGGGGTCACGGCATTAAAAAGGTTGAGAACCACTGTTCTAGTCCATATATCTGGCACTCTTTATCTATGGCCTCATTTTCTGGTTTATTGATGTATCCAGAGTTTAAAATATGTGCTAGAATTTAGTGTCTATAATACATACAGCTTTGCATATTTAGTTTTTGCCACATTTTTTGGAATACTATAGAAATTATAATGTGGATATGTTTTTTTTCACAATCTCATTATCTGTGATTTCATTATCTCAGGTTGCTCAGCTGGAAGAGAATTCCTGCAAATAACAAGGGGAATTTATATACAGTGTGCAAGAGGACGAATCTGGATTATATTTTTGCTGAAAACTATGCTAGGCAATTTAATATTATAAAAGAAACCATCTGGATTGGAACTACGTCTGCCTTGTTTTCAACCGTATCCAAGAATATGGTTTTAAAACGAGTATTTGTTGATTTATTTATTTAATATATTTCTTTATTAGATTTAGAGGCTGCCCAGTTCCAAAATGACTCTTAGTCACGCTAAATATAAATGACACTAAAAATAAAATTAAGGAAAAATAATAAAAAGAAAATTACAAACACCAGACAGCCACACTCCCTCTAATAAGAAACATCACCAACAAACTTAACAAATATCTTTCCCCAAGGCCCAGGAAAACAGCAGGTTTTTAAAGACTGCTAGAGCATCATAAGGATGGGAGCTATATAGATCTCTGGAAGAATATTAGGAAGCCTCATGTACAACTCTACAACAGTCCAACTGTGGGGCCACTAGAATATCAGTGACTGGATGGACTCCTGATCCGCGAACTAGAAATGTAATCTGTGATTATCTCCAAGCAGAGCTGACAAAGGTTTCTCAAACTCGGAAGAACCAAGTCAACTCAATCAGTGCCTCCAGAATTTCCACAGTTCTTTGCCATTGGCTGTATTGTTTAAGGCACCAAGTTCCTTCCCTCTACTGCAGTGGTTCTCAACCTGTGGGTCGGGACCCCATTTGGGGTCGAACGACCATTTCACGGGGGTCGCCAAACAACGCAGTCCGCCATTTTTTCCCCTTTTCCTTAGCTGTGCTATTCCCTTTTATTCTATTGGCTTTCGAAAGCCAATAGAATAGACTCTCTTGAATAGAGTCTAATTCTATTGGCTTTCAAAAGCCAATAGAATAAAAGGGAATAGCCCTGCTGAGCCCGCCAAAAGTCCCATTCTGCAAACGGTGCTGCACCAGTTGAGTAGTCCTCAACTTACGACCGGTTGAGTAGTCCTTGACTTACGACCAGTTGGGGGTTGCGGCATTAAAAAGATTGAGAACCACTGCTCTACTGTCATACCTCCTTCTTAGCTCTATGGACCATGAAATCTCCCCTTCTGGGGCTTCTCCTGTTCTTTTCATCTCACTGCACAATATGCAGAAGCTCCTGAACATGGACGTTTTTTCTTTTTGTTTTTAACAAAGCCACCGTGGCTAATTGTTTTTGCCTTAGTTGCTTTTGTTTAATTCTTATTGTCCATTAATTAATTCACGGTGAATATAAGTAGCATACAGTCTAAAATTTTTTCTTACAAAATAAACATTCAGAGGTTATGTTGCATTTCGCACACAATTCTGATGTTACCACTCTGTTGTCCAATATATTTTCTTCTGATTAGAACTTCATGTAATGATTAAAAAAAAAAATCACAGTACCAAGAACTTCATGGTTTTGCTGACCTGAACAGAAATAACAGTATGTTTTTGCCACACAAATTAAATCAATGTATCTTGTGTGACAACTTTCAGCTGTTGGCTAGCTGCACACTATTTTTTCCCCCCACTTCTATCTGAAAATGTCCTTGATATTGTCTGGAAGAAAACATTTTCCTCTAGAGATAAGCGGTTAGAACAGTTTGCGACCTTGGAGCATCTAAAATTATGTTGTGTGATGATTTGGAGAAAAGTTGTCTGAAGCACAGGAAATAGGATGGTGTTCAGTGGCACATAGGTTGACACACAAGCCAAAGCACTGCTTCAGGGTTCATTATTCAATGACTTATCACCTGCTGAGACTTAACAAAGTGGGTGAAATGCTCCATTAAGGAGTCCTGTTTCAAGTGATGTGGAGGGTTTGCCTGATGTTACAATTGTCAAGTGATGAAAACACACTTCAGCATTCTCCAAGCTTTATGAAAAACAACAGCCCTCAAATAATAATTTGTTTGTGGATAGGGAAGAAGCAAGGGAAGGATATTACAGGCTTTTAGCTCTTTCAGTTATAGATACAAGGGTTTGGATTCTGTTCATGGTTTTATGGAATGTTATTGATTTTTATTGTTCTGGGGGGAGGGATTTCCAGATAACTGGGAACTCTCAGTTATTGTTTACAACCAGCCAAATTAAAAATATAGTACCAATAAAGCACTGACCTAAAAGAAAATTCAAATTATATATATTTAGGATCCAATCTGGGTTGGTCACTGGGACCAGAGATTTAATCTTCCGAGCTTCTGGACTCATGCTGGGGCTCATCGTCAGGGAACTTCTCTCTAGCAGAGTATATGCTAGAGGGAAGTTTCCTAAGATGGGCCCCAGCACGAGTCCCAAAGCTCGGAAGACTAAAACTCTGGTCCCAGTCACCGATCCAGATTGGGTCCTGCAACATTATCCTGGGACACGTATATTTTTCATTCATATTAAATTAATTATATAATAAAACATCTAATATTCTTTGAATAAGCGCTGACAAACAGATGCAATGACTGTGTAGTTTGGGTGGCACTTTTTTCTTTTACATTAATAGTAAATAAATAACATGCACTTCCTTTGTTCTAACTGACATTTAAATCAGTAAGAGCTTGTTAAAAATGAATAAGGCTCCCTATAAATCTAGCGATGCAATTATACATGAGCCACTGACTTTCTCACCTGTTCCAACAGACTTGGGTAGCAATAGGAACATCACAGCATTGTCCCATCAATAAGACTGTTATTCAGAGGAATAATGAACCTAGAGTAATACATTCTTCTGCATCCTATTTAACTCTTGGTAGTACCCTCTCCCGTGCAGTGACAATTGACATCGAGGTCAACTGTAGAATTGTCAAGGCAAGTTCTGCATTTGGCAGATTGGGGACTAATGTGTGGGACCGCCGTGGAATAAGTCTTGCTACCAAGCTTAAAGTTTACCAGGCAGCAGTGCTAACTACCCTGATGTATGCTAGTGAGACCTGGACAGTGTACAGGAGGCACGTTAGGCAACTGAACTACTTCCACATGACTTGCCTTCGTAGAATTCTGAGGATCCAGTGGCAGGATAAGATACCAGACACAGATGTCCTCTCCACAGCAGGCTTATCATCAATTTACACTCTGTTGATGAAAGCCCAGATGCGCTGGGCAGGCCATGTTGTAAGGATGCCAGATGATCGCATCCCTAAACAGCTCCTCTATGGTGAGCTGTCTCAGGGAAAGTGATCGCACGGGGGACAAAAGAAGTGATACAAAGACACGTTGAAAGCCTCTCTCAAGTCCCTGGATATTAACACCATCTCTTGGGAACTTCTGCCGCATGATCGACCGACATGGCGCACCTTGGTGTACCAGGGTTGCCAGACATATAAACACAGAAGGACAATCTTGGCACAAGAGAAGCGAGCACTCCCCAAAGCCAGAGCTGTAAATGCTGAAGTAACAGTGTCTACATTTCTTTGTTCAGCAGAACATTCCGTGCTAACATCGGTCTGATTAGCCACCTACGGACACATCGCTGATGGACCATAACCCACAAGATGTCAAGGTCTTCATTCAAATCGATGGACAAACAACATTTACATAATTTTAAACAGTAGCTCCTGATTTGCCCAAGCAAATTGTGACCAGAAATCATACTCCAGTCTTTAAAAGTTCAGTATTATTTGCCCATGCTTCAAGGAACAATTTATTTGTCTAACCCAAAGTACTTAAGGTCTTCTAAGTCCACAAAGGTGTAGCTCATTTTCAGGGGAAGATTTCCAGGAGGACAGAAAGCTGTGCTGTAAAAAAGTGACTAACTTCAAAAGCATTAAAAGCTCCAGAGGAAAAAAAGCTACTTAAGCCAGCAAGGTAAAGTGGAAGAACTGAATTCAGATCACTCAGACTCCAAATGCGGAGAGCCGTTTTATATGCAGTGATGGATTGTACAAATGGCTATGAGAAATTTGGATTGAATAACCAGGTTTCCAAAGCCTTTAATGAGACACACCTGGGCCCCACATACTAACAGACTGCTGATCCTGCTTTCAAAATATTTTAGTGTTGGAGGGATGTGTAATTTCCACCCTTGTCACAAAAGATGCCAAGAGTGGCCAATAAATTCCACTAAATGCTCCCCAGAAGAGATCATTGTTGGATTTTTCCAGAACCAGAGGAGTGTAAAATAATTCATAGATCTCAGAAGGATATCTTTGCTTTTATAATGTTCTGGTTAATTTGCTTGCAGTTCACAAAGCTCTTTATAGAAGCCATACATACTTTTCATGACAGTTTACAGTTATACACACACACACACACACACACACACACACACACACAAGAACATCATGTAGTAACATAAGCACATGTCATTTAACCTTACACTGGCTGGGTCTGCATATTGCACCACATTACAAAATGATTTGTTAGGGTTTGCCTTACCACAATAAGCAAACTCAAGTACTATGGTTTGCAAAACATAGTTTATGGCTTAGCCTGTTATGTTTTTCAGGCAAATGAGGCTTTCCTAGCTTAAGTACTATCAGTGAACCCAAACAACTATACTAATAAATCTATCGTGATCTCTCCAAAATCTTTTGCATACACACCAAAAACTGTTATACAAGAGTTCAGATCCAGGAATTGGGACTTTGTGACCCTTCAAATGCTGTTGGACTACAAGTCCCATAATGGCCAGAATGTGGTGAACTCACACTGTTTCTAGTACCTGACTTAATGGAAATAGCAGTCATTGAACTGTGTAACTCAAAGGAATGCAGTCTTTTGTCTTATTTTCTGTATATATTTACCGAGAGAGACTCACTACTTGTAGTCCGCTCATCCTCTGAATGAAGCCTTCTGGATTCTGTTCCTGGTAACTCAGTTCCTGAATTAATCAGGAAGTAATTGTGCCCAAGAAAACAGTCATCGTTTTGGGGATGAAGCAGGCTACTGTTGAAAGGATTAGGATGGCAACACCATTCATCAACCAAATCACTCCAGTTCTCGAAAGGAAGTGAAAGAACCCGGAGAAATGTCCTAAGCAAGAAGAGAATGAGTTGATTATCATAACAGAGACAACAAGAATCAAGGCTGTACAAACTGCAGGATAATTGTATGAATAAAGGGACCAGATTTTCTACTGTTTCTGATGCTGAAAAAAGGACCAGATTTTGTACTGTTTCTGATGCTGAGAACCCTATATAAAAATGGAGATTAAGGGACAAATTATAACTTTACAGGGGAGAACCTATGTTTCTGTATCTTAGCATAATGGTACCTGGAGCACATGGGAAAAATTGGTCTAGGCCAGGGGTAGGCAACCTTGGCTCTTTTTGGACTTCAACTCCCAGAATTCCTGAGCCAGCCATGCTGAGGGGAAAGGGAGAGGTTTCCAAGCTGAGCCATGCTGGCTCAGGAATTCTGGGAATTGAAGTCCACAAGTCATAAAAGAGCCAAGGTTGCCTACCCCTGGTTTAGGGCTATTAACAGAATTGAATTGGTATGGTTCAGTGACAGAACAGAAAGCAGCTTCCGACTGAATATACTTCACAAAAAACAATCTACCCTGAGATGGGCTGGATCAGGGGAGCACACATAGTTCAAAGTCTCCCGATTTGCAGAAATTTAAAACAGATTCTTAAAGTAGCAAGTACAAGGTAGCCTTGCTTTTTTTTTTCTTTTGAAGATGGCAACTAAAATATTCATGCAGATAGGTATATATGCATTCATTCACTGTATTGAATGAATACAGATGTGACTGTGGCTAGTTGAGGCAAGGGGGAAACTGGTCTTCACTAATAATCCCGGTGAATCAATCCATTTTCTTCTATTATTCAGACATTAAGCAATATTACATACACCATCATATTACATACTCCACCACTGCCAGTTTTTAATTGTCAGCTAATATATTATACAGACTTAAATCAATCTGACTCAAAAATAGGCAGAGTAGGGCCATGCCCATCCTCTTGTATCCCAAAGGTGCTTTTTCAAAAGGCAACTAGACTTTCTTTGTTTTTCTTTGAAGACGTTTCGCTTCTCATCAATATTAAGATTGAACAGCCCTCTCTCAAAAGAGGGTGAGGGGTACGACACCAGCTATCTCCTGTTTGCAATACAGTCCTTTCAGCAGTTCCAAGAAGGTTTCATACCCATCTGCACTAGTCAGGTGACCCTGAGGGCAGATAAACCTCCAAGTGGCCTCAATGACTCTCAGAAAGAGTGCTAACAACCAGATGACTGCAAGGAATATAAATCCTTCCATTCTCCACCATTCAGTCAGAACTGAAGAAGCTTCTTGAATGAGAAGCAAAAATGTCTTCAAGGAAAAGCAAAGAAAGTCCAGTTGCCTTTTGAAAAAGCACCTTTTGTTAAACCATGACTTGGATGACTGAGAATCTCCACAGACATCCTCTTGTATCACTTCCAACAATGTTATGACAGATGATAAAAGTTGTTTCCCTCTTCCCATATGTCTTTGCCTCATGGATGAACTCTTAAAAGCAGAGCTGATCAGTTCAGAAGCAAAGCAATGAAAGGATGTCTACATCCATATAAAAGCTTCAATTGGACCCTAAAGAGAATTATTAAAGGGAGCCACACGGATGATTTAGTCTTACAGAAGAAATATGGACAACATGCCTACTTCTGTTAAAGCGGGGGAGAGGGGGGAAACGAGACAAACAGCCTGAAACTAGATTATCACAGTGAAAATGCACAGATAGCAACTAATTTCTCTGCCTTTGCTCCACATACAGTAGGTGAGTGAAAGGGGTTTATTGTTTCTACTATAAATATGTCTTCTATCTCTTACACTTAATGCTTGCTGGAATTTTGCATTAGCAGCTTTCCCGGTTCTTGCAATCAACATAATTAAACAGCTGTAATTTGAATCACTATCTGTGAGCCTTATGATGCTTTAAGATTTACTTTCAGAGGGCCAAACAGTGTAACGTGGACACAGAATTACTTGCAGTACCATCTCATATTTCACACTTAGTTGACAAGAATGCATTTCATTGGTAGTTGTTTGGCAGAAGTCCAGACAAGAACATCTGGGGCAAACTGCTCCCTTTATAGCCAACTGGCATCTTCTCTGTCATGCCATATATAAACCCAACCAAGATAACATACATCTCTCATTCACAATTAGAAAGCTCAACTAATTCCAGTGACTTTTGCTTAATCCAGTGGTTCTCTACCTGTGGGTCGGGACCCCATTTGGGGTCGAACGACCATTTCACGGGGGTCGCCAAACAACACAGTCCGCCATTTTTTCCCCCTTTTCCTTAGCTGTGCTACTCCCTTTTATTCTATTGGCTTTTGAAAGCCAATAGAATAGACTCTCTTGAATAGAGTCTAATTCTATTGGCTTTCAAAAGCCAATAGGAATTGTCCAGGCTGTCTCTGCCCTGCTGAGCCCGCCAAAAGTCCCATTCTGCAAACGGTGCTGCACCAGTTGAGTAGTCCTCGACTTACGACCGGTTGAGTAGTCCTCGACTTACGACCGGTTGGGGGTCGCGGCATTAAAAAGGTTGAGAACCACTGGCTTAATCGATATACAGTTCTACATATTTTTATTTTGCCCAAGCAAACAAATCGGTTTCTACAATAGAAAAATAAAGAATAGCATATCATTTAGGGTTGTGTTAAAGCAATACATTTTGATAGCAAACAACGCTAGGGTTTTTTTCCACCCACCGGCTCAAAACCTGATACACCATATGTAATGTAAAAAAAGGTAGTTTAAATAGACAGCCCTTGCCATTTATTTTTCAGTGTTCCTATAAAGTAAATGTGCAATGATATTTGGAATTAAGGAAGGGTCAAGGCCAAAAGACTGAGCTGAGGAAAATTAATTTAAAGGGCATGCCACCCACTTCCAATCTTGTGAATGGCAAGGGCAGTACCATGAAAAGTATTATGCCTATATCTCATGCAGAAAAACAATCTGTGAAAAGAATAAACATGGCTCAATAGTCAGGTGACACAACCTCTCCAGTTCTCAACAGTCATGGTTTTGTAACCTATACAGTAGAAAAACAGGCAGTCTCTGATTCATTAGTATAATGTAGCAAAGACTCTGCAGATTCAGTTGGGGGGGGGAGGAAATCTTGGCTTGCCCTGTGGAAAAAAAGACTAAAAGGAGAGGAAAAAGTAGTCTCTCTTTGGGACGAAAAGCCAAATCTCCTACAGAAACATACAGTGAACCACACAAGCCTGCTAACTGAATATCTTACCATGTTTGGTACACGCCAATAAAATATTTTTTCAATTAATTATGAACAACATTCACATTTTAAGATGGCTACCATTTTTCTCAGCCGCTGGTTTTAAACAAAATCCAGCTTAAAAATGAACTGTTTTTCATGTTGCTGGAAATCTTCATCTCCTGTTTTTCAGTTGAAAAGGTCTCAAGACAGAGCGTTGCAAGGCATCTAAAAATATTGATGGTGTTAATAAAAGTAAAAAGAACAGAGGAAACAAAAACACCATTCATAGTGTACAAGAACTATTGTACACAGGCAACAGAGATTTTGAACCTTTTGAAAGGACACCAAATTCCTTACCTTTCTCACCCAGACTTCACTTCCAGATTATCTGAGTTCAAAGTTCACCAGCTGCTACGGTACATTTCTTCTAGTGTGGGATTTGCAAATACATTCATCGATAGGAAAATCTCACAGAGTACAGTACTTACCTATTATTAATTACACTCTCCCCGCAACATTGGCAGAAAAAAGTACAACTCTTTTTGGATTTTAGGCCATTTCCAACAGCTGGTGTCAATTCTGAAAGATATTGAAGAACTTAACTAACAACAGTAAAACTACATATTCATATTCACACCAAGAATTTAGTGTAGCACTGGATTCACAACAACAATATTTTTTATAACATATTTTATTCGCCATATCATCTCAGTAATGAGGAAACGTTCCTGAAAGAGAGTCTTGTATTATCACACCATATTCCACACAATGAATTTTAACCCAACAGCTTGAAGATCACATAGCAAGATCATAGCTGAAATAAGATTCGAACCAAAGACTTTCTGGAGCAATTTTCCCAGCCTTCGTGATGACTGGATTGCTGGCCTTCTCATCTTAAAATTAACTGTGCTAACTGGAGAATTCTGCAGATGAAGTCCACGTGTTGGGAAAGGTTGCTTCAAAGGATAAACCTTCAGTGACTTGCTGACTGCTAGTCAGGGATCTTTCTAAGTCTCCAGGATCAAAGGGGCAAATATAGGTTTCATGCCCAATGTGGCAATGAATCTTGACTTTCACAACTCTCAGAATTTTTTTATTACAGAAGTTCATGGACATGACATAAGTACATTAATTGTTCTAGTGGAGACCAAAAAAGAAGGCATCTGTCTCCTGCAGTACATAAAAAACAAGCACATGTAGGTTTCAATAAGGCCTTTTGAAATCAATGGAGATTAGGCCATTTTCTTCCCAACCTGGAGATTGGGAGCCTTAATGTTGACATTATGATTCTGCCCAACCTGGGAACCGGTTGTTCCTCATGGCTTCACTTCCATGACTTCAACTCCTACTTCAGTTTACAGTATCTTCATTATATGTGGCTGGTCTTTGTGAATATGCCTTAAATAAAGTTGGAATTGGATGTTTTTGAAGAGTAAAATCATTATAAAAATTTATGAACATTATTAATTTAAAAATTAAAGGCTTCATTAATATTAACTTTAAAAATATATATTCTGTGAATATATGATTAAATAATTTGTTGCTCCCAAAAGGTGCTTTAAACTCTGGAAAGAAATAATCTGCTATCTCAAAGATCTCCTAAAATAAGCACAAATCCAGTCAAGCAACGCTACATCCAATCTATGAATAACATAACACCGGAAAGTCTCCTCTTTACAGGCAATATTTCCTGTGAATTATGGGCTGATTATATACATCTACTGATAAATAACCTGCACAGAATCAAAAAGTTTAGCTCTCAGTAAGCGTAAGTGGAGCTAAGATTCCTAAAGAGAAAAATAAAGTGCAGAACATGTAGCATTAGCAGCAGAATAAAAAATATCACTTTCTGATACAAGCGAACAGAACAATTTCTTAAATCTCAACATCTCAGCCAGGAAAGCTGTTTCAATAGTCTTAATATTTTGCATATTAAAATATGTTGATATGTTTTCCTATGAAGCATGACGATTCATATTTATTTTCATGAGGTACAGATCAATGAAACTTTGGAAATAAACAAAGCTGAACTGTGATCATCTTAACTATAATGTCACTACTAAACATTAGGATTTTTTTTCCCCTAGTCCAATGTTTTACAGGTAAACGCGGCTTTCCTTGAATACTTTTAACTCATCTAATTTTGATAATTTTATTTTACAAGTGAACTTTCAAGTAGAGATCATCAGCAGAAAAGAAATAAATGAAAAAAAGAAAATTCACTCTTACTTGTACTGAAATCTGCTTGAACTTGCAGCCTCATATGTAAGCCTTCCCCAGGCAGATATTGCAGTCCTCGACAGGAAGAAGGCACAATCCTGACCTCTGGTGGAAGCCCGAAAGCTCTGCAAGCTTTATCACTTTTTAGCTCTATTAAAGAAGGCATCAGAGTAATATCCATAGGCCAACTTTCTGGATTTAATTCACTACAGGGATTTAAGCAAGAACAATGATATCCCATTAGCAAATAGTTGCAATAAAAATCCACATGGCTGGGAAAGTCTCAAAAGGAGATATTTGAAATTAGTTAAGGCATTTCTGTACCTCACTTCATAAAATGGATACAGTGCAAACAAATAAACATACAGAATAATTAAATCCAGCATTTTGCAGGAATGGAAAGCAAGCTGATAAAGAAGTCTCCTGTATCCTTGATTAGGCCTGAGAGATATACAAAAGATTGTGAAAGATGTCATCCCAGGTTGCACTAGGATGGGGAACTGCCAAGATGAGGACCTGCCCATGATTGTGTGTGGAGATTCTCAGTCATCCAGGTCACAGTTGTTTCAAAGGTGCTTTTTTGTCTTCAAAAAGCAACTGGACAGTTTTTTCCTTGAAAACGACCAAACGTTTTGTTTCTCATCCAAGAAACGTCATCAATTGTGATGGTGGGGGTGGGGGAAATGGAAGGATAGGTACTGACAACTGAGACTGGATGGTGAGGGGATGGAAGGATGGGTTCTGACAGGACGGTAGGGGTGGGGTGTGGAAGGATTGTACTTCTTTGCAGTCATCTGGTCGTTAGTACTTTCTCTGAGACCTTTTGAGGCCACTTGAGGGTTTACCTATGTCCTCAAGGTCACCTGAATCAGAGTGCAATTGTTTGTGGAATCTTCTTGAAATTGCTGAAAGAGCTGCATTGTAGACAGGAGATAGATGGTATCATATTCCTCCCCCTCTGCTAATTCTAATATAGATGGATTCTTTTACCCTTCTTTGAAACCAGTGGTACTCTCTATAGTCTATAGCAGGGATCCTCAACACCCGGTCCATGGACCAGTACCAGGCCGCAGCATGCCAGCAACTGGGATGCACAAACAAGCAAAGCCCCATTCATGGGATGCAGGCAGCACACAAACCCACACCCCCTCCTGTCTGTGGAAAAACCTCTCTCCACGTAACCAGTTCCTGGTGCCCAAAAAGTTGGGGACTTCTGTCTGTAGGATTATGTTAGAATTGTTAGAACTATTAGAAATGATGAAGCTTCTTGGATGAGAAGCAAAACATTTTCTTTTTCTTCCTCAAGGAAAAAAACAGTCCAGTTGGCTTTTGAAGGGAAAAAAAATGTGCCCCAGAGCTGTAGCGTAGCACTGATTTTGCCGTTCTGCTGAAAGATCGTTCAGATGCTGTTGCTTTGGAAATAGCAACATCCTAAATCTAACAGAGGAACGTTTTAATTCCCCGTGTCATGCTGTGTGAAATTTCAAGGCTGCAGTCCTTGTAAAAAGAAGTTACAGAAACTAATTTCAGCACAAAATAAAATAATCAGTGTAGAATTCAATAAAGGAGAGAACACTCTCTCATCTAACTGACCTGGTCTTCTGGAAACATTACTTATGGTAATTAGGTGTCCGTGACAGGAATGACATGGTGTCAGCAGTGGTCATTTTATATAATTCAGTATCTTGCCTCTCTTTTCATAATTTCCTCGAAAAGGGGAAATTGCGAAAAGAGAGGCAAGATACTGAATTATTTAAAATACTGTTCTCTCAGGATGGTATTTCATACATTTGCTGAAGTTGATTTTGATTCATCAAAGCTTATGTGATATACACCTGTTAAGATTAAAAAGCATCACAAGATGTTTCAGCCTTAACTTCAAATCAACCTAGTCATCTCTCCAGAAATCATTTACTGTCCTCCTGGCATGGACTTCATGATTGTTGTATTTCTTTGTTAATGTATTCCTCTGGAGACTGGAAAAACTGCACCGGTCTCTGTCACTGAAGACCTACAGCAGGACTAGGATGGTAGAAGCAGGACATTAACTTTTTGGGACATATGGGCAAAGTTGTAATTCCCAAATTTATCACAGATATTCTCACACAAAAAAATGAAAGGTATGAGTAGGAATGCCAATTCATAACTAGCTTTTGTGGAAAGCATAGCTGATCACAAGATACACTAGTTTCCCCCAGAGGGCATTCTGTGAGGTAAAAATGTTGCCTTCTTAGAAAACATAATTAGGAAAATAATTGTAGTAAGTTTCATGTGTGTTTAGATAGATAGATAGATAGATAGATAGATAGATAGATAGATAGATAGATAGATAGATAGATAGACAGACAGACAGACAGACATATATATCAGCCTCAAATAAAAAATTCAAGATCAAAACCAAATTTTCAGTTCACAGCAGGTGATGTTTGGAGAAACACATTACACACAGATAAATCCTTACATTAATATACACATGCATTTCAAAAAGCAAAATTGACCCCCAAACTATTAAGAAAAACATATATCACATATTTACACAGCAAAAACATATGAAGTGGGATGCGCTTGCATACAATGCTTGAGATGCAAGGGTAAAAACATTCATGGTAAATTTCCCTTGCAAGTGTGCCCCCAAAACCTTCCATTCCAAAATCACATTATCACCCAAGCTGTGCATTTTTTCCATTCAATGTATAGACAATTGTATACACACGATGGCTTGGCACATAGGTTCATGGAAATAATGGACCAAATGTTGGTACTCTAGTGCTGGCCAACCTCCCAGGTTATTTTTAATACCTTCTATGGGAAGGTAGGTATTGTGGAAATGGAAGGAACAGGAGGGACAGCAAATAACAAGAAAAGGGTCCCAGAGTCTCTGAGGACGTTGTAATAGCCATCAGCATAGAGCAGCCAGTGAATGGATCAACCCAGTTAAGCAGTGTGCTATTAGCAACTTTTAATCCAACATACTCCAACATGGAGTCCTAGTGGACAATCACTTGACTGTGAGCCAGCAGTGTGCAGCAGCAACCAAAAAAGCTAATACAATCCTGGGTTGTATAAACAGAGGCACAGAATCAAGATCACGCAAAGTATTATTACCGCTTTATAAAACCTTAGTAAGACCACACCTGGAATACTGCAGCCAATTTTGGTCACCATATCACAAAAAAGTTGAGAGTTTGGAAAAAATTCAGAGAAGAGCAACTAAGATGATCAAAGGCCTGGAGACTAAAACATAAGAAGAACGGCTATGAGACTTGGGTTTGGCTAATCTAAAGAAAAGAAGAAATAGGGGAGACTTGATAGCAGTGTTCCAGTATCTGAGGGGCTGCCACAAGGCAGAGGGGGCCAGGTTGTTCACCAAAGCACCAGATGGAAGGACGAGAAACAATGATTGGAAATTAATCAAAGAGAGAAGCAACCTGGAATTAAGGAGAAACTTCCTGACAGTGAGGACAATCAATCAGTGGAACAGCTGGTTGTGGGTGCTCCATCACTGGAGATTTTTAAGAAGTGACTAGACATTCACCTGTCTGAGACGGTGTAGGTTCTCCTGCTTGAACAGAGGGCTGGATTAGAAGATCTCCAAGGTCCCTTCCAGCTCTATTCTATTCTAAATACTAATTTAAATTAAGATCCACCACTATCTTGACTGGATTGCAGGACACCTCTAGGCTGCAAAAAAAGTCACAATATGTCACATGTCATGTGACATGGCGAGTTTGACACCAGTGCCTTATACTGTATAAAACATAGGGCTGACTCTATTGGGAACCCACAGTGATTTAGTATTATATAACTTCCTAGAGGACTACGTTCCTCTAGGGAATTATATAAGATCTCTCCTAACAGTTGCTTCCCAGTAAAATATTTTTCCTGAAATGGATTTCTTCTATTTTGGTAACATATTGCAAAATCTGGGAGGCATATGGTTAAGATCAGTAAGTGGTGCAACAACTTAGAAACAAGAGAAAAATATTTATGATTCAGTTTTAAAGAACCAACTAAGTTTCTCTATACTGAACAAAATAACAAATTTCAGGTTTGGATACAGACCTTAACTGATCAGATTAGAGAGTCTTTTGGAAGATAATCAGCCTCAGCTTTGAAAGTATTTCTTATCATTAAATTTGCTAAGGATAAGAACTCAATTTTCAGAGATTACTGCAAATAGTGGCTAAATGAGGCAGTTGCTAAATGCAGACTACCTGCCATGTTTCCAATGAACAGTCTGGTTTTACTTCCTCTAGTTTTGAATGATTTGTTTTTCTTTCATTCTAAGGTATTCTCAGCCATGCTCTCCCACAGCAGAAGGGCATATGCTATGATTACTTAAATCAGTGCTTTTGAAAGCTAGAAAAGACATAAGGATAAAGACACATTTCACTGACACATCCTTCCACAACCTCTCAATTCCTCTCTTCTAACTGATGTTTGAAGAACCCCTGGGAGCATCAACCCCCCCTTTTTTTACATCTACTCCCTCAAGAATCCAGCTGAGAGGATCCGTCGCTTGGGGGTCACTATTCTATGACAGCTTTCATTTATCCAGGCATCATAAAACATTTCCTTTCAGTGGCATGTATCTTTCACACTGAGTAGTCTTGAGGTAATGCAGGTCACAAGGTACAAAATCCATTCTTGATTTTGCTAACATGCAATGACTTCCATTCAAATAGTTCAAGAAGTTCAATTCAGTTACAGTACTGCTAGGTAAGCATAAGACAGCCAGTTCAGTCTAGTGTAGGGGTGTCAAACTGCCGGCCTGTGGGCCGGATGTGTCATGGCAAAACCGCGCCCACCCCATTGCTGTCAATGGGAAAAAAAGTCATGATACGTCACCACACGTCACGTGACGTTGCAAGTTTGACACCCCTGGTCTAGTGGTTAAAGTGCCAGGCTAGAAACCAGAAGGCTGAGAGTTCTAATCCTGCCTTAGCATAAAAATTAGCTGAATGACCTTGGGCCAGTTACTCTCTCTCTCTCTCAACCCAATCACTTCACAGGGCTATTGTTGTGGGGAAAACAGGAGGGCAAAGAACATTATGTATGTTTGCTGCCTTGAGTTTATTATAAAAATAATAAAGGTGGGATAAAAATAATAAACATAAAAGAGCACCACACAAGCCTAAGTGATAAATATGTTTTAATAGAGGGCAATACTTTCTGCAGTTTGTTGTGAGAACTTTATTTAATCTGAAAGAAGCACAGTGGATGTATGCTAGTTGCATAAGCTGTTTGTGCTTATCTACACAAAGACATTTTAAAAGAGGGGGGGGGGATGGTAAACTAACAGAAGGCACACCTTAAAGGAAGTAATGATAGGATGCTTGAATGAACAGTCAACTCAGTTCTGGGCTTCTCAAAACTATTTAAAGGACCTGCATCTGCAGTTTAGGAAAATCTTTCGAGTGAAAAGATATACATTTTTTTTCAAATAAGCTTGAATCCAAGACTATTATTTCGTAAATTAAACTTTAAAGAAATAAGTTGCCTGCATCGTGAAGATGTTTGGAAAACATTTTCTTTCATGGCATGATTCGACTTCCAATATATACTGCATGTACTCGTCTAGAATGCCTTTATTGTCTGGTAACACAGACATTTACTAAGGTATGACGATAAGGAAAGTGATATTTGTAGAAGTTTTTGCAAAAAGTAATCACCATTGTCCTGAATGGAAAGTGGGAAGCTAGGGACCGGCTTGTAAGAGAACAAGCGTAACATAACCCGGCACGTAACATAACCCGGCAATGCCTGTCTCAAAGTGGGAAATGAAACAGGGTGGGACGGGGGGGGGGATCAAACATAAAGCAAACAAGTAAAGTACCGAATAATCAGCAATCCGCTCTTCATCTTCTCCCTAATCTCCAAGAACAGAATAGCATCCATCCACCAACTCCAAAAGAGAACCAAGCCGAGAGGAAGCAACCCGCTGCGAGGTTCAAAAGTGTGCAAAGCAGGCTCCCACGTGGGCCGGAGAAAACCAAGAAAATTGAATCCCGGAAACGTTTTAGCAGAGAGGAGGGCCTCTGTCTCACACAGCGCCCCCTGTGAGAGAAATCGCGGGCTCGGTCCAAAAAGCTCCTAAGCTCTTGTCTTTTTAATATCGTTGCAAAGAAGTCCTTGGTCACAATGTGATATCATCTTAAAGGAGATCGCGACTACTTAGATGACGAAAGAGGGTTGCACGTTAACATTTTTATCTCCTGCCGGAATCGCGCTGTAGTTTAGTCCGCTTGCAAAGACTGGTGGATGTCTTTGTTTGCTTTCTGTCGCATCACTCCATGGTAGAATAAGCGGGGAGATGGATTTTTTTTTTTCTCCAGAAGATCTTGTATTCCGACTCTATCTACCTTTACTCAGAAGTCAGTCTCGCTACAATTATAGTAGCTTGCAATCTTGTGCTGAATTAATTAGTGCCTTGCATCCAATTGCATTGCAATAAACGTGCACAGCCTATTGTAAACTGTAGTTTCCCACGGTTTGGCTAGCTAGACACTTTACAGGTTGGTTTCCATTCGAACGATGCTTATTTTTTTAATGTGCCTGTTTAGTGCTACTGATATACACCCCATCCATATTCAGAAAAGGGCGGCAGGGCTTTTCGGTTGCGAGAAATTAAGGAGAAAAGAAATGAACCGCAATAAATAACCGGTTTCATGATTTCTCTGTCAGCTTCCAACGAAGAGGCATGTCGACTTAGCTGGAGAATCCAGTACTCTGCAGATCATGCGACACAATCATAAATTGGCCCGTAACGTGAGCACACACAGTCGTGCAGTGGGGACAAACTACTCCTCCACGCGCGCGAGGCAGATCAAGAACTGGGCTAGCCCAAGCATTTCCCCCTGGTTTCATGAAAACCATAAGCCAGGCGAGAAACCAGCTCAGCTTTAGGATACGCTGGGAAGTCGGGAGCGGTGGGAGGGAGAGAGAGAGAGAATCTCAGAAAAGGTGCAAGTCCGCTTCTGCCCCGCTGCCACCAAGACGACTCGAAGCCCCCCCCCCCTCACTTCTCGAAGTAGACTTTCCCTTTAAGGGACTAACTACCTGGAATCGCCGCCCGGTGCAGTCGAAGAAACTGCGCTAATTCCGAGTGGCGGCAGGTGGCGTCATAACGTCAGGCGAGGCCAGAGGAAGGGAGGAAGCAAGGCGCTTGGCCTTCTGGGAACTGTCAGTGCTCCGCGTGGGGCGGTGGTTTGCGGCGCGGCTCTTCCGGCTCTGGGCGCCAAGGTAACCCTTTTCCCTCTCCCTTCTGGCCCTGCGGGCCTTTTCCCTTCCTCAAGTGATGGGGTTAATCTGCGAGGGGAGAAAGGACTGAGAGAGACAGAGGGAGAAAAGGGAACGGCGGGCAGCGGCGTCCTTGTTTGGAGCCCAGGGACTTCTCCGAGGGCTTCTTTCCCCTTCCGCGGAGCAGGTGCAGAGCGATGGGTTTTGTCGTAAACGCGGGGAGGAGGCGTAGCCGACGGAGACTCGCATATGCTTGTTGTCGGGTGAACGAGGTGTATTTGAAAGGGAGGAAATTATCCTTACAATTATCGTCTGCCACTCTTTGGCTTAGGGAAGGTCGTCCTTAACCGCCGGTTTTACTATTAAAATGGGAATTCTTGCGCACTTGTGGGGATTATTTGCCTAAGTATGACCCGTGGGTTTTTTACTTTATTTAAAACGGGGGAGAGCCGTCCTTTCATTTTCATTTTAAAAGTGTAAAGGAGTAGCTAACCCACTTTAAGGTATATTTATTCTGTTCTTATTCTAGGGAACAAAGAGACAGAAATTGGTGGTTGTCTGATTTGTATGGTTGCGAATGTGTTTTATTTCTTTTAATCTGCCAATCAGATAGGAGCCCTAAAACCCTGCTTGGGGGTTATTTTCATGAAATGAAAATGTGCATAGGATTGTACGAATACCTTTTCTCATCATCATCTCCATTGCCTCTTCTTTATATTTAGCTTCCTATGCCTAAATGTACTATGGCTTGCCAATTATACATTCTGTAATGCAGAGTAGCATCTTTTCTTGAAAGCCCATTTGCGCAGATGAAAGTTAACAAATCAATTTTACTTTTACCCTCTTCATTCTATGTCCTTAGGGATTAGTTAATGTTACAGTAGTTTTATTATATTTATTTATTGACTGCAGTGACTGGGAAGAGATTGAAAAGGCCTCATTAGCTCTGCAAGTTACTATTGCCCAGAGATAAAGTGGGAACCTAAAATATTACTTTAGCTGGAAAAAAAGTAACTTTCAGAGCACTGTCTATGTAATGTAAAAAGTAAATAAATTTGTTCTTAGGAAATATTCTTTGTATTACGGCCTTCATCTTTTCATTTTTTACACATCTAGGTTTTTCTGAGTCAAAGAGTACTTTTTGATGAATGAATGCTTATCCAGGATTCTCCCTCTGGAGTTTCTAAGGAAGCTTCAGCTATTGTTTGATGATACAGGCTAAAATATTGATGTGGCTAATATTAATCAGAGAATGGACTTAAGTGTAAAAAAGGAATACATGCTGAGAGAAGAGAGATTGTATCTAGTCTGTATATGATATAGAAAAGTAAATTGTATCTGGATGAGTGTCTACTCTTAGCTGGCCAAGAGAATGACCAGGAACATTGAACAAAGCCCAAGGTTTGAAGTTAAAAAAAAAAAAGACAGCTGTGAAAAAAACGGGACAGATAGATGCAGTTTTCAGAAAAACTGGCTACCACCTCTGTTTGCTGTTTCCCAAAAGCTTTGGTAACTCTCATCTTTTTTGAGAAGTACTTCTCACAGAGTTCATAGGTGCTAACTTCTAAGTTAGTCTGGATTTCAGTGTTAAAATATGCTAATAAAATTCAGGATATATTGTAATCTTAGGGTTGCTACACTTAAGAAATTCAGAAAATAAAATTCAAGTGCTCCTGTTATGTATTTATTGTCGTTCGATATTTTTAACTGTTTAGTTATGTCTGACTCTTAGGGATTTTATAGGCAAGTGCTCTTCATGTTACCCTATCAAGCACAGCTTCTTTCGATCGTTTTATGTTCAACTTTGCATCAGATTTGATGTTATCAAGCCAACATATTCTTTGTTTGCCCCTTCTTCTTGTTCCACTAACCATTCCTAGCAGCACTGCCTTCTCCAATGAACTCATGCATAACATGGCCAAAGTAAATCAGACATAGTAATCTTATGATTTTTGGCTTCCAGTGAGGGGTGATTTAATACCTCTCTGTTAGTTACTCTAGCTGTTCATGGTATATGTAGTAATTTACACCAACACCACAGTTCAAAGGTGTCAATTCTTCGATCAGCCATTCTTAATGTCCAACTCTCACACCCATGTATCAGCTTAGGGAAAACTATTACTGTTCTTTGTATTTAAATCAATATCCCTGCTTTTCTAGATCTTATTCATGTTAACCATTACAGTGCGGGCTAAAGTTATTCTGTATTTGATTTCAGGAGTAGAACTGCTAATGTGTGTTTATTATTTATCGTTAAATCATTGAGATTATGGTACGATCCAATTACAAATTGTATATCAGATGTTTAGTGTTTGGCTTACTGTTCAAGACTCAGATACTCAGATATTTTCCCATTTATTTCCCAATACTCTCCCCCCTCAGTTTTCTAATGTTCTTCCAAGTATGTTTCATGTCCACTGAGCATACTAATGTGTTTGAATTGTACTCGTATATCTTCTTTCAATCAGTCTAGCCAATAAAGCAGTCGTTCTCAACCTATGAGTCGCGACCCCATTTGGGGTCGATCGACCGTTTCACGGGGGTCACCAAGCAAGGCTGTCCACCATTTTTTTCCGCTTTTCTGGCGGGTGCCTTACCTCCCTTGGGCTGGGCCAGCTGGTGGCCCAGCCGGTAGTTGACCTGCTCCATCTCTGCCGCTTGCCAGCTACGCCTCGGCCGGCGCAGGGGGTGGCACCACGCATGCGCGGCGCTCCCGGGCAGGGAAAGTCCTCGACTTACGACCAGTTGGGTAGTCCTCGACTTATGACCGGTTTACTCCTCAACTTACGACCAGTTTAATCCTTGACTTATGACCGGTCGGGGGTCGCCACATTAAAAAGGTTGAGAACCACTGCAATAAAGTCATTTGTTTATGAAATGGCATCTACCAATTGAAAGTTTTCTCCTTCTTCCACTCATATTCAAGTCTTTAGCAGAGGATTGGGGAATCCTCAAGGGTAGATTTGACATAGAAGTGAAACAATGAATTGTACAAGCAGAAGTCCTCTCACTTCTTCCTGTCCCACAAGGAAAGACATGAAGAATAAAGAGAGAATTCACTGGGGCTTAAAAACATCCTTGGGTATTAAAAATAAGCTAGAAGATAGAGCATAACTGTAAAGCATATCTGTTTTTCCATTTATTAATTTATTGAAATTACAAAATAACATCAGTTAAGGCTGTGAGCTTGATCAGCATGGTAGGGCCGGTTATGGGTAAATATCTACAAGTGTTATAGAGAATCAAAAGATCATGGATCTAAAAATCTTTGAATTATTGTGTCTTATAATTGAGTTCTTTGCATGGGTCTCATTATTTTTGATGATGTTTCCTCTCAAGTTAGGGATTTGCACTATTTAATCTTATGTGCATAAAATAGAAATAACTATACCAAAAATACAATTTTTGTTAGATCAATAGCATATTAAGTTGTTGCTGATATAAGCAAATAAAACCTTGTCAACAGGTACTAAAGAGTGATAATGAAATCTACTATAGGGATAAAATTCTGGAAATTTATATAAGAAATATTTTTAAAACCTTTGTATTTCTAAAAAATATTTTAAAAACCTTTGCATTTCAAATGCAGGCAATTTTTTTGATTTTACATTTAGGTAGGCTTCTTCTGTGTAACTGAAAACTCACAGGGACAATCATTCCTTTCTGATAACTGTAAATGTTGGGAACTGAACATTATATTAGAGTACCCGCTGGATAATATTTATATCTTGTTCATTAAGTGAACTAATAGAAATTAAGGAATTCTGGTATATAAATGTAAAACCTCAGATGCAATTATAATAACAGAGATAGGATGTATTATTCAATAAAGTGTAGGACGCTGGGCTTGGCACTTAATGAACCCATTGTACAATGGTTTGTGTCACTAAACAAAAAACAAATCATTCCCAACCCCTGGAGGGGAAAAATATAAAGGAATGTGATTTGTTCTTAAATGTTCCTTTTTAATTTTATTACAAGTTATAATACAAGAGATTTGAACAAACCAACAGGTTGAGTTAGGAAAGTTTTAAAAAAGTAAAACAAAGGAACTGGTTTCTAAGATGAAGGAATATAGATGTTTGGTTAATGTTTCACTGGTGGTAAATCGAGCAAATTTCATGGAAGAGATTGTGTTATCAGCCATTGTTAGGGCATGTTTTGCCCTGATTATTGATAAAAGGGCTAGGCACACGGCACTTTCTTCCCTGGTCTAGAAAAACAAGTGAAGCTTTTAGGATGTGGTAATACAGTAGTTCTATAATGCTTTTGTCTTAGTTTAGGCAGAGCATGTGAGGTCCAATAAGGAGAATTCCAAATGAACTTCAGAATGTCAGAGTTAGGCTGTATTGTCTGGATACAAAAGAAAACACATCTGAGGCGATCAACTGAGATTCATTCATTTATTCATTCAAAACATTTATATAGCCACCCATCTTTCAACTCCGGGTAACTATATAAATGTTTTAAATTAAAACATCTATTATGTATATCTGCTGCCAAAGGAGTGATGAAGGGAGTATGTACATTAGTATTGCTATTGCACTGATGTTTTGACATTTTGTAAAGACAACAGTAGGCCTCCTCTAACAGCCTGCTTTTCTGATGCTAGTATTTTTTTTAAGTCATTACACCTTTGATAAACATTGCTGGATTTATTTTTAACATAAAATATTTTTAGTTATTACTGATAATTATATTTCATAAGTCTGTTCCCAGTTTGGGGTTATGATGGAATATGTAATGGTAAAGCTCTTAAGGCTGAGTGAATGAAATAGCAGTGTTTTTCAAACAAAACAAAATGTGCCAAGTCTCACATAGCAATAGATAAAACCTTCCTTATTCTAAAAGTGCAAAATAGGGTAACTCTGGCTTTTGTTTTTTGGGACAGATTTAATTAGAAAAAGTTTTAATTGTTTCTGTAATGTAGAAAATATATTTCTATTGGCATAAAATTCTGAGCAGTACAAAGTAACTTCCTAGCAATGGAGATTCAGAATAGTCAATTTTATATGTAATATTTAACAGTAATTAGAGTAAATACACATGTTTAGCTTTGTTAATACTAGATTTCCTTCCTTCCTTCCTTTTTGTTCGATTCATTAGTGTTGATCCCTGGTGACTGCCTTGGCAAATCCGACGTTTTCTTGGCAAGATTGTAGAGATGGTTTGCAGTTGCTTCCTTCTTAGGGCTGAGAAAGAATGACTGGCCCAAAGTCACTCTGCTGGCTTCGTGCCTAAGGCAGGAATGGAACTCACGGTCTGGTCCCTTAACCACTACCAAACTGGCTCTACTGCTTTTCAATATTCACAATAGAGAACCATGAGAACCCTTGTTTGAATTGATGTTCATGTTTTATTTTCATGCTCTTTTTTTGGTTAAGAAATGAACCACCATTTGTTGTAACTGTTGTGGAAAGTGTAGTAACCAAAATTACTACATGCAACCAAAGTTAGCAAACTAAAGTCTAAAATTATAATTTTCAATTGACTGATACATTTCTGCCTATAACTGAAATAATAATAATAATAATAATAATAATAATAATAATAATAATAATAATAACCTACAAATAGAAATAGAAAGACTATGGCAAAAGCAAGCAAGGGTATACCAATAGTAATAGGCTCCTTGGGTGCAATCCCAAAACAACTGGAGCACCACTTGAACACCATTGGCATTGACAAATTCGCTATAGTCAATTGCAAAAGGCAGCCTTATTAGGAACTGCTTCCATCCTGCGACGATATCTGTAATACCATCAAACATCCACATCTGCCTATCCCAGGTCCTGGGTAAGGACTCGATAGGTAGACAAAATGCCAAATCCAGTCTGAACATCTGGCTGACTGTGCGATGATCGATAATAATAATAATGTTGGAAGGGACCTTGGAGATCATCAAGTCCAACTCCCTGCTCAGGCAGGAAACCCTACACCATTTCGGACAGATGGCTGTCCAGTCTCTTCTTAAAAACTCCCAGTGTTGGAGCATTCACCCCTTGTTCCATTGGTTAATTGTTCTAACTGTCAGGAAGTTTCTCCTTAGTTCTAGGTTGCTTCTCTCTTTGGTTAGTTTCCACCCATTGCTTCTTGTCCTGCCTTCAGGCGCTTTGGAAAATAGCTTGACTCCCTCTTCTTTGTGGCAACCCTTGAGATATTGGAACACTGTTACCTTTTCCCCCCTCGTCCTTCTCTTCGTTAAACTAGACATACCCAATTCCAGCAACCATTCCTCATATGCTTTAGCCTCCAGTCCCCTAATCATCTTTGTTGTTCTTCTCTGTACTCTTTCTAGAGTCTCAGCATCTTTTTTACATCGTGGTGACCAAAACTGGATGCAGTATTCCAAGTGTGGCCTTACCAAGGCATTGTAAAGTGGTATTAATACTATTAAGTAGTTTGGTGTTTCTATATTACTGTACTAAATCCCATATAGTTATAGTGTACATGACATGTACTGTATCAGTAATCCTGGCTGCCAAGACATATGTTTCCTCTCAAAATATTGGGAAATCATATTCAGCAAAATTGCTTTCAGCAATTATGATGAGAGGAGGCTCCAGTGACTTCTAAAAAAGAGATTGAGGGCTTCAATTTACCTGCCTTGGTCTTTCATAGGACAGAAAGCCTTTTATGGCTTTAGAAAAGGTGGATAACGCAAAACATGGCAACACAATATAAATAGAATTATGACTGTGAAGCAGCCAGGAATTGAGGATTTATATCTAAGCAATTTACAGCATTTTGACTAGAGAATGGAGTTATGGCTACAGTAAGTGTGATTGCCTATTCCATCAAGAACCAGCCAATATTGGAATCCGAGTCTGATTTAGAGTGACAGAAACAGATGTACAAACAGAAACACCCCATGTTATTAAATTAAAAGGCAATATTATGCCACAAAGATAGGGATGTAAAAGATGCTTCAGAAAGCAGAAACAGCCAGCATACTGAAGTAGATGGACGTAAATAAGATTGAAACTAAATTGAGTTATATTTGCAGCTTTATTTTGAGCTCCTGTCTAGTTTCCTAGGCTAACCTGAACGCAGAAGAGTTCAAATACTGTCTTTTTCAGTTTATTGTGATAACATGCTATATTGAATTTTTCAGCTATATCAATATCACACCAGTACTGTATTCTTAATAATTAAAGTGTTCCCATTCATTTTGTGAAGCATCACTTATTTTTATTCTTTTACCAAATTGAATATTTATCACACACTGAATGAAGTTTTTATTTTGTTATTTGACCATAACAACTAGAAAAATCTAACTTTCTTACTATATTACACAGTTGGATTGCCACTGGAATTTTCTTTACAGAAAATAATTGGAATTATTCAGTATAGCATTTCAAATGACAGACAAAAACCTGGGAATTCATTATAATGTATAACTTACCTTCTTTATATAAAAGTGTTCAATCACTTTATCTATAATAGGAATCATACCAGAGAGTCATATGGTTACATATATATCACCATACATCTATCTTATAATGGTTTCTGTTATATAATCACTGAGAGTTGGAAGAACAACTTCTGTAATACATGCTTTTGTTGATGACAGTTATTCCACTTCTTAAAGGTAATATTTAGAAGTTGGAAAATAAGCTTGTTACTATGTTTGTGAATTGCATTAGGTTACAAGAACTATCACCTGCACCTAAAATAAGAAAGGTTATATTTGGTATTCGAAATTATATTATCTTTGAGCATGAAATATCTATGTAACAATCAGTCCCTTGGCTGTTATATGAGTTTAAGAATCTCTAAATCAGGAACCATTGCCATATAGAATGGTAGTTAATTCTAGAATTACCTATTGTTTGAATAGTTTTTTTAATATTCAATGATAATCCAAATTATTAATGTATGTATTGATTTCAAGTGGGGTTTTTTTGTTCTATAGATTAGATGTAGTAATTAGATGTATCAGCTTTATCTCTGAGAAATAAACATGCAAGAATCAGGATAAGGAAATGGTTCATTTTGATATTAGCAGTTCACTTTATTTTTTTCAACAGTTCAGCAATTTAAATGCTTTATATTGCTTTTATTTCTTTAGAAGGAGACATTTACCCATTTAGAAGGGGACAGTTTTACCCATTTTAATGGTGGTACAGTCCTTCACTACTCATTGCTGCACAGCCACTCACTCCCTTGAAACTAAATAGTAACCAAGAACAAAGTTTGCTTATTACTGATCATTCCCTTCTATTACATCATGTGCCCTTCCTCCACCTCTCTCATAATTTCCATCTTGGATAACTATTTATTGGTGGGAAATAACTCTTACAATGTGTACAGCCAGTCAGCCAAATTATTTTTGGACATGGTTTTAACGCCTTTCAAAGGACTGCTAGATCTGTGTTTACTATAGCTCAACTATTCAATGTATTTGCTCTCCTACCCTAAACTTGTATTGATAATGGATATGTCACTTCCAAATTGATTGAATGAAAAAAAAATCTGCATTTCTTTTGTGGAATAATCTCTTCAACTTTGTGGGTCTTAAATCATGATTTACATATACTGTATCTGACTGCTAAAAGGTTACCAATAATGTGCAATTCAAAGTTGGTTTGTTGTTTTACATAGTTTATTTTATTTTTTGCATTTATTTTGTTCTGCTTTGATGAATTAAGGCTTTGGATTCTTCCAGTTTCGGTCTACAGACAAGAATGTACATTTTTAGTTTTTATAGCTGCACAATGCTTTGTTTCACACATTCTTAATGCTAAATCTGGGTCATTACTAAGGTGTAAAATTAGTTTTTGCAGCACCTATTTGAAAATGATACTTTGGTTGCAGATATAGCTCCTTAGCAATTCTGTCACTGGAGTTTTGAGATGTGTCTTTTCTCTTTTATTGGAGCCATAGTAAAAATATTAAATGAATAAGCTGATGGCTTATCTCTTCATGCAGTTTTTCTTGGAACACTTCACTTGGCATCGTTTTCTTGCAAAAGCAAGAAAGTGTTCCTACAAGGAGCAACAAGTTTAGAAACCCTTTATTGATGCCGGTTATTATGCACTTACCAATATCAGAAAAATGTCTTGCAGTGGCATATGGAATAAATAAACATTTGAAAACAGTGTTGCAATAAAATGTGTGAAATAATGTGAAAATATAACAAAATCCAAACAAATCATTTAGAAATTGGAAGGCTAATAGCTATAATAATGTTAACAAGCACCGATATAATTTAAAAGTCCTGATGATTTTGTTAGAATTAAAAAAATTGTGATTAGCAATAAAAAGATTAATTTCTTTTTCTTACTGGAATATCAATTCTTTTCTAATTTGAAGCGTTTCTCCCGAAGCTTTCTATGATCTATAATCAGATCTAATTTCTAGATATATTAATCTGATATTATTTTGAATTGAGAGAAGGGCCAAAAGAGAGAGTCGTACAGATTTTTAAATATATATATATTTATTAATTAAATTTATATGACACCCATCCCACTGTTGTGTGCCTCTGGACAGCTTACAACACCATATCCATTCATTCTCAAGAAGTTTCCTGATTCCCCGAACTATTAAAGGTTGGGGCATCTTTCAGAGCAGAATTTATACTCAAGAGGAAGTATTTCTGCCCACTGTATACAATCCCTTCCTTAGCTCCACCCTTGCTTCATCGGAGCTAATATTTTTCCAGGTTTCATGCTAGGGCGTTCCAGACTGGGTGCAGTATCTACTTGTTATTATTACTCTGACAAGTTAAAAGATTTGAGTCGGTGAAATATGAATTTGTCTTTTCCAGCTAATAATTTTACATGCATTGCAAATTGATCTCTGGTGGGATCCTGCAGGAGGATGAATGCAGAGGAGCTGGAGCTGCTGGGTGATTCCAAGTACAGGAACTATGTAGCAGCTGTCGACAAGGCACTGAAAAGCTTTGAGTACTCTAGTGAGTGGGCCGATTTGATTTCATCTCTTGGAAAGCTAAATAAGGTATGATGGAGATGCCCTCCGATTGAGGGGGAAAAATATAGAGTGGAATAAAAAAATTGAAATTCATTTTATTACTATGTGTAGTAAACTACTGTGTAGTTTATATATGTTATTTTATAATTGTTATACCCGACAAAAACTGACTGTTGTTTTTATATAGTACGTATTGAAGGGAAAGTAATAGCAGAATGTATGCCTGATCACTTGCCATAACATAATACGTTGTATTCAGGAGGAGGTCTTACAGATCCTTTAATGCACTGGGCAGGGGGCCTGAGGGGGGCCAGGAAGTTAATGAATGCACTTCTGCTAGCATGACATTAATGTAAAATAAAAATCCTACCTCTGTACAGATGCAGATCTTTTTTTAACAATACACAGCAACAAATAATAGACTTGTTTTCTGCACATTATTAATATGTAAATATGTAAATAAATATATTTAAATATGGAAGAAAGTTAATAATTAAGAACTTTGAGCATCTGCGTTCAAGAATCTGCATCATGATACCATATATTCAGATAATTTTCTTTCAGGCTTGTGATAAGTAATTTTCCGACTAAAGCTTTTGCAATACCTTCCAAGAGATCTAACAATGTTTCTTGTCAGGTTCTTCAAAATAATGCGAAGTACCAAGTTGTACCTAAGAAGCTGACCATAGGGAAGCGCCTTGCACAATGTCTTCATCCTGCCTTGCCTGGCGGGGTGCATCGGAAGGCCCTGGAGACATATGAGATTGTTTTCAAGATAATTGGACCCAAGCGCCTGGCCAAAGATCTCTTCTTGTACAGGTAAGCAAAACTACACTTCATTCTTATTTTAGTCACATTCGCTACAATAGCAGTTCATACTCCATACTGCAAAAGGATATTCTCAATGTATTTGATTACGGTACTGATCTGACAGTTATATAAATATCAATTAGAAACTTCCAGGTTGGAGAAAGTTCTCTCTCCCCCTCTCTCTTCCCCCCTCCTTTCCTCCCTCTCCCTCTCTCTCTTCCTCCCTCCTTCAATTTACCAGACCTTGGTGTAGCCAATTTCTCATTCAATGGAGCAGTTTTTCACGGTGATTCATATCAATTATATGATTACACAAAGTTATTTGCATGGAATTATCATATTGTACACTTTGACTTAACAGATATTTAGCAGACATCCTCGCCTTCCAATTAGTCCATTTAAATGACTTTTCACAATGTAGTATATTCATTATTTTGTGTGTTGGTGACCATATTTATATAGTACTCTTAACCAGATCAGTTTAAATTGTTGCTCTCAGCCAACAGATGAAATTTGGTTAATGTTAAACTTTGGGGGCTTTATATTGTGTGTTGTGCATCCCGTTTCATTAGCTTATGATTTAATAATGATTTGTGCAAAAGGCAAAATATGAATTATTTCAATAACTGTGTATTCTGCAAGCATAACTAATATGGCTCTAAAAGAAAGCAGCCTAACAAATGATTTTATAATTAAATGATTCTACAATTTTATTAAGTGAGCTTATTCGTGTTTATGATTACTATGTAGCAATTGTCTAACAGGAGAAAAAAAGATGGGGATGTTGTTTGTAGTCTTTTTCACTGCAGTTATTATCATTTGAATTACTCAAATGGCTCTAAAGTTGCATTGTATGCAACTAGAGGCTCCATTTTGTGTGTGGACTGCACAGCCACAATACACATTACGGTATGTCAGTGAAATGGTATACAAAGCAGTTTTGTGTTTCATGCCTGTGACACTGACCTCTGTGTTTTTTGTTTTGTTTTGTTTTGTTTTGCTTATATATTTTTACAGTTCTGGCCTATTTCCTCTTCTTGCTAACGCTGCAATGTCGGTTAAGCCAGCATTGCTCAGTTTGTATGAAATGTATTACCTTCCTTTGGGCAAAACATTGAAGCCAGGCCTGCAAGGGTTGTTAACTGGGATCCTTCCTGGTTTGGAGGAGGGGTCTGAGTATTATGAAAGGTAAGGCCAGTGCTTTTTTTCTAAAAAAAAAAAAAAAAAAAAGGTGCCGGAACTCACACATGTCATACAACCCGCCTTGCCTACCCTACAAGGTTCCATCCAAAAAAGATGCTGGAACTCCGTTCTGGGTGTTCTATGACAAAAAAAGCCCTGGGTAAGGCTGAAGAATAATGGAATGTTATTGTTACCAAAACTGATCTTCTTTGTTTTAATTGGTTATGATACGAGAGTTAACTTTCTGAAGGGAAAAAAAAACCCCAAAGATTTTGGTGCATAAGTCTGAAAAACTATTGGAAGTTCCAGCTTCAATATTGAACTATTTTTTCTTCTTTCTTGCACTCAGATACTATTGTGATTGAACTGGGGAAAATCTGTTGTGCCTAACTTTTATATGAGACACAGGTTCAGTCACAATTCATTATAATTCACGCAGGACCAACCAAGCAAGAAAAGCCATCTATGTGTAGTTACTTTAGCATCCAGTCAGAATCGTAATCCAACATAGATTCTCTATATCTTTTGTTTAGAATTCTGGATTATTGTACCATTTAAATTGGTCACAAGTTTGTTTCCATTAAGAAGATAGTTCTTAATCCTCTCAAATGAAATACATCTGTTATGCATCCGTTGCTAAAAAGATTCAGGAGAATTTCAAGGGAAGAAGTTAATATTAGCCTTACCTTCCCAATAAATTCCACCTGATAAAAGCCTTCTCTAGAAGCATCATTGCTTGTTTTCTTTGAACTTTCCTGCACTTTTGTTTTATCCTTTATTGTTGCTTGTGTTCCAGAACTAACACTTTACTAGAGAAAGTTGCTGCAGCAGTGGACCAATCAGCTTTCTACAGTGCACTGTGGGGTAGTCTTCTTACTAGTCCTGCAATTCGGCTGCCTGGCATTACTTATGTCCTCTCCCATCTAAACAGGAAGCTTTCTATGGAGGATCAGCTCTATATAATAGGAAGTGACATCGAATTAATGGTAAGTGTTTATGAAACCATAATGATAGCCCTTAATTCTTTGCCTTCCTAATTTTTTATATAATCAACGTATAAAGAAACAATGCCTATATATAAGTGAAAGGCCACTCTTGATTAAAAAACAGTTTCATAGAAGGGGACTTGTCACAAATAACACCTTCTTCTGTACTTCTTCCTGTCAAATCCTCCACTAAGTGATCATTTCCTCTTCATATGTGTCCTCCAGATTACTGGGCAATTCCCAATACTATCCCCAAAGTGCAAAAGGCCTATTAAGGACTTATATTATACAAATTTTTGATTACTTTTTTCCTTAGTTATATTTGACTCGTTATTACGAAACTGAAGAGTAAAAAATTAATAATTGTTTATTTATTGGGTGAGATTCATTATATATTAACTCAGATTTATAGAAGGACAGGACCACTTCTTAATTATTTTTGAATTGTGCATACTTTATTATTTATAGTATTTTTGGTTTGAGAAGCTTATACTTCTAATAGCTCATATATTTTCCTTGCTGATGAAGTCTCTGTTCTTTCTGAATCAGACATTTGGCACCAAGCCAGTTCAATTTATTGATTTCTCTCTTACAAATAGCTTGTTTCCTGATTTATGTAATGCAGCTATCCTTTTCCTAAACAGCTATTTGGCATCCGTGCATAAGTTTATATATTTAAAAGCCAAAATCCAGACTACAGAACAAAGGAATGCACAATTATGTGTATCATTCCATGCATAAAGAGAAAATTGGAAGAAAAATTAACTGAATAGGGATTGCAAGTATGTAATGTTTTTATACAAGTGCAGTTTTTAGAAAGGTAATTAAACAGCATTATTAATTTGTGTTCCTTTCTAATGACAATTTTATTTCAGGTAGAAGCAGTAAGCACTTCAGTGCAGGATTCCAGTGTCTTAGTACAGAGGAGCACACTTGATCTCATATTATTCTGTTTTCCATTCCACATGAGTCAGGTAAAGTACTTCTGAATCTTTATTGACTGAAGTACTGATATATTACCCACAAATAAAAAATTCCATCTTCCTTTCTTCAAATTGTCCAAATCTGTATAATAGTCTAGTGCAGTGGTTCTCAACCTTTTTAATGCCGCGACCCCCCAACCGGTCGTAAGTCGAGGACTATTCAACCGGTCGTAAGTCGAGGACTACTCAACTGGTGCAGCACTGTTTGCAGAATGGGACTTTTGGCGGGCTCAGCAGGGCAGAGACAGCCTCGACAATGCCTATTGGCTTTTGAAAGCCAATAGAATTAGACTCTGTGCAAGAGAGTCTATTCTATTGGCTTTCAAGGGAGTAGCACAGCTAAGGAAAAGGGGAAAAAAAATGGCGGACTGTGTTTGGCGACCCTCGTGAAATGGTCGTACGACCCCAAATGGGGTCCCGACCCACAGGTTGAGAACCACTGGTCTAGTGTGAAACAGGAAGTTGCTAGACTTCTATTTACTGTATTCAAAGTTTCCTTTTAAAATTCTATAGATGCATTCTTGTTCTGAGAGCAACCCATCATATCTTAAAGAACACAGCTCTCAAAAAATTCCCGTGCTTTGGGAATGGCATTCCAGAGCCATGTTTTTTCATGGAAAAATGCCTTCTTAAGTCACATTTCTAGTATTAAAAACAACACTACAAATTCTTCAAAATTGATGCTTCGTAATGTACAGGAAGACATGGGAAATGTCTCTTATCAGTAAAGCAGATGAATCTTTTTCTAGGTTGTTGTGGCTGCTTCAGTAATTGCTTATATAACTGAGCATATTCGACCACTTTACATTTTACAGCATGTTGTTTAATTTCATATCCTGAAATTTACTGGTGAAAACTGCTTTCAGTATTTTGAATCAATCTCTGTGCTTAGTTTATATAAACTTGACCATTCAAATTTACTTTAAGTTTGTGGAGTAGGAAGAAAAAAATACGTCTTTTCTCATGCTAATTATTTTTAAGCCTTGTACTTGAGGTCTATGATATATTCATCTATATTTTGTTACTAAATAAAGATGCATTCATATTTCAGTCGCAGCCCATATAAATTTCTACTGGTGCTTGAAAGTGAAGTAGATAATCATTTTTCCATTGTATAATAAAGGTTTTGAATGTGACACTTGTTTAAATGTGACATTCCCAATTTTAGGCCACACGCCCAGACATGATCCGAATTCTTTCAGCATCTCTTCATGTAGTGCTGCGCAGAGACATGTCACTCAATAGGAGGCTTTATGCCTGGCTTCTAGGTAGGTGCAAATTTTGTATATTTATTTATATGCATATATCATATTTATCTGAAATGTGTAATCTGCTTTTCAATGTGCAAAACTCTCTAAACAATAGTATATGATTTTAATGAGAAATCAAAGAATGTTATTTAACATATGAACACTAATGCAAAATTGAATCAATGAGAGCTAGTTTGGTATAGTGGTTAAATAAAAGATTATGAGCTATAGTCCTGCCTCAGGCACAAAGCCAGTCACTCTGTCTTAGGCCTAAGAAAAAAGAGATGACAAGCCACTTCCAAACCTTTTGCCAAAAAAACCAGATAGACTTGATTGGAAAGTCTCCATCAGTCAAAAATAGACTCAAGAGCAGGCATATGTACACTCACACACAAACACATTCAGCAGTGCTAACAGAAAATGTAATAAGCCACGTAAGTTCTAATCATCTTATTGTTGGAAGATTGCCGCTGTAACTGTTTGTAATTGGAGCTATGTATTCTGCAGATTTTCTGTTTTCTTTCATTATTTTCAAAATCAAAAATAGTTTAGAGAATGCATTTAAAGTTTTCATTAAAAAATCATCATTAACATACTTAATTATCTTCTTAAATTCAGTTTGTGCAAAAGGGATCTTATTAATAGTGAGAAGCTTGTTTGATATGGTAATTATTCCAGTGCCTAGAACAGGAGGCTGCATTCACACTCATGTTATGCCCTTGTGACCTTCTGTTTTGATTAGCACAGGGGTAGGCAACCTTGGCTCTTTTATGACTGGTGGACTGGCTGGCTGGCTGGCTCAGGAATTCTGGGAGCTGAAGTCCACCAGTCATAAAAGAGCCAAGGTTGCCTACCCTGGATTAGCACAATCAAGGTTGCCCTTGAAGAACATTGAGAAGCTTCCATTGGTACAGAATGCAGCTGAATGGCTGCATTTAATGGCTCAGATTATTTGGTGCATGTGACACCACTGCTCCTATAGCTGCATTGGCTACCAATTTGCTTCTGGATGCAATTCAAGGTGCTGGGACTCATCTCTAAAATCCTACATGGCTGGGTGCTGGGTTATATACAGGATCATCTCTTCCTGGTTGAGAGATTTCAGGTCATTCGAAATGAAACCTCTAATTTAATCACAAGACTGAACCAAAGCTAAATAGTACTCTTGGTCTGAAACAACTCAGTATTTCTGAGCTCATGTCTGATGATAAGTCTAAATCATAGTTTTAAAGATTATAATATGAGGCCTTGTTCTGTAACTATGTAAATTAAATGGTGTTTTTTTTTTCATAATCATCCATTTTATGCACAAAAGACTTCCAGTTTTGAAATAACAAGCTTGTATTGAATTATGTACGTGGTAGCTAGATTGATTTTGTCAACAAGATTTCCACTCACTGGCAAAAACTTGGAAACTTTATGTGCTTGTGCGACAATATACAGCAGTTCGTTTAGTGACCGTTCAGAGTTACAATAGCACTGAAAAAAGTGACTTATGACCGTTCCTCACCCTTACTATTACTGTTGCAGCATCCCCAGGGTCATGTGATCAAAATTCAGATGCTTGGCAACTGAATCGTATTTATGACAATTGCATTGTCCTAGGCTGGGTCGGGTGATCACATTTTGCAACCTTCTGGCAAGCAAAGTCAACGGAGAAGCCAGATTCACTTAACAACTGTGTTACTAACTTAACGACTGCGGTGGTTCACTTAACAACTGTGGCAAGAAAGGCTGTAAAATGGGGGAAAACTCACTTAACAACTGTCTTGCTTAGCAACAGAAATTTTGGGCTCAATTATAGTCACAAGTCAAGGACTACCTATAGTTTTATAGCTTTGTAATTTTATTGTGGTTGTGAGCCACCCAGAGTTGCACTACAGAATAAATTGCCATACAAATATTTTAAATAAATACCCCACAGTTCAGTTTCCAAGAATGTCATGAGTGTATCTCTCTCTCTCTCTCTCTCTCTCTCTCTCTCTCTCTCTCTCTCTCTCTCTCTCTCTCTCTATCTATCTATCTATCTCTATCTCACACATACATGAGAGAGAGAGAAAAGGGGAGATGTTTTATGGTCTTATATGATTTATTGATAGCATTTTTAAATTGCCCTACACCAGAGGACCTTGGCATTATGTAAAATAATCAGAATATGATACAAAGCAATACAATAAAACAATATGCTTTTATATTCAAACAATATTTAGCAGTGTAATTCCTTAATTTGTTGGTCTAAAACAGTTGCCCATTATACATGGGGTATATTATACTACCTGTTAGGAGTGTTTTAAGACTGCATGAATTAATTGCTTCATTGCTGCTCCTTCCTAATTAAACTAGTAGGCCATTTGTTTAATTAGGATACCTCTTCCTTATTAGCCAACTGTTTATGTTTCTTTCTTAGAGAATGGAACTCCCTATGCCATCCAGGCTGCCCTCCACCCCTAAAGTAGAAAATTATTCCTCAGATATGTTTCATTTCAGGTATTAAAGTGAAATGCAGGTATCAGTCCAACCAGTTTCTGTACATAGCACAGAGAGAGTACAATCTGCTTTGCTTAAGGCAGCAACATGTCATCTGCAGTCTTATTACATCACGATTCTCTATGGCAGAGCTTTTCAACCTTTTCACCGATTGTACCACTTTTAGGATATGGCACTATTCGAGTACCACCTAGCAAGGTGTCAAAAACTTGATGACCAAAAAAAAAACTTGTTCAAAGTTGCAATTGCACTAAAATGACTTATGACCATTTTTCACACTTATGACCATTGCAGCATGCCCAGGGTCATGTGATTTATATTTGGATGCTTAGCAACTGATTCATATTTATGATGGTCAGTGTCCCAGGATCATGTGATCCTCTTTTGCAACCTTTTGACAAGCAAAGTCAATGGCAGGGCTACTGGTGGTCAAGTGCTAAGGCAGGACTTCCCTCCCTCCCTCCTTCCCTGCCTCCCTCTTTCTCATGCCCACCTCCTTCTGAAGGAAGAATTTGAAACCCCCCATATTTTCCCTCTTCCATATATTCATCAAACAAGGAAAAGCCTCCAGAGACAGAAAAGACAAGCTGCTGAGCAAACTAGCTTAAAAAGGCACATTCCCCTTTAAGAATTAGCTACTGGCTAGAAAGGAAAGTTAAGGAGCGCAGCTGGCACTTAAGGAAGAAAAAAAAATGTAGTAAGTATTGGCTGCCGGCTAAGGCAATCTCCCCAAATGGCTCCATTCATAAGTAAAGGAATGCTACAGGCAAAATCCATTCAGGAGAAAAATACTTCAAAATCCCTTGCAACAAAACTTACAGCTAACAATAGAAGAGCAATAGAAGCTAACAGGAGACATCAGCCATCAGCCAAATAGAAATTGCCAAACACTCCTTAAGAACACAAAGCCTACATTGCACAAATCCCAGAACTTCAAAGTCACAAAAGCACATAAGAATCCTTCCACTCTCCATCTCCCTCCCTCCCATCTCACCTCCAGCCATTGCTGCCTTTTTTCATTCCTCTTGGAGGGCGACCCCTCCCCCACTGCATTTCTTGTCTGTTTGCTGCTGCCAGCACAGGTGGCTGCCACAGAAATTGTAGATCGGCTCATAGCTGGCCTGCTTGATCTCCTCTCCTCTCCTCCCACCCTCCTCCTCCTCCTCCTTCTTTCCCTTTGGTGCAGCTAGAGCTGACGCCACCTCCTCCCAAGGCTGCTACTTTTTTTCCTCTCTTTGCCCAAACTGCCTCCTTTTATAGCCTCTCCTGTCTCCGCCCCCCTCCCCCTCCTTTCCCATGGAAGAGGGTGAGCCAGAAGTGAGCCTGGGGCCTTTGCCTCGCCCCAGCCACTCTGCAGCTCCAGAGGACTCTCTCACAATAAGTCCTTGCCTGCCCTGGCTCTTTCCCTCCCCCACTACACTTGGCTAGGCAGGGCTGTGAACCACCTGCCACTCGTTAATGTACCACAAGTGATACATGTACTGAAAAGCCCTGCTCTATGGTACCTTTACATAGTGCGGGATTTTTGTAAGAATTAGGGCAAGGTAATTCACAAAACACCTTTAGGATTTGGATATACGTATATAAATGTATGGATGCATGTGCATTTTGCAAAATTGCTACTATTTCAGTGACTTGAATCCTTGTGAAATAAAAGTGTGAAGTCTACATAAAATTATCTGTGACCTTTGGGTATCCTTATAGATATGGTAGAAAAGCAGCCTGATATTTTGTTCTTATTAAATTAGTTTCCTTTTATTAAATTTAACTTAAAATGGTCTTTCCTCTTGCCAACAATATTTGGACGGCAAAATGGTGAGTTCTCATAACTCCAATCTTGTGCTCCCTGTTCTTTGTTCTTGGTTTGCCTAAGCATAGCGCTGATTGGGCTTTTATTTTCTTTGCTTGAAGGTTTTGATAACAATGGGGCTATTACAGGACCTAGAAGTACACGGAATAGTAATCCTGAAGAGCATGCAACATACTACTTCAATACATTCTCCAAGGAAATGCTAGTTCAGGTAATATATTTGTGTGTGTTGGAGAGACAAAGATATATCTGTGTTGTATAATTTTCTGGTTGCTGAAGTTGATCGTGAGTGAGCTTTTTTGCTGTAGCATCAGAAATAAATCTTGGCAAATCACATTAAACTGATCATGAATCGTCAGTTATGTAATGTGTTATATAAAGTGTTCTTCTCTCACAGAATAGTTTTAATTTGTCTTAGGGTTGTTGGGACACATGATACAGTTCAGTTTCCAAGAATACCATGAGTGTATTCAAAGCACACCCACCCACACCCACACCAAAGAGCTGGTTCTATAAACAGAAAGGATGAACGTGCAGCAAGGTCTCCTACTGAAGAAGACCATAATGGATTTTTGCTCTTCTCGAAAAATATTTGTTAGATTTATAAACTGCCTTACTGCAGAAGTTCTAAACACTGCATAAAATAATCAGACTGCAATACAAATAGCAGTACAATCGTTTTGTAATAGTATTACAATAGTAACAGTAACAACAGTAAAGGTGCAGATCTTTGTGTAGCTGTTTAAATATCATAGGACTTCTGGAAAATCCAGATCTTAATTATTCCGTAGGAAACCATGAATGAGGGCCAAACTTTCCTGGGGAGTAGGTTGTTTCAAGGGAAGGGAGCTGTCAGAATGTCCACCTTCTCTGTTTCCTCTACCTTTTATCAGGCACTTTATTCAATCAGATTGGGTGGGCAGAATTCGCTTGGAATAGGCAGCTTTTAAATTACCCAGGCCCTGAGACATTTAAGACTTTACAAATATTAATCAGCACTTCATATTGCCCTTGGAAACAAACAGATCTCATAACAGAAAGATTGTGTGGCAATGCCCCGATTGTCCAGTAAGCATGTAGGCAACTCCATTTGCACCAGTGGTAGTTTTCAGGTGGTCTTCACTGACAACCCTGTGAAGAGTGAATGGCAGTAGTGGAAGCATAAAGGAAAAAGGGAATAAGTCTTCCACAATCCTTTCTTATGTTAGATTCCTTCCATGGATTCCTTCCATGGTTAAGCAAACCATAACTTAGTACAGTCCATTAACCAGAGTTGTATGTGACCTTGTACTTAGCCTAAATTCTTGCAAATGCATAAAATGTTTTGATTCTAAAGTATCTTATCTTACAGGCTATGGTGGGAATTCTACAAGTCAATGTGTGTAGCAAAGAGAGCACATTGATGCAAGATCTAAAGCCTTTTCGGATTCTTATCAGTTTACTGGACAAACCTGAGCTAGGTAACTAAAATTTGATTGGCAATGTGTATGAGAATATGGCAAATGTTGCGTTAGACTGGAACCTGAATATAAAAAAAACTAGCTTGGACTTTCTGAGTACATGTGTTCGTACACTATAAATAAAATAGTAATCCTGATTTTATAGCCAACCTTTCCTCCTTACCTTCTCTTGTTATCCAAATTACTGCTCCTCTTGTCCCGTCTTCAAATGCTGTTGCCAGCCTATTACCATGTAGATTGGTGGTGCAGAGTTATTGTCATAGGGAGTAAAGTAGGAAGGGTGGTGTCACTCCAGAGGAGTCCTGGGAAAAGTTAAAATTGTGCTTATGTAACAATAATGGGAAATTATTAGGGGATCTAACAGCTGTCTAGCACTGTAGGGATGTAAATGCAGCGAGATACATCAGCAGACAAATTTCAGGTCAAATCTCAGTAAAAATTTACATCATATAAGTAATACAAGAAAAATGGCACTAGAGATAACCAAGATTGTAGATTAAATTACAGATGGCAATATGTATGTGCTAAGAATTCATAAAATAAACACAATGATAGGTAAGAGCCTATCATTGATAAGTAAGATAGGTAAGATAAGAGCCTTGGTGGTGCAGTGGTTAGAATGCAGTACTACAGGCTACTTCTGTAGACTGCCGGCTGCCAGCAAATCGGCAGTTCGAATCTCACTGGCTCAAGGTTGACTCAGCCTTCCATCCTTCCAAGTCAGTAAAATGAGGATCCGGATTGTTGGGGGCAGTATGCTGACTCTGTAAACCGCTTAGAGAAGGCTGTAAAGTATTGTGAAGCGGTATATAAGTATAATTGCTATTGCTATCAGGTTAATGCATTGTACTTCCAGTACCAAAATGTCTTCCGCCTGAAGTCATTTTCAACAGATTTCAGAACATTTTTATTTCAGCTAATAGTGTAAAAATTATTTTGCCCAGTCAATCAATTTCATAATATTCGTGACATAAATGCCTGGAATAAAGTGCATGTAAACACTTTTCAACTGTATCAGTGGATCCTTTCAGATAATTACACTTAGTAATTGAAATCAATGAAACATAAGCCAGCAAACATTTATACAGTTTAATGCACAATTATTTGTTTGCCTTGTAAGAATCAGCTTTATATTGCAAAGACTCTGTTCTCAGCAGTTCAATAGTAACGAAAATTCGTTGATCAAATCTCTTCAGGATTTCCGAAAATCTGTTAATATCAATAAAATACATATAGTGCAGGATAATTTATCAATATAATTGCAATTCTTGCCCTTATTTTTAGGACCTGTAATATTAGAAGATGTACTAATTGAAGTATTTAGGACATTATACACTCAGTGCAAAGCGGAACTGGATATTCAGATGGAGTCTTCCTTCAGTAACGATCATACTCAACTAAGCAGGTGATTAGGAGTGGGGGGGAAGAAAGAAATTGCTGCCATAGTCCTAATCATTAAGTTTCTCCCAGAAACATAAGGCTGCTGTTAATTAGTTTTCTATGAATAGCAGGCTTCCACGCCAATTGAGCCCCCCCCCCAAAAAAAAGTATGCAGATAATGGGGGGGGGACATTATTTTCACAAAATAGGTGATCATTGTGGATTTTGGACAATTTTTTTGACGTTTTTCCCTCTTGGTCCCACAAGGAGGTTTGCCATTGCCTTCTTTTGAGATGTGTTTTGATTTCTTAGTGGAGTCTGCAGCTCCGATATTTCCAGGTGGTCCCCAATCCAGATATTACCCAGATCCCAGTTAGCTTCCGAATACAAACCAGATTAACCAGGTTACACTTGCTCAGTAATGGTTGGCTAATATTAGAAAGTGCCATAAGTCATTAGTAAGGATCCTATTTGTCTCTGGTTTTCTGCCACCTTATTGTACTCTTTGGGGCCTTAACGCTCTACTAGCAAGGCTGCTATTTCCTTTACTTCTTGTCACTTTCATGAAGTTAAAACTGAAAAGTTGTTATCAGGAAAAGACTAATTTTTTAAACTTCTTCAGCCACTTTCTTATACATGAGTTCCAGGAAGTTTTGTGGCAAGCAGCAGACATTTTTGTTTTGCCCCACATTTTGAACACTTTTTAATATAGAAGAAGTATTATGAAATGTCCTATGTGGAAAAGATAGTAAAAGTGAGAGAGAGTCAGAAAACTCAGAAGGAAAGGATGGTAATAAAATGAAGCATGGCTGTTAAGAAACAAAGAAATAAGTTTGAATTAGGAATATACAGTAGATAGTTGACCATGTACATATTTCACTGAGCTTTTGGGCTTTTCTTTCAGCAAACTGAGGGAAAATAAGAAAACAGCTGAGCTGATTAAAACCGCCAATCTTCTGTTTAATTCTTTTGAGCCTTATTATATGTGGGACTACATTGCCCGTTGGTTTGAAGAATGCTGTAGGTAAGATACATTTCATATAAGTGTTTTTAAATATTACCGTTGAAAAGGTATATTTTATAAGTAGGGTTCCATATTCTTTGAGAAAATAAAAGAATTAGTTAATTTCTGATTTGAAGGAAAGAAAAGTTGCATAATTCCAAATATTCAAAAGGGATCTGTCTTTTAGAAGGGGAGGGCTGATGTGGAAGGTGTTACTTTATTCTTTTGAGAGAGTGTGCACTGGCCATGCTATCACATAATTTCTGTCTTGATGGTCTTCACAATATACTTCACTCTAGTGAAAGGCACTCGTTTTAGGATATGTGAAAGTGTTCGGTGTGCTTAGTCTATATAATGATGCATTCAGATGTACACTAGCAGTCAGTGCTGAAGGTTATGAAGCATGATTCTGTATAGGGGTCTTTTTCCTGGAGGGAAAAAAATGACAGGATGTGATTTTTAACTCCCTACTAAAACTTTTGCCCTTTGAGAAGTTATTCTGGAGAGTTAGGGAACTCTGCAAAATAGTGTATGAGTTTGTAAAGGGCAGGGGATTCAGGGGCAGCCTAATTCATGGGAAATAAATAATAGTGATTAAACAGAAACACAGATTTTTAATTGCTTCTTTCAAATTCTGATTTTAAAAAATGTATTTGAAGAGGGTTTTTTTTTACAACTGAAATACAGTTCTGTTATTTCCATTGCTGCTTTATCGTTGTTTATTGGTTGGTTTGATTTGTAGTGCTATCTATCTCACCTAAGTGACTCTGAGCAGCTGACAACGGCTAAAACAACAATTCAGTTTTTTAAAAAAGTTAAAAACTAAAATGCAAATACCTAAAACATTGATAAGTCTTTTAAAACAAACATAACTATATTTATAACATAAAGAGTTATAGACCGTGTTTATAACATTATAAAATCATAGTTTAAGAAATGGTTGCAAAATCTACTTACAGTTTCTAGTCCTGCAGATGCTATGCTACCAATGCATAAACTATGCTTGAATTCTTAGGCGGACTCTGCATGCTCGATTACAGGCTGTGCCTGGAGGTGCTAGTGAACCTGCTGAATTCCCTCTCACCAACTTTTGCCTTCTGGTTGATTTTTTGTTGGATATAGTCTCTTTGGTAAGATTCCCTTTGTTCATTCTGATTACAGTCTTCCTAATAGTTCTCTTTTGTTTTATAAAATAGATGGCCTGGAGAAGGGTTTGACTTTAAATCAGATAACAAACAATATTATAGGCTCCCAATGTACTAACAATTAAAGGTTATAAGATGGAGACTAGTCTTTATACGTGGGATCTGTTTTATTTCTTTTCACAATAATTTCTCTTTTTCTAAATTTCTCATTACTATTCTGCTTTGATTGTAGATTATTTTTTTTTTGTTAAATCTGCTAAATAACAGTAGTTCTTTTGCATGTATCACAACTACCTGCTAGATAACAATATATGTTAATGGAGGCTCTTGAAAATGCTTTTTTCCTATTATCTTTCTTGTATCTTCAAATTCTTTGCTTTTTCATTTCAAAGCCTACTAGAAGTATGAGAGTGCTTTGTCAGGTATGGCATTCTTACTGTTTTTTTTTTAATTAAAAACAATCTTGTGTGTGCACATCTGACAATATATATTTTGTAAAATTTGTTGTGAGAAAACTGAAATTGATCTAGAGTAGGCAACCTTGGCTCTTTTATGACTCGTGGACTTCAACTCCCAGAATTCCTGAGCCAGCATGGTTGAAGTCCCAGAATTCCTGAGCCAGCCAGTTGAAGTCCACGAGTCATAAAAGAGCCAAGGTTGCCTACCCCTGCTCTAGACCATCATTTTTGAACTATCAGTTTCCATTATTAACTTGTTTTCAAGGGATTATTATTAACAGAATAAATAAAATATTTATAATATATGAATATTTTTTCATATTATCAATGAACCATATATTGATTGGAGAAGAAGGAATTAGCCAGATAATGTTTTCATTGCTTTAAAGAAAGTCTGAAAAGTGCATGAGAGTTACTCAAAAGTCATCACTTCTGAAATTTTCTAAAGGTTCTGCTGATTTCTCCTGTGCGCTAGGATATGTTTGTGTATATTTGTCTGTAAATAGATGTGAAGAATGTGCATAGGATATAAGACTGTAAGTTTTCTGAAAAAACCCTCCCTTTCCTTCTGTTCTTCTGACATCTTCTCAGTTCCCACCCAGCTCCTAAACCCTCCATCTTTTCAGGAATTTTTTGAATGAACTCAACTGTGTTGACTAGAACTGAGGGGGGAAATCAATAAAAGCAACACAGTGGCAGTTTCTATTGCTCTTAAAATCCCTATTTTAGAAGGGGCTCATGCCGGTCTATTTGCTTTGGCCCCTACCGTCCCCAGGCCCCTGTGTTACAACCTATCACATTTAGTAGGGTTTTCCAGTATTAAAGAGAACTCTGGAAACGGTATCTCAGTCTTCTGGATTAAGTAATTAATATCACTTAATATGTCACATCTTTTTTTTTAAAAAAAATCCAATTTCTGGAATTTGATGGCACATTTACATTGAAGTTGCAGTTCACTAGATTAATAAAAGAGGGATGATTTAATAATGTGCTTTTTACTTTGTTTTTAGGAGACGTATATTGAAATACAGACAGAACATCTGCCTCAGCTTTTACTTAGAATGATCTCTGCACTGACAAGCCATCTTCAGACACTGCACTTGTGTGAGCTGACCGATTCCTTGAAACTCTGCTCAAAGATTCTTAGCAAAGTTCAACCCCCCCTGTTATCTCCTGGTACTGATGGTGTCCTACAGTTACCAAACAGACACAATGCTCTCAAAGAATGGGAAGAGAAAAAGGTAACTCTGCAGATGTTATTGCTTTGTTTAAAGATTACAGATTATTAGCTTTTTAAAAAGATATGCTCTCAACTTAACTAGTATTCTGTTGCTTGAAAGTTGGTGACCTTGAAGAACAGGTAGGTCAGTGGCAGCGAACCTATGGCACGGGTGCCAGAGGCGGCACTTGGAGCTCTCTCTATGGGCACACGTGCCGTTGCCCCAGCCTTGCCTCCCCCCGTGACCCGCTCCTCTTCAGCAGTCCCCTGAAGGAGAGTCGCCACTGAGCCTGGCCCCCACGGAGCAGCGCAGCCAAGAACATGGCAGCCAGGCCACGTAGACAAGACTCTGCCCTCACACCCCATCATGCACAGTTGATGCTACAGGGCACGGGCAGAGGGCATGACCGCCATAGCGCTCCTGGGCTGCCTGGGAGATCTGCGGTGGGCCCTGGAGTCAGTGAGTGGCCCTGTGGGCAGGCGAGGTGGGGGATGGGGGCAGAGTGGGGGCGGGGCCAATTTTGGGGCACTCGGTCTCTAAAAAGTTTGCCATCAGTGAGGTAGGTTATCACTGTCTCTAAGATCTTATCTTGTTTGTACAGTACATTTTCTGTGCTGAAAGCCTTTCTGGGTACTCTATGTTCACCAGCAACATAGCTTGGAAGCTTGTTTTCATTGTCTCTAGTAACAGAAGAAAGTTGAGAAGTCATTTCCTGCCCTTACAGTGAATAGAGCAATGCCACCTTTCCCTGAAACTAAAGATAATAATGACACCTTAGTCTTGATAATTTGTTCAGTTGTCGATGTCTATCATTTCGAAGTTACAGGGAAAAAGTAGGAGGGGGGGGGAGATAAAAATATTTTTTTGGGGGGGGAGATTGAAATGTATACAAAATTTATCTTTATACTATTGCCAATAAAAATCAAAAAATAACACAATAACGTAACAAGTATGCATAATTTGACTTTCTCATAATTTTTTTGCATTTGAACATATTAAACATAAATATATAATTTAGTCAGGTAGCAATCATGATTACCGATGGAATATATTTTTAAATGTTCTTCATTTTTGTTATAAATGGAACCCTAAGTGCAGACCTGGCGTATTTTAATTTTGTCAGTTCGGACGTTGAAAAACAAGGTTGAAAATAGAAAAAACTACTAACAGGAAAATAAGACAAAATTATATCACAGCCAAGAGCGCTTCATCTGACTTCTAGGCCAGGGGTAGACAACCTTGGCTCTTTTATGACTCGTGGACTTCAACTCCCAGAATTCCTGAGCCAGCCATTTGGTTCTTGGGTTGCACCACTGCTTGTCCTCTGTGTACTGCTCTGCTATACTAGACAAAAGCCTTCCTTTTACTAGTTAATATGAAGCCTTTTGCAGAAGCCTGTTTTGGCAGGCTTTGTTGACAAAGTGGCCTGCAAAACTGAAGGCAAACCAGGTAAAATCATATGGAAAGATAATCACAGTAATTCATTGGTACTAAACGGAACAGGAAGGCTTCGGATTTATTAAGCACTTCTGTAGATTCAAATATTTTGTATGTAATTTGCTATCAAGGTGCATCAAATTATTAATAGTCATATTCAACTTGGTTCAAATAGTTCAGATTCAAAGTTTCTCATACATTAGAATTTAATGAGATTTTACTTACCGTATATGCCGGTGTACAAGGCGACCCAGCGTATAAGATGACCCCCGTCTTTATCGCCGGGCCACATTCCTAGAACGTCGTCTTATACGCCGGAAACTACCAGTATTTCCAGCGTATAAGATGACTCGGTGTATAAGACGACCCCCGTCTTTGGCGCCGATTTCAGCGCTCGCGGAAGTCGCCTTATACGCCGGCATTTACGGGTAGTTATGGTTTAATTTATAAGGCGGATTTTATCATCCTGTTTGCATTATTCTAATATGCAGAGACCACATTGTGTTGAACAGGATTACCTCAGTCTAAATTTTATGTGGGATTTGTAAATTGAGAACGAGGATCATTAAAATTCTAAAATAAATTGTGGAAGAATACAATAACTAAAAGAAATGTACTCTTGAAGTTGCCTTTTACTTGTAATCCCCCCCAAAAAAGAAGGGTTATTTTATGTTATTTAAATCTTAATCTTCTTCTGTCTTGAGTAGATGCCACTAGTTGCTGTGGAAAATCCTAATGATGTATTTGAGGATGGAGAAAATCCTCCAAGCAGTCGATCATCTGAAAGTGGATTTACTGAGTTTGTACAATACCAAGCAGATACAACTGAAGAGATTGACAGGATGTTGAGTGGGGGTCCTGGAGTACCTACCATCCCCCTTATGGGCAGTGCCTCCTCTGAGACAGAGTCTGCCTCAACGGTGGGTTCAGAGGAAACCGTCGTACAGCCTTCTTCCAAGTTGACCCAAGGGACAGGGTCTCGAAGTGGGAAGACAATGACAATTCAAAAGACTGCAATGCAGTGCTGTTTGGAATATGTCCAACAGTTTTTAACCAGATTTATCAACCTCTACATCATTCCAAGCAATTCATCATCTCGGCCTTTGGCAACAGGGATTCAGGAGGACCTTGTAAGAGGGAAAGGAGAGACTGCACAATGCACAAGGGAGTCGCAAGGAGATGCATCCAGGGGGAAAAAAACAGCTAAGAAGACAACACCAAAAGAGTATCACTCTGCATTCATTGCTGCATGTCAGCTCTTTCTTGAATGTTCAAGTTTTCCAGTTTACATTGCAGAAGGAAACCATCCCTCTGAAGTCCATGCAGAGAAAGTAGACGTTGGTGAGTAATTATGTATATGATATCTAAGTTTATATATATATGACTAAACCTTGGGAATTGGAGGGAAGAGGAAGATTATTTCTGCATTGCTTTTTGTTCCCTGCTTTATGTAAATAAAGTAAAACAAACAAACAATGTTTGCTTTGTACGGGAAATTAGAACATAAAAGTTACAGATATGCTGAGACATAATTTTGAGAATCAATTTGAAGTCTGCTCCAGACTAATGAGTATTTAGCATATTAGTATACATAAGATTACACATGACATTGAGTTAAATGCACATCTTTACATTTTAGTGCCTGTTTATGACAGACTGACATTGGTCACATTTGTATAACACAATCAGAGAAGTATGTTGTTTGGACCTACTAATCCACTCAAGCATAGTTTAATCTAATTATTAGTCAAACTTTTTTCCCCAATTTAGGGAGAACCCAGAAACCTAGTCAACCAGTTATTCAAGCCCCAGACACTCAGGTTTCTCTAGAAATGAAAGAAGTAGAGGTGCTATATAACAAACATTGCTGCCACAACATAGTAGCCATAAAGTATGCCCTGCAATAGATTGATTGGCTGCAGAGTCCAAGCTACATTTTAAAGAAAAGTATTTAGATTTATAAGTTGCTCTGCAGTAGTAGAATCTGGGTGGCATACATCAACTATTGATGGGTGACCAATGAGTAAGAGTTTGTTAACATAATGAAACGCTTTTGGTTATACACTTGAAATTAAATCTTTTCAATGGAGAGGAGGAGACTAATAATAGTATAGTTTTATTAATCTTCAAGAACTCTAGGAGTTTTTCTTCTTTGATCATTTTCTAAGTCACCCTCAGGGATTTCCAGATGTGAGGACTTCTGTTATAATTTTCAGCAAGGGTCATGTTGACTGGGGAATTCTTGGGGTTGAATCTACACATCTTGATGCCTCTGAATTGTGGAAAGCTGTTCTAGATTCTTAAAAATGAATTTCACTTTCTTCTCCACACTCCATTCTTATATCTGACATCTGATGCTTTTTTTAATACTACATATTCAGTATTCTGTGCCTAAATTCAGGAAATGTTATTGCTTTGCCTCTACTAAATCAGTCTGGTTTTTTCTTTATGTGGCACTTGAACTCACATTCAAGCATTAACATCAGTGCTTTTGGCCATTTAAGTTTGTGTTACTTTTTGTATATGTTGGGTTTTCCTTTTTCCACATATAGTTGATAGATAGATAGATAGATAGATAGATAGATAGATAGATAGATAGATAGATAGATAGATAGATAGATATAGGTCTTTGGTTGTTCGGGTTTTCTCCCGCGTAAAATTGGAAGTGTCTTGGCAACGTGACGAAGTCCCATTCGTCATCTTCGGACTGGTGTTTTCAGCTTCGTGCTTTGAGCAGCAATGTGTGGTCTTAGCTGTTTCTTCCTTTTAACTGCCAGTGGGGGTATGAACTGATTGGGTGGGAGAGTTCATACCCCCACTGGCAGTTAAAAGGAAGAAATAGCTAAGACCACACATTGCTGCTCAAAGCACGAAGCTGAAAACACCAGCCTGAAGATGACGAATGGGACTTCGTCGAAACGTCGCCAAGACACTTCCAATTTTATGCGGGAGAAAACCCGAACAACCAAAGACCTACATACAAATACCCGCGAAAACCTCAGAAAACAAATATATATATATATATATAGTTGTTATATCTGCAAAAGCTCAATGCACCATAATGTTACATGTCCATCATGAATCTGGAATGAAATATTTTGAAAGGCATTTTATCCCTAGTTTTTAGTTATTATCTTTATAAATTAATATAGGTCTGAAAATTCAGACACAACTCTTCCAGTTCCACATCTGTTTTTAGTAGCATCTGTAAATCAAGAGTGGTAAGTTTCAAAACCGAAGTTTACTTGCTAAGGTGATAGCAAAGGTGGTGTATCAAAAAGGCATAATTAAGTGTAAACAAACTATTCTCTGATTTGAATTCTCTAAGCTGAATGGCCTTTCCATCTTGCCTTTCATTAAAAATTACCAAACTGAAAGATTAGGCTCTTTTTTTCATCATCCATTTTATTGGGCACCCCAAAATTCTATAAACGAAGTCACAAAATAATCGGGATAGTTGAGTAAATAAGCAAGATGTAAAAAATATTATCCAGATGTATGTCAAATATGGTACAGTGTAAAATAGATAATGCTTTTATATTTTTATATAGCACAAATATCTTTCTTTCTTTCCAGATTGTGAGCAAGAGCAGCCCCTTTTGTGGCTCCAGACCCTTATGAACGCTTGCAGGCAAGCAAATGATTTTGGTGTCCAAAGCATTACTATTTCTTTAATAATGGACTTGGTTGGATTGACTCAGTCAGTTGCTGTTGTCACTGGAGAAAACCGGAATAGTGTAGAAACAGCACAACCTCTGAGTCCAAACCAGGGAAGAGTAGCTGTTGTTATCAGACCTCCTCTTAATCAAGGCACCCTCAGATATATGGCTGAAAAGACAGATTTTTTCAAGGTACGGGAGATCATTCATAACATTTTAATAGTTAAGAACTGATTTGGAGTGATTGTGTTATCAGCATCGACAATAGTATTTGTACCATTAGGTAAACAAAATTTCCCTTGGGTTTTCTTCCTTGTCTTGTCTTCCCACTTTCCATCAGAACCAATTTGATGAACCCCCAAAACAATTTCTGAGGATTCATGGGGAGCTATAGGAGAAAGGATCAGGAGGGGAATCACTCTGGTTGGCTGTTCTATGACTGAAATTGTTTTCACTTTAGGAAACTCAGCATTTCTTTCATGCTTAGTTTAGTTCTTTAGGAATTTGTTCTGTTTATAGCTTTCAGGGTTATTTTTAAAGATTGTTAGTCATAATTAATTTGTTGTTGTTGTTGTTATTATTATTATTATGTTAATCGTCAGTTCGATTCACAGTCTGGGACTGTTAAAAACTTAACAGTTCAGGTCCTAACCAAGGACCTAAGAGGTATTAAGAGAACGTCTGGGAATATGGGCAGTTCTGAATAAGGTGGGGTGTTCTTTTTTTTGCAAAGGCGGAATATTTAGGTCTAATAAGTTTAAAATTTCCATGTATCTAGGCAGCCCTTTGGGTATTGCTCCAAGGGCTCCTATTACTATTGGCACAACCATTAAATTCTTCCTCCACAATCGCTCAACTTCAATTTGCAAATCATGATATTTCATTATTTTTTCTAGCTGTTTCTCTTCAATTCATGCATCACCTGGTATTGCAATATCAATGAACCAGACTTTTTTTTCTTTTCCACAATATTGATATCAGGCATATTGTTGTTGTAGCTGTTATTATTGTTATTTTAAAGCTGCCCCTCTCTTTGGCAGTGTACTAATTTATTCTTTTTTTTCCTCCAGACTAAAACGTGATATTATTTTGCTGAGTAGATTTATCAGAATAATGTTGCTGAGATTCATTGTAAAATATAATTCTCTAATACAAAACTGTTTCTAGTTTTAAAGCAGCGCACACAAAAGTGCCTTCCTCTTGTATAAGAATACAAGAATACATTGTATTCAAGCAGAAATGTTTAGCACTTTTATCAATAGCTGAAATAGAATCTCCAAAGGATATGACTCAGTGGTTATGTTAATGAAACTTTTTTTTAAAAAAATCAAATGCTGTTATATATGTGATTATTCTGTTTTACTTTCCAAAGCATGTGGCATTAACTTTATGGGACCAACTGGGTGATGGGACCCCCCAATACCATCAGAAGAGTGTGGAGCTTTTTTTCCAGTTGCATAATCTAGTTCCATCTTCTAGTATTTGTGAGGATGTTATCAGTCAACAGCTGACCCACAGAGACAAGGTAAATCTTTCTCTCTTTTTTTCTGAATAGTGTCCTCTTCTAACCTCCTTTCCCATATTTACTTTCTTCTGGTGATCCTTGTGTGGGAAGTCATCCCCCCCCCCCCCCAGAGAAAGAAATATTTTTGGAAATATTTAAAAGGCAGAATATATTTCCCTAAAGAATTTTAAAAGCAGAAACCAACCTTGCCCCCAAGTCTCTCTGTCCCAAGCAGAAACTAGCTCTGTAGAAATGCAGATGATAATCTTGTCAGAAGACTGGAATCAGGAAACTGGGATTAGGAAGAAAGATCCCTAGAATCAACACCAAAAATCTAAGAGTCATCAGCCACAGCCCTAGGGAAGCAGGATATGATCCTTGGGACATAATAGGATTAATCCACCACCATCAGAATACCAGAAAGGCACACTCAGACTCAGGTCAAAGTTCATGCCACAGGAACAACTGCAAACAAAAGGCTCCAGAGGGTATAAAAATCCACTCCCTACATGTGCTCACTCTTTTTCTTCCAGAGCCATCTTTCTATCTGGCTCTCCTCTTCAATAAACTGCAACCTTCTTTCTAAAGCAGTCGCCATGTTGTTTATTCCCAGCTTGTTCTGAACCGTGATGAAGACTTTTCCTTCAACACTTGCAACCTGGATTGCTCTTCTAATTTTGTTCTGGTGCAACCTTCAGTTTACTTCTTAAATGGATTGGTCATGTCATTCCTCTCTTTTTTCTCTTCCCTACTCCAGATGCAATCTGAATAGCTTTATTCATTGTTTATATCATGGTATGTTCAGTATGAAATAGTTAAAATAACAGTCTAATTTTTTATGTATGACAAGCTCACCCTTCTCATGTGGTAAAATACTTGCAGTCTGAGCTGAACAGTTTATAGTGTCAATCTCACAAATGTGTTGAGAAACAATTCTGAATATTTTCACTTCCAATTTCTTTCTGAGTAATATATTTAGGATCACATTGTACTAGTGAAATGAAATTGTGATAGCTGTTTTTTTATTAGGGTTAGTGTTAGAGTTCTAACATTTAGAAATGCCTTGGTCATCCTTTGGACAGTTTTCTTCACTTATAAGTTTATATAGTAATCTTGTTTACTCATTTTATTATTGGTAAAATTATGTCCTACTTTTCTGAAGGCTTGAGATGGTACCCATGTCTATACTAAATTTCTGCAACAATCACTCTGTGAAGTATGTTCTACTGAAACACGGTTATTGGTCCTGACTTATTCAACCTCTAGTAAATTCTGTCATTTAGTAAGTTCTGTTATTATATGGGAGTTGGACTTAGATTGTACCTGCCCAGATCTGGCACATTAATTGCTATGTGAGACTCTCATTGTTTTCTGTCTTAGAATTTTAGGTGGGCATTCCTTATATGAACCTCCATCCACCCCTTCCTGTAGGCCCCCATGCACTTTAGAGTTTGCTCTGGAAAGTTTTCCAGTTCCCTTTACAGCAGATTTTTGAGGTATATGAGAGGAAGAATCAGATCACCTGATGTCAGAAATCCTTTCAGCAGAGATGGACTAGTTGGATACTGTGTAAATCTTAAAAATGTCAAAATAGCTCCTCAACCTTTTGGAGGGGATGTCCTTCTGAAATTTCTATTTTCTATCTTTGCTTCAAAGATAAATTGCTACTTGTGATACTGAGTTTTGTTCCTTGCCATTTCATGAAATTATAATTTTTAAAATTCTGCTGACTACAGAAAGTAAAAATTCTTTTTTCGTTTCATAGAAATACAATTGTAAACCATCAGCAATGCTCTGGTTAAAATTGTTGTTCCTTCAGACTGATAATGAGGAAAGAAACAGCTATATTGATTGTTACTGATTTAGATAATTGTCTCCTGACCCAATTTGATGGATTATATTAAGAGTAAATTTATTTGTTCCTTCGTTTTGTAGAAAATCAGAATGGAAGCTCATGCAAAGTTTGCAGTACTTTGGCATCTCACTAGAGACCTCCATATTAACAAGTCCTCATCATATGGTCGTTCATTTGACAGGTTAGTTAGTTACACGGATAGATGAAATAGAAAATTATTAACTGTTATTTAATAAAATAATATATTTTTGTAATAATGAGATTATGCTTATAGAAATTTCCAGAACACAATAGTTTTGAAACTTTAAAAAAAAAAAATTACTCTGATAAATTGACATTGTAGTGAATAAATATCCTTGGGAAAACAAGAAAAGATAAAGTTGATGACCAAATTCAGTTTCAGCTTATCAGAATTAATATTTATTATTTACATATACATAAATGGGAAGATGCTTGAAGTAGGAAAAAATCTGTCACAATACCTCTTTAAAATTGCTCCTAAATATGATCTGATAGAGAGATAGAAATAAAATATTTCATGACAAAGCAGCAGTGACAGATAAAGTGACTTCATCTGGTCTAATAGTACATGATCAAAACTATCTCAATGTTCACTCATAAAGTAGCTATTTAAGTTTTAGAACTATTGTGTTTAGAACTATTTGTAACTGTATTACGTGGAGAATAATTATGAATAAAATGTTAACGAGGGCAGCCAATTGTGAGCATTTGCTGTTGATTTAAATGAAGTATTAACCTCATTACCTCTCCAACAGCATGATCCTTTACACCAATTGGAATTCAATAGATCTGATTCTTTTCTGAATAAGACATAATCTAAGATGTATTGAAAATTTTAGTACTGATGTTAATACCTCTTTGTCCAGGCAAAACAGTAACATTTCTTTATTATTTGAGATATTAATTGTTGCATATCAAATCATATCATATTCAACAGACTTTTATTAGGAGCATTTTTTTGTGTACCTGAATTTTAAAATATTTATAGTAAATTAAGTGTTTCTGAAACTGATACTAGCCAATAGAAATTTAAAAATCCAAAATTTGGAAAAAAAAATTCCCTTTCTTTAATATATATATGGTTGCATCTTTTGTTCAGATCAAAGATCACCTCATAAATTTACAAAAAAAAAAAATTTAGAATGTTTTATAGGTATGTACAGTATATTGGAACTACATTTATTTTAAGACTATTAACCTTGCCCCCAAAGCTAAGATTAAAGCACTGTCAACTATTGACACCAAAAGAGATCTCCTTATACTTTTTATTCATATTTCAAGTTTATTTGAAATATAAAAACCTCAAATGTTGCATTTGGCATGTGACATACATCTGGCACATAGAAATGTGCCCAGTGAATAGTGGAATATAATTTAATTTGTGTTTTAAATTTTGTGTAAAATTGCATATATTGAATTTCTCTCAAATGAAATTCCTTTATTTTTTAAAATAGTATATTTTAGTTATTCTCCTAAACAGCCAACTGATAGCCACAGAATATATCTGGAAATTGCCTCTTCTTCCACTGAACACCACTGGCTTGACTAATATATTCATTAAGTCAGGGTCCCCAGCCCCCGGTCCGCAGCAGCCCAATAAGCGGGCTGTGCAAAGAAGCAAAGTCCCATCCACAGAATGCAGGCAGCACAAAAAAAACATGCCCCCTCTGGTCCACAGAAAAACCTTTCTCCACGGAACTGGTCCCTGGTATCCAAAAGGTTGGGGGCCACTGCATTAAGTGATCTCATCCATGAAGTATCCAGTAGGTCTGTCCCCATTTCCCTGTTTAAAGGGGGAAACTTTGCACTAGATTAAGGACTGACTTTGGCCAAAAAGAGTAGACTCCAGGAGCACTCAGTGTCCTCAGGTCAAGAGAATATCTGGCTTTCCTAGATGGAGAAATTGATCATAACAACAGTTTCAAAGCTTGTATTTTTTTTTTCTTTTGGCCTGTTATTTTAATAAGAATTTTCTTTCCCCTCTTCAGATCTTTATTTATCATGTTGGATAGTCTTAACAGCTTAGATGGCTCCACCTGGTCAGTTGGACAGGCCTGGTTAAATCAAGTCCTCCAACGGCATGACATTGCAAGAGTCCTGGAACCTTTGCTTTTGCTGCTTCTCCATCCAAAAACCCAGCGTATTTCTGTTCAAAGGGTACAGGCTGAATGGTACTGGAATAAATCTCCCTGTTATCTGGAAGATGAAAATGAAAAACATTTTATGCAGAAATTTAATAGTAGTGGTTGTAAGTACCACCTCATTAACCACTGATTTCTCATGATATCCTCAAGTTGGTATTATATTTATATCTTCAGTTTTGGTATTACGGTACTTTCTGGCGTATAAGACAACTTTCGCAAGCATTACAATTGGCGCCGAAGTCGGGGGTCGTCTTATACGCCGAGTTGTCTTATGCGCTGGAAATAATGGTAGTTTCCGGCGAATAAGATGATTTTCTAGGCATGCGACTCGGCGCTGAAGACGGGGGTCGTCTTATACGCCGGGTCGCCTTATACGCTGGAATATACGGTATATTGATATAATGTAGCATAAATAAACAATTTATATTTTCTACTATGTATAATAACATTTTGTATCATAGTTTTTTTTTACTTTTACATTAGTGTATTGCTTTTGTTCTATTGTTTTATATATTGACATTTATATAATTATATAACTTTAACATTCTGGTTATCCTGAGTTAAAAATTACTACATGGTGACCTGCCAAAAGTATCTAGATGCAAGTATGATAATATATAAATAATACCGATTATAATGCAATATCCTTTCATGTTCTTTCCTTCACCCTTCACACTAGCAGAGTTTTCTGTGGATTTTCTCTTGTTATGTTGGATATTATCTAATTTTTAGAGGAACGTTAGATCCAAAGTTCTGCAGATCTTTCCTATATCCATAGCAATCAAGGATTTCTCTTTCATTTCAGAAGCGAACACTAATATTGCCCCTATTGTAATACTTGAATTTGTCAACAGAGTTTTACTCTGGACTCAAAATACCTACTGAAGTATAAGTTTAAAACAGTGGTTCTCAACCTGTGGGTCGGGACCCCATTTTGGGTCGAAAGACCATTTCACGGTGGTCGCCAAACAAGGCTGTCCGCCATTTTTTTCCCTTTTCTTTGGCCACGCCCCTGACACCTGGTGATGTATAAGTGATTGGGGGTCACCACAACATGGGGAACTGTATTATGGGGTCACGGCATTAGAAAGGTTGAGAACCACTGGTTTAAAAGATTCCTGTTGGGCTCATATTGCATGTTAACTTTTTAGTTTACGTCAGTTAGTTTAAGCAAGACAGCTTAAGGATGTCTTGCGGAAAAGGGGTATTATATGATGTATGCTAATAACTTCTGAATGACCATCCAAATAAGAAAAATACTCATAACAACTTGTTTCCTTTTTGTTAAGTGTTTGCCACAATACCATCGGGTCAAGAATCGGAGATGTCAACTAAAGAGAACGCCGAAAAGCAGCTGGGTTTAGATGAAATGGAGAATTTTAGTCTCACAGTCAACCCTTTAAGTGACAGGATCTCTCTCCTGAGTACCAGCAGTGAAACTATTCCTATGGCTGCGTCTGATTTTGACCTTCCCGACAATCAGATAGAAATAATGCAAAGTTCTGACTCTGGCTGCTCCCAGTCATCTGCTGGGGATAACCTCAGCTATGAAGTAGAACCTGAAAGCCTGACTGCACCAGAGAGTTCTCAACATTGGAAAGGAGATTCATTAGAGGAAATAATACAGCAAGTGGTCCTTGACCTGATCTGCAAGGTAGTGAATGAGCCTGCAGGAGATGCACAGTCAGACAAAGATATATATCCTGAAGATACTTCAGCTAAATTAAATACTTTAGATCCCACGGAAGAGGGATCCAAAGGCGAAGAGCCAAACCTTCTGGACAGTCAGAGTAGTTTGCTTAGCAATGACAGTGCTCAGCTATTATCTGGCTCGTCTGAAACCGGACTTGAAAGCGTTTCTAATGAAATCTCCAGAAACAGCTCATCACCGTGCATCTCAATAAGCCAGCAGTCTCTCAGCGACCAAACTTTCACTCCCACGGAAGAAAAGTCAAGGCAGCGGAGTCATAGCAGCATCCAGTTCACTTTCAAAGGGAAATTGCCTGAAAACATCTCAGAAAAGGAAACCATTGTGAAAGAATCCGGCAAACATCCAGGAGCAAAGCCCAAAGTCAAAATCGCGAAAAGGAAAGATGAGGAAAAGAAGAAAGCGCAAGCGGAGAAGCTGAAGCAAAGCAGTGTTTTCTTCAGCGACGGCCTCGACTTAGAAAATTGGTACAGCTGTGGAGAGGGCGAAATCTCAGAAATTGAGAGTGATGCGGGGTCACCGGGGGCGCGGAAATCTCCCCATTTTAATATACATCCTTTATATCAACACGTTTTATTGTACCTCCAAGTATATGACTCCTCAAGGACCCTGTATTCTTTCTCTGCCATTAAAGCGATCTTGAAAACCAATCCTTCTGCTTTCGTAAATGCCATTTCTACCACCAGTGTCAATAATGCCTATACCCCTCAGCTTTCCTTACTTCAGAATCTTCTGGCCAGGCATCGCATATCGGTCATGGGCAAAGACTTTTATAGCCATATCCCAATAGACTCAAACCACAGCTTTCGAAGTTCCATGTATATTGAGATCCTCATCTCTTTGTGCTTGTATTACATGAGGAGCCACTACCCAACCCACGTGAAGGTCTCTTCGCAGGACCTGATTGGGAACCGTAACATGCAAATGATAAGCATCGAAATCTTGTCCCTCCTTTTTGCCGAGCTGGCAAAAGTGGTGGAGAGCTCTACAAAGGGGTTCCCCAGTTTCATTTCGGACATGCTGTCCAAATGCAAGGTCCAGAAGGTGATTCTGCATTGTTTGTTGTCCTCTATCTTCAGCGTCCAGAAGTGGCACAGTGAGAAGATTGCGGGGAAAAATATAGGGGCTGTTGAAGAAGGATTCTCCGAAGACAATCTTATCAACTTTTCCGAGGACGAGTTGGATAATGGTAGCACTCTCCAGTCACAGCTTTTAAAAGTCCTCCAGCGGCTCATTGTTCTGGAGCACAGAGTGATGACTGTGCCTGAGGAGAACGAGACAGGTTTTGATTTTGTGGTAACCGACTTGGAGCACATCAATCCTCAACAGCCAATGGCTTCCCTTCAGTATTTACACTCCCAGCCAATAACCTCCCAAGGCATGTTTCTTTGTGCTGTGATAAGAGCATTACACCAGCATTGTGCCTGTAAAATGCATCCCCAATGGGTAGGGTTAATCACTGCTTCTCTACCTTACATGGGAAAGGTGCTCCAGAGAGTGGTGGTTTCGGTGACCCTACAGCTTTGCAGGAATCTGGATAATCTGATTCAGCAATACAGATATGAAACGGGCTTGTCTGACAGTAGGCATGTATCTCGCTTTGTCTTGTTTCTCTTGGCATCTTTTTTTTTTTTTTTAAAGGGAAATTTGTAAGTGTATTACAAAATTTGCAACAGATTCGTTGTTGTTTTTAGGCCTCTTTGGATGGCATCGGTTACTCCGCCAGATATGATGCTTACTCTTTTGGAAGGTATCACAACAATTATTCATTATTGCTTACTTGACCCATCCACACAGTATCATCAGGTAAACCTTTTTAGATTTTTCAATTAGTTTTTCCCCCCTAGCTATCAGTGTGTTCTTATTTGTCCTCTGCCCTAGCTAATAACTCGTTTCAAGCTGTGCATTGTGCAACCGGTCCATTGACCCTAAGGAATAACTCTTGAAACAGAGAACATTATTTGACATATCCTGAACTCTATGTACTGTATATGCAATTGATTATGCATGTGCAATGTATTACTGCCTTGCAAGATCTTCATCTCACACCTAATACTACAAGAGCAATTTTCATTTACATTTTGGGTAAAAATAGTGTGATGTTATGAATACAGTTTGATATTAAAGCACTCTTTTATGAATTCCGGAATTTGAGGCACTCGGTTTTGGAATTGCTGAACCCAATTTCTAACTTTAATTGAAACTGAACCCAGAATTTCAGTAAATTATAAACAGATAAGACATATTTTCTCTTGATAAAATCTGTTTTGATTTGGAGGAAGTATTTCATTGTGCAATTTAAATTTGATAAAAATTATTGTTAGGATTGCATCTGTATCCTATCAGATCTTGAAACTAATTTCAAAGTTTGTTACAAACTGGTCTGAAAATAGTACTGGTTAGCATATAATTCAATGATAGTATAATGCTGCCTGAAACAGAATGGGGAGAAAAAACAGGTGGGAAGAAAGTGCGAAAAGGGAACAGGAGTCCTGTAAATTAATGTCCCTAACGATAATTGATTATGTTTTCATCTTTCTTGTTACTAGCTCCTGGTTAATGTAGATCAGAAGCACATGTTTGAAGCACGCAGTGGGATCTTGTCTATCCTTCACATTATCATGTCCTCTGTCACACTTTTGTGGAGCATCCTGTACCAGGCAGACTCTTCAGAGAAAACCATTGCTGCTGCAGCTGCATCTGTAACCACGATTAATCTTGGATCAACAAAGGTTAGAACACCACAGTTATGTGTACAAATGATTTATTTTTTTTTACTAGTGTTTGTAATACTTGAATAACAGAGCCAGTTTGGTATACTGGTTAAAATGTCAGACTGGAGACAGGAAGTTCTGGGGCTAGGACTCAGTACAAAGCTGCCTGAACGACTCCAGACAAGTCACTCTCAGCTCTAGGAAGAAAGCCAAGGGCAAACAACTTCTGAAAAATCTTGTCAGGAAAACTCCAGGGACTTCTCCAAGTGCTCACCAGGAGTCAAAAATCTGCCTTGAAGGCACACACGTATTTTATTTCTAATTCTTGAATAATCATTGCCAGGATCTTGACAGAATTACAATATTTAATCATTCTTTCAGAAAACAGTCTAATGTCTCTATACTATACTATATAATATACTTTGTGTATGTATAAGAGAAGACTTTGTACTACCAGATGATCCAATACTAGGTTGTTGTTTTTTCATTTCTAAAATAGTTGTAACACGGATATTTCTTCTTACGATAACCTACATAGTAGACCCATAGTAGGCTTGAATATATTTGTTCAAATAGCTACTATAGCCAAAACTTTCCTTGGTTCCATAGAAAGTACTTACGTTTCAAGTGCTACAAGTATATATGCAAAAATGCCACTGAACATTTCACCATAAAGGATAATATTTGTAGCTTGAGGTTGAAATGAGGAGTCCTTGGTGATCTCTGAACCTGGTTATTTTCTTGCAGACATTTCATTACCTAAACTAGCTAACGTCCTCAGGACTAGCACTCATGATGTTACATAGTTTTTGGTAACGAAATGTGTGCAAGGAAACAGCCAAGCTCAAAGAGCACTAAGGATCCCTCAAACATTTCACCAAACTGTAACTTTGTGTTAACCATACTTTACCAATACAAAAATGATTTGTGCATGAAACCTCTGTCAAACCATGGTTTTCACCCTCTTGTACACTTCTACTTTGTCATAGTGTCTTTTCTATTTTATGGGAGCAAATAGCAGTAGCTATTATTTCTTTAGGTGTCATATCAAATTGTAATGCAAACATATTGCCAACTATCTTCTTTCCGATCCTGATTTATTTCTAACTGTAGAACAGGATTGATCATTAAGACTTCATGACACATCATGATTACATTTTCTTAAGTATATTTTCAGGAGGCACTTGGATTGTACCAGAAAATTCATCAGATCTGCACAGCAATAAAAAAATCAAGACTTTCTAAAAATAGTGCACTGAAATAGCTTGCCCTAAAATATTTTCCTCTCCCATGTTCCCAAAAAGAAATAGTCCAAGTTACATTTTTCAGTATTTTCTTTCATTGTATAATTGTATATTGCTCTGGATACGCTGCTAGGTTCTTGTTTTGTTTTGTTTGAAATTTAGTGTATTTTATGTATTACAGAATTTAAGGCAGCAAATTCTTGAATTGCTTGGTCCAATTTCAATGAACCACGGTGTTCACTTCATGGCAGCTATTGCATTTGTGTGGAATGAAAGGAAACACAATAAACAAGCTTCAAGGACTAAGGTATGTTAACTGATGTACTTGTTTAAAATGAGTTCAACTTAGGAGGTTCCTAAGTTTTATTTAATCAGCTTATTTATCTTAGTAATCCACAGATTGAGATACTGTGCCATACTAAAATAAACATTGTTTGTGATCTCTGGGTATGAAACTATGAATCTGATGGGGTTCACTGAATTGGTGTTAGGATTGCAGCTATTGAATACAATCAAATGCATAGCAGTAAAGTTCCTTCTCTTCACTAGGTCTATATCAGGGCTCTCCATATTTGGCAGTTTTAAGACTTATGGACTTCAACTCCCAGAATTCCTTAGCCAGCATGGCTGTTAGAGTTGAAGTCCACAAGTCTTAAAGTTGACAAGTTTGGCGACCCCTGGTCTATACCACTCGACCCAGGCAGCCAGGATGATACACCTTCTTGGCTTCAACAGGTATTTGCTTCCAATGGTTTTGCATCATTTAAAAAAAAAAGAAAATTGTTTCCACCTTTTATGACTTGAGAAATGTCAGGATACTTTGGGGTAGTCAGTGACAGCCAGTCTGAAGAAGCCTTATAAACCAGACAAAGATGCAAACTGCCACAAGACATACAGAATAAAAGAAATTCTGTTACAGAATGCCACAGAAATAAGTGAAGTTATGCTAAAGAACTGGGGTGTCAAATTCGCCACGTCACGTGACATGTAATGTGACGTATCGCGACTTTTTTTTTTTTTTTTGCATTGATGGAGCTGGGGTGGGCACAGCCTCCGTATGATGCAACCAGCCTGCGAGCTGGCAGTTTGACACCCCTGCTAAAGAGAAAGATAAAATTGGCTGCCTGGTAGAACAAGGAAATAGAAAAGACTTCAAGTGAGAAAAATGCACGTAAGAGAATGACTGATCCAAAAAATGAGTATGAAAGGAAAGTGTTGTGTAAAGTGTGTTTAAAGGAAAAAAAAAATAGTTGCAGAAATGCACACAAAGAGTGAGCCAGGAATTTAAAAAAAAAGAGGAATTAAAATACAGAGTTATTTTGATAGAATAAAACATTCGTTTTGAGTGAAAAGAGTTGAGCAGGGAACTTCTAGAGGAGTGAACCAAATTTAAAAATAAAAGTGTCAAACAATTCAAGTTGAAAATTAGAATGACAGATGTTGGAAGGAATATTTTAGAAGATTTATATTGGAATAACAGTGATATGTTGAAGTATGGAGGAAAGAATGAATGCTATAAGTGGTATTGTTGAAAAAAACAAAGAAAACAATGCTGCAAAAATGTTGAAAAATACTAAACTGGAGAAATAGATGGTGTTATTAAATGGATTGTACAATATGGGTGTGGTTTACTTGTGGAGTGAATGTGCAAGATGTGCATGAAAAATGCATCTGAGGATTGGAAGAATGCCCTGGTTGTTCCCCAGCACAAAGGGAAAGAAAGCAAGAAGCTGTAGATTTATTTGTTTGTTAATTGTGCTTGGGAAGGTGTTTCACAAAATCCCTACTGTGTTTGGAAAGTGAAGTGCTGGCTTCTGGCAAATGAAGCTGGAGCTTCAGGGCTGTCAGGGCTGAGTGGAAGCGCCAGGATCAGTGCCACTTTCCAGCTGATTGGTGCTTCTTCGGGACTGTCAGGGCTCAGCAGAAGCACCAGGATCAGCGCCAGGCTCCAGCTGAGCCCTGAAGAAGCACCAATCAGCTGGAAAGCAGCACTGATCCTGGCACTTCTGCTGAGCCCAGAAGAAGCGCCGATCAGCTGGAATCATCTCCAGGGTCTTGAGATTTACATTCATCTCCAAGGTCTTGAGATTTACATTCAGATGCTTGGCAGCTGATTCATATTTATGATGGTCACAGTGTCCCAGGGTCATGTGAAGTGACCAAAACCTGCTGCAACCACCCAGCAGATGGAGGGAATAAAAACCAAACACCCCCCACCCCACCCCCGCTGCCAATCCTCAACAGAAATGCTCACAATAATGAAAACCTAGGACAGGAGGAAGAGCGCAACCAGGTGGGCAGGCAGGTGTCTTGCTTGGCTGTGGCTTGGGGGGCACTTTTTTCAGTGCCATTGTAACTTCAGACAGTTGAACTGTTGTAAGTCAAGGACTATCTGTACTTTATCACTTTTTTCCTTTTTTTTTTTTTTTTTTGGTCAAGCTTTTGACACCTTGCTAGGCGACTGGTTGATACTCAGATATTGCCATATCTTAAAAGTGGTACAATGGGTGAAAAGATTGAAAAGCCCTGCTCTATACAGCAAATATCAGATTTTTGTTCAGACTTCACCACCGCCCCAATAAGGGATAGATGTGTCCTAAATATGTTCAATTGTTGTAATTTATGTCATTTGTGTAATTACAAAATTGGTACATATCATTTACATAATTTTCATAACTGAGCTTTTAGCTGTAATTGAATGTGCATAATTAAACAAGTCAAAGAATATGAATGAATAAGCACTGAGTAAACGAAGGCTGAATTTAAAAGAGAAGGACTTACTATATAGGAAGTGTGTGGTGCTTTGGCCAAAGTAAATGTGAACTAATAAGGACTAAATGGCAAAACAAATATAAGGCAGAATGACAGTACAGAAGAAGGGGAAGGCTGAAAAAAATCCTAGTTTGATGGAGTTGATGAGATCTGGGGGAGGGGGAAAGAAGCAAAAAATTTAAAGAACAAAAAGCAACATATACAATACTACATAGATGGAAGAAAGGATAGAATGATATATTTACATACATATAGTAAAGAATGTTGGTATTAGACAGATTTAACTCTGTACTTTCTTTTCCTTATCTCATGCCTAAAATTTCATCACTTATATTAATCCCATCATGTTCATGTGTTGCTTATCCCAAGAGGAAAGTGTTACATGTAGGTGTGTAGAAATAATACAGCCAATTTGGCTATATGAACAAATATCTAACTTTTAAAAAATGAACGTATAGTTCTTTGTTTTTAATCCAAGTGGTCTGAAAATGCTAATTCTGCCATTGATGCAATGCTACAGGTCAGTAGTGTTTATTCCAATGTAAGGTGGTATATGTGGTTGCAGCCTAATTCTTATAAGTGACTTTGAAATGGTGATGACTTGACTCTCTGAGATTCAATGCCAGTGATGTGATTTTACTTATCAGGTGATTCCTAGTGCCAGTGAAGAGCAGCTGTTGCTAGTGGAGCTGGTTCGTTCCATCAGTGTTATGAGAACTGAAACTGTAATGCAGACAGTGAAAGAAGTCTTAAAGCAACCACCAGCTATTGCCAAGGACAAAGTATGACACCAATAACAATATTTTAAGTACAGGTAGTCCTCATTTAGCAACCACAATTGGGACTTGTGACTCAGTTGTTAAGCAAAATGGTGATTAAGTGAAGAATCGTGTGATTGCAACTGTGCTTAGGCTTTTATTTCAACTTTGCTTTATAGCATCAGGAGGATGCAACCCCAAGTATCTGGTTGAGTGCAAACACCAGGGAAGGTTTGCATAACTCTACTCATAGGAAGCTGGATAAAAGGACAAAACTTAGAGCCCTTTTCCCCCACCCTTTGGAATGCTCTAGGATAGGGGTGTCAAACTGCTGGCCCATGGGCCGGATGCGTCATCCGGAAGCCACGCCCACTCCATTGCTGGCAATGGCAAAATAGTCCAAATATGTGAGGTCATGAGTTTGACATGTCTGCTCTAGGATAATTAGCAAGAAAAGACTTGCTGTTTCTAGTTATATTCATTGGAGAGGAAAGGATTGCAAGAGAGTAGCAGGCACGCAGTGAGGAATGCACATCAAAAGGAATGCACCAGCACCGGCTGTTTGCCTAATGGGCTTCTGGCTACCAGCTACCAGCTGCTTTGGAGGAAAACTAAAGCCTTTAATGTGAAACTGATTAGAGTCTTGTTAATTTCAGGCAGCAGCTGGAAGAATTCTAATCAACTAATTAAGGTCACAACTGATCTTATTATCTTGTTAGCACTTTCTAGGATTGCACTATAATGTGGAGAAAAGCAGCTCAGGAAGAGATAGCTTGTTTAGGCAATTTCTCTGCTGTGCAAGTTGGGGAGTAGAAAGTAACAGATCAGGCACAGAATAACATACTATATTGGTGAGCATCTGACTGAGAGATGCTGCGGGCTCATAAATGTGGGCAGTGGTGGCAAAGTAACTTTTTCATCACTGTTGTAATTGCACACAGTCACTGTCGTGAGGTAGTCTCTAGATAAGAACTACTTTCCAAATAATTTAAATAATTATTTAAATAAAGGAACTGGATAGGCTTTTCTCTTGTTGCAAGAATGGCCGTACTGTGTTAGAAATTTGTGGTAAGAGCTTTCCTTCGAGTTAAATCAAGCACTGTTTTTCGTTCTGTTTTAACTGATTCTGAATGAATATATACACAAGTAGTAATTACTCACCTCCAACTTTCACCCCTTACCCCTCAGTTGCCATGCACTTACACAAATTGTCCTTGATTAATAACCTCTCATTCTGTTATTGTTGGAATTTATGACAGCACTGACGAATGATAATTACAACCAGTTCTTGAAGTTCCAGCTGTCACAATACCCCTGCGGTCACAAAATTACAATCTGTAATTTTGGCAGATTTCTGACACCACAGCATCCTGTGGCCATATGGTTGCAATTTTGATATCTTTCCTGCCAGCTTCCCACAAGCAAAGTCTGTGGGGAAGCCAGCAGAAAGCTAGATGTTGCAATAATATGAGGTCCTTGCTTAATGACCTGTGATTTGCAAGTCAGAACAGCCATTATTAAGCAGCCTGGTCCTGTGACATCACTCTTTACAACTGTGTCGCTTAGCAATGGAAATTCCAGTCCCAATTACTGTTAAATGAGGATTATCTATACACATACATGCATGAAAATGACTTTAATTAAACTTTATATTAATTTAATTGTTATAATTAATTAATCAGTTTAATTGCTGTTGTAGCTGTTGTTCCTTGCATTAAAACTGCATTAATGAAGCATAAAGAACCAGTTGTTTTTGTGTTGTGCAATGAAAATGGGTATTATTTTGAAAAACAATAACATATTATTTTGTGATGAACATGGCTCTTAAGACGAGCCATGTTCATAAAACTCCTGCTCTCTTAATTGGTATAATTCTCCATTTGCCTTTCTCCTGAGAAAATTATTTTTGAAAGAATACATTGATTTCTAAACGCAGTTTTCTGTAGACAAAATTAATGTTCCAGCTCCAAAAAAAGAGGAAACTATGGGAAAAATATCTTTTAAATATTCATAATTGATCACGTATTTTCTTCCATTCAAATGTGACAAAGTTGTGCTGATTTAAAAAAAAGTCACAGTAAAATTAGTTATCTTTTAATTACAGAATTGACAGCTACTTGTAGACCTGAACAGTAATGTGTATTTCTTAACTTTCTTTTTTTTAACAAAAAATCTTTCTAGAAGCATCTTTCATTGGAAGTCTGCATGTTGCAGTTTTTCTTTGCATACATCCAGAGGTAGGTTTTCTATTCTAACATCCCTTTTGATAGTATCAAGTAGTTTTAGAAGGTCACATTTGCACAACAGTTCTGTTAAAAGTCAGAGAATTCTGAGACATTGGATTAAAGCGTTACCGAAGGAATTGAACTGCAGAATTCCAGATTTTAGAAAATCAGACACTTGTTTAAAAATCAAAACTTCCATCTGACTAAGGAACTTCATGTTTTCCTCCTTAGTTCTATATGCTGACTTTACACTTAGATCATTAACTGTAAAAATACTTTAAAACAGGTAAGGCAACGTCATTTCATTTACTCAATCCTAGACAGCCCTTCTAAACATCGTAATGAAAATCATGTGGATATATGATTACGTGACTTTTTATTTCCTGTAGAATCCCAGTCTCCAATTTAGTAGACAGCTGGGCCTCTTTGCTGCTCCTTCTAAAGGATTCCATACCACTCGGCCTTCCAGCTCCAGGGCAGTTTCTAATACTTGGGTGAGTCATTCCGTGACCATAGACGCAGTCGGGTTTTTTTTCCCCTTTTGAAAAATGCCAGGATAAGGTAGCTCTTGAAAAATCTAGAAGAAATGTTGGACTTTTGTATTGAAAATTAGACCACTACTTAATATTGAGGACAGTTTTTAGCCTTCTAGTTGTAAGGAAGATTATAAGCTTTCAAGACATTTGAAATCTTGCAGATGTCACAGGTAACCTTATCACTACGGTTAACCCTAATAAGAACTTTCCAAGTGTTCAGTGAGAATGGCATGGCTGCATCTTGCTATTCCCTTAGCCTCAGTTCAAACCATGAGTTTAAATATGAGCTGAAAGCATTTGTCATAGCACTTCTAGGGCCAATTATTCTCAGGGTATTTTTATCATTCAAAGGGTAATCTGTTTTCAGAGCGAAACTTGCCAGTTTTTACTCTATACCAGTGGTGGGGAACCTATGGCACGCGTGCCAGAGGTTGCACTCAGAGCCCTGTCTTTGGGCACACGCGCCGCCTCTGCCAGCAGCTTGCGCAGGTCCATTAGGCCACCCGGAACAGCAGCCCCACCCAGCACAAAAGAGGCGAAGTGGCCAGCTAGCAAGTTCAAGTGGACGTGGTAGAGCACGCCCACACCCAGCATGCCAAAAGCCACCCCAAGCAGGGAAAGCCAGATCCCCATCGCTGCCATGGTCCCCCAGTCCCAGCTAGGATTGCGTGCCTCCCCCACATCTATGCTGCCCACTGTCTCACCCGCCAGAGATCCCCCGGATCTCCCCCAACCCTGCCCGGTCCCCACAGGCGTCCCCCCATGAGCAACATCGAGGTGGCCATGCCCACCTCAGCCACACCCACCCAGTCTGCTGTGACAACTGCAGCCATGCCCCCCCTGAGGGCACCACAATGCTGATGCGGCCCTGGCACTTTGCGATAAATAAGTGGGTTGTGGTTTGGGCATTCGGTCTCTAAAAGGTTTGCCCTCACTGCTCTATACTAAGCAATCCATGCTTCATTGGGTCATTGTTTTCAGAGATATTTCGTTATTGAATTCCCCAATGCCTTCAACAATGGCAGAGCTTCTAATGTACTTGAAAAGTTTTGAAAATTCAAGAAGATATTCAGAGATAAATAAAGGAGAATATTTGTAGCTCACGGTTGAAATGAGGGGTCCTTGGTGCTCTCTGAGCTTGCTTATTTTCTTGCAGACATTTTATCACCCAAACTAGGTAACATGATGATGTTACCTAGTTTGGGTAATGAAACATCTGCAAGAAAACAAGCAAGCTCAGAGAGCACCAAGGACCCTTCATATTCAGAGATGTATCTGCCTTGAAAGTAGCCCATGCTCAATCAAACAACAGCAAATTTTTTATTACATTTTGTATTATGTCAAAAAATGCTTTATGATTATTTTATGTCATAAAATGTTTTAGAATATTTGTACAGTAGTTTAGGGCTGCAGGGAGCCATAAGTACTTCATCCCTGTATATAGAGGAGACCAAGTTATGGTGTTTGCTGAATTTTCCTATTGTAATGCCCATTCTTTTCTCTTTTTTAAAGCTTTCCCAATTCTCAATTTTAATTTTTCAGGAGCCTTCAGACAAAGAAGTCCGTGGACCCCTTTGGGCCTCCAGTGTCATCACAAGGGGTCTATGAAGGCTTAAGAAATGTTGTTATTTAAATCTTAAGTCTTGATGATCCGTGACCACAAAAGATATTTAAAGGGGGTCCGTAGTGAAGAAAAGGTTGAGAAGCACTGGATTAAGTTATAAAAATGTATACTCCCACACTTATTGTTAAAATAAATCACAGCAACTTTTCTTAGGATATAGCTTCTTAGGATATCCAAGTGTGGCATCTGAAAGGCTGTAAATATGATTTTTGGCTTAACCCTTGCTGTTTTTCCACAAGCCTTCCCCTCTATTCATAGTCTTCTGAAACCTCTCTTCTCTTGAAATCCCTCTGTCTAAAACTGAAGCAAGAAATTTATGTTTTCCTTTTCTTTCTTGTTCTTTTAAAGTGTGTTAAATGAGTTTATTATGAAAAATCCAAATCTGGATAATAAGAAAGACCAGAGAGATCTGCAGGTAAGAAATCTATAAAAACAATGATTATTGAATTCAAGTATGATATGAAAAAGAATGTAAAGAATGCATGCTGATTACCAAGAAAATGCTTGTTTTGTTTTTCTCACCCTGTTTTATTTTACTGACACTTTTAAAATCCTGAATCACTGTTGGATTTCAAAATAGCTATCTTCTGTCATAACATGCATGCTATGCTGATCTTGATTTTTTGCAGTTGATTCAATTTCATACGCCAGTTGATTTTTTTTTCCCCCAGAAAGGATCACTAAGTGTCAATGACATTGTCAAAGTCTCAGGTTTATGTATATTTCTAGTTTACTCTGCCACAAAGTAGGTTTTCACAACGTATTGATTTGGTTTTCTTTAGAGAGTTCCAGACACTTTAAATCTCCGAAGCAGTTAATATTCATAATTACATTATATTTTGTAATTAGAAATAGAGGCTCGGGATATCACCAGCCAGCACATAATGGCATTCCACACAGAACAGTATTGTCTCACTAACGCTGTTCATTACTTTTGAAGGAGAAAGAAAGATATCAAAGATATATATGTTATCCATAAGAACTTTTCTTTTACTTCTGTTTATTTGCCGCCTCACCAGGATGTAACACACAAAATAGTGGATGCCATTGGGGCAATTGCAGGCTCATCCCTGGAACAGACTACCTGGCTGAGGCGAAATTTGGAGGTTAAGCCTTCTCCCAAAATAACAGTTGATGGAAACATCCTGGAGTCTGATGTTGAAGGTGATTTTTAGTTTTCTTTGTTCATCTGAATATCTGACTGGAATTATAAAAGCTTTAGCTAAATATAATTTGGAGCAGGAGCATTGTTCATTAAAATAACCTTATCGCTATGGTTAATTCTAGTACAAGCCTTTCCAATGTTCAAAGTGAGAATGGCGCGGTTGCATCTTTGCAAACAGCATTTCTTTCTTTTTCATGTGTTTAATTTAGATATGTTATCTCCAGCTTTGGAAACCTCAAGCATAACTCCATCAGTTTATAGTGTCCATGCCTTAACGCTATTGTCAGAAGTAAGTGTTTTTGTAGTTTTTGACTTTATACATAATGCAACAACAGATAAAAAGTTACATATTTTTTGAATTTTATTGCAGTTATTTAGTGCCCAATGAACCTTAAGAGGTTTTTATGTTGACTCAAGGCAAAATTATTCTATGATTCATTGACATGAAAATATTTTCTGTCCTTCATTTCACCTCTCTTTTTTATGCTGTTTTGTCTCATTTTGGATCTTGGATGTAGCTTGGAGCAAAAACAGATGTTTCACGTTTTCATTATTATGAACAGAAAAAGGGGAAGGGAAGAAATGTGAAGGCGTTTATGCCATTAATGAAGATAATTCTGCATTTTTTTTGTTTTGTGTAAAATTATGCCAAAGGATAATTGTGCTTAGTCCTACAGTCATTAGGATATTTATGTGCTTTTCATTCCACATATTTTAGAATATGTCAGTTCTATAACTGTGATTAATAGTTAAGTGTTTCTCTTTTAAAGAAGTTAGCTATAGAAACCATGACTGAAGTTGATTTAATTGAAACTAATCATAAAAAAATAAAATCTTCTTTGACTTAAACTCACTTTTTGGTGGCTTCTTGAGTATGCCCATGTAATTTCCTCAACAATGGTTGGAAGTGACTTACTTCTGCCTTCCAGTATTTTTTTGTAATTTCCCAGTCTAGCCTACAGTTCTGGCATTTCAGTCTCCACCCAAGAAAAGGGATTGGACTAGATCAGTGGTTCTCAACCTGTGGGTCGGGACCCCATTTGGGGTCGAACAACCATTTCACGGGGGTCGCCAAACAAGGCTGTCCGCCATTTTCCCCCCTTTTTTTGGCCACGCCCCTGGCACCCGGTGATGTATAAGTGGTTGGGGGTCACCACAACATGGGGAACTGTATTATGGGGTCGCGGCATTAGAAAGGTTGAGAACCACTGGACTAGATAGAAGACCTCCAAAGTCCAACTCTGTTATCCTGTGACAAGAACTGACCCAATCCAATCCGGCTTAGATTTTAAGCCCAGACAAGTTATGGTTAAGGATGGTTTGGTCGTTGAGATGGCACAACAAACAGTCATTAATGAAGTAGAATCCAAAGCATAGATTTAGGAAACAGAGTTTGTTTACATCTTCCACGTTTTCAAGTTGTTTAATATACCTGATACCTTTTCTAAGATGCATTTACAATACATTCTATTTCAGAGCTTTGTAAGTACATTCTCATCTTTACAAAGCAATGCAAGGGGGAAAAAAGTGCCTACTAGGGACTGATTTAGGTCAGTGCCATTCCTGCAGGTATATGGTTGCATATTCGTTGACATGAAAATGAAGTAGTCTTTTACATCATCTGTCTTGTATTTATGACTTTATAAATTAATTCACATTCTGAAGTGCGTGTGTGCGTGCGTGTGTGCGTGTGTGTATAGAATCTTGGAAATCCTCCTTTGCTGTGTTCTTACTGAAATAATTAAAATATTTTAAACAGTAATTAGTTGGTTGATAAGGAAAGTTGTGACATTTTTCCTGTCCTCTTTTAGGTTTTGGCTCATCTCCTGGACATGGTTTTCTATAGTGATGAGAAGGAAAGAGTTATTCCTCTTCTTGTAAATATAATGCACTACGTTGTGCCTTACCTTCGCAACCACAGGTATCTTTGCAAAGTACAACAGAAAGCCCCATTGTCCCCCCTTATCCCACATTTTGTCCTGCTCCTCTAATCTAGAAATAAAACAAATCAGGTCACATGAGGCCTCAAGACAAGCAGAGGAGCAGGGAAGCAAGGGAGGGAGGAGCTGTTAGTAACGAGCCAAAGTGGACGGTGCTGCTGTGCATTTTATCAGCAAAAATAATTCTGGATTCATGTAAAGCTGGTGTTTTCAGATCATTTTTCACAGAAACATTTTGTATTTATAGTAACTTGAGATTGGGGGGGGGCGATTTCTCCTTCCAGTGCCCATAATGCACCCAGTTACCGAGCCTGCGTCCAGCTCTTGAGCAGTCTGAGTGGATATCAGTATACCAGGAGAGCATGGAAAAAAGAAGCTTTTGATCTCTTTATGGATGCCAACTTCTTTCAGATGGATGCTTCTTCTGTGAATCAGTAAGGCTTGGATTGTTGCTCGAATATTTAACAAAATTAAATATTTCTATGAAACAAATAAGCAGAAACCTGATGACCTGCACATCTTTCTCATCCACTTATAAACCCTGTTTTGGTGGAAGTATAATCATGAGCTGCTCATCTATTTAAGATGGTTTTTATGGAAGCGGCTACCGTAGTTAGGACCTTAGATGAAGTATTTCCCCAGCCTTGGAAATTCCGGAGTGATCCTGGAACCTTCAATACATTGTGCTCTGCATCAGTGCTGTTCTTTCAATTTCTACAGTTAAGTTCTTTCTAGCTCTCACATCCTTTCCCATTTCTGCTTCATTCCACACACTTCTTCTGTAGCAGGGATTACTATTTTGGATAGTGTGTGATTGTTGCCGATTCACACTTGCAGGGGATTCACCTTTATCTCCCCAGCCCTTCTCAAACTGGAGCCAAATTATGTGGGTACAGGCAGTGCTCAACATACGACCGGTCAGTGACCATTTGAAGTTGACGAACCTCATCAGAGAGACTTATGAGCTGGTTTGCAAAGTTCCGATGGCCAGCTGACATTCCCTCTGCGGTCACGTGATCACATCCCAGGTGCTCGGCAACCGGTCCACATTTAAAGCCCTTTGCAATGCCCCACAGTCATACGATCACACTTAAAAAAAAAATTTTTTTGTTGTAAACCAACATTTACTTCCAGCAAACCCAGCCCATAGTGAACAATTGGTTTGCTTAATGACTGCTCTATTCACTTAACTACTGCTGCAAAAAAAGGTGGTAAAATCAAGTTAGTCACGTGGGTAACCTGTTTTATGACCGTCATGACTTAGGCTTCCTTAAGTAGTCTTCAATTTACAACCCCAATTAGGATCAGAATTTTCACTTCTAAGCAAGATGATGGTTAAGGGAGTCATGCTTGATTTTACTACCTTTTTTGCCACAATTAGTAAGTGAATCCTTGCAGTTCTTAAATGAATCATGTAGCTATAAAGTGAATCCAGCTTCCCCCAATGACTTTGCTTGTCAGAAGCTTCAGGGAAGGTCATGTGGCAATCGCGTGACTCTGTAACACTGCAACCATCGTAAATACATGCCAGTTGCCAACACCCAAATGTTGATCACATGACCGTGGGGATCTGTAATAGTTGTAAGTGCAAAGTTCAGTTGTAAGTCACTTTTTTCAGCACCATTGTCACTTCAAATGGTCGCTGAATGAATGGTTGTAAATTGAGAAATATCTGTACAATTGTGTACCATCCTGCCTATTCATGATTGCTGAAGCAGGCTAGTGCTTAACCTTAACAGTTGTACAGTCCAATATATTTTTCTGATACACAGTGCCAAATTCTGAGAGAACGTTGTAACAGTCATTCTTCCTTTTTGTTTAACCAAATATAAAATACTATGCTTTTATAAAAATATATATACATTATCACTTTTTTCTTCTTATTCTAGTTGGAGAGCGATTATGGACAATTTGATGACACACGACAAAACTACTTTTAGAGATTTGATGAGTGAGTCTAACTTTTTGGCTCTGTGTAAGATCCATGGTTAGTGTTTGAGCCGTGAAGTTTAGCTCCTTCGAGGCTTGTGCAACAGTCTAGTTCAAAACTAAACCAGCAAGCAAGTATTGTGGCGATAGTTGCTGCAAATTTTCCTTCCCTTGAAAAGTTAACAAACCCTTGATTGAGCATTCATTGTAGTTATGATAATTTCCATCCAGTTAATTACTACTATTTGATTGCTGGTATTTGATACTCTGTTTGATATATAAGACCACGAGTAGTATCTACTGTGTTTCCCCGAAAGTAAGGCCTACCCCTAATATAAGCCCTATCTCAAAAATAAGCCCTAGTTTTGGGGCGAGGTACATACTTAACAATCAAGCTAGGATGGGGGTAGGGGTGTGGATCTGCCCCACACGCCCCGCACCCACTTACCTTGCAGCCAGGCCTCTCCTCGTCGGCCCACTTCTTCTGCGGCGTCTTCTGCAGCCAGGCCTCCATTTCTCAGTCACAGGCCTTTCCAGAAGGCCACTGCAGCCAAGAACTTAGATTCAATCCATAGCTCAGTTCTGCAAGACCTCTGCAGACGAGGACCAAGCTATGGATTGAATCCAGAGCTCGGTACTTGGCTGCATAGGCCTTCCGGAAAGGCCTGACTGTAAAATGCAGGCCAGAATGCAGCTGCAGAATGAAGCTGCTCCTTCAGCCCTAGAAGAAGTGGACCTGCTGGGTGGGGTTGTTGGTGCCAGAGATGAGTAAGACATCCCCAGAAAATATAACCTGGTGCCTCTTGGAGGCAAAAAAATAATAATAAGACTCGGTCTTATTTTGGGGAAAACACGGGTAGGCAATGAGTTAGTGTTCTGATTAGTAACATTCACCACATACTTAAAATAATCTTGATCATGAGCAACAACAATGATTAGGGGACTGGAGACTAAAGCATATAAGGAATGGCTGCTGGAATTGGATATGTCTAGTTTAATGAAGAGAAGGACGAGGGGGGACATGATAGCAGTATTCCAATATCTCAGGGGCTGCCACAAAGAAGAGGGAGTCAAGCTATTCTCCAAGGTGCCTGAAGGCAGGACAAGAAGCAATGGGTGGAAACTAACCAAAGAGAGAAGCAACCTATAACTAAGGAGAAACTTCCTGAAAGTTAGAACAATTAATCAGAGGAACAACCTGCCTCCAGAAACAGTGAATGCCCCAACACTGGAAGTTTTTAAGAAGAGACTGGACAGCCATTTGTCTGAAATGATATAGGGTTTCCTGCCTGAGCAGGGGATTGGACTAGATGACCTCCAAGGTTCCTTCCAACTTGATGATGATGATGATGATGTTCCTAAAATGATCATCAAGAAGTTTATCTCCCTTCCAAAGCACTGCCAAAATTGCGTATTTTCTTTTTTTAGCACGTGTGGCGGTAGCTCAGAGCAGTTCCCTCAACCTATTTGCTAATCGGGATGTTGAGCTAGAGCAGCGTGCAATGCTCCTGAAGAGGCTGGCCTTTGCCATTTTTAGCAGTGAAGTGGATCAGTACCAGAAATACCTTCCAGATATACAAGGTAATTCCAGTCAAGCTTCTAACTCCATGAATAAAACCATGGAGTTTTATGGGCTACATTACACAAGTCGTTTGCCCTTGTCATCTTCCAGGATATATATGTATCTGTGTGTGTGTGTGTGTGTGTGTGTGTGTGTGTTTTAGTTTCATATCTATCTCACGGCACTGACACTGTTAATCTTCCATCCAAATACCAACCAGGCGCAAGTCTACGTAACTTCTTATCCCAGACAAGATCAGCCATGTGCTGCTATTTGCTTAGGTGAGGGGTAGGCAACCTTGGCTCTTTTATGACTCGTGGACTTCAACTCCCAGAATTCCTAAGCCAGCCATGCTGATGGGAAAGGGAGAGGTTTCCAAGCTGAGCCACGCTGGTTCAAAAATTCTGGGACTTGAAGTCCACGAGTCATAAAAGAGCCAAGGTTGCCTACCCCTGGCTTAGGCAATATGGGATAAATAAAATTCTAAAAGGTTTCATTCAACCAGTGATGAAAGCCGAATGGATTTCCTTTCCATTCTGCAGCAGTTCACAAATCTGGTTCATTAAGTCTGAAGACTTTTGAGAACAGGGAACCACAGATCAGGAAGGGGAAACCCATTGCTGCTTTCATAAAGCAAATCTCTCGCCTAAATTTGAAAAAGGCAGATTTGTGTTATGGAGTAGGCATATTTTGGACCAAAATAGGCAAAGTGTCCCGAATCACAGTTTTAACTTTTGTTATCTTCGTGCCTCATAGTTTAGATCAGTGAGTATTTTAAGCTTGGCTGAAGTCTGATCCATCTCTTATACATCTTCCACTCTGTATGTTACTGCATGAAATTGATTTTTATTGTTAAATACATATTCTTCACTAATTCCAGCTATTTGAAGCAGGTTGCAGCTTTAGATGTTAGCCGTGGTTGTTTTCTGACAGATCCTTGTCATCTCTTTCTGTTTTAGAAAGACTGGTTGAAAGCCTCCGCCTGCCCCAAGTGCCTACCCTTCACTCCCAAGTATTCCTGTTTTTCAGAGTTTTGCTTCTAAGAATGTCTCCACAGCATCTTACCTCACTTTGGCCTACTATGATCACAGAGCTGGTGAGTTCCGCTTTGCATCATCCACAGCTGGGCAAAGAAGACCACTTTTTAGAAGAACTGAGAATGTCTCAATGTTGGCTCTAAGCTATCCAGGAGATTGTCAAAGACCACAGCCCATAATTTCATCTCTGAACTTCACTCAAAAGCTGAGATTAACATGTTATCCCTCTACACCAGGGGTAGGCAACTTTGGCTCTTTTATGACTCGTGGACTTCAACTCCCAGAATTCCTCAGCCAGCCATGCTGAGGGGAAAGGGAGAGGTTTCCAAGCTGAGCCATGCTGGCTCAGGAATTCTGGGAGTTGAAGTCCACGAGTCATAAAAGAGCCAAGGTTGCCTACCCCTGCTCGACACAGAGAGAGTGCCTTCTATCATCGACCATCTTTGCCCAACCTTATATTTAATTATTTGTTGTTGCATGTGAAGGATACATTGTCACATAGCTGATAGCACTCACCAATAGCTGTGGTTATTTGAATACAGCAAATTGACGCTGATAATGCCAGTTACCACAAGACATTGCAGTTGCTGTTGGCTGCCTGAAAATAAGACTAGATCGGACCCAAATCCCACAGAGTTCACAAGCCCTTTCCCAGGTGGCTCTGGAAAGCAGCAAGTCACGAATGCCATTGGCTGTTGCTCCCCGATGGGCTGCCAAGGAATGGAAGAAGTGCATAGTCTTCACAATGAGACTAACCAGCCTTATTTTGCCCTGAACCTGGCCTTCTTCTTCTTCTTTCCCTCCTGCCTCTCCTAGGATCCTTTAATCAGTGCACTTCATTTGTCATGATAGAATTTTAGTCGTTTCTACATGGATCCAATCAATGTCATAATTCTGCCTTATACTACCTTACATCTGTGTTCCGCTTTCCTCTGAGGCAGCTTTGCTGGGTTCCACTTTCTGCTCATTTTGGGCCCTCAAGAGCCCTGTGAGATGAGTGTGCTGAGAGTGATCTGACATCCCCCAGTGAGAAAGGGCTTGAACAGCGTCTAACCGCTATGCCTATACTTGCTGTCAGGATAAGCCTGGAGCTACAAGTTGTGAAATATATTTTTCTTCTTTTATGAAAAAGGGAAGCTTAACCAGGCATCGTTCTTGGTGCTGTTATATTATTAAACAACACAACTGTGAGCTTGAGCAGTCAGAAAGTTAAACATTGTCCTGTTCATCCCTCTTGCACAACTTGACTTTGATCTTCAAGGTAGCGCAGTATTTTGCTTTTTAAAGGCCCACCTTTCACAACTGGGGATGTGTAGGGTTGCATTGAATGGGGCAATGATGTACAGATAATCCTCAACTTACGATCACAATTCAGACCAGAATTTCCATCGCTATAAGGAAGTCACTGTAATAGTTAAGTGAATTCCATGGTCATTAAGTGAATCCGGCTTCCCCGTTGACTTTGTGTGTCTGAAGATGGCTGCGAAGGGCGCAGAGGCCGATCACATGACCCTGGGATACTGCAGTCATCATAAATATATGTCTATTTTCAAGTGCCCATGTGCTGATCCTGTGACCGTGGGGATGCTGTGATGTAAGGGCAAGGACTGGTTGTAAGTCAACTTTTCTCACTGTTTGAACAGGCGCTAACAAATGGTTGTAAGTTGAGGACTACCTGTATACTAAGCAGAGAAAGCCCGCAACCAATTTTCAACAGTTGTAGGTAGGAGTTTGATGGGATTTGGAAGCCACCTGTGGCCCTTAGACATCAGGATTGCTACACCTGCATAAGTGTTAAGGTTTGAAAGCCATGTGTGTCTTCAATGTTCAGGGAGGAATTGAAATTCAAGTGGAAAGAGGCCTTGCACCAAGAGCACCCTTTCTTGCAGAGATGAAGCCTTTTAAAAGGAAAACAAATGAATACAGTCTTTATATTGGAGGCGTTCTGTTTTGCCAATTTCCCTTCCCAATGACAAATTAAGATGATTTGGTGAATTTTGGCTGAATAATAAATAGATACATTTATAATACTGTTCCCCGGGACTGCAAGGCAATCAAACCGGTCAGTCCTAGAAGAGATCAACCCCGACTGCTCTTTAGAAGGCCAGATCCTGAAGTTGAAACTCAAGTACTTTGGCCACCTAATGAGAAGGAAGGACTCACTGGAGAAGGGCCTAATGCTGGGAAAGATTGAGGGCAATAGAAGAAGGAGATGACAGAGAATGAGATGGCTGGATGGAGTCACTGAAGCAGTAGGTGTGAACTTAAATGGACTCCAGAAGATGGTAGAGGACAGGAAGACCTGGACTCGGAGGAATGTTGTCCATGGGGTCATGATGGGTCGGACATGACTTCGCAACTAACAACAACATAATACCGTATAATTTGATGTTTAAGCTGCTCCCCACATCCTGCTGCTGTGCACAAAGACGTTAACTACATGGACCAGTTACTTTGATCGTCAGGAAAGAGAGCAATAATTAGTGTGCAAAAATTGGGACAGTCGTTATCACTTCCCCAACTTGATTGCATTGTTCCTTTGCATAGTGTTATGTCATAGACTCGAATCAGTTGGAGCTGTATGCATGACGCAGGTGATTTGATGGCAATTTTTATAACAAAAGTGCTAATCTGCCTAACTTCTAGCTGTTCTTACACTTAAGCCAGGTTCCTTTTGCCTCTAGGGGGAAAAAATAAAGAGTGGGATCTTCTTTACCCGGGCTTTTAAGATGTACTAATAGTAATTTTATGTATTTTTAGCTGTGTTTAGTGGTTGACATTATATTTAACACTGATATCTCCCTTTAGTACCCTAAAGAGAGAAAGACAGGATATAAATTAATTTTTTTCTGTTTACAAACAATATGTGTGCTTTGTGCTTTTTACCTTCAGGTCCAAGTATTTTTACTTATGGAACAGGAGCTCACAGCCGATGAAGATATCTCAAGGTAAAGTCACTGTGATTGGCTCATTCTTGTTTGCAAAGTAAGTTAAATGCTATCGAATGATATTCTGATACGTTTTACAAAAAGTTTACTTTATGCTAAACGAATGGAAAAAACTTTTCCATCCAGACTGGATAACCTAATCCAGGGGTAGGCAACCTTGGCTCTTTTATGACTCATGGACTTCAACTCCTAGAATTCCTGAGCCTACCCCTGACCTAATCTGTACGAATAATAAACTACAATAAAAGAAGTCGTTCATCCCATTTACACATTTATTCAACCAAACCCGAGGCCTCTTGTCACAAACATCAGCTTATTTTTAGCCAAGGACCCCGTATTACAAAATGATGAAGAAAAGCTAATAAATTGAAATGCACTTTTATTAGAATTGTTTGTAATTTTTGATAAGATTGTAAAAAGCAAGGATAAAGCCAGCTATGTGATGGGGTCTCTTTTTTCCATCTGGTTTAAAACACAATTCTGCAGATTGCTCGCATGGTTGATCCATAGCCATACTGAATGTCTGAACATTAGCAGTTTTGTCAGGGTTTGTACTTGTTTGCCCTCTTGCCTTTCTTCCCCAGAAATAGAAATAGTCATGAAACCAACACAAACACCTATTCCAAATACAATTTATGGGTCTATTTTGCATTTTCATAAGAATTTGGGAGTAATTCCTCCCATTTCCTATCACTGAGCCATTTTGTATTTTGATTCATTTTGCTTGGCTCCCATTTGGTGGAGGATTTTCTTTAGCATCCAAAACTTTGTCTGCAACTTGCTGCTGCTTCCACCACTCATATAGTTTTGAACAAATTAGTAGACAATTACCCCTTTGGTTTGTGTTTTATGATTTTTAAACAGGTGGTTAGCCGAGATGCTTGTCTTAAACTATTTAATTGAGCCGGCATTTCTTTATTCATTTGCTCCCTTCTCGTTGTATTAATTCGTAAGTTCATCTGCCTTGCCCAATGGTAACATTTCTTTATTTTGTGAACTCCTTTCCCATATGTTCAACTGTAAGTGATATACCAAAATTCATTTATCACTAGTATTAAGGCTCATTTACCTAAAGGAAAGTTCAAATATAACATAAGACAGTTTTTTTGAAGGAAAATAGTGTTATGATGGAAGGTCAGTATACATTTGTAAAGCACACCTGCCGCTTTTATATATTAATTTCATTTGGTTACAGAACTTCAGGTCCATCTGTTGCTGGGCTAGAAACAACATACACAGGAGGCAATGGGTTTTCTACATCATACAATAGTCAAAGATGGTTGAACCTTTATTTGTCAGCTTGTAAATTTCTGGATTTGGCCCTTGCTCTACCCTCTGATAATCTTCCTCAGTTTCAGATGTAAGTAAAATTAAGAAATGCTAGAAATATATTTGATGGGAGAAAACTGTACTAAAAGGGATGCTGTTGATTTGTTGGTTGGTTGGTTTTTTTGGTGCAGTCATAAAAGCTATCTTCTGCCTTCTAAAGATGTCCTCTTTTTCTGTGAAGTAATGTTAAAAAAATAATTCCCAATAGTTAGAAGGCAAATTTCAAATGAATGTTAGAAAAAAAAAATCCAATAGTAAAATTCCCAATAGTAAATAACTGCAACCAGTTATTGGGATAACTGGTGCACATCCCTTCATTTACTGTGTTCAAACAGAGGCTTGACAGCTATCATTGGGGATCCTTTAATTTGGATTTCTTCACAGAGAAGGGGATTACACGTAGTGGCCTAATTGTTCCCTTCCAATTCCATGATTGTATAAAGCCCCAAAAAGCACAGCTAGAGATACTTTTGAAACAAAACCTTCCCTGTCACCATCGGCTTTATTGCCATTTCACAAGAGGTACAAAACATCGCCTTGAAAAATAGCAGATCTTCAGATCTGATCAAAGTTTTTACTGTATTAGTTAGAGCATTGTGTGTTTTCTCTGCATGTTAATGTCCTGGGCATCAATATAAGCCTAGATATAGCCCTGGATATGAATACTTCTAGGAATGCAGAAGGAGGGATTCTTTCCAAATCTTTCTTGATGAATATGCAAAGTAGTTCAGAAGGGAATTATTCTCTTAACAGGTACCGGTGGGCCTTTATTCCAGAAGCATCGGACGATTCTGGGTTGGAGGTGCGAAGACAAGGCACCCACCAGAGGGAATTCAAACCATACGTTGTGCGATTAGCAAAGCTGTTACGAAAAAGGGCAAAGGTATTCCATTTTTTTTTAAAAAAAATTGGCTCAGGTACTAAACAGTGGGTAAATTATAACTGCCGTTCAGATTCTAGGGAAACCTTAGAAAACCGGAATTTACATCCATGTGCACCAACAAGACCGTTCTTCCTCTTTACCGGCAGCCTGAGTTATTGCAGGGAGACCTATAAAGGGTCAGGATCATTCAGGGCCGTGTGTGCTTTTTAAGCCTTGCCGTATTGACTGTTGCACTGCAGAACTTCATTTTTCTCCCCCCATCGTTTGGTACATTAAAATGAGAGGAACCAGTTTAACTGAACGATTCAGTGCTCTCAGTTGGAATGATTTGCTTTCTAACAAATAGACAAGTAAACACCGCTGACTTTGATGAGAAGGTTTAGTTAAAGATGTTTCATTATCTTTGAGTCGGTAATGTCGGTACTTGTGGGTTTGGTGGCTGGAGGAAATGTGCAGATGTTGAACTTGGAAAAAAAAGTATCAAGCTTGGTCCTGATGCTTGTCTTGCTGCTTGCAGAAAAACCCAGAGGAAGACAGCTCAGGGAGAATTCTGAACTGGGAACCCGGTCACTTGCTCCTGACCCTTTGCGCTGTCCGCAGCATTGAACAGCTCCTCCCCTTCTTCCATGTCCTGAGCCAAGTCTTCAACAGCAAAGTCACCAGCAGGAGCATTGGCCATTCAGGGAGCCCCATGCTTTACCCAAACTCTTTTCCCAACAAAGACATCAAAATGGAGAACCCAAAGACATTCTCTAGCAAAGTGAGACAAAAAATTGAAGAAATGGTTGAGAAGGACTTTTTGGAAGGGGTCATCAAGACATGAAATGTAAAGGGCAGAATATTTTATCTTATGTAACATTCGAACGAAACTACTCCATCCTTCCACGTAATTTCCTTTTTCATACTTTGTACGTAATGTATACTTCAGGATGTATTTAATTTAAATACTTGTAAATAAGTTCTGGATGTGGCCTGAATCAAGTTGAAATATCACTGGCACATATTGATTATGGTGCCTAATATTTATGGTACATTTTGTTTTTGTCATCTTGAGGTCTGTCTTTAAGAAATCTTACAATAAAGTTGCACATTTTTCTAGTTGTATGTCTTTCTATGCACCTGGACTGCTGCACCGGACCGACCTTCCAAACATGGAATGAATGAGTAGTTTGTATATATCAGTACTTGGATGAAGGCACTAATCATCAAGATGATGTTCTTTTTACTAAATTATCTCCACAATGCTGGGTTCCGGGTTCACAAGTAAATAAGTGAGACATGGCGAACATCTTCAAGGAGTCACCCAAAACAGTTGAGTGCTTGTATGGAATATTGTTTCTCTGGGAGAGTTTGGGATGCTACACTCCTTTATAACTTACAGCAAATAAGCTTTTTGGCTGTAACTTTCTGGTTGTACATGGTGATAATTGAAGTCTACTCTTAACATGGTACACATTTACTCCAGCAGGCACTTTTCCAACTGGCTTAAACTGAAAGTCCTGTCATTCCCAGCCAGTCAGTCCTCATTTTGCCTAGGGATTATAGGAACCTGAATCCAACTGTAAGATTGTCATGACTGCAATTTTCTGAAAAGCTGAAATTTCAAAGACAGGAAGTAGAAAACTCCTAGTGATTATTTTTTTACAATAATAAATGTTGAGTATGTTTCAGCTAGTAAAGGTTTTATATGACAAAATTTCATGATTCAGATCCAAGCATGACATTTCATCAAACAGCCTTGGGTGGGTCTCCAAATCCACCAGCTAAATGGTAGACAGCCAAGCTGACTTCATGGGCAAGTTTATCTGCGTTCTCCTAAAGAGAAAAATATGAAACTAAAGTAAATATAAAATAAACTTAGCTAGGGGGAACATTTAAATGTAATTCAGATTTTTCTGAAAGAATCTTGTTTTGCTCACTCATTCAGAAACCACACATGCCACAGTCTCTCATTTTAGTGTTCATCACTATTACGGAGTTGGAGCCAATTTTAAATTTGTGCTGCAGTGAAGAAAATCTAAATAACTCATCATCCTGGGAGACATCCCACTATGAAGAGCAGATTTTTTAAAAAGCTCTTTTAAATCAAATATGAAGCTCTGAAGAGAAGCGTTAAATAACCTATGTCCCATCTGCTGCTTACATTTATTCCATGTTTGTGTTTTTTTACAAAATGTACTTAAATAGGACGATATCCTTCAGAAAAGTAAATGGAGAGTGTAATTAAGGACAGGTTCCTTTTTTTTAGAAATGTCCATATTATGCTTCATTTCAGTTTTCTGCAATTGTTCGACTTAGAAAAACAGATGAATTCAAATTTCTCTGCGGACTCCCAATCCCTACTTTTTTCCATCAAAAAAGCTGCTAAAAACATAGCAGCACGAAAATACTTCAGAAAACCAAGGAAAGGAAAATAAAGATGACTCTGAGCAAGCAACAGAACCATCTTCATTTCTCTTCTCCCCAATAAACTCAAGAAAAAAATAGGAAGGAGGCTGGTAAAACCTCAAGAGGACTATGTACTGTTGCTTGCATACTTACAGATTATAGCAATTCACTTAGTTTGAAAATGTTACTGACAGAAAAGGACTCCCCTGTATGCTCTCGAAATTCTTGCCAACTTACTACACAGAGACTCTAAATCGAGTGATCAACCTTGGCCATTTTAAAACTTGTGGACTTCCAACTCCCAGAATTCCCCAGCCACCCATGCTGGCTAGAGAATTCTGGGAGTTGAAGTCCACAAGTCTTAAAAGTTGCCAAGGTTGGACATCCCTGCTCTAAATGAAACCCATCCATTCTGACCTGGGAGTCAGCTTCGGCATAGACTCTGACTATGTCCTCTGTTCCAGATGGACGAACAAATGCCCGAGCCAATTTAAACTTCTCAGTCAGATGGTCGATTTTTTCTTGCAGCCCCGGAGGTGCAATTGCTCGTCTTTCAGCATCTGTCGTGCTGATGACTCGCCTATCGGCAACCTGCACGTCAAGAGAAAAACAAGTAACATAGTCTAACCTGCTAAAATTGCAACTGGTTGTATCAAGTCTCCAATGAGGAAAAACCAGGAAGAGAATTTAAGATCCAAATCTGAGGGTTGCTATGAGCTTTTAATACAGGGGTGTCAAACTGCCGGCCCACGGGCCGGATGCATCATGCCGAAACTATGCCCACCACAGCGCTGACAATGGGGAAAAAGTCATGACACGTCATGTGACGTGGCGAGTTTGACACCCCTGTTTTAATGAGAGATTCTATGATGCTAGCTCTAAAAATGTAAAAGAAATTTATTAAGATTGGTTTAGCCCTGCAAGATTTTTATCATTTAAAGGTACTCATTATTCAAGTGCTTCGACGTGATAAAACCACAGTAGACTCTGTCTATTTCTTTTGGCCATCACACTGTCTACTAGATTGCTGAGATGACTAAGATATTCAGAGGACTTATTGGTTCAACTTCTCATCTCTTATAGGAAATGTACCACGGCTTTTATTTCCTTTCCTCCCTGCAACTGCAGCTGACGTTACTCATTTTTTCCCCCTCTGGTTTTTACATCTCTGGATCACTTCTATCCAGGAAAAAAAAGGGGTTTTTTTGCACAGATGGTTACAACCCACTTAATTCTGGTTCCCAGCTAACCTTCACTTTGAGCTGTCGATTTGGAAGATCCGTGTACAGAGCATCCCACTGTGCAATTGTGAGGTTCTTCAGCACCAAGATGGCTTCAATCACAAGCATGTCGGAGAGAGCATCACCAACCGTCTAGAGCATAAGAAAAGGAAAGGAAAGAAAAGGAAAGAAAAACAAATCTCTTCCACACCTGGATAACTCAAAATCTCTCATACAGATACTTCATAAAACATTACGGATTCTAACCCTGGGTCCTACCTTCTGATTTCATTGTTCTCCAAGCACTAATTGCAGGATCTTGCTTTGCAGATGAGTTAAACTGGTAGTAAAATTGACTCAGATTATGGTAGTAAAATTGACTCAGATTATGGTAAGAATAAGCAATGTAAGGAGCTTTTGCCTCTACATCAAAATGATACTACAGAAAGCAATTTTTTATTCTTTCCCAATTTGTTTTGTTTTTTAACTGATTACTAAACTCTGCTTTGCTTATTGTTCACAAAAAGCTTTTGTTTGAATGAACCTAAATGCTAAATGCTAAAAAGCTAAATGCTTCTGAGACTAAAATCCACACAAAAGCCTTTTAGATGCTGGCTTTTCACGATCACCAAAGTATAATCATGTTCCCATATTTGCTTCTCCCACTTCTGCTTCTGCTGAATCGGGAACCAACACCTGAAAACATAGTTGCTCTTTCAGTCAGTAGAGCAGAATAGAGATTATGTCAGCTAAGTGATTCAAACCACACCAGTACAGAAAAATAGCTACGGAGCTATTACAGATAATTTCCAACTCTTACTGCTTAGGGGAAAAAAGAAGCCTACTACCTATGGGATCTTACACTATTTAAAAGATACACCCTACTATTCTCTCTCAGTTTTGCAGTATCATAAAAGCCTTGCAGATTCTCCCAATAATCTTCAACTGCATGGGATCACTAAGAATTTTAAAAACTAAGGCTACACTTATATAAGGCATCCCAACTAAGGACAGTCATACTGGAACAAAATCAGGTTTTGTACTCGTTTTAAATTACACCTTTAAATGGTGACTCCTTATTTACTGATTTGAAATGGTATATACTTTTGAGAATTTTAACTGATTTAGAACAAAAAGAAGAACAGTATATACTCAGTGACTCAGATAGAGCCTAGATTGTTAATTTTCTTCAAAATACCTCCATTGTGCCCTTTTCAAGACAAATATTTGGAAAGCTTCGAACTTCTTTAGATAAACTTCTTTAGCTTTGCTGATTTAATAAGCTAAGCAGGATCTTTCCTGGGTGCATATCTGAGAAGACAAGGAAAACAAACCCGCATCTGGGAAGAGGACAATGGGAAATCACTTCTGTATTTTTTACCCATGAAACTCAATGAATAGATAAGGTGTGCAAATAGGAGCCAAGTTTTATTTCAAGACAACTACAGACAAGTTTCTTTAGTAATACACCAACACTCCTACCTGATTTATCAGATCAATTGTGTTTTCAAGCATCTTTGCAGCCTCCCTTTTTTGGACATCTCGTTCTTCTTTTGCCTGGTATCTTATCTTATCCTCTGCGGCTTTACTAAACAATACCTTGAAAGAAAAACACAGAGGAATATCAACAGAAGAAAAAACGGGAGAGAAGCACAATCAACATTCTCTTACCCCACCCCTTACACTCAGAAAGAGATGCTTTTATCAGTTTAAATTTAAACTCTTGTTGACAAGCTCTAAACTTCTTTGTGTCAACCAATACATACTTACTGTGCCGTGACCGTTTGCTTCAAAATAAATGCCAATATCAAATTCCTGGGCCTTGTGATGCAAATGTTTCACTCCTGTTTTGGCACAGTGAACAGGCACCTAAGAAAGAGAGATCAAATATGCTGAGTGTATAATTCTGCACTACAAGCAACGTAATCTTTGAAATGTTGGAACATGCAAAGTCAGCGTTCCCTTTGAGGGGAGAAGGCTCAGAAGAGGAATGCCTGACCAATGACAAGAAGTGCATTACACCAGTGGCACCGATCACCAACAAAAGAAGCCTGGGGGGATTCACACACGGCATCATTCATTCATTCAATTTCTATTTATTTCAATTTCTATAGTCGTCCATCTCAACCAATGACTCTAGGTAGCTTACAATTTCCAAAACTATTAAAACAACAAAAAGCATTTATAAGAACGATAAAAACTTCCGAAAGAAATATACACTGCAGCTGAGATAGTTCACCAGTTAACCGTAAAACCAAGAAGTGGGGCCTTTAATACATTCAGGGTCCCAGTGTCAGGAACACAGCCAAGTTTTTAAAGCTTTAGGAAAGGCTAACAGGGTAAGGACCGAATGAAGGCAAATATACATGTCCCGGAATAATGTTGCAGGATCCAATCTGGGTTGGTCACCGGGACCAGAGAGATTTAGTTTTCCGAGCTTTCAAACTCCTGACGGAGCCCATCCTTAGGGGACTTCTCTCTAGCAGAGTGTGTTAAAAAGAAGTTCCTTAACAGGAGCTCTCTCTCTCGCTCTCTGGTAAGGGAGAAGTCCCCTGAGGACGGGCTCCAGCACGAGTCCCAAAGCTCAGAAGACTAAACCTCTGGTCCCAGTGACTGACCCAGATTGGATCCTGCAGGATTAGGATCATTCTAATCTCCGTGGGGAGGATTTTCCACAGAGCAGGGGCTACTGCAGAAAAGGCCCGTCTTCTAGTCTACTGTTTCCCAAACTTGACAATTTAAGGCATGAGGACTTCAACTCCCAGAATTCCACAGCCAGCAACGCTGGCTGTGGAATTCTGGGAGTTGAAGTCCTCATGCCTTAAAATTGTCAGGTTTGGGAACCACTGTTCTAGTCCCCGCCAGCTGATACTTTTTGGCTGACAGGATAGGCAGCATGCCCGGCCTGCACAATTGAACTGGGGTAGATCAAGATCTATCAGAAATACTTGCACAGTAAGGAAAGCATGGCTAATGCTAACCTTGATTAGGTTTGCAGGCGTATAGCCCTCTGCATGAATCCAAGCCATTTGGCTAGTTAACAATGCTATAACCAGTTTAAGTGTGTTGTATAAATGCAGCCAGAGAACTTTAGAAAAATACCCAACAGAAAGAGAGGGGGCTTCTGCTATCCCAGTTAAGTAATCAAATAAAACAAAATGCAACTGATTTTCTGGTAAGTAATTGCCTCCAAGAAACGGCATTCACGTTGTGCTGCCTTCCCATCAAGGAACAAGTCATGCCTTTGCTCCCAATTCTCAGGTACTCAAAAGTGTGTGAATAAAAAAATGGAAGCGAGTTTTGGAATTTTTTTCCTAAAACTTTTCATGCTTTGCCACAAAACTCCAAATTTTCAGAAAGCAGCACACGTAAGGATCATACATTACAGACAGGGTTGATTTTTTTTTAAGTGATATTCATGAAATCCAGAGTATTTGGAATATATAAGACAGGGGTAGGCAACCTTGGCTCTTTTATGACTTGTGGACTTCAACACCCAGAATTCCTGAACCAGCCATGCTGACTCAGGAATTCTGGGAGTTGAAGTCCACCAGTCATAAAAGAGCCAAGGTTCCCTACCCCTGACATGGAGGGGGGAATAACATGATTTCAATGTTTTAATTCTTTTTTTAAAAAAAAGCAGTCTAGCTTTCTCCAACCTGCTGTCTTCCAGATGTATTGCAAAGCATCACTGTCAACCCCAGGCTACTAAGAGAAAAGCTGCAAGTCCAGCACATCTGGAAGCTAGCTTGTTGGGGTAAGCACTTCTAGTTTCTCTGTAGGTAGGCATTACACACAAAAAAACCCCCACATTTGTTGGAATTAGTAACCTCCCACCCTCTCTACCCCATGTTAAAAATGTTGATATTTTAGCCATGGTAATTTTGCTGGCTTGTTTAAGACTGGAAGAAGTCGACTTCATACCTTCATGGTTTGTTCCAGATAACCAGTAGAGCTTCCATTGGCATAAGCTGTTTGTATTACTGCAAAAGATAAGGTTTGCCCAGCCTGAAGAAGCAGAGAAAGGAACATTCCACAAACAAGACTCAACTTCACAAGAACTACATGGATTTTTTACCTTTGAAGTTTAAGAACTTAAATTTACAAAGAGATGGCAGTATTTTCTCTACTGACCTTAAAGATCAACAGCACTGCCCTCCCTTTTTGGGTGGAAGAACATGTTAACTATTAACCGAACCTACTTTTAAGATCAAGATTATGCAAAAAAAAAAAAAATGTTTATTAATAGTACAAGCTAGGTTTCAGAGCATATATTAGATTTATTTTTACAGTTAACATTATTTTTAGATTGTATAGTATAACTTTGATTTAACAAGGCCATCTGGAGAGGAAATGTGTCATTAAAGCTAACCACCTGTAATTGTATAACTTAATACCATCAATATTAGTGGTATCAGTTATGTCAATGGTGTGTACCACTTCAGAAAAAGTTTGACTATTATTTGGGAGTGAAGTCCATCCAATTTCCTCTGAATGAGGGTCTGTAAAACTAAGGTTTTACTGCAAGTTTCTGTGAATAAACCAGTCTAGGTTTATATGTAATTTTGGTTTACTGCAATTTATAAATCTGTTTTTAATCCATTGAGGAAATGCCCTATCTGACCCTATCAATAATTCTGCTGTGCTTAATTTTCACTGAAATCCAAGAAGCAGCCAATTGTTGTATTTTGCAAAATACAACACAGCTCCCATCCAAACAGTAGCATTATACTTTGGGGAACAATAATTTACTGTATTTTTCTTAAAATAAATTATCAATAATTCACTGTACTTTTCTCCAAAGGAATTATCTTATCTCTTTAAAAGAAAGATGACTATACAGCTATTATTATTATTGTGGGAATCTGTTTAGGAAAAAGAAATAATAATTTTTCATAATGGCATTTCATTTGCATATTCTTTCCACATAGAAGATATCTCAAATATACAAGTATTTGTGTTTACTGTACACCAGGAAAGATCTATTTGTTCATCATGGTAATGTAGAATAATGTTTTAACCAAAGGAAATCAATTACCTTTATCAGAAGTTCTTTAAGAAAAGTGCTGATTAGAGTTGCTATTTTATCTCCATCCAGAAGATGGAAATGGCCAGCAGAGTCTACATAGTAGTAAACAATTCGGTCAGCATCACCATCCAACGAGCAGCATCTCTCACCAGGATTCATTTGTAGTCCTAACAAGCAAAATAACAATGCAGAAGTTTTTGTTGGCAAGAATTTAAGCAGGGGTCCCCAACCCCTGGTCTGTGGACCAGTAACAGGCCACGGCATGCCAGCAACCGGTCCACACAAACAAGCAAAGCCCCATTCACGGGATGCAGGCAGCACACAAAACCACGCTCCCTCCAGTCCGCGGAAAAACCTCTCTCCATGGAACCGGTCCCTGGTGCCCAAAAGGTTGGGACCTCTGATTTAGAGAGTAAACGTCATGGGTTTTATATACTTCCAAAATAAACTGCCGAATTAAACCAAGAATGGGCAACATATGGTCCTTTAGATGACGTTCCGCATCCATATGCCCTAGCCAATATGGCCAATGCAAGCAGGTCGGGTTACAACCTAGCAACGTTTAGAGAAATGTTTATTGATCACCTTTGAGTTGTATAGATAGTTAGGCATAGATATTCTCTGCGGTAAAAAGTAACTTTTAAGTTTCCCCTTCTACCACAAATCTACCAAAGGGTCAGAATGTTAATAAAGGGGTGCAACTGATCTACTGAAGGAGTTCAGCTCCTTTGCATGCACAGAAAGGAACTTCTTCAGCAGGATGCATGAATGGAGCTGGTATTGTCAGGATTTTAGCTCCACTTCAGCATCCTGCCAAAGGAATTTAGCTCCCCTTGGCAGGCAGCTTTTTCAGTCAGCTCTAGAAACAAGGAGACCTCTTCAGCAGCAATTTGCAACTTTTCCAAACAGCTTCCCCACTGCCTTTCTGGGGAAGCCAACACAGAAGACTGCAAATGGTAATCACATGATCACCAGGCATTTGACCACCAATCATATATGCCAACAGGTTGCCAAGCACCCAAATCGCGATCATGTGACCATGGGATGGGGATACTAGGGTTTTATAAAGCAGTACTGATACTTCGTGTGATCTTGATTCTATGCCTCTGTTTATACAACCCAGGATTGTGTTAGCTTTTTTGGCTGTTGCTGCATACTGCTGACTCATTGTCATGTGATCATCCACTAGGACTCAGAGGTCCCTCTCACAGTTACTGTTTTTGAGCCAGGTCTCGCCTAATCTGTACTTGTACCTTTGACTTTTCCTGCATAAATGTAAAACTTTGCTTTTCTCCACATTAAAACTCATTCTGTTGGATAGAGTCCATTGTTTAAGTTTGTCAAGATCTTTTTTGATCCTGAGCTTGTCTTCTGGGGTATTGGCTATTCCTGTCAATTTAGTGTAATCTGCAAATTTGATGAGTTCCCCTTCTATTCCCTCATCTATTAATGAAGATATTGAAGAGTACTGGGTCTAAGACAGAGCCTTGTGGTACCCCACTGCTTATTTATTTATTTGTTTGTTATTAGATTTGTTTTCCACCTGTTTCTCTTTGAGGTGACTTTAGGTTTGGGGATAAATTTATTAAATATTTTTAAAAAGGCCTAGTCTTCTAGTGTCCTACCTACAGGAGGCTTTTGGTGAACTTTGACAAAATCAGCCCCACACATGTGGTTGAGTTTCCCTTCCCTTCCATCATTGGCCAAGTGGATTGCCAGGGTCTCTGAAAGATGGGGTTCCATTTCCTTGAGTTTTAGGGCTCCTATGCCATTTGCACAGTCAATCTTCAGTCCCCCACAGCCATCCCTCTGGGGAGCAGCCTGTAGAAAAAAAAACCCAAAGGGTAGCTCAGGAAAGAAGGGTGGGTAGACTCCAGCAGGTTTCAGGGAGACGAGACTTCCAACACCCTAGAGCAGGGGTAGGCAACCTCGGGCTGGCTCAGGAATTCTAGGAGTTGAAGTCCACGAGTCATAAAAGAGCCGAGGTTGCCTGCCCCTGCCCTATGGGGTCTGTCCTACCACTACAACTTGTTTTAATTACATTAGTTTCATTACATAGCTCATCAGAGGCTAAGAACATATTTTACAAAAATAACAAGTCCAGGCTAAAAATGTCATAAATGAATTTCAGTACTACAGCATTGGGCACTATAAATAAAAGGTGCAGGAGAGTCCACTGTGGCTTGTAAGATTATACATCTGCTTCAGCAAAAATACTTTACACATATTTAAAGGCAAATAGAGTCAAGAACAGCAAACTTTCCCAAGAAGGTTCTTCAGTAAGACAAAAAGTCCATTCTGATCCATTAGCTTATGCTTTGAGAGTGTTGATACCCTAGCTGGCTTTATAGCTATTCTTAAAAGGACTCTCTTCTAGGGAGAACATTTTTCACGAATTTTTAATAAATGCCCTTAAGAATCCAAGCCAGGTCTCCTCTGTAGGGAAGATGGTTCTTTTTACCTGCATTGTAAGCTCCAGAAAAGCCTTGGAGAGCTTTTGATAATAGCCTTCCACTGTTGGTGTTCCATAGGTGCCATGAGTGTTGTGACAACGGACCATATAGTGTAACTGTGGAGTTGTTACTAAGCCATAGTCTAGTAAGAGAGAAAGAGAGAGGAGTCAAGCATTCATTTACCTATAGCAACAGCACTTAGACTTATATACTGTCCCACAGTGTTTTACAGCCCTCTCTGGTCAGTTTACACTGTCAGCCTATGGCCCCCAACAATCTGGGTCCTCTTTTTACCGACCTCGGAAGGATGGAAGGCTGTGTCAACCTTGAGCTGGTCAGGATCGGACTCCTGCTGTGTGGGCAGAGTCAGCCTGCAATACTGCACTCTCACCACTGCGCCGCCAGGGCTCCTCATTTACCTGTGCAAAACTAAAGCCCTTTACCAGAAAAGGGAAGTGTAATCATCCAGATTTTGTGGAACTACCATTCCCAGTAGCCCCGTCCAAAAAATCAATTCTAAGGAATGCTGGGAGTTGTAGTTAACACATTAGCAGGGCTACAAGTTCCATTCCTGCCTCGTACTGAGTCAGGCTGCTGGCTAGGTGAGATCTGTATTATCTATTACAAGTGTGAATAGTTCTCCTGGGTTTCAATTAAGTCTTTTCCAGCTCTGGAGATTTCAAAGACTGAGTCAGAGACCTCCTGCATACAAAGCATAATTCTGCCCCCGAGTTCCAGACTTCCCAAACAGTTTCCTTACACCTACACAGACCAAACAGGAGAAATCTCAACATCAGGATAAGTAACCGAATGGCAATCAAAGAGCAAACGTACCCTGATATTGACCTCCGAGGACAGAGACACCATCCATTACTGATTGGGATAGCTCCTTGCTGCTTGGCCTGCAAGCAGCACACAGAAACAAACAAATGCTTTGTTAAAAATGCTACACCAAAGTACAAGCTAAAACACAAATACTTACCAAGTAAGATTTCTTTCTGCAAAGGGAAAGAATGTTGGCAGCTGAGCAACTCAAAGAGTTCTAGGCAGGTTTTTAATTAGGATCCACCGAAAAGGCCTTGGCATTTCTCACGGTGTTCCCAATGATTCATATGGCATCTATGTATATATTTTATACATCTGCTTCCCATCTTTCTTCTTCACAGCACTTTAGATGGCTTATGTGGGCTGGCAAAGAGTGACTGCCTTCACCCAAGTAGGTGTCTGCCAACAGACCTATACTCTCAGGTGCCATTGCTGAGAGAGGGTTAAAGCCAATTCTGAGCTGGATAAAAGATGCCCTTGGAAAACGCAATGACGATGGGGAAGGGAGGAACTGGCCTGTCCCTCTGCAAGGAATCATGCAGGCCACCACAGGGAAGCACAGAGCAACAAGCGGGTGCATTAAGAACCACTTGTTTCATGTACCACTCCACTTACTACAGATAGTCCCAAGGTTATAACAGAAATTGGGACTAGAATTTCCATTGCTAAATGATGTGGTCATAAAATAGGATATCACTTTAACAGTCCCAGCAGTCCCTTCATTAAACTTCTCTAGTTTAATGAAGAGAAGGACGAGGGGGGACATGATGGCAGTGTTCCAGTATCTCAGGGGCTGCCCCAAAGAAGAGGGAGTCAAGCTATTTTCCAAGGCGCCTGAAGGCAGGACAAGAAGCAACGGGTGGAAACTAATCAAGGAGAGAAGCAACCTAGAACTAAGGAGAAACTTCCTGACAGTTAGAACAATTAACCTGCCTCCAGAAGTTGTGAATATTCCTACACTGGAAGTTTTAAAGAAGAGACTGGACAGCCATTTGTCTGAAATGGTATAGGGTTCCCTGCAAAGGGTTGGACTAGAAGACCTCCAAACTCCCTTCCAACTATTCTATTCTATTCTATTCTATTCTATTCTATTCTATTCTATTCTATTCTATTCTATTCTATTCTATAGTATTCTATTCTATTCTATTCTATTCTATTCTATTCTATTATTATTCTATTCTATTATAGGAATTAAACTATACACATTCCCAGCTGCTTCTTATAAGCCAGTGGTTCTCAACCTTTCTAATGCCGCGACCCCATAATACAGTTCCCCATGTTGTGGTGACCCCCAACCACTTATACATCACTGGGTGCCAGGGGCGTGGCCAAAGAAAAGGGGGGAAAAATGATGGACAGCCTTGTTTGGCGACCCCCATGAAATGGTCGTTCGACCCCAAATGGGGTCCTGACCCACAGGTTGAGAACCACTGTTATAAGCAAAACCAACACAAAATAGACACATAAAAAAGGCATCAGGAAGCCATGGATGAATGCAGGCTATTACAGGTCTACACCACACTCTTCTCACTGTGCTGTGGAAGTAAAGTTGAAGGAGATGGATGTATTTAGTCTGCTTGTTGGCACCATAGTAACCATAGTCATCCAACATTTTCTGCAAGTCTCAGAAACGTCCAGGTGAATCTTTCATGTGAATTCATTTGATCCCAATGAACAGCCTGATGAACAATATATTGCCCTTTGACCTGAAAGATATGTATCGGCTTTCTGGCTTACCGAGTGTCTCTACCAATCACAATGAAGGCCTTGTTCTGAAGGTCCACTGCCTCTTTCTGGCCGATCTCAGTCAGGACACAGTGTAACTGGGGCTCTTCTGCATTAGCCAACAATGTGGCATGTTCTTCCCATGTAGGGGCCAACATTTCCCCTGAAGGATCAATCAGCTTCACGCCATTGTCTTCCTGGGGGAAGGCAGAAAATTAGCACTATCAAAGCTAATGGCATGTTTAGAAAAAAGATTTGGTTTCTCTGAAGCAAAGAAATATATTAAAAGTGTGTAAAGTTTCAAATTCAAAGTCTTTGGAACTCCAAACACTTGCTTCAAACTTAAAACAGAATGGACTATTTGGAATTTAAAATGGTTCGTGCCCATCTCTAAAAGATATAGTGTTGTAAATTGCCCAAGGAAAACTGTTTTGAAGTGCGACACCTTTATAATAAATAAATAAAAATAAAACATTAAATCAAGCGTACCAAAACTTGTAAGTGCTTTTTCAAAAAGAATGTCAAAAAAGGTAAAATGATTTAATCTTACTGAAAAGTCAGAGGGAAAAGTCAAAGCTCCTGTTCATGCTTATTTTGCAAAAAGCACCACTGAACTCAATGACTTATTTCAAAGTAAACATGCATAATATTTGTGTGGTAAATAATTGAACAGAGAAGACAGAGTGCATTATGAGAAAGTTCCAGGAAGTGCAAGTTATACCCAAACAATGAATCAATCAGATTTAACACGTAGCTTACACGTAACACTACAAGTAATTCTCAACTTACAACCACAATTGGGACCAGAATTCCAGTCATAAATCATTGTGATTATAAGCCCAGGCCCCCAAAATGACTGGACCCAATTTTTTGACTGTTTTTACAGTGGTCCTTAAGAAATAGTCATAAATCAAAATCACACATTTGTTAAAGGAACCACAGTCATTTAATCCATTCTCCCAAATGGGTGCTTTTGCCAGAAATCTGCAAAAAAAGTGACCACAGGATGATACACTCAGTTGTAAATTTGAGTCAACTGTCAAGCATCCAAAATGCACCAATATAGAATATTTGTAGCTCAGAGTTGAATTGTGTTCAATACCTAAAATGCAGCCATGTGACCAGGGGGAACATGGCATTTTATAATGGTGCTTGATGGGCCACAATCCCATTTTCTGAGGTCACTGTAACTTCAAATGGCTGTTCAATGGCTGACAGTAAGTCAAGGGTTACCTATATTCTAAAATTATGCTAATTAAAAAAATATTTTCCAGTTTAAACTAGGCATCTTAACTGTACAGAAAGTTAACAGTTAGTAGACATTGTTTTCAAGGCCCAAATAACCTTAGAACAAGAGCTCCTACACAAAAGCTGTTCTCCTCCTCTGAAATGTCCAGTTTCTTACTTCAGGGTTATGAGAGGCTGTAACCATCACACCAATAGCGGATTTGGTCTTCTTGGACCTCAGGACAGCCAGCAGTCCCATACGAAACATGACGTGGTCGAGGTTTCCTGCCTTGGAACGGAACCCAGCTGTTCCATATTGGAGGAAAAGTCCCAGAGGTTTAGCATGCAGTTTTGAGTATTTTGTGACTGCTTCGAAATCCATTTCTGTAGAGCGCACAAGAAATAACACTAACTTATTGCCACAAAGTTAGAGGTGGAGATCCTGCAAATCAAAATTGTGCTGTAAATTATTAGGAAAGAGAACTGAATTTCATTCACAATAGAATCTATTCCTTATGCTTTATAAAAAAAGTAGGTTGTGGTTTTTTTTACCAGTATTATTTGCCAAGATAATTATAAGACAAGACTTTAAAAAGCGCAGATGGCAGTACAAAGTGTTGCAACTTCATTATCCCGGTCTGTCAGGGGTTCTGAACCTTGGCAACTTTAAGACTTGTGGACTTCAACTCCCAGAATTCCTCAGCCAGCTTGCTGGGCTGAGGAATTATTGGGAGTTGAAGTCCACAAGTCTTAAAGTTGCCAAGGTTGAGAATCCCTGGAACTTCACAAGGACTTTGTTCCTTACCCCTGACAATCCCAGGTCGCCTCACTGCTTGGGCACCAAAGGGGAGAAGACCGAAACCGATCTTGGGGGATTAGTTACTTTCCTTTTCCATATCAGTCTTTTTCTGGATATCCAGGAAACTGCAAACTAGAGATTCAATTACAGGAGCCCATCGCAATTTCAATCACAACCACCTCCCACAATCAAAACTATGCTTTAAATGATTTGTTGGCAGAGTTCTAACACGCATGAGCCTCTGTGGGCAGGAAGCCTCCCCCATTTTTTGGAACGATCTACGACCGAAGCCACCCAAGCGACCGTGTTACCTGCAGCGCTCTGGAGCCTGGCAAAGAGACGGCGCCCACCTCTGAGGCGCCCTTCCGGGATCGGCCCAGAACACGTTTCCTTCTCGCCTTTCCCGCATGCACCAATCAGAGGGCCGAGCGTGCGGGGGCCCGAACGAAGCGTGTTGCAAAGCCCAAGCGCCGTTCCAGGGCAGAGTCCCTCCTCCGGCGGCCGGGGCTGGATTGCGTGGCGCTTCCTGGCCCACGTCCTTCATCTGCAGCCATGTGAGCTGGCCGGTCGGGTACGTGCTCCTCTGCAATCAAGCGCGTAGGTCGGCTCCGGGATTTGTACGACCAGCTCTGACAGAAATCTTAGGCGGAAGGTGGGTTATAGTGCCGAGCCAGAGGCTCTGCGTAGAATTTAAAAGCGCTTCTTGACGACCACATCTTTGGCCTGACCCTCCCCGATGGTGAAGACCAGGTCTCTCTCCCCTTTCATAGGTAGCCCTCGACTTACAACGGTTCTTTTAGTGACCGTTCAAAGTTACATCGGCACTGGAAAAAAAGTGACTTGTGACTGTTTTTCATAGTTATGATCTTTGCAGCATCCCCGTGATCATGTGATCATAATTCAGATGCTTGGCAACTGGTTCATACTCATGACCGTTGCTCCGTCCCAAGGTAACATGATCACCTTTTGCGACTTGCTGATAAGCAAAGTCAATGGGGAAGCCAGATACACTTAACAGCCGAGTTACTAGCAAAATGGGGCAAAACTCACTTAACTGTCAACAACAGAAATTTTGGGCTCAGTTATGGTCATAAGTCGAGGACTACCTGTGTTAGGTTAGATTGCTCCAACTAGAATGTCAGCAACAACTTCCTGAAAGAAATGAACTGATTATATGAACTGGAGGCGTGTGTAGCTGACGGTAATAGATGACCCTGAGATGGTGGCAAAGAGATGTAGGAGCTTTTTATTCTTTTCTGCCTTATGGTGGTTCACAGGACATTGTTCTGCAACTCAGATCTAGTAACTCTAGAAATGGGAGCTGCTTTATTACTATGTTTGGAGTTTTCCTAAATATCAGTCGGATTTGGTGTTGCATTATGCACGGAACTGAACAGAGGGCAAGCAAAGCTAAATGCAAGAGCGAGAAAGCGTTGGGGTCCTCCCTGAGATCCCGCCAAAGAGGACTTCAATTGGCCCGTCCCCTAGGAGGACCAGGGGAGCCCCTCTGCTTCCTTCCGTTTTGCGCCATCACGGCTAAGAAAGTCATGGAAAGTGAAAACATTTGTTCAACCAAATACTAAAAATAAATGTTAATTAAAATGTATTAGCCGCTCAGCCCCACTGGACTCAGGCTTAGCAGTCTGCAAGCATGGAACCATTAACACACGTGTACCCTGGAACAGTATAAGAAAATACTACCAAAGTATACATTGGCCCTGTGTTGCATTTTGCTGCTGCAATTCAAAAGACATTTCCAGAATTGTGAAAGTACTCATGGAATTTGCTTTTTTTCCTACAGAACAATAGTAGGACATTTCAAAAGCTGGACCATTGACCGGGCAAAATTATTCTTCTTTAGTTCTCCTGCACAGGATCCTCTCTTGGATATCTCTAAGAACAGGTAAGCAAACACCTCCTCCCGCCTTCCTGCTGGGGGTGGGGGGGAGGTGGCAAGAAGTTGCAAGTGCCAGTAAACCTGAGACGACAGATAAGTTGCCGTTGCCTGGTGGAAAACAGAGCAAGGGAGTGTGCGGATGGCCGAGGCGGTGCAGCAGAGCATGGCAAGGCTCGGAGTGGCTGCTGCTGGATGGGAGAGCAAAGCAAGATTGGTAAGAGGCATAAGCGCAGTGAGGCTGGGGGGGGGTAATTGTTGGCAGGGAGAGGGTGCATAAGTAGGAGAGACTTCGCTGACCTGTTTACAACCTTCCATGCCGGCTTCCCCATTAATTTTGCTTGTGGGAAGCTAGCTGAGAAAAATCATAATTTGTGAACATGTGATTTTGGACACTGCAACGGTCACATGAGCCAGGTGCCAAGTATCAGAGTTTGATCCCATGACAGCAAGGGTACTGGGACAGCTGGAACTTTTGAGGAATGATCGTAGCCCACCGCTTGTTCAGTACCGTCATAACTTCAAATGAACACTGGACTCAGTGGCTGTTACTATGACTACCTGTATCAATCTGAGGGCTTGCATCCATTTCTTTTGCCCTTTGGTTAGTATACCTTCCAAGCAGCCATTCTTTCTTTGGATCTCTTGAGCAGCCAGGAGGGCATCTTCGCTTCCACAATTTTGAAGGGCTTTTCCTATGTCTTGTCTTATTTCTTGTGTTTCTCCTTATTGTGGTACATTATGTCTCTGCTGGGACTTGATTTTACTCTGTACCGTCTCTTTTAACTCCTTACAACTAATGCCTAAATCTAAGATTACAGATAAAGAAACGTTTGTGATAGCAGCAAATATCTGTAGCTCGGGTGTAGGATTAGGGTGGGGGTTTGTTCTCCGACCTTGTGGGTTGGTTTCCAAATGTTTCCTTACCTAGCCTGCTAACGAAACATTCAGAAACCAACCCACAAGCTCGGAAAACAAACCCCCACCCTAATAAAGAAATGTTTCAGTTGAAAACAAAAATCAGGCTCTCCAAACTGTCTCAAGACTTTTTTTTTTTTTTTGAGACGATGCTAGCAAAAACTTTATTGATTTGATATCTCCTTTTTGTAGGTGACTGAAGCTGCATCTGTCAGGATGTCCAGCAATATAAAAGATAGTCTTGAGCTTCAAGTGGCGGAATTGGAAATGCTTTTGTCTATGTTTCCTAATAAAAGAGAAGTAACTCTTCAAGATGAAAATATTTTCCAGAATATTCAGAGGTACCTGAACAATACAACTGAAAATCTCCCGCCTAAAATTGAGTATTCAGTTGCTGTTCCTATAAATGAAACCAAGGTGAGACCATTTGCTTTCACTGGTTATTATTATTGAACAGTTTCAATTGTACTTCAGTTTACTAAACATCTGAGAGTCAGTCTCAATAAAATTACTAATTTTAGCCCAATAGGCATAATGCCTATTTGGTTGGATTTTGCCTTAGTCGGGGTTTTTTTTGTCAGCTATAGATTAAATTATAGTACTGCATTTAGAGATTAAATAAATGATTATAATACAATATCCTGTCTGCAGTGGTGTTGAAGATGTCCCTGTAGATCAGCGGTTCTCAACCTGTGGGTCGTGACCCCATTTGGGGTCGAACAACCATTTCACGGGGGTCGCCAAACAACGCGATCTGCCATTTTTTTTCCTCAGCTGGCGGCACCGCGCATGCGTGCCGCGCCGCGCATGCGCGCCGTGCATGGGGGTGGGCCGCGCACTGCACATGGGGCCGCCGCCGCACATGCGCGGCGCATCCTTATGACTGGGGTCGCCGGTATAAAAAGGTTGAGAACCACTGCTGTAGATGGCCTAAAAGCTTTTTCAGTTAACAATGCAGCTTCACTGGGCATATTTTTACAGACTTCTTTTGGATATCTTTTTTTTAATTTGTATATCTGGGACCCCAAGATAGTCGCCTTCTACATGTTTATTGAAGAATTTTGTTCCATTTCTGAAGCGTTTTCTTCTACTTTAAATCTTGAGCTGTGATCTATGATCTAGAACAGCTTCTCTAGATAAATGAAGGGAGCCTATTCAATGCAGAAATCTCAGTTAAAGCATCCTGATTATCCAGTCTTTACTTGAACATATCTATTTTTGTTGTTGCTCCACTAATAACCACGAGATTCAGTTAACTACAGCAACTGGGACTGCGGAGATTGCTATGCTAAGTGATGCAGTCGCTCTTTATGGACAGTATTGCTTAGTGATGGGAATTCCAGTCCCGGTTGCCAAGGATTACTTGTGTCAGGGATTCAGGAACTTGTACGTTATATCAGCTCTCTGTGTTACGCAGTTATCTTAATTTGTAAATAACCATACTTAGAGCTCTGTAGTATGAGGGCATACATAAAGAGACTGAGTGATGGCTGTATATAGAATTGTTTGGTATACTTTTGTTCTTGTGTATGCAGATGTACTGTATGCAGATTAGTAAAAAATATCCTTTATGACATATAGAATATACAGAATATTTCTGGGAAGGGAATAATTATTTTTTTATGTTTTTATGCTTTAGGTTTTGCTGAAATAAAAAAAACTTGCATAAGTATATTGTAGTTGGATTCCTGTATTTCCTTTAGCATACAGTTTTTCACAGAAAAATTGTTCAAGTACAAAATAACTCATTATGTTATTTGCCTCCCCCTCTTTTTTTTTTTTTAGGCCATTGTAGATTTGCAGGTGGAATTGCCTCACAGTTACCCCTACGTGACACCACAACTTTTTGCGAGATCAGATGCACTAGACAGGCAACAACAGTTGCAGCTCAATAAAGATCTTACATCTTACATTGCTTCTTTGGAGCCTGGAGAACTTTGTATATGTGCAGCTGTTCGGTGGCTACAGGATAGCAGTACATTCGAAGTACAAAATAGTGAAGTTTGTGAAAGAACAACAAGGAAAGAAATAGCCAAAGCACACTTTAAACGCATGTGGATTTACAGCCATCACATATACCGACAAGAATTGAGGAAAAAGATTTTTGAATATGCAAAGAAATTAAATCTGACTGGCTTCTGTCTAACTGGCAAGCCTGGGGTGATTTGTGTGGAGGGCACAAAAGAAAACTGTGAAGAGTTTTGGCGTATTATTAGATATCCTAATTGGAAGCACATTTCCTGCAAGCATCTTGAGACTGGAGAAACAGAAGGAAATGGGGAAAGTTTTCGTCTCTTTCAGACCTTTGAAGATTTACAGTTTCAAGCTCATGGTGATTATGGATTAAGAAATGACTATCATATGGACCTTGGTCAATTCCTAGAATTTCTTAAGGTTCATCAAAGTGAGCACATATTTCAGATCTTGTTTGGCGTTGAAGGAAAAATTCCTGACACTTAGCACAAGAACAAATGTGCTAGGAGGACGGTTCTCAGTTATATTGGTATGAAATCAAGGAGGACTGCTGTGATTATACTGTATAATATGATAAAATAAAATACAGCCTTTATATATTTCAAAATGCCTACATCTCTGGAGGACAAGTAATAAGCAGTAGGGCTGAGCAACCCTTTTGAAAAAAATGCTTTGCAACATGTAATATGTACTTGTCTTCAAATCCATAAAGCAGACATCATATCAATTATTTGGGCTTGTATCGCCACCTATAAACTGCTTCCAGATGGTTCTCTGTTTATCTTTATAAGCAGAGAACCCAACTTATTCTAAGAGAGCCTCCTTCTGTTGCTAAGTACATCTTTTAAAGTATGTCGATGAAGATTCTCAGGCATCCAGGTAGAGTTGTCTGGAAGTTGAGTCACGGCATCTGGACTTTTCTTTTTTTTTGGTTTGAAACATTTCACTGCTTATCCAAGTACAAGTACAGTAGACCAGAGGTTCCCAATCCCTGGTCCATGGACCGGTACCAGGCCACGGCATGCCAGCAACCAGTCCACACAAACAAGCAAAGCCCCATCTGTGGGATGCAGGCAGCACACAAAACCACACACCCTCCGGTCTGCAGAAAAACCTCTCTCCATGGAACTGGTCTCTGGTGGCCAAAAGGTTGGGGACCTTTGCAGTAGACTGAAGAAGCTACTTGGAAAAGCAGCAAAACATTTCAAAACAAAAAAGTTCAGTTGCCATGACTCAACTTCCAGACATCTTTTAAAGAAGTAGCACAACCCTAACAAGTATATTAACACCTCATTCCTATGTTGCGCATTATGAAAGACCGAGGCAGTTCAGCATTTTAAAAAGAAACCACCTTGTACTGCAGGTGCACCTGCTGGGGTTTGCAAGTAGTATTGGGTCACTACAACGGAACAAAATTTCTGGAGAGCTATGGGCCTGAGACTATCACAGATTATCCTGAAATTCCAAAATCTCTGGTATTCCCCATCTCCCCCTTAGCTTTTTTTACCATTTTCCATGTAATTCTGCTTCAGCTGTGACTCGCAGAAACGTTAAAACATGCCTTCTGAGTCAGGAGTAACCTGGTAGATTTTTAAAAAGGGAGATTGGCACCACAAACGTGAATCTAACTCCCTCACACTGAACAGAGTAGGAAGGAACTTCTAGGAATTTCCTTCAAATGCACTAGGATGGGAGTGAATTACTGCCTTTTCTATATAAAGCCTTAAAATGGAATCATCACCATTCAACACCAAACTGTAAAATGGCCAGTAGGATTATTTCATGGTCAAGAATTTTGTACTTTTGAATTCCACTGAGAGGAAGGGGAGGGGGGATCTCGGTGCAAAAGTTATCAATGACAGAAAAGGTTCACCAAATGACACTGCTCATTGATGTACAAGCGACAACCATAGATCAAGTAGACATAGAATAGTCTTGAGAGGGCACCGTTAAACATATCTGAAAATCTCCCACAAAGGTACGCTAACAGGCAAGTTGGCGAACGAAGGGAGAAATTACAGTAGCCCTGATAAATTAAACATCCCCAACCATGCTTTAAGTAATCATACTGATACATGGTTTATCACAGTATTGCTTCATCTGAATTTAATGGCAAAACTAGTTAACAGAACCACCATTTTGTACAGATGTCAACACTTATGAATTTTACTGAATTTTCCTCCTGCAGTAAGTGCTGCCTAGCAGGACCAAAGAAGGAGGAAATTATTATATCCAAATTATTTTCATTTGTTTATAGATTTATAATTGTACCTTAAAGTGAAAAGAACATTAACATTTCTAATCCCAACCCCACAGGTTTAAAACACGCTGCTGTTAAAAACGGAGTTCTGAGTTAACAAAAGACAGAAATCAACCCTTTTCTGGAGTGCTCCGTTGTTACAGCGTTGTGGTCTCTGGTTAAACTTTTCTTGTCTGTATTTTCATTGCTTTTTCGGGCCAAACGTAAGAGTCTGCCAGAAAGCTTTCATAGTCAGTGTTGTACATCTGAGACCTGATGAATGCTTCCTTGTCTTCTGGTTCAGGGTAGAAAGTTGCCGTCTTGTTTTTGTAGGCTAGCTCTGCAATCTACGAAAGCAAGACAAATCCCTCATGGTTAGAATTCCTAGAGGCCTGAGCAGCAGCAGAATGCTAAATGGGGAAACTTCAAAATTTAAAAACCAGGTATCGGATTCCCATCGCAATAAATCTGTGTTGTGTCCAAGAAAAGATAAACATTCCTGGGCATCGTTCCCTTTGAAAGGAATTGTTACAAACTGTAGCAGTCCTAAACTGTTAATCCACATCATCTTCATTACGCTGAAGGTTTTCCAACTGGGAGCGAAAGCTTTCAGCAGTTCCAAGAAGATTCCCCACCCATTTGCGCTCTGATTCAGGTGACCCTGAGGGTACAGATAAAATGGCCTCAATAGCTCTCAAAGAGAGTGCTAATGACCAGATGACTACAAAGAAATACAATCCTTCCATGCCCCCCCCCCATCCTTCCATTCCCCGCCACCATTATCCTGCCAGAACTGATAAAGCTTCTTGGATGAGAAGCAAAACATTTTTAAGGAAAAAGCATTTCTTCCTCAAGAAAAAACATAATCCAGTTGCTTTAGGGCAGTGGTTCTCAACCTGTGGGTCGGGATCCAATTTGGGGTCGAACGACCATTTCACGGGGGTCGCCAAACAACGCAGTCTGCCATTTTCTTTTCCCCTTTTCCTTAGCTGTGCTACTCCCTTTTATTCTATTGGCTTTTGAAAGCCAATAGAATAGACTCTCTTGAATAGAGTCTAATTCTATTGGCTTTCAAAAGCCAATAGGAATTGTCCAGGCTGTCTCTGCCCTGCTGAGCCCGCCAAAAGCCCCATTCTGCAAACGGTGCTGCACCAGTTGAGTAGTCCTCGACTTACGACTGGTTGAGTAGCCCTTGACTTACGACCGGTTGGGGGGGTCGCAGCATTAAAAAGGTTGAGAACCACTGCTTTAGGGGGAAAAAAGCATTCAGATAAGAGCACTTCATTCTAAAATATTCAAGTTAGAGAGACATTTTGGATTCATTGCAATAAAGGGCCAATTCACCAAGCACATTCAGCTCTTTAGGACAGAAATATGTCATGATTGGCATATTTAATCCTGCCATCCTGCCTTTCTCAGATATTGTTTCCCATTCTAACTCCCAAATAATATTTACAGGACTGCCGCTTAAGTGATCTTACAGTGTAAACTTCACCACATTCGGTGCATGTAGATCAGGGGTCCCCAACCTCCGGGCCGTGGCCCACTGTGGAACTGGGCCACATGAGCGGCAGTCCCTTGTGCTTGCCCATAAAGTTCCCTTCACACAAGTGGCTTGCACGAATGGAGCTGCGCGCACTTCTGCATGCCTATCCACCACTCACAGGCAACTATCCTCTCCCCTCCGCCGGACTGCCAAGCCAGAAAGTTGGGACCACTGATGGAGATGAATGCAACCTTACACTTAATATTCCAAATAGAGTGTATATTTAATTTTCCGGATCTTCTTCAGTGGAAACTGCACATATATTCAATACAATTTGTATATAGTACAGGTAGTCATTTTTTAGTAACCACCAGTCATTCTTTAGTAATGATCAGCAACCCGATCATTAAGCAATTGAAACTGTGACTGTGGTTATGACCAGCTTTCCTTTGCTTTGCAAAGTTCATAAATGCGAGGATAGCCATAAAGTTATTTTTCATCACACTGTAACTGTGATGCTAAATGAGGCAGTCACTAAATGAGGCTACCTGTATTATGTTTACATGCAGAGTCAAAGCCTTGGATGTGTACACTGAAATATAACAAGCTTACATCCTGATGTAGGTGAGGTGAATTTAAATGTTAGGGTGTGAGGTAGTAATAAAAGTTTATGTTCATTAAATTAAGCAGGACTTATTTAAATATAATTTGCATCTGGATCCAACCTATAATGTATGAATTCATCCTTACAGCTCTGCTATAGGTATATTTGCTGAAAGTAAGTCACACTAATTTTTATTGGAACTTACTTTGAAATAAATATATTTAGTTATTACATTACTATATAAGATCTAGATTTTTCCTTAAAAAAGAGGGAGGTGAAGTTAAAGTATTTTTTAAGGTGCTAAAAATAACTTTTTACTTCACCTTGCAATTGTGTATGAAAGGACCACTTCTCTAGATAATTGTATTCCAGATAACACTCTTTTTTGTCCTACTTGAAGAAAGAACTTTGGATTCCATAAATCGGATCTCTCACTTTTTTTTTTTTATTTTTTAGTTACTGCTAAGCATAACAGGAAACTCTAATGGATTTCTCCAGTCAACCTGAGCTTTGTAAAATACTATCTTAGAAATGACAGGACAGAATGCATTTTGCAAAATTATTCTGGAAAGTCTTACAAATTCAATGTATTTCATTTAAATGAATTTAAAGAGATCTGATAAATAAAACTCCTTTAGAAAAAAACATTGACTCCTGTCAACGTTGCAAACTTTACTCTGCAACTCAAATAATTAAATTTTGTTGTTCTTTTCATAGTAACTAAAAACAACTTAAAATGTTTTTGAAATTTTGAGGGGATTATCACTGTAACTCTATTGACTGTATTCTATTTTAATATTAATATTAATAATAAAATAATATTTTGTATTATATAATACACTCTATGGTACCATTTTTCTTACTGGCTTAAAAATATAGTAAACAAAGGTTTTGCCATACAAGGATTGCAGGATTTCAAATAAATTCTTTAAATTTGCTTTAAATATTGAAAATCTGCATTATCAAGTTGAAGAGGATTAAATATGACAACTAGCTTTGAAATTATTACCAGATGTGCCCAAGAGAAGCTATTCCTTACTGATAACAATAAAGCAAGAATAAAAGAATTGGCAGGCTTGCAGAAAATGAAGAATGAATAAGGCCCAGGGAGTGAAAAAGATAGTCAAACTATACCAGAAGCCAAAGATTTGTGGCTGAATCTCCATTTGTTTATGTTCCAACTGCATTTCACTGAGCATTTCACTGTTATTTGGCCTTGCCAAATAAAACTTGCATGCCTTTATTAGAAAATGTGACTAGGGAAAGTCAGTTCACTTGGGACTTGATAGATTGGATGGTCATCCAATCATTCATGGAAGTTGTTTCTAAGATAAAAAAGGGTGGTGAAGAATATATACCATACCAGAGATCCTCAAAGAAAGAGAAAGGAGAAGAAGCAGGGCAAGGCAGGGCTAGGCTAGCATCCACTTTGGAAAAAGAAGCCATATTTAGGCCAATCTTAAAAAGCTGGAGAGGAGAATGGATCCACATCAAAATAGTTTCAACGGGAACTGTGTCGAACAATGGCACAATGCAGGGTTGGTTTGCTACATTGAAACTTTTTCTGCTACAATCATTTGAAATGTATACAATTTATTTATTGTATACATTTTGTCACTAAAATGGATGAAAAACCTAACAACTTCCTTTTGAACTACAGAGTCATGGGCTATGGGAATAATCTGGAGGAACAAGAACAGTCACAACCAAGACAAGTTCAGATAAGAGGAATCAGAGCCTAAAGCAGAAATGTAGTTTGAGAAAAGTATGTTCCAAATTATTAGCAAAATAAACCTCTGAATCTTAAAGTAAGAATTATTGTTTTGTGTTGCTGTCTTGTGTTTCTTTCATTGGGCTTTTTCCACAACAAAAGCATCTCAGGCTTAACCCTCCTAGTATTCTTGAACATAAAAGCAGAGTTGCAAGATTCCCTTACCATAACCTTATAATAAAGTAGCATTAGAATTCATAACCCTACCTTGAAGGGCTGACACATAGTATGATTAGCCAGTAAAGCATGGACTTACTTTTGCAGCAATTTTAAGAGAGACATCTTGAATTGCAACTAAAGGTGGATACAAACGGCCCTCATCTAAATGCTTCTTTGATACCTGTTGGCATATAACCTAGGAAGAAAAAGTACATATCTATTAGATGCATGTTTTGCTATTACCTTTATTTAAAGACGAAAAACTTGCTTTCAATAAAAAAAACCAGAAATGAACATATATGGGAATTTTAAATGACACCAGCTTTGCCTCTGATACCTGCCGGTTTGCCTATTTTTTTCTAATTCAATGCCCTGATCCTTTATTTTATTATTTTATTTTTCTATTTTCTATTATTATTTTACAACTGCTTCTGCATTTCTTTGGTAACAACACCCAGAATGTACTAGCAAACATCATGGAAATGACTCGGAAGACCAATTATCTGAAGACTATCTTAAAGGATTTTATTCGTCTTTCCTTTCGTACAGGTATTAAAGGAATCTAAAATGAAATGTAGGGCAAAGGAAGCAGAATTCAAGGAACTTAAGCTCTTTTTGCACCTCAAAAATCCCTCTTTTTTATCAGCCGCATAAAATCATCGGACCTAAAAAATAATTTCAGGCATATAGAAAAAGCTAAAAAAGAGAGACATTCTTGACTTTAAAAACAAACTCTCCAGTTTAAGCTTGACTCCTGGTGGCTTTAAGGTCATGTCTCTGCAATATTCTTGGCATTATACAGAAGTAATTTGCTGTTGCTTTCTTCTAGGACAGTGATTCTCAACCTGTGGGTCAGGACCCCATTTGGGGTCGAACGACCATTTCACAGGGGTTGCCAAACAACGTAGTCCGCCATTTTTTTCCCTTTTCCTTAGCTGTGCTATTCCCTTTTATTCTATTGGCTTTTGAAAGCCAGTAGAATAGACTCTCTTGAATAGAGTCTAATTCTATTGGCTTTCAAAAGCCAATAGGAATTGTCCAGGCTGTCTCTGTCCTGCTGAGCCCGCCAAAAGTCCCATTCTGCAAATGGTGCTGCACCCAGTTGAGTAGTCCTTGACTTACGACTGGCTGGGTAGTCCTCAACTTACGACCGGTTGGGGGTCGCGACATTAAAAAGGTTGAGAACCACTGTTCTAGGATGTTGTTGTATCAGTTTAATCCAGGGTTCTCCAAAATTGGCCACTTTAAGACATGTGGCCTTTAAGAAATTTGGAGAGTCCTGGTTTAGTCTTGTCTCCCATCCCAGTAATAAATGGCCCAATTCTACCAGCTTCCAAGTCCAGACAAAGTTATTTATATACCTTTAACCTAAATGTACAAAGTACCTCTCTATAATTAGGCCGCCCTTACTATATTTTAATACTTTATTTTAATCTTTGAAAACTATACAAATCAGAGTACAGACTCACTTGTAGAAAGACATCTTTAAGAACAGGTTAGATATTTTAAAACTCTCATACTGCAGCAATCCCACTCATTGTTAATTAGCACAGATGAACAACAGTCAGTAGATTGCCTTTAATTGCAATACCTCTAACTGTAGTTGAACTATTGAGACAAAAGAGAGAGCAAAACATTTTGGATATTGATTGAAAGTACAGGAGAAATTATTTATGGCAACCACAAAACAAAACAAAACAAAAAAAAAACCAGAAAGGTTCTTCAGAACTGAAGAAGCTTCTTGGATGAGAAGCAAAACATCTTCAAGCAAAACAAGCAAAGTCCAGTTGCCTTTTGAAAAAGCACCTTTGGGACAACCATGACCTGGATGACTGAGAATCTCCATAGACAAAAGATAGAAATGTTAGGCTCATGATAACAATGCCCATTGGAAAGCTTTATCCTGAATAAGACTATAGAGAGGAGGAGATCCAATCCCATCACGTTATCATCCCAAAAGTAATATACTACATACAATCACACAAGGGATTCAACCTGAAAAACTAAATGGGTAGAGAAAGAGGATAAGTACATATTTAATATTTCTATCCTGGGCCTATCCAATATCTTACAAAATTCTTTGTTCTTGTGTTCATTTCTTGCCTGCTATTTCTGAGATATTTTCTGTTCACAAGAATACTCTCTCCAAAATAAAGCTTTCTCTCAGAGAACATAGTACTATCCCATTAAAATTTATTTTCTCTTACAGTATACAAAAATAAAATTATTGCTCTTTTTTTAAATCTAAAAGCAGGAAAGTGTTGAATAAATGTTATCAAAATTAATATTTTTATATTTTGGGATCCACAAGGGGGTGCTGAAGTTGTTAAGAAAAAGCAGCACAGACTTTATGTTGGAGGTAGCTGAGTTAAGTTTTGTTCAGTAGATCCAAGTTTTTTTTTAAAAAACTAGGAGTCTTGGAATTTAGGCAGAGTTACAATAATATTTCATTAGCTTAAAGTGGTCAAACATTATAAGGCCCAGAAGAATGGTGCTTGTCATCACAGTGAAACTGCCTATAATTAGGCATTATAGCTTTCTGGGCTTAGGTGTTTCACTTCCAAACTCTACTTTATTTGGCATGAAAATAAGAACACTTGAAAACAAGACTCGTTGCTTACAATAACTAGACTGTTTCTTTTATCAACTTTAACTGGAGAGCTTTAACAATTTATAAGACCTATAATCCTATACAGGGTGCGTGATGGCTCAGGGGGATAAAAACACCAAGTTTGTCAGCTGAGCTGACAGCCTGTGTTTGAGACCCGAACGTTGCGTGATGGGGTGAGTTCCTGTTACTTGTCCCAACTCCTCCTAGCAATTCGAAAGCATGCAAATGTGAGTAGATGAATAGGCAGGTCTTTTTTTCTCATAGAACGCCCAGAACGGAGTTCCGGCACCTTTTTTGGATGGAATCTTGTAGGATAGGCAAGGCAGGTTGTATGATGTGTGTGTGTTCCGGCACCTTTTTTTTTTTTTTTAAGAAAAAAAGCACTGTGAATAGGTACCACTATGGTGGGAAGGTAACAGCATTCTGTGTGCCTTGGAGTTTAGTCATGCTGGCTACATGACCACATAAGTGTCTTTGGACAATGCTGGCTTCCTCGGCTAAGAAACGGAGATAAGAACCGCCCCCTAAGGTTGAACATGACTGACAGGGGGAAACCTTTACTTTTATACAATATAGGAACCCTAGATTTTTGTTCAGATTTTCCATAGTCCCTGTACAAATTTCCCCATAGATTTCTCCACTGCCAATCAAATCAAGAAATAAATGTATTCACATTTCTTGGTTATAAATCGGAACAAGCAAAAGTAAGAACCACTTTTCAAATTTATTTTAAAGATGCAATCTCTATGGTTTTATAGTGGTATTAATCAATAAATTAGAGAGAGAAAGAACCCCGGGGGCAAGGAAGAAACCAGAAAAAATGTTTACAATATATGTTTGCCAGAAATGATGTTTTCTACTAGGAAATCTGTTGCAGTTGGACTGCATTTTATATCATATGTTTGTAAATGAATAACATCATGTGACTACAACTTGCAATTTCACTTTTGCTTTCTCCATTAGTTCTACTTGTTGGAAACCAGTTGTGAATTTCACAAATGGCGATCACATGACCACAGGACACTGCAACAGTTGTAAATGCATGCCAATTTTGAAGCATCTGAATGTGATCATGGGACTTTGCAGCAGCCTTAATTGCAACTGTCTTAACTTAGAAAGGTCACTAAACAAAGAAGTTAGTAAGTGGAAACAATCTGGATTCCCATTTATATATATACAAAGAATAATTAATACCTCTGCAGTAAGGAGAAAAATTTCATCACTTATATTTCTCACTCCACATGAAACAACACCTAGGGCAATTCCAGGAAATACGTAGGCATTATTCCCCTGTCCAGGATAAAACTTGCGTCCATCTGGAAGAGTGACTGGATCAAAAGGGCTTCCACTTGCAAAAATGCCTCGTCCCTGAGTAAAAACAAAAATAATATTGCAAAGTGTTATTTCATGGGAAATAACACTTTCTATTAAAATGTTCATGTAGCTAACAATGCTTTTACAGTAGTGGCCAAAATTGTGGAAACCTTTAGGAAAACGTTTTCCACAATTTTGGCCATTACTATATAAAGTGATTATAATAGAAATTACAGGAAGAGCAAAAGACCTATTATTTGATGTTATATATCTATAACATCTATGTGGTTCCTCCCGGATGCCCTTGGCAAGTTTCAGACTAGTTTGAAATCTTTCTATAATTTTACTGTAATGTCCACATCTGTCTAACTCAATGGTTTTCAACCTTTCTAATGCCGTGACCCCATAATACAGTTCCCCATGTTGTGGTGACCCCCAAGTGGGTGTGGCCACCAATAAGAGGGAGTAGGACAGCTAGGGAAAAGGGAAAAAATGGCGGACAGCGTGGTTTGGCGACCCCCGTGAAATGGTCGTTCGACCCCAAATGGGGTCCCGACCCACAGGTTGAGAACCACTGGTCTAACTGTAGATAAAAAGAATGAATTTCATATATTTCACAATTTTTAATTCTTTCACTTAAAAAAAAACCTGGGAGAACTGTGGCTGAGTGTTGTGATCATTCTGTCTGTGCATGTGTGCATGTTGAATGTCTCTTATCATAGAAAGTCTACATGACAAGCTTCTGGTGAAATTCTATCTTCTATCTTTGAGAATCTTGTCATCTCAGTTTGAGATGATGCCCTTCTACCTTTCTAAAGCTGTTCTTGTTCATAACTACTGTTACAAATGATACTAAAATGAACACAAGTCCAGAAAATCTATTTGAGTAATTTGCTACATGGTTACCTGAGAAGAACAGGTGACATTTCATTTCATATGAGCAGTGTGATACTACTCATCCCAGAACAACCCAGAATCTTAACTTAAATTTTATAATATGTTGCATATAGGTTTATTGAGGAATCCCACTAAAATCAATTATTTCTGTGTGAATGAGCATAAAATTATCATCTTATTTTTTTAAAAAAAAGGAGATTTGTTTAACTAAAGAACTGCAAACACAGATACAATAAAAACATCAACATCATTTAGCTATTTAAAACATAGAATTCATCTTGGTGTCGTGCAGATTTACAACAGCTTGTTTTACAAGTTTTAATGGAAGATTAATCATTTAGATGTATCTTTAGGTCTTCTGATCACCAAATGGAACCATATTCCATCTGCTTTAAAAAATATTTGCATTACTCCTCCATTCCTATGTTGCATCTTTATGCTTACTTTTCAGTAAACAAAAAAGACATGCTATATTTTGTATACATTTATAGAAATAATAACCATGAATTCTGGAGAAAATAATGACCCAACATAGAAAGTATATGACCTGCATTCATTTTTATATCTAATTCTGTTCTAACTTCGTGTTCTAAATGGCTAGAACAATTTCAAATTTAGGGATGTTTGTGAAAGGGTGAGTGAATGAAGAGGTAGGGAAAATAAACCCCAGAATATGTTCCAGATCCTGCCATAGATCTCTAGAACTGAAGCCCAGAATGTTTTGGCTATTCCAGATTTGGAATGAAATGAAGACAGGTGAGGCAAATAGGGCAAGGCTGGTGTTGCTGCTCCCTCTCCACAGCTCCCAGATTAGCATATCCTACCAGCCCCTATTTCCATCTTTCCAGTATCATCCTTCCCCTCAACCAATGTCCCAAAGTAGCATGGTAACTACTTTGATAGCTACATAGAGTAGCTCTGCCTACCTAACCTCCATCTTCTCAGTACATCACTCCATCTCTCCTCTCAGTCATTGAGAATATTCCAGAACTCCGCCCACCCTTAGTCTTCCCCCAAGCCTTCCATCCCTCCTGCAGCTCCTGCTCTTAATCCTCTAACATGGCATATTCCACCAGCCTAACCCACTATCCCCCCTGAACTAGAAACTTTGCAGTTAAAGACAATTGTTGTAGTACAGCAATTTTGAGGAGCTTTGCAATGTGCTTAAGCACCTCTTTGAATCATTAAAACGACTGCATTTTTTTCTCTCTCCAGTGACAGATATTAGGGAAGAAATATATTCTATTAGTTCCTGAATATACATGAAAAACTCTATTAATTGAAATGTTGGCCATATAATTTTATTAAAAGGCTAGCTCAGTTCCGAGTGAAATTGGTTTCTCTTTTAACCTAAAATTATGGAGAAATGTTGCTAAAACACACACAAATAAGTCTAAAAACTGCCAAAATAAATACACAGAGAAACAATTGTATGAATATATACACTAATAATGTGCCAACAAAAAGCTATAATCAATTTAAACATAATTCTTCCCCGTCCCACCCCAATACCTCAGTTAGATAATAGCAATCCTCAGCAGAGCATTCTGCTTTGCTAGTTGGGTTACTGAGTGCAAAAATTATTGGCCGTTTGTTGAAGGAAGCCATATTCTTGATAATATTTTTTGTGAATGCACCAGCAATTGCAGCAACTCCTAAGCCAGACAAAGATATAACACAATGTTATGGAATGTATAATATTTATCCATTACTTTAAAAGAATATTCTGCAGATGTATTGAAAAACAATTTCATTTAATTATAATTCTGCTCCACTTTTTGAAAAGATAAAATGACAAGACAGGTAGAAGTGCCATCTTAAATTAGTTATATTCACTATATTTAACATCATTATCATCTTCACCATCACTACAATATGTTCACCACTGGTATCAAAGTTGATCAGAAAATAAATAATATAGGTCAGGTGTTGCTATAGTGCAGTGTTTCTCAATGTTAGTCCCTTTAGGATACGTGGACTTAAACTCTCAGAATTGTTAGCTGCTAAAGTGAATGAGGCAATTTTGATATAGGCATTTTTTTTTAGCACCACTATGTTTTCTGTAACTAGAAATGTCTTTGCGAGAGTATAAAATCTAAAATAGTATGCCAGCTTATTCTTGAACAAATGTCATAGCCCTGTAATGAAAGGCAGGTCCCATAAATGAAGCCCAATGTATTTCTTTATTTTCACTAAGATGTTTCACTGAATATAGTAATAACATTCTCCCTTTGAGAAGTATAGAAGTTCTTACAAGGAAGATGGATTTTTTTTCAAACAAAAGGCACATTTCTTCTCTCATGAATAAAGTATGCTGAAATATTCCTGACACATTGGAAGTATTTTCATTGGAATATTGGCTCTTAAATTACTTTGTGCTATACCCTTTTCATTTCAAGTGAACTGATGCAAGGAAAATTTCTAATGGATCATGTTGGGAACCAGCTTCAGAATCTGAAATGGTTACAATTTTGCCCATTTTCAGACAAAATTTTAATGAACTATGCACTTGTTTCATTATGAAAATTTCATGAACAATCCAGATTACATCACTATTTAATCTTGATTGCTGCTTTTTTAAAGACATCTTCAGCACTTTTTCCTTTCTCTTTTAATCAAAATAATCCATTTCCACAAGAGAGAATTGAAATCAAAATGCAAATATCTGAAAAGATTGCCCTTCTATAACCATTCTGATACTTTGATACCTTTCTTTGCCCTACATTTTTATCTTTGGGAATTAACTAGAAGAAACTTTTCCCAATGCACATAGAGATCTTTTTATAAATCTGATCTATAAATATATTTTTTCTATAGGTTTACATAAGAAACATGAATTCAGAGAAGAAGCAAATGACAACGTTGAACTAAACATTTATCCAAACTCTTATTTTCCAAGAATAATTCTTGTACTCTTATCTGTTGAGGTTGCCTCATGAGTCCAATTATTAAATGTGTTGTTAATGTATTGTTGAATATGATATCTGGTTCATTGTTATAAAATAATGTGTTCTGAAATTTTTCAAAACAATATGTTTTAAGGTTTCTTAAATCAATTTATGAAATATTTGCATATATCTATCCTAAGATAATGAAAAAGAAAAGATAAAAGGAAGAGAGATTGAGATAGATTAACAGATATATAGGAGGCCAAACATATTTCATCAGAATCTTGGTTTCTTTGCATAAAATCTTAACTAAACATCTGTATGAATGCTTAAACAAAATAAAAAAAAAACCCAGCATTTTTAAAAAGTTCACATCAGGACATTGCCTTTGACAAAAATTAAATTAGGGTGCAATAAAATTAATAAACAAATGCTACAGACCCAAAGAGCTTTGTAGCCTTAGCTAAAGTATCACCAGCTTGAATATATAATCTTGTTTTATTCTTTTTTCCTTGCTCTGACAGCTTAGAACTCTTACAGAAACTGAAGTTCAAAGCTCCCCATAATTTTAAACTGACCTTAACAAAAGTTATTCTCTTACTTTTTTTATTAGTTAATGTGAATTTTGTTTTTAAAAAGCAAATGGTACAATGTCAATCACTCCTAGTCATAGCAAAATAAATTAGAAAACAATGTGACTGATGCTTTATGGCTAGATTTGTTAAAGTAGTGTTTGTTCTTGCTCCAACAATAACAAGTCTTTTTCCTGAGTGGTATCTAGTAATATACCATATATGGTTGTGGCTGAGATTGGAGTTAATGAAAATCTTGGGGAAATATCAGATAACTTAATTATTCCTAACTTTTCAAAAAAAGATTTTTTAATCATGTGACATTTGATCAAATTTTTCTTGTTTATGGAGCACTGTTAACTTAATATAACATCCAAAGAAATATATCCTTTTCATATTCAACACTGAGCATTACATAGCATGGGATACAAAATACTATATGTGATCTTTCACTATGGAAATGGGTCTACAAAAAATTGTATGTTTTAGTGTATTTGCACATGCCACCATGGCATTCTCCCAAGAAGCTATTTATTACATGCAAATACATTTGAGGTCATACATCATTCACATATCACTTGCAGTGTAATTCAGAAATCTCTATAACCTCCCCTACTTTCCAAAACTGTGAGAATACTGTATTTGTTCTTATGCATAAAGATCATGATATTTTTACCAATTTCCCTAAAATGTATGCATATTCAGTATGCATACATATGCATGTGTGTGCGTATGCACATAGTCATAAATATCAAATGAAAGGGCAAATTTTGATGAACTGATATATAGTTTATTACCTATAAGAACACTTGGCCTTATTTTGTTAACAATGTCTTCTAAATTTTTCATCTCCTCATGCTGGTGAGCAAACACGTCTTTCTCAGGTGTTAGTGAAACACGACCCTAAATTAAAAAATAAGATTACCAGTTAAAAAATACAGTTTTAAATTTATTCTGTGTTCTAACGAAAAGTATGTTTAAAAACATACTAGTGTTCCTTTGATTTTCTCATCAATAAACTGAATCATACTTGTAAACTGCAAAACATATGGCATCCATTAAATAATTATGATAATCAAAGAATTTTAGCAAGCATTTACATCATATTTCGAAGCATAGTCAGAAATTTTGAGGGGACTATAGACCTCTAAATTTCTGTTATACTCTGTACTCAGTGGCACTGAAAACTTTTCAAACTTTGATGAAATGTTATTTACACTGTCCCGGCTTGCATTTTAGAAACCATCCTAACCAAAATACATATGGAAAGTCTATCTTCACAGGATTCAACTAGTTTCACGGGCCTGGTGACGAAGTCACAAAATATAAACAGGTTGCCAGAATCACTGTTTGTGTGTGTGTGTGTGTGTGTGTGTGTGCGCGGTGAAGGTACAAAAATGTAGAGACATGATAGAAAGACCTCCAACAGAGGAGAACATGCTGGGCCAGAATATCTGGATGAGGGAGCTCTAAGGAGTACACGTGTCCCCTCCCGGAAGACATGTCGCCTACTGTTCCCCAAGCTTTGGCCACACAAGTAATAGCTGTTTGTCCATTTTAGACTTTTCCATCTGAGAAAAATATTAAATACCACCTCCCTGCTTGCAAAACCTTTTGAGAGAAGCATTTCCTCCTGATCTCTTTATAGCCAGGCTATCTTTTATTTTGCCTTAGAGACTGGACACTCTCCAAGTTCCCTTAGCTGACAGCAGAGGATTGTTTGACTCACAAGGACAGCATGCATCGCCTCAGGCCTGGAAACTGTCTGAATCAGAATCAGCTTCAACCGGGTCTGCAGTTATGTGTGGGAGGACCCAACTGACAGGAGGAGAGTTTTCCTCCACACAGAAAGCATACCTAATCCCAAATAATTCTGGAGGAGGGAAAAAAAAAAAAAAGAGTTTCCCTGCCTCTAGCAATTTTGTCCCGTGTAGCTATAAATCTGAATTCTTGATGCAACCCAAAATCATAAAAAAATCTTTAAGGGGCCACCATGACTCAAATGAAGCAGAGAGGTAGAATTTTTATCAGATCCAATATATAAAAGTCTAGGAAATATGTAAATATATATATAGTTGAAGGAAACATAATCCTGATGGCTTGCAATTCATTTGAAATTCCCTGAAAAAAAATGTATTTAAGATATTATTTTTTTTTCCATTTGGTATAGATGTATCAGGTATGTATTACATACATGGATATATTAAGCTTAACCATGCAACAGCAGGGTTTTAAAGCAGCCTCAGCACATATTATACTATAAATAACCATACCATACCTAGAGAGAGAGGGGGGGGGAGGGAGGGAGGGAGGGAGGGAGAGGGAGAGGGAGAGGGAGAGGGAGAGAGAGAGAGAGAGAGAGAGAGAGAGAGAGAGAGAGAGAGAGAGAGAGACCAACTTGCCAGGTTTCTGCCATGTAAATTACATCATTGCATTTGTTCTCTTTCTCCATTTCTTCCTGGTCAGCAACCACAAGTCTTGTTATTTATAGAACAGAAGGCAATGTATTATCAGTGGCAGAAGGACCACAAGGGATTACATAGTTCTGACATATGGCTAACACCAAAACCTCCAATATGTCACTTTTCCTGATTCATACTTGATTTATTTGGAGGGCAGAATTTAACTATTGTTCAGCCACATTCTCTCTTCCTTTATTAGACAGCTGCCAGGAGTCAAGACTGATTTGAAGGCACCAACAAACAAACAAACAAAAATCTATTCTTAACCCAGTAAATTTTCCTAAATGGTCACACACTACTTACAGCAGGCATCCCCAATCTCCAGGCTATGGACCAGTACCGATCCATGGCCTATTAGGAACCGGGCTGTGCATGCACGGAATCTAGGTTGTATGTGAAACCACCACTACCCCTCAGTCCTTGGAAAAATTGTCTTCCACAAAACCAATCTCTGATGCCAGAAATGTTGGGAACTACTGATTTATAGAATTCTACAGCTTTTCAAGATACTGACAACAAAAGACTTGCCATTAATTGCCTCTAGTTTACTGCCTGCTTTGAACTTGAGGAGGACCCACCTTTGAAAAATGACTGCACAAACTCTGAAATGACATCTACAAATTCCATTACGTTTTAGATGTTGTAATTTGTCCTCCCTTTAACTGGGACTTCCTTCTTTCATCATTTGATCTTTTCCCGTATGATTGATACTACTTTCCTTAGGAAGAAGGTTGAGGTAAGGGAATTAGAGCAGATGTGCCTTTTCTCTGTCACTTGACAATGTTATTCCACCTTATCTTCTTACTCAAACTATCCATAAACGTAGACACCTCTAAACTTTCAACTCCCTCTCCTTATTTGCTTTCCTGTTTCTTTGTTCTAAATTCTAAGCACCCCTGGGATTTGTATGCTGCTTACAGAGTCCCTGCAAATTAGTTTAGTCACTCATGTCAAGCTACAGAATATGGCCCTTCTTAGCCACTTCCACTTAAATGCTCCTCTTCTGTTCCCAGTTAATAGTCTTCATTGCCCAATTTAAATCACAAACTCTCTACGAAATGGTAAAAAAAAATAACAGAGTTAGAACTATAGATGCTAATAGATGGATGCAGTATTGAATACAATGATTTTGCAGTAACCCTTTCCTTGCGGTAATCTTGCCTGAATAATGGTGATTACAATAAATCCTTTTGCACATCTCAGTTATCAAGAAAATCCTCTTGATAGAAATCAAACATATAATAAAATATCTTCTAATTTGATAAGGCCCAATTAAAATCTATCCCATTCAAAGTTTCATTTTTCTCAACCCAACAGCTATGCAACACCAACTGAGTGATAACACACTTTCGTGCAGGTAAGAGTGACGTAAATCATTATTCATCGTATGAACTTTTTAAGAGAAGCAAGGCAATCCAAGAGGAATGCTAAGTTTATGTTTTGTTTCCAGTACAGCCTACTGTAAGGAAAAAGACCAATAAATCAGGTAACATTTCCTTTTGAGGATGGAAATGCTAATTTGAATAAATTATTACTTTAAACTCCCTTTATTATTGTACATGTGTTTTGTCTTAGCTCTCGCATATGGAAGAAATGCATAAGAAATGCGGTAAGGATGCCTTGTCAGGTCTCTGAGCAACTCTGAATGTCTAACCACCACTGATATCATAATAAACCACAGCATGCAGGACATGGTCTCTGCTCTTATTGCTATGCAATAAAAGTTATTTGAGGCAACACAGCTGACGTTTATGTAGAACTCTGGCATGGATAAAGGAAAATATCAGCAGAAAATTATCTTTTACATCAGCATTTCTTTGCTTATTTTATTAAATAATTTTAGATTCATCATAAACATATTCAAGATGTGTATGCATGTACGCATGTATCTATACACATGCATGGATATTTAAAACTGAAGTTGAAATAGGAATTTAAATGCTTAGTTTTTCAAAGAAACTTATCACATTCTCAATGGTAATCTTATTATCCCAATGGCTAATTATTATTATCCCATTATTAGGGATAGTATCCAATTGTAACTTAAGTGTATCATAATGTATATTTGCAATAGAAAGGGAAATGCTATTACCTTTACAATTAATCCTTTTGAATCAACCATCCAGATCTTTTTTCTGGCTTCCTTTTTAGGTGTCCCTTCCTTTTCCATGCCCATAATGAGAAGATTGGCTATGCCCATTGCTGCCTGGTGAGAAAAGGAAGAATTAGTATATAGATACTTATGCAAACATATTTATTTTTATATGAAAATATACATCACTCCCCCTTTTTAGGGCTTATGCACTATTCTGAGTTGTTATATTTTCATTTCTGTGCAAACCACATGCCATTAGACCAGGGGTGTCAAACTCAATTTCATTGAGGGCCGCATCAGCATTGCAGTTGCCCTCGGGGGGTCAGGTGGGTACGGCCAGGGTGGATGTGGCCTACTGGGTGGGCATGGCCAGCTTTACATCGTTCGTGTCAAGGGTGCCTGCGGGGGCCTGGGCAGGAGTGGGACAGATCTGAGGGTCTCTGGCAGAAGGGGGTGGGACCGGGGCAAGTGCCAAGGCATGGGCCATTTCTTCATTCCTCACAAAGGGTGACACCTCCCCAGCATGCACCCAGGGGGCGGGGCCGACACAGCAGGGGCTGGTTCCTCACTGTTTCTAGATGGCCTTGTGGAGCTAAGACTGAATGCGTTTCAGATAGATGGCCACCACAAAATTGTACATTGGCTCCCGGCCGGCCTGGGCCAGGGCCAAGGCAGTGGGGGCCATTCCCTCACTGTTTCCAGGATGCCTTTGTGGGTCACATGAAACTACTTCGCGGGCCGCATCTGGCCCCCGAGCCTTGTGTTTGACATGTCTGCATTAGACACAACAATATTTACAGACACTTTGATTTTTAAAAATTTTCACAGTGCATTACCAAAACAAGGAATAACCATCTATCTGGCAACTCTTACACACAATCTCCATAATAGCCTCCAACTTAGCCTTCTCCCCTTCCCACTTTAGATTACAGAGATCAACAAAAGATGAATTGCTTAACAAAGCCAGTACTAAATCAGCAAGCCGTCTAATTGTTAAGGTTAGGGCACTTGTATTCTTCATCTCTTTGGCTTTCAAATCCACCACCTTTCCATTTGGACAACACAAGCTTACATTTTTTTTTTAATGAAATTACTTAGTTATACATTAGAATTGGCTATCATGCGCTTTGAAATGTGCTTTGACTGGAAATTTAAGTTGGCCACTTTGATTCTTTGCAGTTCACAGCAGAATGACTTTGCTTATTTGCTCACCTTAGGAAAAAAAAATGACTTTAGGATAATCAGACTTCGGGTTTTTACTTCAGAATTGAAAGGAATTATTTAAATAACAAGACTAAACAATGCATTATTTCTGAGTTCACATCTGTACCTATTTTTATATGGTCTTGGAACATCTACAAATGCTGACATTACAGGATTTTTTTTTGTATAACCTCAATAAGAATCTTCTGGCACAAAGTGTTACTGTTATTTTTGTACATTTGATTCATTTTGACTCTGACCATTTCAAAATATACATAAAACATCTCATGACCCAAGTCTACAAATTATGAAGAAAAAGCTCCCTGTTTATTCATTAATCAGACTAAACTTCTACATCTGCATATAAACAATGAGGTTCAAAAAAAGCAAGTCCCATTACCAATTACTTTTTGTATCTATATTCTGCATTTTTATGAGCTTACAGCACTAGACTAGAGGTCACTTTTCATTTGCTTCTCAACAATATCCCAGAGGAGGAACTTGAGGTAAAAAGCATCTGATAATCTCCATGTTTGAACTGAACCTGGTTCTCCCAGATCCTAGTTTGAAAGCCTAATCACTATGCTACATGGTCTGTTGTTCTCATCCCTTATACAGAGTTTATTTGCAACAAAATAGTGTACCTTATATTGAGGTTTATTTATTTATTTGTATCCCATATTTATTATTTTTACAAATTCTAGGTGGCAAACTTATCCAACACATCTTCCTCCTCCTATTTTCCCCAAAACAACAACCTTGTGAGGTGGGTTGGGTCCAGTGAGCGTGATTGACCCAAAGTCACCCAGTTGGTTTTCATGACTAAGGTGGGATTTGAACTCATGATCTCCTGCTTTCTAACCCAGTGCCTTAACACCAGACTAAACTGGCTCTCATACATAGCCAATTTTGATTTCCAAAGTAACAAAGGAATCCTTCAGTTACCTCACATAAAAACTCCAAGCCACTCAAACATAAAAGTATAAATATATGCTAGGTTCCATGGCTATACTGGGATTTTTTCCCTGTGCACACACTGAAATTTCAGTTTGTTAGTATAAATTCCTCAGGATATGGGGCATAAACTGAAAAGGTTTTTTTATTAAAAAAAGATATAATGCACTGAGGATCTAATTGTGGTATCAATAACAAATGGCCTACATTGGTATAGTTACAAATGCATTTCAACCATTTCAACTCCATGCCTTGTTGTATTTTAACATATTTATATATTACATCTTGTTTGCATAGAACTCAAATAAGTTTTCTATCTCGATTCTGACTAGTCAGACTACAAAAGTCTACTGAATTCAATCTGAATGAATGGATTTGCTAAAAATATATCTGCCCAATCAGCAGTAGGGTATAGGAGACAAAACTAGCAAGTCAGAATCTTACAATGTTAAGCCCCACCCATTTTTCATGCCCAGTGACATCAGACAGGGTGGGGTTTGCATTGCAATGCTCTGATCAGCATCTTGTCAATTTGAATCCCAACAGCTACACAATTCTAATCCAAGCTCATGGGGGCCCATTTATTGCTGTCGCTAAGCAGCAGAAGGAGATCAATAAATAAGCAAACAGCCAACCAAATAAATAAATACCTAGAAAGATGGCAAAGAAACATCATTTTTGTCAGAAAAGTGGCAGAAAAATGAAAAAAAGAAGAGATAAACAAACCTCTCCAGCTCCTTGAAAGAGTATTGTATGATCAGACAGTTTATTTTGAGTAATCTGGAGTGCAGCAAGGAGACCTGCAACAGCCACAGATGCTGTTCCTGAAATTGAATAAAATAATAAATAATTTTATTAAATTGAAACAACAGCACATATCCATTGATAACCAATCATGCATCTTTTAGGTCAGTGGTTCTCAACCTTTTTAATGCCGCGACCCCCAACCGGTCGTAAGTCGAGGACTATTCAACCGGTCTTAAGTCGAGGACTGCTCAACTGGTGCAGCACCGTTTGCAGAATGGGACTTTTGGCGGGCTCAGCAGGGCAGAGACAGCCTGGACAATTCCTATTGGCTTTTGAAAGCCCATAGAATTAGACTCTATTCCAGAGAGTCTATTCTATTGGCTTTCAAAAGCCAATAGAATAAAAGGGAGTAGCACAGCTAAGGAAAAGGGGGAAAAAATGGCAGACTGCGTTGTTTGGTGACCCCAGTGAAATGGTCGTTCGACCCCAAATGGGGTCCCGACCCACAGGTTGAGAACCACTGTTTTAGGTAAATTTTAAAAACAGAATTTGACATGGGTGGGTTTTTTTTCTCTTCCATTGTTAAGCTGAAACACACACACACAAGGACTCATTACAGGTTTCCTCCCCCCCCGCCCTCACAAAATCTGCAGTAAAGTTACATTGCACATCTACGTGAAAAAGGATCCTACGGAAGCCAAGGTCTGAAAAGGTAATTTAAGCCATGGGGTCCAATCCCCTGTTTAGCAAAGGAAATCTAAAGCATGTTATGCTTTCTCTTAAAGACTCATTTCAGATCAAGTTCACCCCACCACCCCTACAATCAGAAGAACGTTCAAGAAGGCACACCAAGAATAGCACTTGCCTTACATTTATTACATAATTACTGAAACAGGAAGAAAAGACTAGGGCATATAAAAATGCTAATGAATATAGCTAGCGGAAAACTACCTAGAAAAAATAATTAGAAACTAATTAAGCCCAGAAAATAGTAATTCTCCTATGATACAATATCTTATTATAAAAACAACTGGAGGACGCATGTCTGAATTATAAATTAAAATGTGAAGATATTAGTCTTTTTCAAGTAAGTGTTCATCTTCTCTCCTCACCCTTATTCAATTGTATCAAATGAAAGATGTATTATTATAATACTTCAGTGATAATACATTATCCCCCCCCCAAGGAACACAATTCATTATACACAGGAATGGTAAATGTGATATTATTTCTCCATAAAAGAAAATATTCTGTTACATAGTGGAGATTTGAAGAATGACACTGCTGATGACAAGCCAAGGCTATTTAATATTAGAGAATTTCACCAACAGAAGAAAAGGCTGTCATAAAGTGTCCAAACACCATGCACTAAAGATTGCCATTTTACTGCAGAATTTCAGCATTGTGGAGTTGGAAGGGTTTGGGATCTCAAATGAGATTTAGGAGTACAAATTCCTTCCGTGTATATATTTAGGAAATGTTAAGTAATGACGATAAAACGATTGACTGATTATATGCCATCAAATCGGTGTTGATTCTTAGCAACATATTTATTCCATGACAATTTATCTCTAACCTGGTCTTCAGGTCTGAATCCATTCATCTTGCTCCTGGTCGTCATTTTTTTTTCTTTTCTCCCCCCTTTTCCAGCATTAGAGCCTTTTCCAGAGAGATATTAGATCTTCATATAATAGGTCTGAGGTAGGATAATTTGAGCCTAGTTATTTGTGTCTCGTGAGAACTCTGGATTGATTAGTTCAATAAACAATTTGTTTTTATTCTTGGCTGTCCATGGTATTTTCAGAAGTCTTCTCCAATACCCATGTTCAAAAGATACTCTTCCTATCCTGCTTCTTCAAAGTCCACTTTTTGCTTTCATGGAATGTCACAGGAAATACCATTGGTTGCACTAGTTTAACCTTTGAATATAAATGTGTCTAATAATATAGTATTTTATCAAATCATCTTTGGTCTCCACAAAAATGATCAGAATTGACAGCCAATAATTCTTGCATGCACATATTCAACCACTAAAAGAGGTTTGCTGGAAGTCCACAGATGCCTCATGACAAATAAGACAGGGAAGCATCTCTAGACCCCTCTCAGAAGAGCTAAAATGTGACAGTGGGACAGCAAAGATCATCCATTGTGTCTCTTCAGATCAGCACAGGAAATCCACAAAGGACTTGTATACTTTATCACTATCATCATCTGGATCTTCAAGCACAGGATGTACAGGAAGTCCTTGACTTACAACAGTTCTCTTAGTGACCATTCGAAGTTACAACTGCACTGAGAAAAGTGACTTATGACCATTTTTCACACTTGTCATGACCACTGTAGCATTCCCACTGTGACGTGATTTACATTTGGATGCTTGGTAACTGACCACATTTATGACAATTGCAATGTCCCAGAGTCATGTGATTCCCTTTTGCAACCTTTTAATCAATTAACCAGTGGAACAACCTGCCTCCAGAAGTGGTGAATGCTCCAACACTGGAAGTTTTTAAGAAGAGACTGGACAGCCATTTGTCTGAAATGGTATAGGGTTTCCTGCCTGAGCAGGGGGTTGGACTAGATGACCTCCAAAGACACTATTATTATTATTATTATTATTATTATTATTATTATTAATAATAATAACCTTCTGACAAGCAAAGTCAATGGGGAAAACAGATTCACTTAACAATCGTGTTACTCATTTAACAACTACAGTGATTCCCTTAACAAATGTGGCAAAAAAAGTCATTACCTTGAATGTCATCATTGAAAGTGCAGTACAAGTTGCGATATTTATTCAGAAGGCGGAATGCATTTTGGTTGGCAAAATCCTCAAACTGAATGAGGCAGTTTCTGCCATACCTAAGGGAAAAAAACATTATACACTTAAAATGAAAACAGTAAAATTAAACTACGTTGATTAATAACATATGATCGCTCCTCCAGTATTTTTTCAATTACATGTCATCATGCTTATTGTAAATTGTGAACAAAAGACTAGGGCTAGGCATTAAACAGATTTAGATGTTTAAATATTACTTTAAATTTATCCATTTTAATGCAAAACTGAAGCAGTGATTTATATGGCCTTTTACTAACTAGAAGCTATCCATACATGGATAATTTTATGGGCATTTACTTCTGTATGTAAAAATAGCAGTCAGTGACAGACTCCTTGTGCTGACAGGAATTTCTTTGCTATTTCTTCAAAAGAGGAGTAAAAACAATTCACGCTTTGAATTTCCATAGACCAAGAAAATTATTTCAGAGTAATGGATTGGGACAGATTTTGTTTTATATATTTCATACAAAATGTATCTGTTTGAAAGTGATCGTAAAAACTTCTATATAAAGCTTATAAAAATCATTGTCAGCATTCTAAGCAAGCAAAGATGTCTGCAAAGGGAAGTCAAAAAACATCAACATGATCAAAAGTCTTCCTCTCTCATATATATGTACCATTTCCAGATAGAGAAATTAAGACAGCTAAGAAAAGTTCTGTTGATTATTATTACTACAGTAGGATTATTTCTATCAACTTTATGAAATATATTTTTGGGCAAACTAGTAACTTAACACTTGTACAGATTAACCTAGAGAATAGGGCTTCTACATTAACTTACTAAATAAAATAGCAGAAAATATACAAAAGAGTACATTCAAGGTGTCAAGATCCAAAAGAAAACCTATTTTGCTTCAGCCATAGTTGTCTTTGACTTGCCAATAGTAGTGGGGAGGGGAGGGGATGTTTAGAGTACTTGGAGCACCTGTGAACCAGCCAGCTTGGGAACCAAGGTCATCGGAGGAACCATCGGCTGAGAACCAAGATAGTTCTGGGGCAGTTCCAGTGGTGGGATTCAGCCGGTTCGCACCACTTCAGCAGAACCAGCAACTAATTTTTTCTTGCCCAGGCCCAGAACAGACTTATGGAAGCGGCATCTACACAGAGAACCAGTTGTTCACATATTTGAATCCCACCACTGGATAGTTCTCACAACAAATGTCTGAAATATAATTGGGGAATGTGACTTGTATTGTCAGGGGAAAGGGGAGTTTCCACTCTTTTAATTTACTGTCCTGGCGCCTTTTTCACCAGAGCTGTTTTTTTCCTTTGATCAGTGCCGATATGCTGTATTCAATAAAGTTTTGCATTAGAAATTGGACTGTCTCAGCTGTGCTCACTTTATTAGGATCATCAGTTGGAACTTTGTCACAAGGTTTGTTTCAGTAAATGGCTAAAAGTTAGAATTTTCAATAAAATCATCATAAGGTGTACTACAACTTAATCAAATTTTCATAAAATTTCATATAGCATTTATGAGATCATTTTAACAGTATAAAGCAAAATATCCTAATTTATTTTTCAGATTTATTTAATGAAATGTAACTACCAAACAATGATGTTAACAGAAAACTTTGCTGTTGAACTTTTATAGCCCAAACCTGAGAGTATCAAACCAAAATAGTAAAAGCATTTCAGAATATGAAATATGCTCTTTCATTGTACTGTTATTTGAGATTGTTAAGGATGGAAAACCTTCCATAACTCAATTAAAATGCCTTTTAATAGAATGCTGTGAAATAATTGTGAATTATTTTTTTAACTAAAGAGCTAGATAAACACTGAATTCAGAATTATTAGATAAAAACTGAATTAAAAAATTCTGCAAGAAATCTAATTCCATTTTGAAATTTATCCTTACGTAAGTAATTCCACTTAGATTAAATTGTTCACCCTTGCATGTAAGCATACATGCATCAAATTATGACTTATTTGCTGATATTGTATTCAGAAATCCCATGGGCAAATATTTAGGGACCAATGCCATAAATGGTGACCAATGTGATCAAACCTGAATGCTTGTTTGAAGAAACACAAAGTTTATCAGATCAATATTTTTCTTTAAGCTCTCATGGAGAAATTCATCTGTGATTCTATGTGAAGCATCAAAAACAAACAAACAAAATATAGCTTGAAGGGAACTTAATGTACTTATTCCCTAACACGCAGAAGTAACTTTAGGCCCGTTCATTTCAACAATTTAATGAAGATACTGTGATTATTACATTTCACTAAACCTTGTAGCTTGTGGAATTGAAAAGATTATTCCTCTCTTTATGTTTTTACTGACTGTTACTAAACAGTCATTCCATCTGATGCTCAAAAGCTTTCACTTCAGCAACAAGCCCTTCGGGTCATTTGATCCTCTTAAGTAGAGTTCAGGTTCCTGTTTTGCCATCATTGTTCTATCTTTCCCTTTGACTCTGTCTGAAATTTACTCAAATTGAGCATTTGAAACCTGGGGACAGTCTAGGAAATTTTGTTACAGACTAGCCAGATGACTCAGAAAACATCTGGATTCCCTGATCTTCACTGCTTCTTACTCATGACTGCGGCCCACTTTCCCATCTGGTCTTGTGGTTGCTTCCTTCCTTCTGCTCCAGTGAGAATCCCACGTATCCAACTTATGCTTTCATTAAAAAAAAAAAGTCAACCAAGTTTGAATGGGATGTCATTATGGTGGCCATTCCTACTTTCTAAATTCCCAATATCTCAGTAATATAACTCCATTTAATATCTCCATGATATTAAATGACAGGGGTGTCATTCATCTACTTCAGTGGTGGCGAACCTATGGCACATGTGTCAGAGGCGGCACTCAGAGCCCTCTCTGTGGACACGCGTGCCGTCACCCCAGTCCTAGGCCTTTAGCTGGGTTTTATAAAATCTTTTCGCTTTAGGCCTCCACCGCTTTGTGCAAAAAAAAAAAAAAAAAGGTTCAATCAATCAGTCAATTTCAACTTCTCGTGGGAAAAAAAAAATCTTGCAGAATTGGAATTGATTGATTGAACTTTTTAGTCCCACCCAGTCTGCCGTTACCACTGCAGCCACGGTCAGCCAATGGGTCACACCCAGCCAATGGGCCACACCCACCCGGCACCCAACGATGCATAAGTGGGTTTTGGGTTGCAATTTGGGCACTTGGTCTCTAAAAGGTTCGCCATCACTGATCTACTTCTTTTGTTCTTTAGATTCTAGAGTAGACTTTCATTGTATTGACCATCTCTATCTTTTATTAGGAAAAAAATACCAACAGACTTCTGATCTATCAAGCTCGGATTGGCAGCAATGTTCTGAAATTTCATTCAGTGATTCAGGCAAGATTTCACATGTGCAACACTGTGTATGATCCTTTAACAGGAAACACGTTTGGACAGGAAACTTTTATTCTCAACAAGACTTTTCCAGAGCACCTACACAGCAGAAAGCAGTAGGTGGAAAAAAGCTCCATTGGGAAACGTTAGCCAAACTGTTCACACTTCTTTGCATCAAGACAAAATTACATCCCACACAGTTATGAGGGTAGGCAGTTTAAAATTAAGATTAGGGACTTTAAATTATTTGAATAATAATGCATCTGTTGCATAGGATTAAAAAGCTCTGAAAGGGAATGTTTTATATTTTTTGCTTAGGAAACTTAATATCTACTGCACAACAGCAGCCAGCACATAATGGCCAAGTGTTGCGATCCATATGTGTGAGAAAAAGATGTCGATGTTCATTTCAACAGTCCCAGTCTTCAGGAAACTCAATATATAGTGACAGTCTGGATTTAGCTACAGTTGCATACTGCAAATTGTATTTAATGATGTTTGTTTTGCCACCTACACTATGAGGCCCAATTACTGGCCTAATTTTGAACCATCATTTCGTTAATCTACCATAATCTTATCAATCCTTTTTATACTATATTAATTATTATTCCATTCTTTTTATCCCATTTTGACTATGATACTGAAAGCAGAGAGAGCAATTTTAACTTAAGGACAAGATTGAAATAAGCAACATATATTCTTTAGAGTTAACATGATTTTCAGAAAATATATTTGGGAATTCCAGGCCAGAAACTTTATCATCTTTTGAACAAAGGAAGCATTTAATAACAACAACAACAAGAAGAACAACTGCTTCCATCCTGGGATGATATCTGTAATACCATCAAACATCCACATCTGCCTATCCCAGGTCCTTGGTAAGGACTCAATAGGTAGACAAAAATACCAAATCCAGTCTGAACATCTGGCTGACTGTGCGATTATTATTATTATTAATAATAGTATAATAATAATAATAATAATGATGATGATGATGATGATGATGTCGGAAGGGACCTTGGAGGTTTATCTAGTCCAACCCCCTGCTCAGGCAGGAAATCTTATACCATTTCAGACAAATGACTGCCCAGTCTCTTCTTTAAAACTTCCAGTGTTGGAGCATTCACTGCTTGTGGAGGCAGGTATTAATTTATGGTCTATAAGTACATTAATAAAAACAATAGCATTTATTTCTGAGAATACATATTGCCTGAACCTGTCTTTGAACACTGCAGAAGGGTCATTTTCCTACATTCCCTCTGCAGCATCAGTGGAAATTAAATACGATAGACACATTTGCTGACCTGAATTCTCAAAATAACACTTCTGTGTTTTTATGGTATTACTACAATCATTTTGAAAACATGCCGTTTTAAACATTCCAACAGTTATTTCAAAGATAAATAAGCTGCAATTGCATTTAATTTTTTTAAAAAAGTTAAATTAGTGTTTAACACACAGAAATTATGCATAGCTTTTTTTTCATTTCAGATCTGTACGGTCAGCAATGGCATGGCAGAAACTCTGATGTAAGATTGTCAGAATCAATTCTGATTATTTCATACAGTAAAGATATAACCAGTGGTGGAATTCAGCCGGTTTGCACCACTTCGGCAGAACCGGTAGCTAATTTTTTGTTGCCCAGGCCCAGAACGGACTTCCGGAAGCGGCATCCACACAGAGAACCTGTTGTTCACATATTTGAATCCCACCACTGGATATAACCATCTGAAATAAATGGTAAAGTAATTAAAGCTCCTAAAATGTTATACTGTGTTTCTAAATCAGGCATATTAGTTATTAGTTCAAATATATCCTTCTTACTTGGTTTCTTAATGATTTTTCTGATGAGAGAACTATGATCGTTTAGAGATTTGGAAAATATTCCTTTGTATTCTCCAGTCCACTATGAATACAAACTTTATGCGTGTTTTCTTCCCTAGAGATGAAAATAGAGGAAGCTGACTTGTGCTGGTTCAAGTTGCTATTGTTCAGCTTTACTTTATTTCTAGACAAACCCTTACACTTTGATTGGTGTAAGGGTTGGTTAAGTAAGAATTCCTTTTCACCTCTGTCAATGATAGCTATCCGGTTGCAATCTAATTTTTGCTGCAAATGCATCACTAGCACAGCTGTTATAACATTTGCCTGACACACAGAATGTATTCAAAACCTGGCAGAAATAATCATAATTCCCCGTTTCTGCTGGGCTTTTTGTGTTTTTTTCCCCCTGTAGTAAAGTCACCAGGGCCCCATTTCATTGCCTCTCCAATCACCTAAGGTAGAAGGTCATAAAGCCAAAATGGGCTCCCTTTTTAGAATCAGTCCTGAAGTACCGTACTGCCCTAATAAATATGCCATACAGTTTATTGCAAAAGTGCAGCCAGATCTATGGATCTGATAAAGTTTGGCTGAAAATTGAAAATCAGCTGTATGATTAACGTTTTTAATTGAATTGCACTAGGTCCTCTATGGCCCATAAGGACATCTTTGCAAATCAGAACTCTTGAGAGACAATAGGCAAGAACTGTCTGTTAAATCAGAGTAATATGAAAGCATCCTGTCATATTGTATTGGAAGTGTTACTGGTTTGGACAGGAAGGCTGTGCAGAGAGTGGTGAGTATGGCAGAAAAGATTATTGGATGTTCACTTCCTTCCATTTAGGACAGTGGTTCTCAACCTGTGGGTCGGGATCCCATTTGGGGTCGAACGACCATTTCACGGGTCGCCAAAAACGCAGTCCGCCATTTTTTCCCCCCTTTTCCTTAGCTGTGCTGCTCCTTTTTATTCTATTGGCTTTTGAAAGCCAATAGAATAGGCTCTCTTGAATAGAGTCTAATTCTATTGGCTTTCAAAAGCCAATAGGAATTGTCCAGGCTGTCTCTGCCCTGCTGAGCTCGCCAAAAGTCCCATTCTGCAAACGGTGCTGCACCAGTTGAGTAGTCCTCGACTTACGACCGGTTGAGTAGTCCTCGACTTACGACCGGTTGGGGGTCACGGTGTTAAAAAGGTTGAGAACCACTGATTTAGGACATAGCATATAAGCGATGCTTGACCAGGGTCTGCAGTATTGTTGGGGACGCTTACACATTCTCTCTATGATCAGTTTTCTCTCTTATCTTCTGGGAGGAGCTTTGTGATATCCAAAGCAGAACAACTAGGTTCTGTAATATCTTTGTACCACATAGTATATTAACCTTATTAACTCTCAAGACTCTTTTTCTCCATAATATAAATTAATATAATAATATATTATATTAATATAATATAAATTTAATATTTATATGTGTGTGTGTGTGTGTGTGTGATATATGGATATGGATATGGATATACACACACACATATAGCCCAAATCTAGGGCTATCCACAGGCAGCAGTCGCTTCTGCGACAATCATTTTTTTTATGTTAAATTTGGATTGCTAGCAAAGAGTTAAAGGGAAGCTGGTATAGCTATTTCAAGCTATATATATTAACAGTAGATAACTATAAAAACAACTGCTCATTGAGCGTGTCACCGGTCTACCCGCTCCGGTTGGTCGTATTCTCTCTAGCCGCGTCTCATCCGCCCGCATCCTTTAACTCTTTGTTAGCAATCCAAAAATTTATATATTCTTTTGAGAGTGTGCCAGTGTGTTCACAGAAAAAGTGACAATAAAGGTTATCTTATCTTATCTGTTATCTCTATTTCAAAAGAACTGAAATGGATAACAGTATATATATGGTGTCTTAAAAGATTTATCTTTAAGACTTCAAACCTTATTTTAATTTTTGAAATGTGTTAACTTTTTCATAAATATATTCACTTACTACAGTCTGGAAAGCTGGGCAGAAACTGTATCTATCTATTCTAAAAATGTTGCCCCTAGTAAGTGAATTAACAAACTTTTGGAAATACATTCTGATTAGTGAATGTAAAACTCATTTGATGTTGTTCAAACAGAACAATTTCTCTGACATTCAGCTCAGTATCTCATACTGTATTATTTTTCAGTGCAAAAACTAAGACTATTGCCAATTTTATATTGCTGAAATTCTTGGGACTTAGAAAGTATTTAAGCATAGCTTTATTTTCTGGCCTCAAACGAATTTAGCTATGATCATTAAACATACAGTAATACAATGTTGTTCACCAGCAGATTAAGAACCTATAATTTCAACACAGCACATTTAGTCACACTAATAAAGTCGAACTTCAATTTTTCAAGTCAAGCTGTACTTTGGGCACTTTTTATGTCTTTTTTTTCTCTCTTTATTTTTACTACATATGTATTTCTATCAGTATTATCTTTGTGTTTTGTTTTGGTTGTTTTCCCTTTTTTGTTATTAATTAAAACACAATAGATTTAAAAAAAAAAAACAATAATTTGAGCTTATGGTAAAGTGTTCCTGAGACTACTTCATTGGATAGTCAATCACCAACTCATGCAAAGTTCATGTTATATGCCCTTAGAAAAATATGAATATATAAAATTCTGAATTCTGACTTCTTCTTTGAAGAAGAATTCTGAATTCTGACTTTCTTCTTTGAATAAAGCCAATAAAACTTGTCTCCCCAACAGAGGTAAAAGAAGCCTGAAAATATGTACCGTTTAGTATAATTAAATAGCAGCTGTCTGATAGGCAACATCATCAATGCTAGAAGGGAGTGGTGTTTACTCTCTGTTTATATACTAGTCAGTGGCTTGCCCTGTCAGTATTGGTGGGAGTGTTCTTGGTGGAACCAAGTCCTGATGATGTTACCTAGCTGGGTAATGAAATGTCTGCAAGAAAACAATCAAACTCAGAGACCACCAAGGATCTCATAGTTCAACTATGAACTACCAAGATTCTCTTTTATTGATAAAGGATAAAGTGGTGGGACAGGGAGAGATGCTTTTTGTAGGACTGTCTTGCAGCTTCATCAATACCAAACAAATGAGAATACTGGGTTTTTTTTATTTCCTGGCATGAAATCCTTAGGTTTACATAATAGATACTCATATTTTAAAAATGCATTAATCTTTCAAATGCCCTTTTAGTATTTTAAATTATCTACCTTCTAACATTTTAACATTTTGAGTTAGCAGGCTTATTATAAACATTTATGACAAAAGGAAATGTCAGTCAAGTTTAGAGATATAATGACTTCTTTTGGGGAGATACAATGCTACAAGCACATGACTTTAAAATTGTTAGGCTAATTTAATGCGATTCCTGACACATCCCAAATGCAAAAAATGAAGGTAATGGGGAAAAATAAATTTTGGAACTTCTGGATGCCTTCAGCAAATTTATGTTAAAGATGCCCAGTAATAATACCATAATATGTTTTATGCAACGGGTACAGAAATAATACTTGGTATTAGGAAATGGGAACCAAGAAATCAAAAGAAAATTGTCCATTGATGCATAGTTCATATATTTGACAGAAACGATGCCTTTTAAATGAGTTCAATGTAGTGACATTAAAAGATTACATTAAAACAAACTACAGGTTGTCCTCAACTTACAAATACAACTGAGCCAAAATTTCCATTGCTAAGCAAGACAGTTGTTAAGTGAGTTTTGTTTCCTTTTATGCCCTTTCTTGCCAAAGTTGTTATGCAAATCACTCAGTTGTTAAGTTAATAATATGGTTAAGTGAATCTGTCTTCTCTATTGTCTTTGCTTTTCAAAAGGTCATAAAAGGTAATCACATGACCTCGGGATACTGCAAATTTAGATGCCAAGCATCTAAATTTTGATCATATGATCACGGGGATGCTGCAACAGTAGTTAAGTGTGAAAAATGGTCATAAGGCACTTTTTTCAGTGCCGTCGTACCTTTGAACAGTCACTAAACAAATGATTGTAAGTTGAGGATTACCTGTAGAACATGTTCGAGATGTTCTTTGTATTATCTTCATTGGTATCTGTAGGAGAAAAAGCACTTCTCCACAGAGTCATGACACCATCAAGATAAAAACAGAAACATTGCTTTCCGTAAGAAGTGGCTCAAACTGTCTCAGAACAACAGCAGAGTTGTGTGTGTGTGTTTATCAGTATCTTTACAATATTTAAATTATAAACAGATGTTTAGTGGGAAGCAACCCAGCCTTCTTTTTCTTACATGAAATTCATTAATCACTAACTATAAAGATAACATTCTTCTGAGTTATTTATGTGCAGCCAGTAAGATTATTTCAAGTCAGCATGATTCTGGGCCACGTCATTTATAAAAATGAATGATCGTTGGCACTGTGACTTTCTTGTTTTGCACATTTTTCACTTCATCATGTCTGAAACTAAGTAGCAAGTTAGAATCAGCATCTAGTCAACATATTTTTCCCAGCCAGTGGCTATATTAAACTGACATGTTAAAGAATGGCATTATTCTGCTGTGGCTAATAAATATTACTTTTATCCTCCTCTAAAGGAACCTACAAAAAATACACTGTTTAAGATTTAATGCCTAATTATGAATCATTATTTTTATTATGCAAGATTTATAACAAACTACAAAAAGATAGAAAATAAATATTGTTATTTTACACAATTCTTTAGTCTACAAAAACAAGTCTACCAGATAGATCACTAAATAGCTTCTAAGATTCTTCACAAATTGCCAATTCAGAATTTGTCACCTTAAAAAGATAGTAATTGTGGATCCCCTTTACATTCATTTTTCACCTAAATCAATTATGAAAAGGACAATTCATTCATTACTTTCAACAGAAAATGCAAACACTTGCATTTCTACCAACTTTAAGAAGAGACTGGACAACGCCTGAGCAGGGGGCTGGACTAGAAGACCTCCAAGGTCCCTTCCAACTCTAGTAGTAGTAGTAGTAGTAGTAATAGTAGTAGTAGTAGTAGTAGTAGTAGTAGTAGTAGTAGTGTTTTCTGCCAACTACAGAAAACTGTTAAAATACAATATAAAACACAAAGTACCTGGCTGACTTTATTAAAACCACAAATATTCTATGGCACTGAGGCTAAATAAATATGAAACCATCTCCAAACATATCCCATTATCTTTCAGAAAGGTAAGGAATACAAATACAACATCTAAGAATAATCTAATGTTCCTATACTATGAACATTAAAAACATAAAATTTTTAATGCAAGCACTTTCAGTAAGCATGTTTTGATGTTTCCCATATGGTTCATTCAAAGTGTGCCATAAAACATGAAATCAGAATTGTAGATGTAAGGAAAGGCTGCTTTTATAAAATTTTCATGAATGTTTTTCATGAGTCTCCCAAAACATGATTGATTGATTACAGTTTGAGATTGTTAGATAACAGAATTCTTTCCGGTGGTGTACAAGCAAATGAAAACCACAAAATGATTAAAATAAGCATGCCATAAAAATATGACAAAACTATCACCTAGGGTAAGAATGCAACACAACAGTTGAAATAAAAAAACAGCAGAAGAATAAAAAAAATCTAAACACACTAAAATAGACCTTAAATTATCAGATAGAATAAAAAGGATTTTTATCCCAAAAATTCTATAGGATTGATATTAAGTTGGCTTCTTATGGAAAGCTATTCTACAAAAGAGGTGAAAAACTAAAATGACTCTCTCACTGGCAATTATTCACTTTAGAAATGGCTTCTAAAATACACCTTTAAGCAGTGCCCTTTATATCAGGAATAACCATTCTATGTTCACCTCTCTAAACTCCCTCCAGATTCATATCATTTTTTTTTAACTTAAAAGTGAAGTGCCTCTGATCCCACATAAATCCCATCAATAATTCTTAGAAAAAGATATGGGCCGTTGCCACTCATTTGGAAAAAGATGCTTATGAAGGAACAGGAAAGTGAAGAAATGTGAATGGTAGAAGGTATCCAGAGGTGGTTTGATAGGGAGCAGCCCATAAGTTAGCCTCGCTTAATCATGTTTGTGAGAAAGCAAGCTTCCCAGGGTGTTAATGTATGAGACAACAGCATGCTCTTCAAGTTTCAAGTCTATAACCCAAAGATTTGTCTATCCCCATGTTGGGGGTCACTGCAGACATAAGAGAGATAACCCTAAGATAATTTGAAAGTTTTAAAATTAAAGACAGTTACAGTCTAGCCACTCTGATTTGAACAGAGGTTCCCAGACTGCTTTCAAAGGCAGCCTCATAAATAAGGCATGCAGAAACTCAAGCAGGAGAATATCAACCTATTAATAAATGTTACAAGGCTGTCTCTTTTCAGACAGGTTGCAGTTGATCTATTTGTCTGAATTTGTAACAGACATTATGAGTCACATCTCTACAGAATGTGCAAGGTCCCCAATCCCCTCAAGCAAATGCAGTGAGGAATGGTCTCCTTCAGAACAAGGTGAGCAAAGCACCGCTTACTCAGGCAGATGAAACATTTATTACTTTGATTGGATGAAGCTTTGGTTTAATAGCCTTCATTCAGCCCCTTATCAAGCCCAGTCATTAGTTCAGGATGTCAACTGAATTAAATGAAAAGCTGAAGAATAAATGCACTGCATTGACATATTGACATCAGTCCAGCTTTCTAATTAATCTCTTCAGCAATGTCATGATAGTTTGCTGCCACCAAGTTGGATTTCCTCCTGATGTACATGTGCACTTTTAAAAATTATTTATTTAGCATATGGCATCTATAAAGGTCATCAATGACTGATAAATATGAGACTGGAAGGCACCTAGTCCATAGTTATCCAAGGTTCTGTCTGGCCTAAAGTGCTGTTCTGAGTATCGGTCCTTTTACATTATTGATATGTGACCCATAAGTCTTGTTAATAATAATTGTTACTCTTTGCTTATTATTGGATATATTACTGGATATATTAATGATCTCTTTGAGGCTTATATGATGACCTGGTACATGAAATCATTTATCTAAGAATCTAGAAATCAATCCAATGAATTTGACTCACCTGAGCTAGATAACCATACAGATCCTGCTGCACACCCAGGTCTAATTGTTTAGTTTGTCAATAAAAATATTCTTAATGTCCACATAAACTAAACAGAACCATTAAGTGAAAACAGAAAGATTAAACAAGCCATTAGAACTGCCTACAGATTACAGACTTAACAAAATTAATCTGCTTTGTACATGGATAAAAATATGGCATAGTCAACCTGGACCTCTTTAAGTTAAGCCACTGAGGCATTTGCACTGATTTAACATTAAAAACCTACAAAGTACAACACACTAGTAACTTCAATTTAATGCCTATTATCCCAAGAATACAATTAAGTAAAGAGGTCAGTTTAAGAGTTTTTATTAGTAAGTCAGCTAATTGCAAAATGCAAGCAGATGGATCATATTTTAAAATCTGATTTGGAAAGTATAAAAAAAACAGATGCACTTGGTTAATTTAGTCTGCAAATACTGTCCTTTAAAAATACTTTCCATTCATAATTTACAGCTTCTCCGGTCTCCTGGCAAACTCTTTAAGAAGAAGAAAAAATATCCTGTGCTGAGTAGTCAATTTGGCTTCAGACCAGAAGATGCAAAACCTTTTCTAGGTAGACCCTGATATTGCCCTGCAAAATTAATTGGGAACTCTGAAACATTATGTGGTTAAAGCTGCCATAAGTCACTGCATATTACATATTGAAAAAATAACCATGTCAGCAGAATATTAGTAAGTTGATTTGTTTATTTATTATTTGTTATCAAAACTTTATATTGATACCTATTTTACAGTCAACTAAGGGTGATTCCCCAAAACCTTTATCTGCCCTGGGAAGTCCAAATGGAAATTTCTCCCACTCCATTTAAATCAACTCTAATTCTTTTCTCAACACCACACATTTTCTTCTTTTATCTGTGTCCAGAAGAACCTTACTCAGCTTCAATTAGAAGGAAGACAGGAGTGAAGCCTCTTTTCTTTCATATACAACTGACTGCTAAAGGAGAGGTAAGTAGATGGTATTTTCCTGGCCTGAAAATATTAACTAGAGTTGCAAGGCAAGATCTAAGATCCCAAGCATACCATTTAAAAAAATTAAAGGCTCCAAAAGAATAAGATTTAAAGCCCAGCATTTTCCAGCATAAATTAATTATTTCAAAGCTAAAACAAGCTATGGAAAGAGATGCATTGTTAATGCAACTGGAAGAGCAATGAAAGTCTATAAATGTGTCAATGGGAGTAGAGGCTGATTGAGGGAAATTTTAATAACAGGTAGGGTATTTGATATCTCTAATATTCTGCTTAGTTTCAGAACTTTTGCGTACTACTCTGTGTATATGGCATAATTTTGAATTAGTCCCTAGATTATTCTCAGACTGTAGACTGGAATGCCTTTGAAGGGATTCAAGCTGAAACCTGAGCAGAGAAGCAACAACTGAAAGGAAAAAGAACAAGAACCTTCTGTTTTGGCCTTTTTCTTTCAGATATATTCTGGAGTGGGAAGAAGTCATGCTTCGTTGAGAATCTTAAAACATTTCCTACCAAGATTTTAATAAGAATAAAAATTAAGCACAAAACATTATATATGCTTGATGAAAGAATTAAAAACTGAATAAACGATCTTTTCTTTTGCGAAAGTTGATTTGACATTGACAAAAAAGAAGTATGACTAATACAAAAACAATAAATCAAAGAAACAATTCATCTTGGATTTGATTTTTCCAGATGAGTATATTTTGACAAGAACTTCCATATTCTTAATTACTTGGGTTTATCTTTTAATTAAAATCTGTCTAGCTTGATGGTCAGATGTGTGCATTTGCACATGGTGGCAATTGCAGTTTCCACAAAATTGGCACTGGGAAAACATTAATAATGTTAAAGTTATGAATACAGTGTTTAGGAAATGACTGCTGCAACCCTACAGTGTATTTGAGTCTCAACTTCAAGATCTGGCCTTCTAAAGAGCAGTCAGGGTTGATTTCTTCTAGGACTGACCAGTTTGATCGCCTTGCAGTCCAGGGGACTCGCAGGAGTCTTCTCAGCACCATAGTTCATAGGCCTCAATTCTTTGGCGTTCAGCCTTTCTTATGGTCCAACTTTCACAGCCATACAGTACATTGCAACTGGGAAAACCATGGCCTTGACTATACACACTTTTGTTGGTAGGGTGATGTCTCTGCTTTTTAGAATGCTGTCTAGATTTGCCGTAGCTATCCTCCCCAGGAGCAAGCGTCTTTTAATTTTTTGGCTGCAGTCCCCATCTGTGGTGATCTTGGAGCCCAGGAAAATAAAATCTGTCACTACCTCCATTTCTTCCCCATCTATTTGCCAGGAATTAAGAGGGCCGGATGCCATGATCTTGGTTTCCTTAATGTTGAGTTTCAAGCCAACTTTTGCACTCTCCTTCTTCAACCTCAATCAAGAGGCTCTTAGTTCATCTTCACTTTCTGCCGTTAGAGTGGTATCATCTGCATATCTTAGGTTGTTGATATTTCTCCCGGCAATCTTAATTCCAACTTTTGATTCATCTAGCCCTGCCTTTCTCATGGTGTTCTCTGCCTATAAGTTAAATAGGTCTATTTAACTTTGCATTATAAAGCGTTATTGTGAGAATTAGGATTCCATCTTAATTAGAGTTTGCTGAATCACTTCCAAGCTCAATGGAAATTTTAAATAGGAATATTGAAGTCCACACAATTTCATTTTGATTATGCCTTTTGAGATTCTAAGACTGGTAAAGACCTCCTACATGTTTACTCAGAAATAAGTGCTGAGTCATTAAAAGATGGCTCTGAATAAGTGAGCTTAGCATTGCAGGGAATCTTTCCAATGAAAAAGCTACTTGCAGGAATCAAGTGAATCTAATTAAAAAGCACAGTAGTTGCAGATGCTCCATTACTGGAGGTTTTTAAGAAGAGATTGGACAATCACTTGTCTGAAACGGTATGTTTCCTGCTTGAGCAGGGGGTTGGACTAGAAGACCTCCAAGGTCCCTTCCAGCTCTTGTTACTCTATTCATTCATGCATCTGCCTGAATATATGAAGGCTTGAAATTGAATATAGGATGGGCCACACAGAATGGTCATACAGCTTACAGCCATACACCTTGCCAATCTCTTTTTTTTACTTTCCTTCAACTTTCCTATGTTAAAATATTTAAAGAGGAATTGGGGTTAGCTCAAATGCAACTTTCCTTTTGATTTAGGAGTCTTAATACATAATGATCCCAAGCTGGGTGACTTGAGCCAATTGCGCTCTCTCCCTCTCCCTCCCTCCCCCCTTCTCTCTCTCTCTCTCTCTCTCTCTCTCAGCCCAGCCTACCTCTCCTAGGGTTGTTGTTATGGGGAAAAATAGAAGTAGAAGGATGTATGTTGCTTTGAGCCTTTATAGCAGTGTTTCTCAACCTTGACAATTTTAAGGCATGTGGACTTCAACTCCCAGAATTCCACAGCCAGCAACGCTGGCTGTGGAATTCTGGGAATTGAAGTCCATATGCCTTAAAATTGTCAAGCTTGAGAAACACTGCTTTATAGGAAAGGCAGAACATAATTAAAAAAAATGATTGATTGATTAATGATTGATTAGCTGCATATATAACTGCTCTTTGCATCTTCTGGCTGAATGCCTACTTGACTGGAAAAATAAGAAGCACAGAGGGAGGGCAGCAAGCCCAATCCTGTTGATTGACCAGTTCAAAACTGGTCTCTTGAGTCAAATAGTAAACTGGGCTACTAACTGTGGGTGTCAAATGAGTATTACATTTGTAAAACGTAGCAGGTATAATTATTTTACAATGCATTTTCCAGTGTTTCAGATTTAATCTTCTTTACAGGTATGTATAAATCGTTCTGATTATAAGTGCAGAGATTTTTTTTAAGTGTTAGAAACAGTACAGATGCTGACTAGTGCTAGAGACTAAATCAATCAAATGGTCTTAGGAAAAAAAAGATTGGGCATCCCTCCAAGAACTGCCGGGTGATTGAGCTAACCCTATCTTATTAAAAAAATAATAATAAAATCCCTTCTCACCCCAACGGATGGCATGCGTCTTCCTCAATCTTCAGTCCTCTACCAAAAGCTTGGGACTTTGAGGGTTCTGTGCAGTCATCTTACCTGTTCCTAGCACTGCAATCTCCTGGACAGAGAGCTCTGGTGTTGTTCCTGGGAGCAGCTGGAGCTACTCTCCCAGCTTAGGAGTCACAACCCGGAGGGCTCCTACAACCACTGGGGCCACTTTGGCCTTTGCTTTCCACATTCTCCTTCAAGCCCCGGTTCTTCTCCAGCTTCTCCTACATCTTCCTGCTGTTGCTGTCACCTGGTACTGCTACATCTATCACCAATGCTGCCTTCTGATCCTTGTCTACTACCATGAAGTCTGATGGATTGGCCAGTACTTGCCTGTGGCCCACAGGTAGTTCCAGTCCATCCGTCTTAACCACCTTCCCTCCCTTGACTACCGTCCAGCCATACTTCTCCAGTCCAAATGACATGTCCTCACTGTCGATAGGGTGTTCAGGCCTATGCAGAACAGTAGCATCTCCTTGAGGAAAGTCTTTGTATCCTGTTGACTTTGGATAGTGCCAGGCCTTCACAGATCCATGTGTGTGTCATTGAGCTGCATGCCTTCCTGTAGTCAATTCAGACTGTGCTGCCTGAATTGTGCTGCTGTACTATCTAGACCTTGAGTCTTGGGCAGTGCTTTACCTATGAGCAACTGGTGTTTTGAGCCTCTCATGTTGAACCCAATGTCCTTCTGAGCTGTGCTCATGCGCTGATCCATATAGGCCTGTAGCTTGGCGGCTATGATACCTGATAGGGCTTTCCATGTTGTGGGAAGGCTGATTATTGGCTGATAGTTGGCCAATAATAGTTCAACGCATGAAGTAAGTCTGCTTATCCCTGATTTACATAATAAATATTTTTTTTAAAAAAGGGCCAACATATCTCAGACCTTGTGGTTTTATTAACTCATTACCACACCAAAATGGAAAAAAAACCCCACAAACTATTTGTAGAGCACATTGGACACAGAAAATTTAAGTCTTATTTTTTAAGAAGATTAATCTGATTTGTTTGGATATTCACCATAAATTGAATAGCTTGGAGATCTTAGACATACAGTATAAGGAAATATGTCCTGTACATTTCCTTGCTCTGCTAGCCATTCTACAAATTGCCATGTATGTTCCTTGTCATCTTCATATAATAAAGGCTTTTCTCTGCTACTAAAGGATACATAAAAGCTTAAAATAACTCATAGAAACAAAATGTATTTTTCCGAGAAAAAAAGATGTGACCTATTATAATTGTTATAATGGAAAACCAATTTTATACGCCTCATCTATGCTCAATTCTTAAGCAAGCCCAAACTGCTATAGTAAAAAATACTCTATTCTTAGAAATCTTACCACTTCTTTTGCCCTTACTATGGAACAAACATCATTTTATTGATTAGTTTCTAAACTTTAAATTCTCTTTGTAAATAAGACTTGTCATGAAGTGACTACATCACACACTTTTAATATTTTAATGAGAAAAAAAACCTATTTGGAGGTGAAAAACATATATTATAACTTTCCAAAACAAACCCCAAGCATAGCAGACAGATAAAAGGTACGGAAGTTTCTACTTAATTGTATACTTACTGCTTATTTTTATCAGGTATAAAAATTTATACCTGAACTCCTAGCCTCGTTTCACCCAATTCTGGATGGGTTGGCAAATTTGCAAGCAGACAACAATATAGATTCTTTCCAGCAATGATTATAAACACTGGAATAGTGTTGCAAAAGAATTTCTATAAATAAACAACTATAGATGGGCCCGTTGGCAATTAAGAATTAATAACAGGCCAAGAATTGATTAAATTAAAAATATTAGATTTAAATTTTCCTATTAAAGTTTCGGTGTGGCCCAATATTCTTTAATAATTTCTAATTAATGTCACAATTATCTGGTTTCTTCCTAATATATTTCTTTGCCAAAGAAAAAGACTGTGCCAAATAAATATGCTACCAATAAGTTTCAACAATATTCTAATGAAATGGTAAGCAAAACTATTGTTCTGAAATTTTTATTTAACTTGGAACTATGTGGAATATATATTTCCGCAAGCCACTAAAAAAAACAAGCCAGGACTGCACTTCACTTGATCAAACAATGGACAAAAATATTAATTTTAAATGTTACAATTACTGCTGCAACTAGCTGTAAATGCAAGCCAGTTGCATTTTATTGTTGTAAGCCGCCCAGAGTCACCTCAAAGCAAGATGGGCAGTAAACAAATCTAATAAAAAAATAAAAAAATAAGAATAAACTCTGATTCACCCATTCTGGTTTTCTTAAATTTAAAATAACTTTTAAAACCGATAAAAAGAGATATTTCCTAATACTGGGAGAGGTTCCCCAACTTCTTCTTACTGTTGTAAAAAAGTAAATCCATCCACCACTCAACATTATAAACCAATGAGCCACAAGTACAATCTGTATTTGTAAGTCTGCAAAAACATGCATCTTAGCTTCTAAGTTATGTTATCTTTCCAGCATTCAATAAATTCTTACAACATCCAGTGGTACAAACTGCTGAAATATAACCAATTACCGGGAAACTGCAGCTTCCATAAATTCATCTAGAAGATCATCATAAGCCTGGCCTCGGATTCGTTTGTGTTTCAGACCGATGTACAAAGGATCATTTATCAACTCCTGTTCAAAAGAAAGGGGGAAAAAATCAATACAATAGTTATCATTTGGGGCACTTGAATCCAAATATATTATATGTGTATACATACAATTTATAATTGGGAAAATTGGTCAGGGAATTATAAGCTAGAAGAACGACTGGAAATCTCCAACATAAGCATTTTTAAATATTTTTTTTATCCCTCATTATTTTTATAAATAATTCAAGTCAGCAAACATACCTAATACATCCTCTTCCTCCTATTTCCCAACAACAACCATATAAAGCAGCGGTTCTCAACCTGTGGGTCGCGACCCTTTCACAGGGGTCGCCTAAGACCATCGAAAAACACATATTTCCGATGGTCTTAGGAACCGAGACACCGCTCCTCTATCCGTTTCTGCATGCCTTTGAGCTGGGGGCCATTGCAGCACCGGATTCGTTTCCATCGAGCATCTCCTAAGGGAGGCTGCGCTGCTTTGCGGCCCTTTCCATGGAGGAGGCTGAACTAAGCTCTGCCGGCGCTGTCGCCCTCTTGGCTCTCTCTCTCTCTCTCTCTCCCTCTCCCTGCCTGGGTGCTTCTCCAACCAGGCTGGGCGGAGCCGCCTTCCTGCCCCCCCTCCCCGGCCAGCTGGAGCCGGGCAGGCCGGTGACCTGCAGAAGTGAGGCGAGGACAGGCAAGGTGCGCTGAGCCCCGGGTGCGGCAGGTGAGTGGGTGGCGTCGGTGCACGCTTGGAGAGCCCTTAGAGTTAGGGGTCACCACAACATGAGGAACTGTATTAAAGGGTCATGGCGTTAGGAAGGTTGAGAACCACTGATATAAAGTATGTTGGACTGAGAGAGAAGGGATGGCCCAAAGTCCTCCCCCTCTCCCGGCTTTCATGACTGAGGTAGAATTAGAACTCACAGTCTCCTGGTTTCTAGCCTGGTGTGCCTTAGCTACTAACTGTTTATTTTATTTAAGTAAAGTTTAAGATTTTAATTGTCTATTTTAGTATATTCATTAAGCTATAATTCCTTTTATATGTTATACGAGTTAAACAAACATAAAACTAATGTGTGCATTAATATGTCGATAGATTTGAAAAATAAACATGAATGGTGATTGGTTTGACTATCATTAGATTAGAGATACACATAAAATTAAGTGAATACATTTGTAAAAACAAAAAGATAAGCAGGGTCAGACCTGGGTAGTATATGGTAAATATGACAGACTATCAAGAAATAAGTAGAAGGAGAAATGGAAAAAAGTTACAAAAGAAAACAGTGGCAAATCACTTCTGCATGGTTGCCAAGAAAGCAATATTTATCTCTGCATAGTTTCCAATAATCAAGCTCCACATATTGAGTTGCTAGGATTTTAAAGTAATTTAAAATTGCAGATAGCATCCTACATAACTTCTTTTAAGTTATTCATACCTGAAAAAAAATCAATTCATACATTTCTAAAATCAGATTACATAACCAAACATTTCTTGTGAGAAGGAAAACATAATGCTTTTCTAGAGTAGATATTATAGCCTTTTTGAGACTAAATGTTAGCTTTTAATCTCATGTATCAAATTATACCTTATAATTTGCAAATCCAAATACATGCAATATCCAAAACAAAAACAAACAGAACTGAATAAATGAATCCCTGACCACATCAAACCACAGATAATTTTTATACTTCAGAGAGTTCCACAAAGTATATTTCAGGAGGAAGATATGATTTCGGCCATTCTACTATTATTTAAGTCTAAGCTACCAATTACAACAAAACCAAATGCCATCTTCCAATTTGAGGAAACCTCTTTGTGGGATACACACACGTAATCCTTACCTTACTAAATGACAGCACAGAATCATTTTTATTTTCCAGTTCTTATTCGAAATTGTGCCTAAGTGCTGTCCTTAGACTCCTTGGAAAAACTAATGGGATAAAACAGTAAAACACAGCCTAAAATGCAACCCTAAACAAAAATTGAATTTCAGGTTTGACTAGAAACCAGTCTAACATGCCCTTCATACTGAAGCCATTATAGAGACAGACATGCCTAAACTTAACATACTTTAGAAATGTGATGCAAGTGAATGATGGGCAGAACAAGGCAGTTATGTTTAGAAAGAATCAAGGAAGTAGAAAGAGAGAATAACAACAGATGAAATGGATGAACAAGATCAAAAAAATTATAAGGCTGCCCTTCAGAGAACTACAAATTATTACCGGAGACCAGCTAACCAGGGATCCCCAACCCCTGGTCCATGGAACAGTACTGAGCCGCGGCATGCCAGCAACCGGTCCACACAAACAAGCAAAGCCCCATCTGCAGGATGCAGGCAGCACACATGTCCCCTCCAGTCCGTGGAAAATCCTCTGTCCCCGTAACCGGTCCCTGGTACCCAAAGGGTCGGGGACCTCTGAGCTAAGCAATAAACATTGGTTTTTGCAGTCAGGAATCAAATTTGAAGTCACTTAACTAACTAACTTCTGTCCAACTAACAGCTGGTTTTACCATATAACACACTATTTCCCAAAATATTCTGAACCTCAGTATCAGTTTTTTTATGGAAGGAATGATGATAATAGTGAAGCTTCAGTAAAAATTAGAAAATACTCCTGGTCCACATGAGAAACAGTAATAATCTGGATCAGAAACTATCATCAACTATAGGGAAACATGGTTGGTTCATATGATTGCTTCAGCAAATGACAAGTTTGTTCTACAACACTATACATGAGCCACATGCTGTCATTTTTCATTACCTTCGTTAAACAAATATTTCAGGATACTTCATTTAGAGATTAACTGTATTTTTCTTTAAAAGTATCCTGCTAAACTGAGTGAATTATGAACTTGTAAAGGTAAAATATTCACAAAAACCTCATATATCGACCAGAGATGGATATCATTAGTTTAGTGGATGTTCAGCAACATCTAAAGGACCTTAGTGTAGTGCTTCCTCAGACCAATACTTGAACTAGAAGGCTTGCAATCAGACATTCAATGAAGAGCTCTTATAAGATACTTACATTGCAGATATCAGAAAAACCATTAATAATGACAAGAGACACGCACTGCAAACTATGATGCATGTCCTAATATAGCAGTGGACCAAGAATCTCTCTCATTTGGAGAAGTGGTCAATATCAGTGCATTGTTATTGTAATTGACTACTCTGGTCTGGGGCCCTTTGTTAGCTTCGGTCCTCAAATTAGTTCCTCCCATATAATATTGATAAAATAAAATGCAATGGCAACTTTAGACAGCCAGTTTGACAAATGGCATACGGAAGACTTATAACAAACATGGACTGGCATCCTGAATCTATGGTTTACGGAAGCTATTTGATAGATCTGAAAAACAGGGCAAACGATGGATACTCTACACCAAGAATGTTTTTCAGTCCAAACCACAATCTCAAAGCTCAATTTCATCAGTGTAAAACATGATTTAATAATTACTACGGAAAAACTTCATACTTAAAAGCAGGGCTTTTTTTGTCATAGAACGCCCAGAACGGAGTTCCGGCACCTTTTTTGGATGGAACCTTGTAGGGTAGGCAAGGCAGGTTATATAACGTGTGTGAGTTCCGACACTTTTTTTTTTTTTTTTTTTACAAAAAAAACACTGCTTAAAACTGTCATGTTGGGGCTGTTGTTATGAAGAAATATGAGGAGGGACCACTATGTATTTGAGCTATACAGAAAAAGTGGATATAAACCTATTAAATGATAAAATGTTTAACATATGAATAATTAAGAATATCTAATACTTTCAACATTTATATAACTAGAGAGAGAGCCGAGGTGGCGCAGCAGTTAGAGTGCAGTACTGCAGGCCACTTTAGCTGACTGTGTTCAGCAGGTCAGCGGTTCAAATCTCACCGGCTCAAGGTTGACTCAGCCTTCCATCCTTCCAAGGTAGGTAAAATGAGGACCCAGATTATTGGGGGCAATGTAAATATATATATATACATTGCTTACTGGTGTACACCGCTTAGAGAGTGCTTGCACTTAAAGCGGTATATAAGTCTCATAAATAAATAAATAAACTATATCTGTATTGGAGTAGAAATAGATAGTTACTGATATGAGACCAGGACCCTTTATTCAGAAATTTTCATTTACAAGCATTAAAATGATTTCTTCTCTTTTGTTGCAATTGATATACTATTTGGTATGCTATTTCGCACGCTACCAAAATTTTTCTGAATCAGAGTTAGATCACACCAGAGACTGTAGATAATGTGTACAGTTCTTCATAGACTATTTGTAAACTGGAGAAGCCCCAAACAATATGCAACAATAAGCTCAAAACAAAGTTTAAAGGATCTCAAACCCTTCTCATATTTATGTGGTGTGAGGCATGGCTTCTTGCCATTTTAACAAGCCCACTCAAGCTTCGGACTGATAAGCCTCAACCTCCGCTTTCATCTGCCAAAAACAGAAACAGAAAACCACTTTTTTAAAATAAAGGACATTTTCTCTTGATCAGTTAGTTCCAGAATAGATTAATCAAAATTCGGATCATTCTTAGTTGATAATATTGGCCGTGTATTTCAAGAAGCAGTTCAAATATAAAAGGATCTCCTGCATACAGAAATAGTGAGAAAAATATATGGAGCAAAGAACAACAGAAATGAGTTAATGACTATATAATACAGAAATCTGCAGCTGAAAATATTAAGTCAGTCTAGAAATGGTTTACAAAGAAATGTTTAATGCTAAAAATTTAAATGTGAGTTGCTGGTTTAATAACGCCTCCCTTGTTCTATAGAGAACATTTATGTTAAGGTCACTTAAAATGCAATTTACTTTTCAGACTATTGAAATTCATCTTACTTAACAAAAAGGGTTCCAGAAACTACCATGTGTATAATTATAGTTCAGGGGTGTAAGGTAGTTGTTGCAGAAAAGCTTCAGGAGGTGGCAGCACTTAGCTGACCTTGTCAAGCCTGGTTAGTGCTTTTATGAAAGGCTACTAGAAAATCCCAGGACTTCAGGTTAAACAGGAAGTCAAAAACACCCCAGGAAAGAACAGAAGCAAATCACCTTTGTATGCCTGTAAAGAAAGTTATACATCCATGTCCATGAAGTCATCAGGAGTCTCGCTCACCTCAAAGGACACATAACTTTTATTACCAAAGAAAAAAAGGTAAATGTGCCTTTTTCTAAAAGTAACAAGAGTTTTTCACCTGCTTTAGCCTAGATTCAAGCAACCTGAACTTGAGAAGATTGGTTTGATACTCAGGAGGCTTCCACCAACCTCACACTGTACCCTGGAGCATTAGAGCAGGGCTTTTCAACCTTTTCACCCATTGTACCACTTTTAGGATATGGCAATATCCAAGTACCACCAGTCGCCTAGCAAGGTGTCAAAAACCTGACCAAAAAAAAGGAAAAAAGTGATAAAGTATAGATAGTCCTCGACTTACAACAGTTCGCTTAGTGACTGTTCAAAGTTACAATGGCACTGAAAAAAGTGCCCCCCAAGCCACAGCCGAGCAAGACACCTGCCGGCCCGCCTAGCCGCGCTCTTCCTCCTGTCCGAGGTTTTCATTGTTGTGAGCATTTCTGTTGGGGAGGTGGGGTAGGGAGTGTTTGGTTTTTATTCCACCCGTCTGCTGGGTGGTTGCAGCAGGTTTTGGTCACTTCACATGACCCTGAGACACTGTGACCATCATCAATATGAATCAGTTGCCAAGCATCTGAATGTTAATCACAAGACCCTGGAGATGCTGCAACATTCCAGCTGATCGGCGCTTCTTCTGGGCTCAGCAGAAGCGCCAGGATCAGCGCCAAACTCCAGCTGGAGCCTGGCGCTGATCCTAGCGCTTCCACTGAGCCCTGACAGCCCTGAAGAAGCGCCGATCAGCTGGAGCCTGGCACTGATCCTGGCGCTTCCTCTGAGCCCTGACAGTCCTGCAGCTCCAGCCATCTCTCGCTCAGGCTTGTGTGGTACTGCCACCAGTTCAGCTCATTCCCCTCCCCTGCTACCATTTTTCTAGGATGGTCGTGTACCACCTGCCAGGTGCCAACGTACCACAGGTGATACCCGTACCACTGGTTGAAAAGCCCTGCATTAGAGCTACAGCAACATTGAAATGTATTTACAGTTTCTTTGTTGGTTTCAATGAGACTCTTTCAAGTCAATTTTATTGAAAGAGCAACTTCAGAATTAAGGCCTGTTCATGCTTCTGTCGAGCACATACTTGAGGCTAGTGGTACAGGAAGAGGCAGAATCTTCTGATCCTGTGGGGTCAGAGTTAGCATTTTCAATGCCTGAGATCCTCCAGTCACAGACACGCAACTGTATACTGTTTCTCAGACACAAATACTACTATTTTCCTCCAGGAATCCCAGCTGATGGAATATGCCACCTTTAATTAGCCGCTTTTATTTCTGTTTGTGAGGTGCAGATCTACTAAATAATTCCATTCCTCAAAGGTCTTTTTATGACTCGAGCAGTTTTAAGTGTGCTAAATTTTCACTCATCAGTTATATCACTTTTCCAATGCTTGAAAATATTCACGTATAAAGCCAAACTTTATTTTGAGCTTTACGATCATGATTTCTTTTGAGAATCAATTTTTTTCACAAGTGTCAATGATCGGTGATCAGCCTTTTCAAAACCTTCTGTAAAATAATATGTCAAAGATTATTATTATTTAGATAACAGACTTCTCTCCCTTAAGTAAAATCTTAAATAAACCCTATATAAGCCCAAATAATACACTCCCAGTTCTTTGCAAAACCTCATAGTGGAAGTAAAACTAGTAATAATAATAGTAAATACCAATAATGCAAAATATCTAGCTCAAATCTTGGCAAATCTTCCATATCTTATCTCTAATACATTTAAAGATGTTGAGACTCTAGAAAGAGTGCAGAGAAGAGCAACAAAGATGATTAGGGGACTGGAGGCTAAAACATATATAAAAAGGTTGCTGGAATTGGATATGTCTAGTTTAATGAAGAGAAGGACTAGAGGTGACATGATACCAGTGTTCCAGTATTTCAGATTGCCACAGAGAAGAGGGAGTCAAGCTGTTCTCCAAAGCACATGAAGACAGGACAAGAAGCAACGGATGGAAACTGACCAAAGAGAGAAGCAATCTAGAACTAAGGAGAAATTTCCTGACAGTTAGAACAATTAATCAGTGGAACAACCTGCCTCCAGAAGCAGTGAATGCTCCAACACTGGAAGTTTTTAAGAAGAGACTGGACAGCCATTTGTCTGAAATGGTATAGGGTTTCCTACCTGAGCAGGGGGTTGGACGAGATGACCTCCAAGATCTCTTCCAACTTTATTATTATTATTATTATTATTATTATTATTATTATTATTATTATTATTATTATTATTAATCATAGCACAGTCAGCCAGGTGTTCAAACTGGATTTGGCATTTGTCTACCTATCGAGTCCTTCCCCAGGACCTGGGATAGGCAGATGTGGATGTTTGATGGTATTACAGATATCGTCGCAGGATGGAAGCAGTTCCTAATAAGGCTGCCTTTTGCAATTGACTATAGCGAATTTGTCAATGCCAATGGTGTTCAAGTGGTGCTCCAGTTGTTTTGGGATTGCACCCAAGGAGCCTATGACTATTGGTACTACCCTTGCTTGCTTTTGCCACAGTCCTTCTATTTCTATTTGTAGGTCTTTGTATTTTGTTATCTTCTCCAGTTCTTTCTCTTCTATTCTGCTATCTCCAGGCACTGCCACGTCCACTATCCAGACTTTTTTGTCTTTCTTATCGACAATTGTTAAGTCTGCGGTGTTATGTTGCAGGTGCTTGTCTGTTTGAATTCTGAAGTCCCAGAGCAGTTTAATTTTATCATTTTCGATGACTTTCTCTATTTTATGATCCCACCAGTTTTTGCTTACAGGCAAATGATATTTTTTGCAGATCTTCCAATGCACCATTGTTGCTACTTTGTCATGCCGCTGCTTATAGTCAGTCTGTGCAATCTTCTTGCAACAGCTTACCAGGTGGTCCACTGTTTCTTCAGCTTCTTTGCATAGGCGGCACTTATGTCTGTTGCTGTCTTCTCAATTTTGACTTTATATGCATTTGTCCTTAAGGCTTGTCTTGTGCAGCCAGAATTAGTCCCTCGGTCTCTTTCTTCAATTTTCCTGCTCTTAGCCATTGCCAGGTCTTGTTATTATCTGCTTTCCCAGCTATTTTTTTAACGTACTGGCCATGTAGTGCTTTGTCTTCCCATGCCTCTATTCTGTTCTTCATTTGGTCTTTCTTGTAGGCCAGTTTGGTCTCTCCAGTAGTTAGTAAGCCTTCCTGATATACTAATTTCAGTGCATCTTCCTCATTGTTCTTCAGATATTCTTCCAAAGCCATTTTTTCTTCTTCAACCATCTGATGTACTTGTAGCATTCCACGCCCACCTATTTGCCTTGGTAGATAAAGTCTATCATTGTCACTGCGTGGATGAAGGGCATGATTCATTGTCATTATTTTTCTGGTCTGCCTATCCATTGCTTTTAGTTCTGCTTGAGTCCAGTCCACTATTCCAGCTGTGTACGTAATGACTGGGATTGCACAGGTGGTGATTGCCTTTATGGTATTTCCTTCATTGAGTTTGGACTTTAAGATCTTCTTCACTCTCTTGATGTATTCACCTCTAACCTTTTTCTTGACTTCAGTGTGCTTGATGTTGTCAGCTTGAAGGATACCCAAGTATTTGTAGTAATCTTCCTCATCCAGACTCTTAATGTTATTTTCGTGGGCATCTTGATTCCTTCAGTTTTCACTATTTTTCCTTGTTTGATAGTAAGTGTGGCACATTTGTCCAAGCCAAACTCCATTACAATATCTTGGCTACATATATGGACAGTGTTGAGCAGCGATTCTATTTCAGATGATGTTTTTCCATACAGCTTCAGATCATTCTTGTAAAGGAGATGGGATAGTCTGGCAGATGTTTTTGATGTTTGATAGCTATTATTTGATAATTGTTGTTGATGTTGTTGTTATTATTATTATTATTATTATTATTATTATTATTATTATTATTATTATTATTATTATTATTATTATTATACAAACAGCTAAAGGTCACCAGCTGCTACTATTTCAGATTCAGTCTTTATCTGAAGATGAAAAACTAAAAATGCATGATGAGCTTAGAACAGAAACATGTAGTTAGCTGTTCAGTAAATCAAAATCGTAATAAATATAGCCAAATATTCTCAAATTCTTCTTCTCGGAATTAAAAAAAGTGCTCTGTTATTTCAGAGTTTAAAATATCTAGTGATATTTCATGCTTTCAATAAATCCCCCATAGAATTCTGATATCTGAACTGGTGCTAGAAGTACCAGAAAAAATCTTATATTTCCTTATTTATCTCATACTCCTTATATGCATTTTTCCACCGTTTAAGTAGAATTTCAATAGCAATAGCATTTAGACTTATATACCGTTTCACAGTGGTTTACAGACCTCTCTAAGCAGTTTACAGAATCAGCATATTGCCCCCAACAATCTCATTTTACCGACCTTGGAAGGATGGAAGGCTGAGTCAACCATGAGCCGGTGAGACTCGACTTGCCAAACTGCTGACAGCCGGCAGTCAGCAGAAGTAGCCTGCAGTACTGCATCTAACCACTGTACCACCAGGGCAATGTAGAATCTTCAGAGATAGAAATTCTAAATCTACCCCACTGTCTCCTCCCCCTACCCCAGAGCTCCCCAACCTTGGCCACTTTATGACTTGTGGACTTCAACTCCCAGAATTCCTCAGCCAGCATGGCTGGCTGAGGAATTCTGGGAGTTGAAGTCCACAAGTCATAAAGTGGCATGGCTGGCTGAGGAATTCTGGGAGCTGAAGTCCACAAATCATAAGTCATGTGCAACTACCTGATCATATTATATCCTTTCAGTTCCCAGCGCCCTGTAGTTTGTAGAAACTGCAGCAAACAGTGTTAATTAGGAAATTCTGCCACAAAATTTCTATCAATCAAACACTGTTACACAGTGTATTCTTCCCATTAGCTATTCCCCTATTGAATCTGCAGCCAGAGGCAATTTCTAAATTTTTGCATACTCGTGTTTTAGAATGGTGTTTATTCTAAATTCAAGAGTGCAACACTTCATCTTTTTCCTGAAGAGGAGCTATTATTTAAAATGTATAAATATTCAAGAAGACAAAAAATAAACTTAGCTGGTCACTGGTATATGCTTAGTAGTATATACTTGAATAGGACTTTGCCAACCATCCTTTTGGTATGAAATTTATTTTAACATGTGAGGTTCCTTCCACTACAAAAAAGATTTGATATAGGGTGGCAGAAATATAGGTCAAGCAACTGTATCAAATAGAAACTGACATCTCAAGTCCACATCAAGTGGGAAAAATAAGAATGACATTTCTGGACTGAGATTTTTCAGAACTATTCAAAGAGAAGGAAAGATTTAAACATCCATTTGTTATCCTATGAATACCCAGACTTAGCAGCTCTCTTGATAAAGTATATTTATACATAAGAACTATGAAGAAGATGCTCTGAAAAAAAAACCTGGTTAAATGGGAGAAAGACAATAGGATATAGATATCAAGAAGTTCTGTAGGTTATGGCGTACATGGAAAAATGAATTTTCATCTGTGTTTATTTTCTCCTCTATAAAAAATAGATTCACTGCAAACATTTTCTCTATTATTGCTTAAAAACAAGCTCAGAATATTAGTTCCTTTTGCATGCATACAACCTCTCTAGCTGTTTTTGCTAATATGTAGGTGGAAAATAATGACACCAATGAAAGAAAAACAGAAAAAAAATTTTTAAAGCCAATCTTCATAAACTTTCACAATCACAGCATTTAGGAAATATACTAATTTAATTAAGTCTAAAAAAGGGCAGATAACTGTGATTTTGGATGCTAAAAGTTTAGACATTTAGTTGAGAACAAACACAAGTTTCATTAATTTCAACGCCCAAGTTCTAAATAGCCTTGCAATAAATAGAGAGGTATGATTGTAGGTTGGTCAAAATACTTATTAGCTAACATTTGGCTTTCATTTATAACAGCACCTTCAAGTATTTATTGAAAAGGCCTGCCAAACCAACATAAGTACTTCTGTTGAAGTACACAAGCCCCCATCACCATCACCACAAGCCCCCATCACCATCACCACAGTCACATGAATGCACTTCGGGTGCTCAGCAATGGGAACCACAATTATGGCTGTTTGTCGTGTCCCATGGTCATGTGATTGCATCTTACACCGGTTTTGCTAAAACTCAGCATTTTCTTCCAGTTTTCGGCAAAACCGGGCACATAGCAAACCACGGGTTCACTTTGTCCTTAAGCGAACCCAGTGGATTGCAGTGTTTACTTCATGACTACTGCATTCACTTAATAACTGCCACAAAAAAGGTTGTAAATCTGTTGATTGCTTTTCAGGAAAAAACACCAATTTTATTTTAAGAGATTATTAATTTTACAACTGTTGTGACTTAAAACTCTTAAGTCTAAGCATCCATTAGAGTCAAAACCTGAGAACTGTGTGTACCAAAAATAAATTATATAGCATTCTTCTTTTCTACAGCTCTTTAAAATGTTCTACAAGAAGTCCTCTTCAAAAGGCACACAAAAATGAAGGAAGCAGTTAAACAGCCATAATCATTATCACATGGAAGTTTTGCTTTAATAAAAGATAGGACTGTGATATTTAAAAACATGATTTTTGCCATGATTTTTTGGCAATAAACCCTGTTACTTTTAGACTTTATCATGCAGTAATGCAGTAATCCAGTTTCTCCTTTTTTTCCCATTACATGCTTCAGAAACGGTGCGTGTTATTTTATATTAGATATTAAATTTACAGCAGTTAAAAACTATGGATTCCTAAAACAAACCTTGATACCTTTTTAAAAACAAAACCACCCAAACAGAACCTGGTCAAAGACTGTTTTCAGCACTGCATTTCTGCTCATAAAAGGCTGGTTGTTAGAGTGAACTTAACATGGAACTGAGATGTATTCAGGTTATTTAATCTAAATTTACCACTAAGCTTTGAACGCTCTGGTATCCCAAAGCTAAAAAGGAGAAGAAGAAGAAAGATAGCCATTTAGTGCCCTGTTGTTGTAAATATTTTAGCATTTTTCAAGAAATATGGCAATTTTATGTTAAAAGATTATTAACTACCAGGAGAAAAAAATGTTTAATTTTCAAACCAAAAAATGTTTAGTTTACTGAAAACTGTCAGCTGCCAAGTTATCAAATGAAATATGTCAGCCAAACATTTTCAGTGTAATAACAAACAGCATCAGCATAACTTAGCCAATGCAACTGAAAGTCTGGAATCTTTTACCAAATTTGTCATTCTTCTGGCATGTGTATAAATAAATATATGCTACTACAGAACAGATCTGTGCTGCGCAAGGAGAAAAGTAAGGGGATAGAATGGACTGCTTTAGGCTGCCATATTACAACAAATGGCTTGCATGTGAAATATGTATTTTAATATTTTAATGCAACATCCAGACAATTTGGCCAAAGAATCCATTTTCTTCTGGAAGAAACAGCAAAAGCAAAAGTCTTGAAGGATGCCAAGAGCAGGAAAGCCTCAACATGGGGAAGCCTGTTTGATGTTTGTCCTTCACTGATTAAATTTGAAATTGTTCCTATGGAACTCCAGATGGAAATGCAGACACAAGCAAATGCCCAATCACTCCACAGTCAGGCAATTCACAAGAATATTCTGTACTTAGGCAATCCAGAATCTTGGTAGGAGCTATGACTGAACCATTCCTATTCCAAGACATTTATGTTTCTGAAGAATTTAACACAAATGTTAAAGGAAAAATTGATCTGGTTAAAATAGTAGCAAAAGTATGTATCACGGCATCCCATTCTATGCCATTCTGTTGAAATTCTTGGAACCTTGTAAATTTCAGCTGCCAATAACAGAATACTTTTTCATTTATTTAATGCATGAAATATTAATATATATATACCACTAATTATGTTCTTGCCAACTTTTTTTTCCTGCCTAATCTACTTATAATCTTCAACAAGTCATCAAAATTGAGTAAAGCTCCTACTCCAAAAACTTGACTAGATATACTAGATGTGCCAGTAGCTAAAGACATGGGTATAGTATTCTACAAACTGTGTGTATTAAAAATAATATCCATACTAAAATTTTTATAAAATGTTTTATAGATGGCACCTTGATCCACAAAAAATGTCTCGTATGTATCCTGACTTACAGCCTAAATGTTGGAGATGTGGATGTTTGGATGCTACTTATTATCATATCTGGTGGTCATGTAAAAATATAAAAGCTTTTTGTATTAAGATATGGTGGAATATTCAAAGAATTTTTAGAAGAAAGATAAAATTTACCCCACAATTGTTTTTGTTAGGTATTGTTTCTGATTGTGATAGTAAAGAGACTATATTGATGTTAAATTTAATTACAGCGGCCAGGTTGTTAGTAGGGAAATGTTGGAAGAAGGAATCTTTGCCTACTTTGCAAGAGTGGTTTCTTAAAGTTTCTTATTTGGCGGAAATGGCAAAGATTTCGGCTTTCTTGAAAGATCAACCGCAAGAGAAGTACCTCCTGGTATGGAAAAAAATGGATAGATTTCATACAATATAAGTTGGACATAAAAAATATTACTTAGTTTTTGAATAATTTATATTTAAAATTTAAGATATTTCATAGACATTTTTTTAATTTTCTTTTTTTATTTGATTTTTTCTTTTTCTGTTTCTTTTTCTTTCTTCTTGTATTTTTTATATATTGTTGTTAACTATTTTACAATTTGTTTAATCAATGTATTTAGATTTGCTTATGGTTTATATGTGTTTTAAGATTTTTTTAAAAATTTTTTAATTAAGCCTGTATTCAGCTCTGGGAAGGTCGGGGGAGGGTAGGGGAGGGTTGGGAGGGTTTGGGGAAGGGAATTTTTTTTTGTAAAACTTAAAAATTTTCAATAAAAATAATAATAATAATAAAATCAATACTATTATTATTTCCTTAAGCTACATTAATCCATTTGAAGTAGACTCTCATCACTTTGTCGAAGCGCAATATGGTTTAATTTGAAGTGTACTATATGCTAGTATTCTATTTTCTCTATTTTAACAGATCTTTAACTAAAAGTGAACAATTTACAAAAACGTAACTATTTTTTAACAAATGTTGGGAGGTTAGGAATAAAGATGATATTTTAAAAAATATCATCTTTTTACCCAATGTATTTTTTATGATATCATAATTTTAATTTGCTATGAATTCTCAGAATGGTAACAGGGTGAAAGAATGAGATAATAAAAAGAAAATGAAGACATTTTAAATGACAACTAGACAGGCAAATTGACCAGATTAAAAGAACCAGCTGTAAATATCTGGTTTTTCTTTTGGAAACCTCTGTGACAGATTCTTGCTCCTCATCCTTTAAAACCATGGCATCTGTACATGGAAAAGTTCCAGAGAAATTTCTTATACAGCAGCTCTCTCTGCCATTTATTATTTTAAAGGCTCCTTGATATAAAATGACTGAAAATGTTTCAACAGTTCCCTAAAGCATTATATTTAAGTAGAGAAAGAGGCCTACCTAAAGATTTGCTGATCTTGCAAAATGGCAGACATGCCTACACAAATCTGAACTAATACTTCATTTCAAGAATGTTGTGTTTCAATCATATGCAGAGATATAAAATCACGAAAATCAAGATGGAGGCCTCAAACACAAAGTGAGTTAGAAAACTGTTCTTTACATACATATCACATCTGCCAGACTTAAGGCATTTTAATAAGCAGAATAGTGGGTGAGCATTGAATGTAGCTGATCAACACAATGTAGTATAAATAAAATAATAGATATCATCAGCCAAGAAGAAAATGAATGATGCCTTAAAAAAAAGCAAACATAGAAGGAAAGTGTTTAAACACTTAACTTCCCTATAAACTCTTGAATTACCTACCACACAAATATATAATAAAACACATTCCAAGTGGCATGTTGAATGATGTATCCATGTGCTATTCCACTTAGTTAATTTGTAACCCTTATACTTGTCATAATTTTATATAATTTGATTTTTGGGTAAAATGATGTATTGAAAGAAAGAAAGAAAGAAAGAAAGAAAGAAAGAAAGAAAGAAAGAAAGAAAGAAAGAGTGGTTCCTAAATTAACTATATGAATCAAGAAGGTTGATTCTGGAGAGAGGGATTTGAAAAGAAAAGTAGCAAGGATATGAACAAGAATGCTATATCAGCAGAACTCAAATACTCATAAGGATGCCAAGTGTTGTCATAAGAAGGCATCAGGGCAGAATAGGAGGCTAATACAGGTAATCCTTGACTTACAACCACAATATAGCCCAAAAATTCTGTTGCTGTGTGAGACAGTTAACTACGTTTAGTAACATAGCCGTAAACCGAATCTGGCTTGCTTACCCATTGACTTTGCTTGTCAGAAGGTCACAAAATGGGATCACAAAACCCTGGGACACTGCAACCATCATAAATATGAGCCAGTTGCCAAGTGTCCAGACTTTGATCACGTGACTGTGGGGATGCTGCAACAGTTGTTAAGTGTGAAAAAGTTCATAAGTCACTTTTTCAATGCCACTGTAACTTTGAACAGTCACTAAATGAATGGTTGTAACTCAAGGACTACCTGTAAGCCTTTTTGATGTGAATATGCCGTCTCCTTGGTAGATCTAGGCTCCCAAATCAAAACTGCCATAATCACCCAGAACCAAGAAACATGGTCTATTACAATGGGGCTTGTCCATAATTTCTCAACTCCATTCTAGTTGAAATGCATAGGTTCAGTCCAGATAGCTGCCTCATCAAACTGAAACTTTTAGTAAACCTCCTATTTGGCATTCCAACTGATTATTCGTTGGTAATCCAATAACACTATTTCACTCCAGCTAAAATACAGAGATTAAATGTTTTGGCCATACTGTAACACAATTCTAATACATGTTAGCTACATTTTCAAGAGTTCCAAGACAGAGGCTAACATAATTCAACATTATATATATTTTTGAACACATACTTTTTGAATTAAATTTGTTGTGTAAATAAATGGGCATATGATTGAATTATTTGAATGTGAAAATATATACAGTATTCCTTACTTGTTTTCAAAAAAAGAAAGAAGAGAAAACCAAATAGATTGATAGGCAGCTTCTTTCAATCTATTGCTGAATGTATTAGGATTATTACAGTATTCTCAGAATTACTACTCGGTATGCCAACTTCCAGGTATTTTTATCCCAATATAGAGGGAACAGGAGTATCAGTTTGGAAAGAATACTATAACACAATTATCTAAAGCAAGGCATTTTTAACTTGGTAGTACTCTATTATTATCCCTTAGGAATAAAATAGTTTGTTATAACCAAATCCTCCCATTTGATTTCTTCTGAGATTCAATTTTATTTCTCAAGGAAAACGATTAGATGCCAAACTGTACAGTATGTATTTGCAATATTTGTCCTTTACCAAGAAACCCTCTCCAATTTAATCTGAGAGGCGTATTCCTTTTCCACAAGTGGTTTATTTTTCCACAAGTGGTTTATCTACCTGGTCCTTATGGTTTTGTTCCCTAATTTTCCTTTTTTTTTTTTCTTCCAGTCTCCTTGGAATGTAAGAAGAATAGTTTCAGAATTATCTCTGGGATCCAAGTTTTTAAAAGCGGCATTTAAACGGAAATCTTAGCCCTTTAGACCAAACTCGCATTTCAGGAACTAGAGCTGGCCTTCAATATTTGAAATCTTGGAGGAAAAAAGGAAAACACGAGGGGAGGTAGATTGCCATTTTCCCAACTTAGCTCATAATTTATAAATAAAAATGAGATGGAACTTGGAGGAAAATAAATTATGCTTCTTACATATTCTACCACTGAAAGCAAGCATTTCAAAGTATTTCCAAACATCAGGGCAGGGAGATCCTTCTGCAAGAATTTTTTTGTTGTCTGCTAATGAACAACAGGTTGTTCTGAACTGTGTGAAAATGCTGTACAGACACAGCCTCAGAGCAAATAGCCCTTTGACTAAGAACTAAACTAAACAGATCTGTCAGGTGCTGGAAGTTCTGGTTGATGTTTAAACCAATATTCCATTTTTTCCATTAAGAACAGCATTTAACAACAACAAAAAGTTTCCATCAAGTAATTTCCAATTTCACCTAACAGATTTAGTTTCTAAGGATTTAAAGTTCAATCGACAGCAGGGGTAATAGGCTGTATATACTAATAGGCTCTGCTTTTCAAACTGATTCCAAGCTTATCTGTTTTTAAATCTGGGGAATAGACTGTGCAGTAACTATATACCTTCAAGTTCTCTAGAACAGTGACAGTAAATGATTAAATCTATTTAGTAAATCATCTGATGTTTTTAATTTCTTCATTGTAGTTTTTGCCAATATTTCCTCATGTTCCTTTTCTACCACATTCTCCTTATGCAGTTAATATTGAAGCTCATTTCAAATAACCCTAAAACAATGCAGAATACTTGTGATCAAATAGAACCTCAGTGTTAATACTTCTGTTTTTATTGTAAACAGGATGGCTTGCTGTCTACTAAATATTTCATGAGATTGCAGCCTGCCCATCTTAGTGTAAAAAGGAAAGTCAATTTTAGAATCTAAGACAGTATGTCTTTTTGGGATGCATATAATTATATTATATTATAATATAATACAAGTAGTGACTACCAAATATTCTTTCCTTATAGGGCTCAATTCTACATTAAGAGAACTAGAGAAAGGACTGCAATGCTGATATCCAGCATGTGCATAAAATGTGAACATGGTCTCTTATTCCATGCCAGAATAAATAGAATCCAGTTCCTATTTATTAAAGTAACAAACATTGCATTAACGCATAGGTCAGCTATCGTTATGTCCTAATACTTCATCTAGGATCACTACCTTGCTGAGAGTTGCACTGATGTATCTTCTTTTCAGTTCAGTTTCATCCCACCTGCACTACTCAGGATAGTATGGTACTTGTTGTAGCAAAAGCCTTAGTACAGGCTGGAAGGAAACTGGGATAAATACTAGGAATTAACAAATTACACCTCTATATTATTGCTAGAAAAGATTTTTTTCTGGGAAAATGTTAAACACACTGTACCTTTTTTTCTGAATAGGCAAATATTACTGCACAGTTTTGACTATTTCTCTCTTGAAATATGTCAAATACTGACCTCAGCATGAAAAAACAGTTACCTCATTGTCAGTTCCCACATCAAGCATAACGGGCAGACACTCCTGGGGCTTTACTCCTCCACACGCTGTGTAAAGTGCTAGTTTACCCACTGGGATGCCCATTCCATAACAACCTAGATCTCCAAGGCCAAGAATACGTTCTCCATCAGTCACCACAATAGCCTGTGGAAAAGTATGGTAAGCATTATAAAACTGCAAAGGTATACAGAATTCTTTATTAAGATCAGTTTTAAGTTCTTTCATGATATTATTATTTTCTGAACAACTACCATGAATGAATGAATGAATGAGCGAAAGAATGAATAAACGAATGAAATACTGCATTTTCTTTAAGGCCATTATTTAAGTAAATAAATCTTTGGTCCATCAATTATATGGGCTGATTCAATCACTACATGAGAAACAACACATGGCAAATGAAGTGCACATACTACATTCTGTTTAATGATGCCTTTTATTTCCAGAATGGATAGTGGGTCTAATCCTACTAATAATACCAGAAAACAAGGCATTTTTTAAAACTAATTTCTCTTTTCCTGCTGCTATTCCAGAGACTTGCCCATACTTCCCAGAGCAGATTTTTCAGAGAATACAAGACAGTGAAAGAAATGGGCAAAAATCATGTTCTTTTTAAATGTGTCAATATATAAAATATATTTTTGATGAAAGAAAAGATACCAGTGGATATAATTTTATTCCTTAAATGTTTAGATAAAGCAAATAAAAATGTAACTCTCTGGTGCAATGTGTGTTTTAAGACAACAACTGCCATCTGCAGTTTCTATTTCCCAATTCATTGGAGAGTTCTGGCTAATTATTTCTTTTTAATAGATGCTCTAATGAATTTGTTGTTTAAAAACTGCAACATCTTGCTGTGATTCAAAGAGGAAAAAACTTAGTACGGTAGTCCTGTTACTAAAACAATATATGTGATTGAGCACGAACAGCCCATGAACACTTGCCCTAAAAAATGTAACTGTTTAACACATTGCTTTAACTCCTCTGAGTAATGATTCATGTTTTGTGATGTACATTTCCAGCTCTGAGTAATGATGCTGTGCTATTTCCAGTTCTTATTTTCCAGCTTAAGGATTTAATTTCTGACAGGAAGCTATTAATCAACCATTTAGGTGTAGGGAGTCTTTATCAGCCCAACTGTCACATTTGTCCCAGCAGCATGCAGCAATGGGTACAGCCAGCCCCTTCATTCTCCCTTCCTCTCTTATATAAGTCCCCCTTAACAATTTTATATTAACAATTTCATCTCCTCAAACTGGCATCTATCCATAGATCATCCCCCATTATTTTTCATATTTACAAAAAAAGGAATCCTGCACAGGCACTCCTGATTTCAGAAATGTCCAAAAGGTTGAATTTTGAAGACCCTTTCTTTTACCTAGTAAAGCCTTCTTGGTCCTTTTGTTTAGTAATTGTTTGGTTCTTTCTACCTTGAGAAAGCAATCCAGGTAGAGTTGAAATAAGGATGGATGGAGGGTGAGAAAACCCCAGAAGGATTACTGCTCAGTTGAAGCAGTGGGTAAAAAAAGAAAAACAACTGGGGCAAAGGCTCTCTTTGGTATAGCCTCCCAACCAGCAGGATATCCTGGAAATTAGGACTGAGAACAATGCAAAGCAATGTACATGAGACTATAGTACTAGCGAAAAAATACAGGTTTGTTAACAAGACTCTACAAAGACGTTAACAATATGCATTAAAGATATCTATGTTGTTTTTGCTCTATCTACAGAATTTGGAATTTATCGTGGTATCAAGAATTACAGATCGAGAGGGAGAATTGAGTTGGCTAAAAGAATTTAGTAAAAAGAATTACACTACATCTTATTCTGATCTACACCTTCATCATAGCAACGTACTGTAGTCAATATCTGACTTGGTCTTGGAGAAGAAGAAAATATTCAATTAACATTGTTAAAATTTTTGGAGCTGTTCTAGTAATCACATTATTTTTAGGACCATGTTTATCATTGTTGAGGTTGCACCGATCCTTTAATATTGTTGTGTTTATTTATATTTGGCTGATCAGCTAAGCACAATAAAATACATTGAGAAATAACTGGTAATTGCAACTGGTTTAAAATATAATAACAATAACAACATAATAACAATAATAATAATGATAATGATGATGATGTTGGAAGGGACCTTGAAGGTCATCCAGTCCAACCCCCTGCTGAAGTAGGAAACCTTATACCAGGGGTAGGCAACCTTGGCTCTTTTATGATGCATGGATTTCAACTCCCAGAATTCCTGAGCCAGCATGGCTCAGCTTGGAAACCTCTTCCTTTCCCCTCAGCATGGCTGGCTCAGGAATTCTGGAAGTTGAAGTCCACGAGTCATGAAAGAGCCAAGGTTGCCTACCCCTGATATAGACCTCTGAAATCCTAAGTGGCTTAGATCCTCAATGTCTAAGGGAAGGCCCATACCAATAGCATGGGTATATTAATCTGCAGAAGTGGCCCTTCTGACGAGACCCTGCAATTTACAACTCATCTATATCACAGATGGAAGAAGGTCTTCTCCTGCATTATTCCTGGGCTGTGGAATTGCCTCAAAATGCAAACATCATTTTAGAAGATCTGTCAAGGCACATGCCTTTTGCCAGGTTTTTAAAGTTAATTACAATTAACATTGGATTTATTTTTTTAAATTGTTTGCATTTCAAATTTTACTGAATATCAGCCACCTGGATAATAAAGCAGAATATAATCAAACAAGCAAGAAAGCAATATGATGGAGGACATGCTGAAGACATACATAGTCAAATGATGTGCAGATAAAAAGACCCTAGGAATACCATTCAATCTAGGTTTTCCCTACTGCTACTTTAAAAATATGTGTAGAATAATGTACATAAGAAAATTGCTCAAATCACACAAGTCATGTTCATGAATCATCCTGCCAAATCAGTTGCTATCAACCCCCCAATTTTTTTTAAAGCAGATAGCACTTCCAAAGTTCTCAGAGAAAGAAGCTCAGGAACCCGAACCTTCTGCGCCAGGTATTTTTCACCACGGTTTCAACATTCATGTATATAAACAAAAATAATCTGTTTCTATTTTTCCTGTGCTAATCCTTTGAGAATACAACCTTTGTTGCTTAAGAAACAGGTATTCAGTGCTACATTCCACAATGATTACATATTTCTGTTCTGGCTCCAAAAATAAATATCTGAAAGCTGGTGAGAGGGGTAAGATCCATCAGTTATTGTCTGACATAATAGGGAATGATCTGGCAATGGTGCAGCAGCAATTGGCAAACCACCTGCTCTACCAACCCTGCATGCCTTTATAGATAGCACATATACCTGAAAGGGCAGCCAAGATCTAGAGAAGATTATACATTCCTCTGTAGAGATGGTGCATACCAAGTATCCAAATAATTTCAGTGCTCCCATTCAAAGCTCACTGAATCAAAGGGAAATCTTTAATGACAATGCTGTTCTCACACAAAATGTGGATTTAATGATATTAGCCTGCTATTTTCATAAAAATCAAAAGGAAAAAAATGCATTTAGAAATATAAAATTAATAAACAATGCTGGTCACATTAGTGGCTTAGCAAACGTATTTATAGAAAAAGCTAAGTAGGCCATACTGGCAGGATTTTAAGAGTTGTAAAGGTAAGTTTTATGTAAGATATTTAACTGAACTCTCTAATATCCCACATCTTCTAATATGTGCTACTATAAAGTATGACATCAAAATGTGTGTTCTATACAAATAGAATAACTCACATGAATATTTTTATTCCTTCATATACAGTATGTTGGATTTTTTTAAAAATCTCCAAAAGCATTTTTTGCATAACAATTTTAACTTCAACTTTTCAAGTTATTCTTTGTAGTGCTTTTGAAGAAAAAAAGCAAGCTAAAACTATTTTAAATAAACCTCAAGGTATTTTACTATATCCAAACTGAATAAAGGTGCTTTTATTAGTTTTAATATTTAAAATTATGATCAAAGGGTTCCATGTTTGAATATTCTCTACATTTTAAAAACCCCTAACATATTAGAAAAATTGCCAGCTTGCTTTCTCTGAGACATGCCCAGGGGGGTACTAGATTAATGGAATTTTCAGGGGACATTCCAATATCAAAACAAAAACCAACACTATTTTTTACTCCAATAATCTATAGACATGATTCTAAGCATGCACATACATGCATCTAAGAGACACCTACCTTTATGGTAGTTTCAGGCCATGCTTTAAACAATGTTTCAATATGTCCTCGATCATGGGAAGTAATAAAGAGTCCTCTGTAAGGAAGTAATTCAAACTTTAAATTATTTTTATAATATGATTCCTTTCTTCCTACCTATCTACAATTAATTTGATGTACAACTTTCAGTATTAATTTAATATATTGCTTATTGTTTATAGTTTTGTTAGTGATTTGTGCTATATTAATCAATCACATTTAGCTTATAATTCAGTGACACTTAGGTTTTGTTTAGAGAAAGCATATTAAATATTTTACAGTATACTTCGGAACAAACCAGTCCTTACCTCTATTTAACCATCCATATTTACTATCTGTAATTTATCTTCTACACTCCTGTAAATATTGCATTTCTTTTTACTTATAGCCTTTTACTTACAGCCTTTCAAAAATATATTTTGAAAAATAGATGGCACCAATTCATGCTTTGTGTTATACCCACAGATATCAATCAACTCCACTCTATAAAATTAAAGATCAGCTTCTTAAGATTAGCGATTTATCAGCCACTTAAGATCAGCCACTTAAGATTGTTATTATCAACCACTTAGACTGATGCAGAAGTCATAGTAACAAATAAGATCAGCTTCATTCGGATTGATTATAGCCTTCCTTCTTTTGTTTCACAGACCCAGAGCATTTTTTTAAAATTTCTTTCATTTCATCCTTAATTCTTGTTCTTTTTCATTTAGTCTTTCTATATTTCAAGGACAAGCTTCTGTATGCCATGGAACTCACCAAATGACCCTTTGGCCACTCATGGCTTTAATCAATTAAAGCTTTCATGCAATGTATTTAATAAGCTAAAGAAGGAATAGACTAAACTACTAGCTTTAGTTGTAGTAGTACCAACAACAAGCACAGTATCAGTCAGTTCAGACATATTTTGAAATGATTCCCACCAGCATAACAAAAGCTCAGTTTACCCAAAGGATGATCATGCTGTTATATGCAAGCTAAATTCTCTAATCTAGAGACTAGTCTATGTGGAAACCAACTCTTTCCTAAATCCAATCATGGAGGCTTCAGCAGGGTATTAACTTACTTAGGATGAGTAAGTAGGAGATGATTACAATTGTCAAATGAAGGGACTTTAAAATTTTCCCTAAAATCTGATCACCCATTAGCTCCTATATCATTTAAAAGTCTAAAAAATAAATAAATAAAAAGCACCATTTAACACCATTCTCAACAACTGCCTACTTACATACCGGTGCTGGCAACGTATTTGTGAGCTGAACGGTGAACTACATGCAACACTATTGAAATGTATTTATTGTATTTACTGTGATGGCTCACAAGAAAGGAGAAAGAGGAGGCAGAGGAGGAGGGGAAATATATATAACAAATAAAATATAGCAATATGACAGAAACTGGACTGGTATGAAACAAATAAACACACCCACACAGTCCAAAGGAGGTTTTATTCTCCTTCATTAAAGGCTCTTCAAAACAGCAGCAGGATGGGGGCTATCAGGATCTCTGATACAATCTCAGGATTATATCAGGGGCCACTACTACTACAGAGAAGATATGCTTCCAGGGAACCAATAGATAGCATCATTTAACTAAAGAAACCCCAAATGTGCTAACTCTGCCAGATCAAACTGGACAGGATGATACTATGGAGCTAAAGCAGAACCTCAGTTGACCAGGTTCAAATCAGTTAGACTCCATCCTGATTTAATGAACATGAATTCTAGAAAAATTCTTTTCCAACATTATAAACTAAGATTAGAAAAACTGGCATGGAAGATTCAATAAATGTTATACGTAGGTGTCCAGAGTCAGTTAGGAACATTTTGTGAGTGTGGAAAATGATATGATTGATTTAATGGTTCAAAAAGAGGTGTTGCCGGAGTACAGTCACATATTCCAAAGCAGCTAGTTCCAAAAATTTGAATAGCTTTAGTTATAATTACTAGTCTTTACATCAGTTTGAATCTGCTAGCCCTATAATATGATCAACTAGAGAGGAAGGTACTTTTAGAATCATGCAAGTCAGAAATAGAATCTCCAAACCAAATTTGGCTATCTTTGGGCACTGATGACATATTTAAGATAGTTAATGTATACATTTCCATGGTATCCCATTAAGCAGTTATCTATAACAGCCGAAATGTCATAGGACTAAAGATATGCCATCTCTAAATTGTTATAACATGAGGTATTTACAATATGGTTTTTTGAAAATTCCTTATATTTTCTTAAGGATTAAAGATCAAGCTTGTCGTGACTTTTGGATATTTAACTAAATTACTAATATTAAATTATTAAGCTTGTCATTTTTAAAAGATGTTACCAAATAAACACAATCTAGGTCGCCCTGTCCTGGGGTACTCTGTTCAAGGAGAGCTGAATGTAAAATAAATTCTTACAGTAATAGATACTCTATTTTATGAGAAAAGGGTTAAAATAACATGGCTCATTTATCCTGGGAAGAAACTCCAAATTTAGTTATATTGTACAATTCACAGAGGGATTAAAATACTTCAGTCAGGATATTCCATGGATGTTTCATGGAAAAAAATATTAATTTGGATCCGAACATTAAAAAAATGTATAGTTTTAAAATAATTCCTTAAAAATAGCTACAAGGTGGTAGTTTCTGATTGAAAAACAGTATTCAATTTTTACATTCAGAAGACGGAGGATTCAATTTCAAATATATTCAAATAACACTAGTAGTACCAAATTATTTCTTGCTTCTATGTTAAGATTGTTCTACTAAGAAGAAATTATTATTATTTAGGGTACAATGAGAACATGACAGAAAAAAGTGAACATATACATATACAGAAGAAATAAAAGGTTGTTATTCTGAGCTCCAAATTAATTTTAACGACTATTGAGAAATAATTCCACAAGATTTCTGGAAAATTGTGCTGTATGTTCATCAAATCTCCACATCTGCTGTTAAGAAGTAATCTGAATCAGAAAAGCCTGTTCCCTACATTGTTTAACATCTACAGTAGATTGGATGAGGTCATTTATTGATTCAGAATGATGCGCCATCAATGTGAAAATGATACCCAGTTATATGTCTCTGTCCCTAACCAGGTAGAGGATGTACTGGAATTTCTGACATGGTGCCCAGTGGTGGGATTCAGCCAGTTCGCACCACTTCTGCAGAATCGGTAGCTAATTTTTTGTTGCCCAGGCCCAGAATGGACTTCCAGAAGTGACATCCACACAGAGAACCGGTTGTTCCCATATTTGAATCCCACCACTGATGATGCCTGAAGACTTTTAGGTTCTCGGTGGGACTGAACTCTAAGCAAATGAAACAGTTGTGGAGTCAAAAGCCAGCTGAGTCTGACTTTAGTTTATTTATAGTTCTGGATGAACTTATCCTGCTCTGAACAAGTCTGGCTTACAGGGGGGAAAGGGGCTCTTTCACAGTTCCTACTTGAATGTGAACAGAGGTTATGTTGAGGAGAGCCTTTGCACAGTTACATGTGATGGGCCAAATACAGCTATATTCCTGGATTAGGAGATCTGTGCATGGTTATTCATGATTGTGTCAGCTCATGGTGGGACTTCTGCAATCTGCTATATGTGAGGCTTGTAGAAGATTATCAAGAAGCTTCAGATGGTCCAGCATGCAGCAGTCCTGGTAGATTCCGATACAGATAGTTCTTGATTTATGACCACAATTGAGCACAAAATCTTTGTTACTAAATGAGACAGCTGTTAAATGAATTTTGCCCCATTTTGCCATTGTAATTTCAGACAGTCACCAAATGAACTGTGGAAAGTTGAAGACTGCCTGTACTGCCCGCCTGTATCATTACTATCCTGATCTGCTGCTAGATGCAATTCACGATGTTGGTTGTCACATTTAAAGCCTATATGGTTCAGGGCCTGAATACCTACAAGTCTGAATACCTACAAGTCTGCATCTCATTAGTAACCTAGAACTAAGGAGAAACTTCCTGACAGTGAGAACAATTAACCAGTGGAATACCCTGCCTTCAGAAGCGGTGAATGCTCCAACACTGGAAGTTTTTAAGAAGAGACTGGACAGCCATTTGTCTGAAATGGTGTAGGGTTTCCTGCCTGAGCAGGGGGTTGGACTCGATGACCTCCAAGGTCCCTTCCAACTTTATTATTATGGATCATCGCACAGTCAGCCAGATGTTCAGACTGGATTTGGCATTTTGTCTACCTATCGAGTCCTTACCCAGGACCTGGGATAGGCAGATGTGGATGTTTGATGGTATTACAGATATCGTCGCAGGATGGAAGCAGTTCCTAGTAAGGCCGCCTTTTGCAATTGACTAATAGCGAATTTGTCAATGCCAATGGTGTTCAAGTGGTGCTCCAGTTGTTTTGGGATTGCACCCAAGGAGCCTATTACCATTGGTACTACCCTTGCTTGCTTTTGCCACAGTCCTTCTATTTCTATTTATAGGTCTTTGTATTTTGTTATCTTCTCTAATTCTTTCTTGTCTATTCTGCTGTCTCCAGGCACTGCCATGCTGTCTCCAGGCTCTGCCATATTACTATTATTATTATTATTATTATTATTATTATTATTATTATTCAAAAATGAGTAAGTCTTGAGTTAGTCTCAGTCTGTTTCAAATGTTAATTGTTTCATTTTATTTTGCAATATCCTTCAGTATTTGACACACTCAGTTTATATACAGGAGAAAATAATTAAAATATGAATTCCTGTTGTCAGATAAACATGCTAGCTGGGCTCAGCTGGAGATTATGGAAACACAAGAAGCATGAGATGAAAAGAGTCATTGGATCATAATGGGTCACGTAAGCAAGCTAATGGGGGAGACCAGTGCTTTTTTCTAAAAAAAAAAAAAAAAAGTGCCAGAACTCACACACGTCATACAGCCCACCTTGCCTATCTTACAAGGTTCCATCCCAAAAAAGGTGCCGGAACTCCGTTCTGGGCGTTCTATGAGAAAAAAAGCCCTAGGGAAGACATTTGTCTTCCAGGAACTCTGAAGAGAAGGGCTAAGGCTATTTAGAAAAGCTGCAGGAACGAGTGCTGACAAGATTTGGAGACTGGCCCAAAGTATGTTGCCCTTTGTGTGACTATAGAGGTTTATTGGAAATCTTCCAAGCAATTAAACCTGGGAAACCCCTGGCGTGGAAGGTTTGAAAATTTCCAAACATCTGAATTTAAGACTCAAAGCTAAGGATGTTACTGGAAGGCTAAATAAGGAGAGTCAAAGTTTATTCAGATAAATAAGGAGGGGGCAGAACAGGAGCTAAATTCAGGAAGAACAGCATTTCATCAAAGTGAATAGCAATGCAACAATAAGCAATGATGCCAGCAAACTTATCACTGGATGAAGAGGCATAGAGAAAAACAATCTGGCCTTTTCCAACAACACCATTGGTTGTTTAGTAGTAAGGGTTTGTCATTTCTTAGCTGCTTTGAAGATCTGATAAAAAAAACTTAATGATTTTTTAAAAAATACATACAAACTAAAAAGCAGCTTTACACTATAGAAGGAAATGATTATATGATGTAATAATAATATATCATATATATTTTAACTCATACAAATAATAAAACACATTAAAATTAAATCAGAATATTAAGAGGCTGTAAATCTCAGACTATGAAAGATACAAACACATTTAACTTGAATTGCCATGAATAGTCTCCAGTAATTCCAGCTACAATATTTTTGGTGCCAAAAGTTAAGCATATGTATAACTGTTCAGTGAACTACAAATCGTCAAACTTTACTCTATCAAACAAACAAAAAAAATATTTGTTATGACTGAAGCAAACTCTACTGAAGCCAGACACTCTCTACAAAAAAAGAAAAAGTATAAAATGTTACTAGCTGTGGATCTATTTCCAAGAAACGTTATCGATAAATATGAAATCAAAACTTTATTCTAAAATGAGAAGTCATTATATTACCAAGTTCCAGCTATGTATTCCTATTAAAACTTAGAAAACAGCAGGCTCTTGGTACTACCCAATTAGAATCAGAATTCACTTTGAAATGCAACATTGTCCAAGAATGCTAACGTGATGACTGCAGTATGTTCTACATCTTGCACCCAAGATGCCTGTATTTGAAAGCCTGTCTGAAATAAACTGTGAATGCATACATACTTTAGAGAGACAGTAATGGCTAAACAAAGAATGGGTTACTGACAAAAAACAGTAATATATGACAAAAGGATAATGGCTAGACTAGCTCACTCTGATGAAAGGCAGAGTATGGTAGAACACAGAGAAACAATTGTAACAACGCTCATAAAATGCTTCATTTTCCTTTTAAGCCTAGGATAAGCAACAAGAACTCTCTAGCCCAGTGTTTCTCAACCTTGACAATTTTAAGGCATGTGGACTTCAACTCCCAGAATTCCACAGCCAGCATTGCTGGCTGTGGAATTCTGGGAGTTGAAGTCCACATGCCTTAAAATTGTCAAGGTTGAGAAACACTGCAAGCCTCATTTCTCTGTCCTTAGTTTTGTGCTGCTTGTATTTTCATGGTAGGTGTTGTTTTTTTAAGACAAAGACTTAAAAGAAACAAATAAACACCCCCCCCCCCCCCAAAAAAAAGGCTTAAAGGAAAATCAACCCATCTACTTTGGGAGAAATAAAAGCCAGAACACCTCCACTCACATACCATTCATCTGTCTTGGGGGACATCACTGAGTCACCGCCAATGTGATGCCTGCAGATTCTTATGCCTTCCCCCTCAAAAGACTCTTTGAAACAGAAACCATCCTAGCCATTGACCAACAGAAGTTGTCTATCTTCACGTTAAGGCTCAAGGAAACTTTCCATATGCTGCTCTTTTAGGAGTAACCATCTATATATACAAACTAGGAAGTGCCAAGTTAAGTAGACCACCAAATAGTGAGGAAAAAACAAATTAAAATATACAAATATGTTTTATGCAACTATGCAAATATGCTTTATACAAATATGCAAAGAAGAGTAACCAAGATGAGGCCGGGAGACCAAAACATATGGAGAATGGTTGCAGGATTTGGGTTTGGCTAGTCTAGAGAGAAGAAGGACTAAGGGAGACATGATAGCAGTATTCCAGTATTTGAGAGGGGCCACAAAGAGGAGGGGGTCAACTTATTTTCCAAAGCACCAGACGGCAGGACAATAAATAGTGGATGGAAACTAATTAAGGAGAGAAGCAACCTGGAATTAAGGAGAAACTTCCTAACAATGAGGACAATTGATTAGTGGAACAGCTTGCCGTCAGAAGTTGTGGATGATTCATCATTGGAGGTTTTAAGAAGAGACTGGACAACCATCTGTCTGAAATGGTATAGGGTCTCCCACTTGAGCAGAGGGTTGGACTAGAAGACCTCCATGGTCCCTTCCATGTTTATTTTGATTGATTGTTTTTGTAGGTCCAGATGATGGTAGCTCACATAAGGCCTCCATTGCCTTTACCAGGCATTAACCTGGAACAAATATTTATATGCTGGATTCACTTATTTTGATGAACTATACTTCCATTTGCATTTTGGTTATACTAGTACTATCCAGTTCATTGTGATATGTTCAGTAAGCAAAATATGAAAACAAGGATATTGTATAAACTAACAAGAACAGTCATGTAAATATGAGATTTCATGATTTCACTCTTGTCAAACTATTAACCATGTTTAAGAAAGAGGGAAGAAGAAATAATATATCTCATGTCTAATATTTTCATTTTCCTTTAGTTAAGAAGGATTTTTAACTGAAAACCTATTATATTTTTAAATTAAAAATTATTTCACCTATTATATTTTAATTATGATTCAATTAAAATAACTAGTGAGGGTCTAACTAAGAAAGACCTACTAAAAACTAGGTATGAAAATTTTTAAAAAAGAATGAAATCCTACCTAAAACAACATTTGAAAGGCTAAACATCTGGACTTCATCTGGCTCAGCGTTAATTTTAAAAACCCTATCCTACTTCATTAGGGAAAACTCATTTATGTCACCATTCTTTTTCAAATATGTTATATATCTTTGCATATATAGTTTTCCTTTGTCAACTGTTAAAACTTTTACTTCAATTGAAAAAGTTCCATTGAAATATATAAATCATATACTATGGTAGTAGCATGCTTGCTGAATACTGCCTGAAATATTTCACATAAGAGAAATATGATCCACCAGATTTATATTAACTACAGTAAGCCCAATAATGCCACATACATACCCAACATATCCAGATACCTCAGATTAGAAAATATGCTGCTATGAAGTGAAGTAGCTCTTGGCATCTTCAAAATAACCCCAATGCATATGCTTTTTGTCCAGTATGCAAAGTTGTAAGAAATGCACTCAGCTTCCAAAGAATTCCTTCTCCATAATTAACCTAGCCCATACAATTATCTTGGGAAATAGCAGGATCTCAGAAGTATACCATTTCCTCTACTTTTTCTGAGCCCAGAAATATATCGAAGACTTATCTTCATGTTAAATTAATAACACAGTTCCCAAATAACATGGCTTGCTTTTTAAAAAAAATGAGCTTAGCACAATGATAACAATACAAGCTTTGTTTTCTTTTATTAAGTTTAATTACAGCATTTGGACAGAGGGATTTTCATCAGGATTGCAACTCACAATGGAAGAGTTAAATCTTTGTTCCCTATATCCTACAGTGCTCATGCAAATTGTTCTGCTCCCCCCCCCATTTTCCTCTTTATTATGACTGTGACCTTCAACACCTGCAAAGTGGATAAAATCTAATACACTTTATTACCCGTGATTTTGGAGGGAGGCTGGGTGACTGACAATGACTGGAAGCAGCAACAAGAGGAACAGATAATGGAAACAGTATAGTCTTTTGCCAACTCACGAATGGATGGAAAACATTAATTCAGTAATGGGCAAAGCCCCATAGAATAAAAGTATCATCTGCATTTAAAATAGCCTGATTTAAAAAAAAAAATCTGTCCCAGATATTTCTAAGTAGAAACTGACTGATGAATGCAAGTGCAAGTATAGAAATGCCATTATATGTGCCGCTATAGATTAAATCAATTTGAAAAGTCTGAGTGTGGGGGCTGAGAAAGAATGACGGGCACAAAATCATCTAGTAGGCTTCTGCTGGTGAGAGTAAACTCGAACTAGGGTCTGCCTGCTTCTAGTTCAACACTTTAACCAAACAGATTAATTAGATCTCTTTCAGACAGATTTCAAATCTAGCCTGATAGTGAAACTATATTGAATATTTGGTGGATAAAGAGAGGGCAGTCTTCCTGATCCTATTGGATCTCCTAGTGGCATTCACAGTAGTTGATTATAGCATCCTTCTAGGTCACCTAAAGGATTGACAATGGCCGGGAATGTCTGCTTCTGTTCTGCTGCTACCTAAGAAGATAGTTCCAGCTGCTGCTAATGGAGAATGAGTGTTCAAACCTTTGTATAGGATGTTGCAAGACCTGACTCTTCCCTGAAAGTTATTTAACTTCTCTCTGGAACCATTAGGTCAGGTCATTTGTTGCTGGTAAGTATCCTGTTATATATTGCCTTCCCCAAGTCAGACAGAAAATACAGTGGATGTTCTTACTGTCTAGAGCACAGGCCGGCAACCTGCGGCTCCGGAGCCGCATGCGGCTCTTTGAGCCTTCCCCTGTGGCTCCCAGCCTCCTCTGCCTTTGCAGAGAGAGACAGAGACAGAGAGAGGCAATTGCACTTCCCTGCTTTTCTCTCTCTCACACTCTCACTCTCACTCACTCTCTCTCTCTCTGTGTGTGTGTTTGTGTGTGTATGTGTAAAAGAGAATGCACTCACGGTGTTCTCCGCGGATCTGAAAAACTTACTGGGCGGAGCTCCTCCCTTTGCTGCGTCTCTGCAGGAAGCAGGAAGCAGGAAGGGCAGGAGAGAGCTAGCTAGCCCAGCTAGGCTGACTCAGGAATTCTGGGAGTTGAAGTCCATGAGTCATAAAAGAGACGAGGTTGCCTACCCCTGAGTTGTTGGACAACAGCTTGAAGCTTGCCAGGTGAGCAGCAGATAGGGGGGGGAAAGAGAGAGGGAGGGAGAGAGAGAGAAAGAAAGAGAGTGGGGGAAGAGGAGTGGCAAACCAAGGGCAGATAGAGAGGGAGGGAGAGAGAGAGAGACACACACACAGAGAGACCCTTTTGACATCTAAAATGAAGATAACACTGCAAATATCCTTTTTTTACCTCTGTGTGTATGTAATTTTATTCTCTTAAAGCATTCTCTTGGTGATCATTGTTTTAATAGTATGGATATTCCCAAAAGTCATATTTTTATTTTTAATGTGTGTGTGCGTGTGTGTGTGTGTGTGTGTATATATATACATACACACACAAACACACACACACACACCTATAATAAAGGTAAAAAAGGATATATGCAGTGTTATCTTAATTTTAGATATCAAAAGGATTTTGCGGCTCCCGGTGTTTTGTTTTTGGTGGGAAACGGGTCCAAGTGGCTCTTTGAGTGTTTTGGGTTGCCTGCCCCTGGTCTAGAGGCAGTACAAGACTGGGTGGGATGAAACAACTTGAAACTGAATCTTAGTGCTATGAAATTGTGGCTTGTCCAAAAGCCATCTGATTTGATTATAAGTGCTATATTGCATTCCCCCTGAAAGTTGCAGGGGGTGGGGGAGTGGGGGGGCGGTTTGCAGGGGGTGGGGGTGGGATTCTTCTGGATTCACAGCTTTTACTTGATCTAGGAGTGGAGGCTGTGGTCAGGGATGTCTCTGCCCAGCTTCTGCAGCACTCATTCATTTCTTTAAGGTTGAATTGCTGCAACATGCTCTATTTGAGTCTGTCTTGGCTGAATACCTGGAAACCTCAGCTGGTGCAGAATAGGACAGCCCAAATGCTGGCGAGAGAGAGATATTTTAGCAGTATTATGCCAGCTGTATATTGGGGATATTGCATTGGTTATTAAACACAATTCTTGAACTCTAAAAGCCTTATACAAGTCTGGAAAGAAATGCTTCAAGAGTCCTTCCCTTGAAATGTTAGAAGGATGGAAACTGAAAACATTGTTTTCTTAGGCAATCCCATCACTCTGGAATACTCTTCATCCTAAGGCCCAGACAGTCTCCAGACTAGTATAATACAGGAAAGGAGCAAAGGTACGACCATTTCATATGAGTTTGATGCCTGTTATCTTTTTTTTTTAATTATACTTGTTCACATAATAATTGTGATTTTGTAAAAATATTATTTTTAAATAATATTTACTTTTTTAAATAAGCCACCTGGAGTCAGAGTAATTAGACTGGCTATAAAACATATAAATAAATAAGCAAGTAGGCAAGCAATAATATACTACTAGATTGTCCCTAGATTATATGCTACTGTGCATAAACCGTTCTTGATTAATTCAGAGATAATGTTCATTTAGAAGAAATCAAATTAATCTTGCTTTTAATTCATAAAAATATTTCCCAAAAGACTTCAGAGGAAATTATATACTTTACGAGATTTTCTATATGATTCTCTAGTTACATAGTTTTAGGAATAAAAGTAGGGATATTTTTGCATAAAAATATAGCAACTTCTCAAAAAAATGAACGTGTAGACATTTGAGATTTATTTTGATACTAAATAGTTATTAAATGTGTGCCTGGATGAGCAAACATAACTTACAACCCAGAAACCCATGGATATATGGCTGCTGCCAATTTTCATTGTATCACATAAGTCATGGCTGCCTGTATCCATAAATGTCAGTGCTCTGTACAAGAATGTCAAGAGAATAGCTAAAATAAGCCAAATGAAATAATGAGTATAACTGAACTGACTATCACCCTTACCCTTTAACTGCAAAATAGATCCAGTTTCACCTCATTTCTTATAAGGTAGACCACCTGCAGAAACTCACTGGCATAGAAGTGTCTTTTGGAACGTAATACTTTTAAAAGACATTTAAAAAAATAAACCACAAGGAAGAATATAAAATTTCAAACAAATTATATTAGTTTAACTAAAAACACTGGCTTTTATTTGTTAAAATTAACTTCTTTCTTTTTTAACTATTTAAAAATGAAAGCAGAGATAGATTACTATCAACTTTCAGGCACAAAAGATGCTGGTGCAACTAACTTTTCCTCTTCTTTGTATAAATCGTAGAACTCTTGGAAGAAGGAAAACAGATACTTGCATGTAAAAGAAATCCAGGTTTCCGTGAAAGATATAGTCACTGATGAAAAAAAGAATCCACCAGACTTCAAGAAAGGCTAAAGTACTTTTGACAAGACAATTGTTGCATGCTTTTTTAAGAAAAATCAGAGTACATGTAGTCCTCGACTTACAACCACAATTGAGTCAAAAATGTATGTTGCTAATTGAGAAATTTGTTGAGTTTTGTCCCATTTTACGACTTTTCTTAACACTGCAGTTGTTAAGTTAGTAACACAGTTGTTAAGTGAACCTTATGCAACAGTCATAAATGCGAAAAATGTCATAAGTCACTTTTTTGTTGCCGTTGCATCTTTGAACAATCACTAAATGAATTGTTGCATGCCAAGGACTACCTGTATTCCTGACTACCAAAATAGTGTGGAAGGTGTACTCAGTATATCACAAAAAGAAAGAGGCAATGCAACCTGTGTTATGTGGAAAACATGCACGCCCACACTTTGTCTTTGTAAGAATCTGCGCTATAACAAGGCTAGTGACCTGTTGCAGTATCACACAGAACCCAGAATGGTTGTTTCCACAGAACAATGCTTTCTAAGTAAAAAAAAAAAAAGAGTTAATTGTAGTGCATGCACGGATCTATAATCATACCACATATCAGTGCAGCAAGCCACAATATTTTAGAAAGGAAATAAGAAATGAATTTCCAACGTATATGAGAAACCAAGACAGACAGCCCAAAACTCCATAAAAAGACATCTCTGCTCACAGCAATTTTATACACATTTGCTAAAATAGAGGACATGAATTGGAAGCCAGTACACTATGCATGATTTGCCTTCTGGAACCAAGCCTGAAGAACGATGGAAGGAGCAGAATGGATTAGCAATAGCAGCCCCTACTAGGAATGCAGTGATGTTTGCAGAAATCAGAGAGCATATAAAAAAAACTGTACAGGTATATTAATATATGATACACAGCTGCACGCAAAACTAAACATTTCAGCAAAACTAAACATTTGTATATTTAGATAGATATACAAATCAATCTAAATATTATGGATATGTTCTGGTGTGATGCCTACCCTAACTTCTTTAGTCAAAGGCACGCCTGTATAAAAACAGAAAACATGTAGAAAAAGAAGCTGCTTCTGAACTTTTAATTTCTTCTTTAAAGACATAACAGAATGTAAAAGAAAAACAAAACTATGCATGACTGCCATATTGTGTTTACTAAAATGGCAGACTAGTTTAAAGATGATAGTCCAAAAAAAAGATTAGACAGAAAAAATCCTATATCTAAACATACAAAAGGTTTTTGAAATGTCCACCTTTCCCTCTTAACTTAACAATTGCCAACGTCAGCTAAAATCTATCCTGAGTGGGGGTTTTGTGAGTCTTTGTATATATGCGCACACCTACACACTAGCCACAAAACTCCAAAAAGTGCAGAAGCAGGAGGAAAAAAAATATTGAATGAATAACAATTCATTAAAAATCATTAGGACCACAATGGAGCCTGCCAATTGCAGTCACAAGTCATGACGGTCATTAAGCAATGCGCTCACATGATAAACTTGCATAATAACCCCCAACCCTACTGTCCCCAAATACAGTCATTAAGTGACCCCAGATATTGTTAAATGCTTCAGTATTGATGGAGGCCTTAGGAGGCCTGGTCCAGGCTTCTCAAGGCCTTCCTCACACCCTGAGGCAGCTTGTCCTTTGCTTCCCACTCTTCAGGGGGCCTGCAGGCCTACTCAGTTCCTGCAGGCCTTGGGCCTGCTTCTCACACAGCCAATCCATAGATCAGCCTCAGGACAACTGCAGGGGGTACCAGTGTGTATGAAGCAGATGATGTGATATGTTACCTGTTCTAAGTTTTATAAAGCTGTATGAATCTATAGAGATGATAATATCATAAATGTTCCAATGTTTAGAAAAGATAAGAGTTTTTATTCTCATTCAGTTGTTATTCTGTCATTTTTAACACTGCATTTTTTTAAAAAAAAAAAAAAACAGAAACACTTATTTATAATTTAAAAGTGCATTTTTTCTTCCAATGATTCCAAAATGTGTCTTAAAATTACATAAACATGAATATGAGCTATTGTGCTGACATCAGTTTTTCCAACTCTGGGATAATTCAAAAGTGCTCAGAGAGAGGCTTCAATGTCTTTCAATTGTGTATGGATGGGTGGTCTGAATAGCTTACTGAGACTGTAATTTTTCAAACTTTTGGATATGATATAGAAAGGTGAAATCTGAAAAACATATTGTATATATATATTTAATAAAGCTAAATACTCAGAATATGCTATAACTATATTTTTAGCTTAGCAACCCAGTTGTAACTTCATCCATTATTGGTAACACAGTGATTCAGTGTGCTATTAGGATATATTCAGTAAATATCCATTGATTGTAAAGTACATTCTGGAAAAGGCAAGTATCTTTGTGTCTTATTCCCATTCACAATTTATCCCATAGGCTGCATGTAATATTGGAAAGGACCTAAGTAAAGATTACAAAGTTTTCTTTTTTAATAGTAGTAAAGTTGGAAGGGACCTTGGAGGTCATCTAGTCCAAACCCCTGCTCAGGCAGGAAACCCTACACCATTTCGGACAAATGGCTGTCCAGTCTCTTCTTAAAAACTTCCAGTGTTGGAACATTTACTGCTTCTGGAGGCAGGCTGTTCCACTGATGAAATGTTCCCACTGTCAGGAAGTTTCTCCTTAGTTCTAGGTTGCTTCTCTCCTTGATTAGTTTCCACCTGTTGCTTCTTGTCCTGCCTTCAGGTGCTTTGGAAAAAGTGGATGAAATTACATCACAAGTGTGGGAAGAACATGTATTTGGACTTGGGAGGAGTTTCATGTTGGAGGGGATTTATTATTATTATTACTATTACTATTATTATTATTATTATTAGTCTACATATCATAGGTCTACAAAGCTTTCACGTATTTCATTTCCTATCTCCAAAGAGTAGGAAACGTTTAGCAAATCATAGTGAAAGGGCCTCTAAGAACTATAAAAAGGGTCCTTCTTTTTAAAAAGCTTGGCAGCGGTGCGTTTGTGGCTGTCAAATAATGCGGCTCCACTTCATTTAGGTGCATCCTCAAAACCAAATATCCATATATGTTAGAGAAGCGGTCTGAAAATTGCAGGAAGTATATAGTCTTTTACAGCCACCGGATCGTCTCCAAATAATCAGCATCTTTAAAACAGAACACTCAGAAGTCCCTTTCCCAGTAAGACTGTGAAAGTAAGTCCTAGGGCAGTGAAATAAAATACGCCCTCCATAATATAGCTTGCCAGGAGGATATAATGAATATTTGTCTGTCTGTAAGGTTGCCTCCCTTATTTCTTAGTAATAATATAAATACAATAATTGGTAAAAAGCTACAATAAGGGCACTCAGAATTCTTTCTTGTCTAACTCATTCATCATCATTGGCATCCTTCAGTCTCGAAAGACTATGGTATCGTGCTCTGGAAAGAGGTCCTAAGGCAGCATCTGGTGTGGCTAAAAACTAGAATGACAGTCCCTTCCACACTGAGGGCAGATACAATCTGTCCCCTGTCCAGCCCCCAGATTTCGCTGGTTCCGGGACTGCCTCTTTGCCTCAGCCTGCCACACAAGTGTCTCTTCAAATTGGAGAAGGCCATGCTGCGTCTTTAGCCTCCAGGCTGAACAATCAGAGGCCCTCAGCTGTTAATGTCCATTCCCAAGGCCTTTAGGTCCCTCTTGCAGATATCCTTATATTGCAGCTCAGGTCTCCCTCTGGGGCGCTTTACCTGCACTAGTTCTCCATACAGGAGATCTTTCGGAATTCGACCATCAGTCATTCTCACGACCTAACTCATTCATTGATGTTACAAATGATTATAGGGAGTCCTCAACTTTCAACCGCTCAACCATTGATTCAGCGACCATTTTCCCCAGAAAGTCAAAAGAAGATCACAAGTCACTGGGATAAATCTCTCCCGCCTGTGTACCTCCCAGTTCATTTAGTGACCAACATTAGGATGACAGTGAAAAAAAGTGATTTGTGATCATTTTTCACACTTAGAACCAGTGCTTTTTTTGTAAAAAAAAAAAAGATGCCAGAACTCACACATGTTATATAACCTGCCTTGCCTACCCTACAAGGTTCCATCCAAAAAAGGTGCCGGAACTCCGTTCTGGGCGTTCTGTGACAAAAAAAAGCCCTGCTTACAACTATTGCAGCATCCCCATGATCACATGATTGATTCAGACGCTTGGCAACTGACTCATATTTATGACGGTTGCAATGTCCCAGAGTCATGTGATCATCTTTTGCAACATTCTGACAAGCAAAGTCAATGGGGAAGCCAGATTCACTTAACAACCATGTGTTACTAACTTAGCAACTGGAGTGATTCATTTAACAACTGTGGCAAGGAAAATCGTAAAAGGGGCAAATATCTTAACAAATATCTCACTTAGCAACAGTAATTCTGGGTGGTAAGTCGAGGACTGCTGTAGTATTTCAATATTAGGAAGGGTCCAGTAATTAAATTTATCACATTTAAAAAGAGAATCAAGAGAATTGCTATAAACACTAATGTTAATCAAATACACTGTGAGAAAGCTCTGGAAAAGAATGGGCTATCAATGCAACTGGAAGAAAAATAAATGTAAACTGCAGAGACTATCTGAGCTTGCCAATGGTAGTAACAGAATCTAACTGCCTTTTTAAAGTTCTGCTTTAATATTTTACAGAAAAAATACATTATAAAATATCCTCCAGACATTTTTTTCTTTGTAATTAAATCCACTGTTATATGATCTTAGCGTATTAACAATATTAATATATTTTCAAATTTTTAAATCAAAGTAGGATTCCTTGTTTCAGTTTTCCTTATTGTTATTATTAAGCAATATTAGTTTTTTTCTGAAAAGCCACCTAAACCAAACATTTTCTAATTGTCACTGTTTTAAAAAAATAAAGTAATGATTTATTTTTGTAAAGTGTACTTAACATAGTTTCAATTATCTTAACTATTCCAGGTTTGGATGACATTCAATTATGTTGAGAAGGAAAAACCTATGAAGCAAGAAAAATGTATAATTACTTAAAAGTGAAGTATAACCTTACATACCTTGGTCTCTGAAATGCTATACCATATTGTTGGCATGCCAGACCCACAGTGGGAGTATAAACAATAGGCATAAATCTTTCAATGTCAGAAGTCAGCACTTTATAAAAGAGTTTTTCATTTCGATCCTGAAGACCCATTAGTAAAATATACCTGTGAAAAATGAATTATAAATTAGACAGACTTCCATATGTAGCTCTGAAGTAAATTAAGTGTAAAAAAAAAGGTATAAAACAGAGACTGTTTTCCCATTAGACCTATTTTTACCAATGGAAAAAGCTTCTTTCTGGTCAAAAATCTTTTACTATATCACCAGTGAATCTGGTGAATCTGTAGCAAATGTGAAATTATTTAGCATATATATTTGTTATTCATTCTACATTTTTAGGGACAGAGTGGGTTAGAATATGAATATTGTTTAGAAAATGAAACATAACATTATAATGCATCAAACTGTCACACACTTCTAGAATCTAAAAAAGCATCTTTTTTTTTGTTTACTGTGAGAAAGTCAAGGATTCATTTTTGAATGGGCTAGAGAGGTTATTCCCGATTTGATTGAAAAGGTGGACCACTCAAACTAAAAAAAATAACTAAAAGGGCTGCACTCCTCACATAATCTTGCTTTTACTTTTATTATCTGACTAAAATACGACAAAAGGGCTATTATGCATTCAATAATCATAAACAATACTTTTAAATCATTTTTTCACAAACCACATCAACATAAAGCTAGATATATCTATCTACATGTGAATATTGCAATCTATTAAAATAGTGAGGAAAATCCTCTGGGACGACTCAAACCCTGTCAGCAGTTCTTTACTCTCCTACCAATTGGGTAGGAGATATAGAAGCATAGCCAGCCATACCAACAGGCTGAAGAACAGTTTCTATCCATGGGCTGTCAAGACTCCTGAATGGAAAATAACTCCATGTATAATAGACTTGCGGGGCCGGTGCGTTGTGCAATAAGTTCACATGGTGCAATAAGATTTGTGTGTTTGTTGTCATTGTGAGTTGTGGTGGGGGGGTGCACAAAGGGAGGCTCAGCCAATCTCATTGTACACATGTTATACTTTGACAATAAAGGATTTGTATTTATTTAGCCCCCAAAGGATCACTCTTCCACAAGCAGCTACACATATGTGGCCTCCAGGTAATTGCCCCATCACACATTAAGTAAATTAAAGAAACCTGCTTCTTCCTTTGCCTTTAATTCCACTCCTAAAGAAGATCATAAGCTAAACACAGCTCACAACAGTTATAGGTTAATCCTAATGTTTATAAATCTATAAACAGGTAGTCCTCGACTTACAACAGTCCATTTAGTGACCGTTCAAAATTACAACGGCACTGAAAAAAGTGACTTATGACCTTTTTTCACACTTACGACCTTTGTAGTATCCCCATGATCATGTGATCAAAATTCAGATGCTTGGCAATTGTTTATGAATGTTGCTGTGTCCCAAGGTCATGTGAACACCTTTGGCGACCTTCTGATCAGCAAAATCAATGGGAAAGCCAGATTCACTTAACAACCGTGTTACTAACTTATCAACTATGGTGATTCACTTAACAACTGTGGCAAGGAAGGTCATAAAATGGGGCAAAATTCACTTAACAAATGTCTCATTTAACAACAGAAATATTGGGCTCAGTTGTGGTTGTAAGTCAAGGACAACCTGTAATAGCAGCGAGTAATTTATTTGCTACATGGAAAAATGATGAAAGTCAATAATCTGATTTTTTTAGAGTTTTGTGTCAGGTATCTAATTATTTTTCCCCTAATTCAGTTCAGTTAATTTTCTTAATTTTCAGGAAGGTTATCATTCTATAGAGTACTTGAATTTATAGTCACTGGTTTTAAATGCTACACAATTTGCTGGTTGATTTTTTTTTTTTAAGATCTACATTTCATTTCATTTCCAAAGGAAAGTAACAGGTGGAAAACATATTACATATCACCTAATCTAAAGTATGCCAAGCTGTTCAAGCATTCATGGCAGCCAGAAATCTGAAACAGACTTTTTCTGAACAATTGCCCATGATCTTTTTTTTAATTTCTTCATTCTCTGTAACCAGCTGCTTCTGCTTAAAGGTCTAATTTTACTTTATTCTTCTGTTCATTTCTTTGGAATAATCTTTGATGGCAAATTCTGTAAAAATGATGCTTTGGGCAAGGTACGAGGAAAAGTCTGCTAAAAAATCTTTCTATTAGAAAGCGATGTATGGAATATGAAACATTATTCCATGTATTAACTGCCCTCAATTTTGTAGTAAACAAAGCACAATTAGGAAGATAATGAAATTTCTGAAAGCGATGTATGGAATATGAAATATTATTCCATGTATTAACTGCCCTCAATTTTGTAGTAAACAAAGCACAATTAGGAAGATAATGAAATTTCTGATTTTTCAAAAACACACAATTTATCAAGCCTACAAAATACTTTGGGGATAGGTATTGGGTATATAGCATCCTTTCCAAACCAACTGGTGTGGCTTGGCATTTAACCTAAATGGACATAGGCTCTTCACATTAGTCACAGTATCCCCATCATTCCTTTTGTCATTGGTTTTGCAGAACTACCAAAAGAGAATTGACTGTGAAGAATAGCTGTAAACCCTATAGAACCCCTGGACGCTACATTCTGCTTCTAGAAAGCCAATGGCAGAACCTGCCTTTAAGAAGTCCACATATGTAATGGCCAAGCTACCCATGCATATCCTTTGCCCTTGACAACTGATTTTTTTTTTAACTAACAATCCCCACTTTAAAAAAAAAAGCAGAGTGAAAAATATGAGTAAAAATTGTGAAAGAAAGGTAGGATTCCAACTCCTCGCTTTAAAAAGTACTGTATTTCACAAGGTTCATGTAACCATTTTCCTGATGTGGGAGTGGATGTTTATAAAAGCAGAGGGTGACCTCAGAGCAATGCTTGCAACCAACAGAGATAATCAAAATAGAAGCCGGAAGTGACATTCTGGACATGCCAATCTAATTTAGCACAGTTGAGTCAGCTAACTAGCTTTTATTAATAGTAATAAAGTTGGCTGTCCTTCCTTAATCTCTTTCAAAACCCACAACATCTCTATGGATGAGAGGAAATATATTTGAGAGAAAAAAGAACAAATGTGTGATTATTACTTACACTAATAATAACTATTATTAACTATTGTTGTTTCCAGAGCTTGGAATGAAATCAAAGACAACAGAAAGTGAGAAATTCCAGCTCTTTCATGCTTGCCCTTGTTTTCCCCAACAGTCCTGCTTTTGGAGGTAAAAAGGTAAAAAGAAAAAAAAACATTCATGAACTTGATCAGGAGATATCTGCTGATCTTTCAAAGGCTCCATTTAAGAGCTTTCAAACTTGATTGAAGGAAGTTTGAAACTCTCATTTTAGGAAAGTTTGCTATTTATTATAATCATATCAACACTTGGGAGGTCCAATCTGTGTGAGGTCTTTTACATTAAATCATTTTAAACATATAAACTTTTGCATCTCTAGTTTATTTCTTATTAAATGTTATTGTATTCATGTTTTTCTGTATGTTATATGTTATTTAACTTGCATTACAATTACAAATAATATTTCAGCTAATGCTAATATTTCTCTGTGGGGTAGAAAATTACTAGGCAAAGTTTCAAATGTCACAAAAAGTTTGGTCAGATTCCCTCATCACTAATAATCCTTTCTCTTGATTGTCATACTTGACTCCTGGATCAACAATATGCATGTGAAATTGACATATAGCTTGGGAATTATTTGTTTGCTATTTTTGGCTGATCTATATGTTTAGATTCAATTTTATATGAACCATTCTTTGCTTTTGGAATTAACATGGATCTTATGTACTAAACTGATGGATAGATATCTTTAGCTATTTTCTAAGACAGGCTAGAAAAATCAAAGCCTTTTACAAATACTTAGTATTATTATAATATGCATACATACAATTAGCCCTCAACCTACGATCATTCAATCAGTGACCATTCTAAGTTATGATGGCACTGAATGGTGATTATGACTAATCCTCAGATTTCTGGCCGTCCAAGCCCACACACACACACACACACACACACCCCGTGTGACGTGATTGTGATCAGAGTGCTTGGCAATCTGTTTGCACTTACAACTAGTTGTCAAGTACTCCAGGATCACAGGATCACTATTTACAACCTTCCCTGCTGGCTTCCCCAGAAAAATCAGTGGAGAAGCCAGTAGGGAAGGTCACATGTCACTGGGGCAAGTCTCTCCAGCCTAACCCTCATCCCTTCTACACTCATGCCACACTGGACACTCGCACACTTTCCTTGACTTATACAGAACCTCTCAAACGCTTCCTCACACCATCATGCAACCTCCACGCAAACATGCAAAACTGACTGGGATTAGTTATAGATTGATTCATCTGTTCAGGAAGTAGGTAACACAACGCTTAAAGATGCATTGCCTTGCTTGCCCACAAAAATTCCCCGATTCTTTGAAATTTAATTTTCAAAATGGACAGCCAAAAGTATTTCAAAAAGGAATTATATCTTCTAATAGTCTGCTTTTATTTGGTCTTATTGCCTGTAGGGTCCACACAAAGTTACAGAGTTTATCAAGCCGTAGAAGTGGCAGATGGCAAATGAAACACATCCATCCTGTTGCTTCAGACAAAGAACAGACCTATTATATTTTAATAAAAAAGGATGCAACAATATCCATTTAAATGAAAAGGGAAAAAAGCCTGAAATTTGGAATAGGCAGGTAGGGAGGAAATGAAGGGTGAAACAAAGATGTTACAACAGGCAGGACAGGTAAAAGCAGGAAAGCAGGCATGGTGCAGTATATTTGTAGATATGATCCTGGAAGAGAACCAGAAATTAAGATCCATAGACCTTGATTTCTGGAGCTGTGAATGAAAGAGAGGGAAAGCATGAAAAATATATAACTAATTTAACTGAGGTGTTTATAAAAATCCCCCCCCCCGTATATGGGTAGATAAGCATGCCCCTTGAAGACTTCACCTATCCAGGTCAGTTGCTTGTCTTTCAAATTTTTTCATTTCAATTAAAACTTGTTTGTCTTGACTGAAAAAACAGGGAGGTAGTAATCCATGAATATTAAGCTGTTGTCTCTCTTCCAAAGTAAAAGCCAGGCCCTGTATAGAAAAACAAGCAAACAAACAAACAAATAATCATTTTAGTGAAAAACTATTTTAAAACATTGTGGAAGCCAATTTGTTAGAGAATTCAATATTGTTCAACTGTACCTCTCTCTATATATATCTTTTTACTACATGATCATGTTATGCTTCTAAAATATATACTAAATCCCTTTCCCACATATACATTTTACATGTAAATTCAACATTCTTTACTATATAAATGTACACAAAAATACCCTAGCCTAAAAGTTGTATTACTCTTTTGTTTATCAAGCAGACAATTCTGCTATACATCACAGAAAAACTGTTAAAGTGATAAATAGAAATTAACACAAAACAACAGTCTATTTTGAACAGACATATAACAATTATGCTGTATGAATCAGAACTATTATAATAGCTATATTATATGGATGATACTAAATGGAAGTTGTGTTAACTTTAGAATATTGCCTAGAAGTTATTGGACAAGAAATATACTGTACATTATTTAAAAATTTCTTTAATAATAATAATAATAACAACAACAACAAATGCATATAAAGTCAACATTGAGAACACAGCAACAGACAGTAAGTGCCGCCTATGCAAAGAAGCTGAAGAAACAGTGGACCACCTGGTAACACTGTCCATATATATAGCCAAGATATTGCAATGGAGTTTGGCTTGGACAAATGTGCCACACTTACTATCAAACAAGGAAAAATAGTGAAAACTGAAGGAATCAAGATGCCCCACAAAAATAATATTAAGAGTCTGGATGAGGAAGATTACTACAAATAATTGGGTATCCTTCAAGCTGACAACATCAAGCACACTGAAGTCAAGAAAAAGATTAGAGGTGAATACATCAAAAGAGTGAAGAAGATCTTAAAGTCCAAACTCAATGGAGGAAATACTGTGAAGGCATTCAACACCTGGGCAATTCCAGTCATTAGATACACAGCTAGAATAGTGGACTGGACTCAAGCAGAACTAAAAACAATGGAAGACCAGAAAAATAATGACAACGAATCATGCCCTTCATCCATGCAGTGACATTGACAGACTCTATCTACCAAAGCAAATAGGTGGACGTGGAATGCTGCAAGTATATCAGATGGTTGAAGAAGAAAAAAATGGCTTTGGAAGAATATCTGAAGAACAATGACGAAGATGCACTGAAATTAGTATATCAGGAAGGCTTACTGACTACTAGAGAGACCAAACTGGCCTACAAGAAAGACCAAATGAAGAAGAGAATAGAGGCATGGGAAGACAAAACACTACATGGCCAATACATTAAAAAAATAACTGGGAAAGCAGATAATAACAAGACCTGGAAGTGGCTAAGAGCAGGAAAAAAGAAGAAAGAGACCGAGGGACTAATTCTGGCTGCACAAGACCAAGCCTTAAGGACAAATGCATATAAAGTCAAAATTGAGAAGACAGCAACAGACAGTAAGTGTCGCCTATGCAAAGAAGCTGAAGAAACAGTGGGCCACATGGTAAGCTGTTGCAAGAAGATTGCACAGACTGACTACAAGCAGCGGCATGACAAAGTAGCAACAATGGTGCATTGGAAGATCTGCAAGAAAGATCATTTGCCTGTAAGCAAGAACTGGTGGGATCATAAAATAGAGAAAGTCATAGGAAATGATAAAGTTAAATTGCTCTGGGACTTCAGAATTCAAACAGACAAGCACCTGCAACATAACACCCCGGACTTAACAATTGTCGATAAAAAAAAGAAAAAAGTCTGGATAGTGGATGTGGCAGTACCTGGAGACAGTAGAATAGACGAAAAAGAACTGGAGAAGATTAAAAAATACAAAGATCTACAAATAGAAATAGAAAGACTGTGGCAAAGGTAAGCAAGGGTAGTACCAATAGTAATAGGCGCCTTGGGTGCAATCCCAAAACAACTGAAGCACCACTTGAACACCATTGGCACTAACAAATTTGCATTAGTCAATTGCAAAAGGCGGCCTTACTAGGAACTGCTTCCATCCTGCGACGATATCTGTAATACCATCAAATATCCACATCTGCCTATCCCAGGTCGATAGGTAGACAAAAATGCTAAATCCAGTCTGACCATCTGGCTGACTGTGTAATGAATAATAATAATAATAATAATAATAACAACAACAACAACAACAACAGCAGCAGCAGCAGAATAGACGAGAAAGAACTGGAGAAGATAACAAAATACAAAGACCTACAAATAGAAATAGAAGGACTGTGGCAAAAGCAAGCAAGGGTAGTACCAATAGTAATAGGTGCCTTGGGTGCAATCCCAAAACAACTGGAGCACCACTTGAACACCATTGGCATTGAGAAATTCGCTATTAGTCAATTGCAAACGGCGGCCTTACTAGGAACTGCTTCCATCCTGCAATGATATTTGTAATATCATTAAACATCCACATCTGCGTATCCCAGGTCCTGGGTAAGGACTCGACAGGTAGACAAAATGCCAAATCCAGTCTGAACATCTGGCTGACTGTGCGATGATCCATAATAACAAAGTTGGAAAGGAAGGGACCTTGGAGGTCATCTAGTCCAACCCCCTGCTCAGGCGGAACCCTATACCATTTCAGACAAATGGCTGTCCAGTCTCTTCTTAAAACCTTCCAGTGTTGGAGCATTCACAGCTTCTAGAGCAGTGGTTCTCAGCCTCTGGGTCGGGACCCCATTTGGGGTCGAACGACCATTCCACGGGGGTCGCCAAACAACGCAGTCCGCCATTTTTCCCCCTTTTCCTTAGCTGTGCTACTCCCTTTTATTCTATTGGCTTTTGAAAGCCAATAGAATAGACTCTCTTGAATAGAGTCTAATTCTATTGGCTTTCAAAAGCCAATAGGAATTGTCCAGGCTTTCTCTGCCCTGCTGAGCCCGCCAAAAGTCCCATTCTGCAAACAGTGCTGCACCAGTTGAGTAGTCCTCGACTTAATGACCGGTTGAGTAGTCCTCGACTTACGACCGGTTGGGGGTCGCGGCATTAAAAAGGTTGAGAACCACTGTTCTAGAGGCAGGTTGTTCCACTGATTAATTGTTCTAACTGTCAGGAAATTTCTCCTTAGTTCTAGGTTGGAGAATAGCTTGACTCCCTCTTCTTTGTGGCAATCCCTGAGATATTGGAACACTGCTATCATGTCATCCCTCTTCATTAAATTAGACATACCCAATTCCAGCAATCGTTCCTTATATGTTTTAGCCTCCAGTCCTCTGATCATTTCTGTTGTTCTTCTCTATACTCTTTCTAGAGGTTCAACATCTTTTACATCGTGGTGACCAAATCTGGATGCAGTATTCCAAGTGTGGCCTTACCAAGGCACTATAAAATGGTATTAACACTTCACGTGATCTTGATTCTATCCCTCTGTTAATGCAGCCTAGCACTGTTGGCTTTGGCAGCTGCAGCACACTGCTAGCTCATATTTAAGTGATTGATCCCTAGGACACCGAGATCCCTTTCACAGTTACTACTATTGAGCAAGGAACCACCTATACTATACCTGTGCATTTGGTTATTCTTGCCTAAATATAAAACCTTACTTTTTTTCACCATTGAATTTCATTTTGTTAGATAGCACCCAGTGTTCTGTCAAGATCCTTCTGTATCTTAAGCCTGTCTTATGGAGTGTTGGCTATTCCTGCCACTTTGTTTTTATCTAGGCAGAACCAGAACAGACCTATTCACTCACCTTCAATGAAATCTAGTGGCTAAAATAAGGATATCACTGTGCAGCAAGGAAGCTACTACAAGAGTAAAAAACTGAAAGTTCAGAAAAACTGGAGTCCAGTTCCACATTCAGTTTTCTGGGGAGCAAATCCTTTGAAAGTCATCAAGGCCTTCCTGGATGACAATTGCCCCTATGTTATTGCAGGGTGACAATCTTTTCAGGTGCCAAGCACTATTAGGTGACATTGCATATTTCTGCATACACGCACACCCAAAGACACAATAAAAATAAATAAAATGACTGAGATTGCTTATTTATTTCCCCTTTTCTGTAACAGAGTTCAAAGCTTGCTCTTTCTATTCCAGTAGCAACTCTGTGAGGTAGATTGGGCTGGAGAGCAAGTGAACCAAGCTGCTCAATGACCTATAATGGTCAACATTGATATAAACCTGGTTTTCCCTGCTTAGTCCACTACCTTATCCATTATACCCCACCAACTATCTGGAGTCCTTCAAATGTTTAGGCTTTTGGTTTAATATTACTGTGGCAAGAGAATGGATAAGTGTCCATTCTAATGTGACCATATCAAGAAAGTTAAACTAATGTTCCTGCAGTATCTGTTAAATTGATGCTTTCTCCAGTACCTCAAATATAAGCAGGAAGAAATAGGGGAAATCAAGAGAATATGAAAATTGCAGATATTAAAACTATTTACAAAGTTTCCGTGACTGCAGAATTATTTGATTCATTTTAAAGAAAGCGTATTTAATTCAAACCACACAGTAAAAGTTTGTGCACTTGCAGCCAAATCAGAAAACTGAGCTCAGAGGTAAACATAATTTCCACATATCATTTGAATTTGTATGTCAAGTACTCATTTATTTTGGCCAGCTCTGCAACAGTACCAAAATCTAACTATTATTGACTGGACCATACATTATTTGTTCTCACATCATTACTTTTTACATCTTGGCTTATTTCATCTTTTTCTTTCAAATATGATCTTTTTCTGTTTCTAATAAATATAATCTACATCTTTCTTTCTTTTCTGTTAAGTTAAATAAATATGTGCAGGATATATGGACGGAAATGTGAGGAAAATAGCATCACAGAAAGAACTATTCTTTCATAAGCAGAGTTTACAACATGAGCTTTACTTTGTGATTATTGCTACTAGTTACAGAGAGAGATGTAGTTTTCAAACAGTTAATTTTTTTTTAATTTTAGGATTTTTTTTCATGCAATATTTAAAATCAATCTATTGAATTAAGCAGCAAAACTTTCAATGGCCTGAATTACATTCGGTCACATAAACAAATGACAAAAAAAGATGAAAAATATTTTAAAATTTAATATGATACCCTTCTATATTTTCAAGTTATGTCTTGTTCATGGTTACTGTCAGTACAATGGAAGGCAGAAAATCTGTAAAGAATACAGGCAATCCTTAACTTACAACCACAACTGAGCTCAAAATTTCTGTTGCTAAGCAAGACAGTTGTTAAGTGAGTTTTGCCTCATTTTACGATCTTTCTTGCCACAGTTGTTAAGTGAATCACTGAAGTTGTTAAATTAGTAACACGGTTGTTAACTGAGTCTAGCTTCCCCACTGACTTTGCTGATCAGAAGGTCACAAAAGGTGATCACATGACCCAGACTCTGCAATTGTCATAAATATGAGTCAGTTGCCAAGGGTCTGAATTTTGATCACATGGAGATGCTGCAATGGTCATAAGTGTGACAAATGGTCCTAAGTCACTTTTTTCAATACAGTTGTAACTTTGAACAGTCACTAAATTGTAAGTCAAGGACTACTTGTAGTTGATCTTAAAAAAGTAGGGGGAAAGATTCTACACAAATAAATTCATGGTATATTATTCAGTTGGCTTTTCATTAGAGTCCCATCTATGGCTTGTCTGGCATTACATTCAAGCCGTGTTTCCTAAGATCATTTGCTCATTTATTTAAAAAGTCATTATTTACAAGAAGCAGAAGAACTGCTGGCTCACTTGACTATGAGCCAGCAGTGTGCAGCAGTAGCCAAAAAAGCTAATACAATCCTGGGTTGTATAAACAGAGGCATAGAATCAAGATCACGCAAGGTATTAGTACCACTTTATAAAACCCTAGTAAGACCACATCTGGAATATTGCAGCCAATTTTGGTCACCGTATCACAAAAAATATGTTGAGAGTTTGGAAAAAAATTGGAGAAGAGCAACTAAGATGATCAAAGGCCTGGAGACTAAAACATATGAAGAACAGCTGCAGGACTTGGGTTTGGCTAGCTAGTCTAAAGAAAAGAAGAAATGGGGGAAACTGTATTCCAGTATTTGAGGGGCTGCCACCAACAAGAGGGGGTTATGTTATTCTCCAAAGCACCAGAGGGCAGGACAAGAAACAATGGTTGGAATCTGACCAAAGACAGAAGCAACCTGGAATTAAGGAGAAACTTCCTGATAGTGAGGACAATTAACCAGTGAAACAGCTAGCCTCCAGAAATCGTGGGCATTCCATCACTGGAGATTTTTAAGAAGAGGCTAGAGACAGTCACTTGTTTGAGATGTATAGGACTATACTGCTTGAGCAGGGGGTTGGACTAGAAGATCTCAAGGTCCATTCCGGCTCTATTCTAGTCTTAAAAAGCCAAACTAGCACTCTTCTAATGAAAGTTTTATGTAAATTTCCATTAATCTTGAATGGCTTATTAGCTACTCATTTATTATGTCTATAATAATTTATTTTCTTCTTTATTCTTAGCAAAAACTAAAAATGATAGATACATTCCTAGCTTCCTGTTAAATTTTTATAAGCTCCACATGAAATCAAAAAATATTCCAGAACAACTAGACTGTAGAAAGTCAGCCAAGGTTGCTATTGAAATAACAAGGATTTAACCTATGTTTTATGGGACCATAATATTATGGGTGCAAAGAGGGTAATGGGAAAATATTTATTAGACTTTCAAATCATTGCTGTGATAGTAAACCCAAAACCTCCTCTCCTCCAGGTCTCCAGTGCAGGTTTAATTTTTGTATTTAGCTCTTGTAAAAATAGTACTCTGTGAAGATGCTGTTTCTAGCATCTGCAAAGTCTGTGGAAAAGAAACCCCAAACCCATCTGCTCCACCACATTTTCTGCAACTCACAGAATCAATACAATACAATACTTATTTATACAATTAAATAGCTTAAGTTATGATATTCTATGAACAAAAGTGCCATATAAATTGACAAATGGTATAATTTATTTTGATGACCTGAATTCTATATGAATACAGAAGTATATAAAGAACCTGACAAGAATTTGTAAAAAAAAAATATCCTAACATAGTGTTATACTTAATTTTTTTCTTAATTATGAATCATAGTTCACCCAACGTGAAGGTAGATAATGATATTTATATATGCTGGATTTGAAATGCATTCATTGTACATGTGGCATCTGATCAGGTTAAAGACTTATCTTAATCACTAAGTACTTAACCAAAAACTGAGTCTCATTCGTGAAAGCATTATTTTTACTTTAATGAATTTTTAATTAATTTGAATTTAATTTCAGAATACAATATGAAGAGCAATTGTGTACAGTTTGAATTCATAACTGAAATATGCAAAAGATTCTTTGGAAAAAAACATTACAGTAATAGCATTTAAAATGTATAGAAGGCCAATAATCTGAACATTTTTAAAAGATGTAATACCAGCCCAGAAACTTTACTAAAGATAATAAAATAAATTAAATTTTTGTTATTCTCTTTTGGTTTTCAGAATTCAGCTGGTATGTCTAGTCCAACACATGGGGCCAAAGAAAGATTTATCTATAGACATGCCTCAAGAGTTGTTCATGGACCAAGTCCAGACAGCTTTTAAAAGTCAAATCTTTATGCTCACATTAATAATCTCCATGTGCAATTCTTTTGTGTTGAAATCAAAGTAGTTAAACATATCCACATCTACACAATTCATCTCTAGATCTGTCTTTTGTTATAATTATTTGATTTAGAAATCAAACTTTCTAATAAATGTATCAACATTTCTAAGCATCATGGAAAGATATAAGGAATACATCCTAATTACACTGATGCATTTCAGATGTATACAGAGCCACATAGCTGTATCCTTGTAAAATGTTAAGAATCAAACAATATGTTTGAATTATCATATTCAGTGACCACGTATCACTCTAAGCCATCTTTTATTTAGTCATGATTTCTTGAATCAATCATAATTGGATGGATGCATCCACGTCATGGTTTATAAAGCATAATAGCAAAGTTTAATGTACTAAAGCAAAACCAAAACAAATCACTTAATTTAGAATGATGCACAAATGTTTATGGCAAGTATATTCCTTTCTCTCTGTGTCCTCTTTTCTCCCTTCCTTTCCCTTCTTTTCCCTTCCCTTCCCAGAAGGCAGGTAAGTGCAGCGTGAGTGCAGAGGAACTGGAAGAGAATCCACAAATGGGAGAAACTTGCTAGTCTGCCAGGTTTCCCATTGACTTTCTCCCTACAAGCATCCTAGATAGGAAGTTGCATGTCCAAAGCCAGCAGACAAGAAGTGGCCGATGCAAGGTGGGAAAGTTGCAAATGTGCAAATTGAGTACACTTGCAACTTCCCTGCCTGAATTGTCCATTGACTTTCTCCATGCAAGCTTATCCATCATGATGAACATGTGACCACAGTTGGGCAGTGGTGGTGCTGAAGCAGCAACAACTTCCCCAACTTTCATTCCCACAGGAGTCATGGATCCTAGCATTCTATACGTTAAACCACTGAGTTACCTTGGTTTGATAATTGTTGCCATTGCCTTCCAATTTTGCCCAATTGTACGTAATGAATCAAACAAACACAAGAGTTCTAGTAGTATATAGGTGGTCAAAACCATTTATATATTTGAGAGTAGCCAATATAGTAGAGATTGCTTGATCCTTGCCCTTCTTTTTTCATGCTTACTTATACAGATTACTAGCTGTGTGGAACCCATTTCTTTGGGTTCCCTACTCACCAATGTATTTGATTGGCATCAAAGATACATTACAGAAGCCTGCAAAAATAACTTCTGGATTCACCACAAATCCTTCTGGCCCTATTTTTTTTTATTACTGGAACTCTAAACATCAATATTATGGAATGATAAGCCTCATTTCTATCTAAAAATGATTAACAATTCACTACATTCAGCTATAGGTGCCTACAGGCCTCTCAAATTGTATAATTTAACTGCATGTTTCCATCACTTCATCTGTACATGAAGTAATTTAAAATGTAGAAGTATCTCCTCACTTCACAAACAATAGGAAATAGAATTTTGTTATAGTCAGAAGTGAAAGGGATGAGACAAGCAAAAAACAATGTTCCAACTACGGATGTTTCACGGAATTGATATGGCATCTTTTTTCCAAAGAATTCATTGCTCTGCCTCTCCAATATTATCCTCACAATATATAATGTTTTTATTCCAAAAAACTATAGATTGTAGAATAAGAGAGTACATGGGCAACAGTTGAAGTATACACAATGTCCCACTTTACAAACTTCCTCTCTCTCTCTGTCCTTCTCAGAAATCACTGCTAATCACTAGTATTCTGTAAACATTGGTAAAAGCAGTTTGCAGATAGCTGATCATCTAATTGCTAGTTACAAGAATGACTAAGGCAAAGCTGTCCAGTTAATTTTGAGGCAGACCAAAGATTTATAAAGGAGGAGGAGAAAACAATAGGTATTGTTGAGGTATAAAAAACAACTTTTCTGGTGTTACAGTCATTAGGTGTTCTCATGGCACTCTTTCAGCTTTCACGCAAGGTTTAGTATGACACTACTTTCAGCATTATTTCATCTTACATGTTAATCATGTCTGTTAGAAATATACATTCATATAATTATGCAATATGCAATCATATGATTCACATAGGTTGACAATATAATGTGCAATTTGAATTCTGTTGTGCTGAATCAACCTGAGTAGCATGAAAGAACCAAAACGTCAAGAGGTAATTGCAGTATCTGTCACTTCTGGCTGACACACCAGGGAAGGTACACACCCCAAAGGAAAATGCTACTGACAGATCAGAGCAGAAGTTCAAGGATGCTTCAGAAATGCTGGGTTCCTGTTTGTTGCTAAGATTTCCATGAAGAAAAAATTTTTAATCAAAGAAGCATTTAAATACAGGGTAAGTCAGGTACAAATTTTACATATATAGGTAATCTTCAATATATAAGAGCAATTAGGACTGGAATTTCCATCACTAATAAAAGACTGCATCAGTTAGCAATGAGTCCTGGTTGCCGATAACTGCATCCCACAACATTTAGGCTAGACAGCTTCCTGTCAGTTTCCCACAACTGAAGTCAGTGGGAAAGTTGCCAGAAAACTGCAAAACCTAGGTATACAGTCAGGTAAGTGGCTGCTGCTGGGTGGGGAAGGAAATAAGGGTGTGTAGGAGGGTCAGGGAAAGTGCACAAAAGGTGCAGCAAGGCATGAGGAGGGTGCAAAAGGGTGTGAGGAAGGGCTAATTTAATTTAATGTATTTGATTTAGGCACTATCCAATTCCAAATGACTCTGGGTGATTCACAATACATGCATGAGAGATGCAAAAAATCAATGGATATAACTTCCAAGACATCCTATAAACAAAGAAGAAACTAAAAGTAAACAATATAAATATCTATAACAGGACTTTTTTTTTTGCAATTTTGCAGTATGGCCCCTAATGATGCTCAGGAAAATAATTTGCATATAAGTAAAATTATTCTTCAGGATCCTTGAAAAGTTAAATGTGTTTCATTTTGCTAAATTATCTTGCATATGTTATAAAAGAAAGTAGACATAGTCCAATTTTCTACCTTTGGAACTAGGATGCTTATTTCCAAATAAGAATGAGTGTTAATTATAATTTTCAAGACTGACAGAAAATAATTAGCGCACATACAAATGATCTCTAAGGAAAACAAAAGATTAAATATCATTTTCACAGATTTAATTAAAATAGTATCACCAAACTTTCCTGTTATTTCTACAAGGAAATAGAGTTAGCCTTGAAAATGTTCTATTTAACTAAACTACTGATAGTTTATCTTCCTTCCTCTGCAAAAACACTTAGGTTCATATTTAAATTTTAGTTTTGACTGAAAAATATGAATGTTATAAAAATGTTCAGACGATTAGATTCCACTTTGCCACATATTGTCATATATTGTTAAGATGACCAACTTTTTTACAATGAAAAGGAGGACACAAATAAATTGAAGAAAAAAATATCGTAAATAAAAGAAACATTCTATTCATTGCAACAATAATACAGACAACTTGCATGTGCAAGGTTTGCTGGCTGGGTGTTTTGGCGCGCTCAGCAGCAATTCCTATTGGCTTTCGAAAGCCAATAGCAGGAGTAGCACAGCTCATGCAAAAGTTGCAAAAAAAACATCAAAAAAAGGTGCCGGAACGCCATTCTGAGCATTCTATGAGAAAAAAAAGCCCTGCAGATTAGTCTTTAATATCAAAAAAGAGGACATGTAGGAGGACACTTTTCGAGGGAGGATAGAACTTACAAAAGGAGGACTGTCCTCCCTAAAGGAGGACGGTTGGTCACGTTAATATTGTGCCTAGACCTAAGATTGTTAGTTGTTAAAGACCAGGCCTTTGCAGAATTTTTACAAAATGACATTTATTTCTAAATTTAATCAAGGGCTTTAAGTACATGCTATCTTAAAATATACAGTATAGAATGCTTTTATTATTTAATTTACAATACCTGTAACATCTTAGCACTACATACAGACACTCCTTATTATCACAGCAGGTGGCAGCATCTACCTGACCTTGTCTAATCTGAGAAAAGCTAAACAGTCAGATCTGGATATGACTTACAAACAAGTCTACTGTACATAAAATCCAAGGGCTCTATGTAAATTAATTAGAAAGTGTTTTAAAATATAATGGCAAATTATGTCCATATTTTTCTCAAACAAACATGTTCAGGTAGTCATTAATAGTCAAGGCCAACATAATGGGAACTTTATTTGTTTCCATTGTTATATTTCTTTATTTTAGAAATGTATAAGGCTGCCCAACTCTGAGTGACGTACAGTAAAAACCATTATACAATATAATTTAAAAAAAACATAAGTGCCATTAAAAGATAGAAACGTGCAAGACTCACCACTTAGTTTAACCTAAGGGAAGAGCAGTGGTGAAAATTATTTATACCCAAATTACTGCTATTTGAGCAAAAAAGCTGAAAGAAATTGCACAATAACGAAGGTTTCATCTCCATTATTCTAGCATAATACTAGACAACTTGAATTTTTCCTCATCTGCTAAGTTCATCAACATGGCTGCAGTCCTATGATTACTTCTTCCTGAAATAATTCCCATTAAATGCAAAGGGAAATCATTTCTCCTGAGGAAATCCTATTTTTGTTTTCTACATGAAAGAAGCCCTAACCAAGGATCTTTACCATGTCTTTTATAGACCAAATATTTTTACCATTTTACTACATGGTATGGTATTATGAAAGAATAATATTCCTCAGTTCTCTCAAAAACATAATTTTAAAAATATAGTAACATCCATGTAGTTTCCAAGTTCAATTGGAAAATACCTTTAGCCTGTTAGCCTTCTTTCTACAAATTTCACCTTCATCCCATATAAAGTACCTTTTTAATTGCATTCCATTCCATCCACCCCCCACCCCCCTTTGTGGCCTTTTCCACAAAGTCTGGTAGTTTATCTCTAATCAGATGAAGCTGAAGGGCTAGGGAGAATGGATTGTTATAGCCAGCTGAGGTAGTGTAATAGTAGACTTTTTAAAAAATGAAATAGTGCAGCCTGACAGGAAAAATTAAAGAGCACAATATTCTTATGATATACTGATTAATCTTGCTGAAAAAGCCAGATATTGTTGATCAGAACAAAAAGCTAACTAGGGTTTGATTATTTGTGTACAATAAACACACACTGAAAAGGCTCACACCATAGACAACTAATTCCACTAAGAAAGCAATGTGAATGGATGGTACAAGGTTGACTTAAGAAGGTACACTGTATTTTGTTTACTACAACTAAGAGCTGTCAGTGTCCCTTTAAACAGCGTGTCAATCCGGCTGTCCCTTGGAACCGCTTCACCTGCTCTTTCCAGCATTGCTTTTAAAGCAAAGCGTTTAAGTTCCAAAAGCAGCCGAACCCCCTTTCTATTCCAGCCACCTTCCCCTTGTATGAAGTGTTGTCTTGTTCTTCACACACTACACACAACCCGTCCAGTCTGCAGTTAACTCCAACTGAGTTAGATGCCAGAAGAACCCAACCAATCGACGGAGCCTGGGTTCAAATTACTAGAGAAAACCGGCTGGGGGGGGGGGTTCGTTCCTGCGCAGGGCTGCGGTAGTTGTTTCACTCTAGCTGACCGGGCGAACGTGAGGCGGAGCCAGCGCAGGAAAAATACAAACCGGCTTACGCCAAAATGTTATGCCGCCGAAGAGTCTCGGCGCCCACAGAAAACTCTCCTTGTTTGGAAGCCCGTCCCGGGAAAAGAGGGGCTGGAACCGAGACGGAGCTATAGGCTCCCCCCCCCCCGTTGCTTTCTCTGTCTCACGACAGCCGCTCTCGCCCCCGCGCCCCTCTCCTCCGCGGAGTTGCTGCCAGCCACCCAGCCCGACCCGCGCGCGAACCTTGTTGAAGGCAGGGTCGCGTAAAACATCGCAGCCCCTCTTGGTGGTCCAACTAGGTTTCCTCTCAGCAGGTGCGGCTTCTTCCATGCTGCTAGGTCGGCCAGTTGCGGAACAGGGGAATCGCACTGGTCGGTGGATGATGCCTATTGCCGGTGGTTGGCGTTTATGGCCGGGGCTGCTGAGGCGGCCGCCTCTTGGGAGGAGGAGGACGAGGGAGAAGGAGCAGAGCTTCCACAACTGCCTCCTCCTCCTCCGAGGTCAGTAGGGCATGGGAGTCGCTGAGTCATTCCGGAGGAGTTGTTGGAAGCAGCGGCGGAGGCACTTCGCGCCAGGTGTTTCCCGGGCGAAAGGGCTTAGCCGTGAGGGGTGCAGACCCCTATCGATCTGCGTGGCATCGTTTTCCTTGCCGCACCTTAGGGTCACACCTGCAGTACCTAGTACGCGGGAAATCTAGCCTCGGTCAGGGTGTGAAGGTAGTTTGAAGGCTGCCTCGTGAAATAAGCGCTTTGAGCGAATATTCAAGTGAGGTTGAGTGCATGGTGGTGTGTAAAAAGGTAGTTAAATTAGTTAACTGTTACCGTAATTTTAGGATAGAGGGAAAGAACAGGCCCTTGCAAGCCTTTCTGGTCATGGCTGCTGAAAGCAAGAGTATGATTTCTTGTTATGTTGAGATAGGAAGCAAATTAAAAATATAGGCCTTAAAATAGGTTTGTGTTTGTTTTTTTTTAAAAGCAGATACTCTCAGAAACCTACTCTCACCTGTAAGGCTAGCCAAAATGGGTCCAAATATCTCACCTTTATGCTGGAAATGTAAAACAGCAATAGGATCATATTATATGTGGTGGGAATGCCCAAAGGCTTGTGAGTATTGGAATAGGATACAAAGATGGCTGAAAGGTATATTAATATTGGACTTAGAGTTAAAACCTGAATTTTTCCTGTTGGGAATAACCACGGAGAAATACAATAAGGGAACAATCTATTTGCTGTTACATGTCTTGACTGCAGCTAGGCTTGCGTTTGAGCAAAAATGGAAGAGCAAATAAATTCCCACAGAAAAAGAGACACTATATAAAATATTACAATGTGTGGAAATGGACAGGCTCACAATTGTATTGAAAGACAAATGTAGATCAGTTTATTTCGAAACCTGGGATAAATTTTACCGCTGGAGGGATTCGAGGAGGATGGTTGGATTATAGGCTAGTGTTAAGATAGAAATATATGTAATTTTAGAATAAGTATTGTATATAAAATTTAGATGTATATTCAGAGATGAAAACCGATTGTAAAATGTGGAATAATTTGATAAGAATGTATATACTGGAATGTCACGTTATATCCAATGTTTTTTTAATTGTATTATAAATAAAATTTTGCATAAAAAAAGAAACCTACTCTCACCCACAGTTGAGCTAGTCTTATCTATTTTGTGACCTTATCCTCATCCGACCATGGTTACATCTGCTATAAATAGTAAAATAAGGCAAATTTAAGTTCTATGTACAAAACAGTGGCGATTTTGAAACAAGAACTGTGTGAGAAGGCTATTTGTATTCACATATTAATTCATGAATAAAAGAATTGTATGCATTTAATTGCTTTACTATTTGAACATATTTTCTTTCATTGCACTTAATGCACGGCACCACTGTCTGCAAATTAATGCTGTAATGGCATAATCTCTCTGAACATGTTAAAAGATATTGTATGGCCTATTTAAAGTCTATAATACTTGGCAACCCGATTCAGTTTGAGTACTGTATATTTAATATGTGGTTAACATCTCTTCATTAGGCAAACTCCTTGAAATACTAATATTTTGTAAGGTACAATATTTCTGTGCAGAAAAAAACTTGTTGTTTGGGCCAACTTCACTTTAGACTTCAAGGATCAGCCCTGAGAACTGCATGGATATTTGACTTGTAGATGTCAGGAAATACCTCTTGTACTTTCTGGAAAACATTTTCTGTCACATCATTTTATACTATACCTACGATGGTGTCAGCTTACAACTTAACTACGTGCTGCTGAGTGTGTTAAGCTTGCAGAGACATCAAGGGCATTATGAAAGTATGGATTCTTCAGCACACATATAATTTATTTGTAAAAAGAGCTTGTAGCATTTCTAGTGCAATTTAAAGATTGTTTAGCTTATTTAATTCTATCATTTCATCTATTCCCCATTTCCAGCAAAAGCAAACTCTTGTTACAAAGAAAATCTCTTGCCTTTTTATTTAAAAGCAGTTCTAGAACCAAACATCTTTTTTCCTTTAGTAAAAAGTAAGTTAAACGGATGAGGTAAGAGTGCTTTTACAGTCCAGTGTTTAGTTGCTTATCACTAAATAGATCACAGTCTTGATGTATTTGTTTATGTTGCTACATTAAATTCAGTGTACAACCGTGCTCCAATGCAACATTTGCTGAAAAATAGAGGATGTTTCTGGCTAAGTTCAATGCGCTGAATGACTATTTGGTTGAGTCAGCTTTCTAGCCATATGAGATAATGAGTGCCAGGCTCAAACTGTTAATCCAGCAACAATTGGCATATAACATGGGGATACACCTCTGGCGTAAAAGGAACCAAAAAAAGTAGCACTGTTGTGCAATGAGGTACAGTAGTTCATTTTATCTTGTACCCTGAACTGTTACTCTTAATCTCAATAGTAAAAGGATGCCTTGTTCCTCAAATTGAGCTAGCTGATCTCAGCATGTTGCATAGTCTTACCAATATGCAAGCAAGCCTAGATCAGCACATTGTACAGACTTTAACCTTCAAGTCCAAAAAAAAGGCAAAATGTTTTCTTTTTTATGACAAGGTTTTCAGACCACACGGACCCAATCTAGCACAAAGGGCAGGTTATTGCTGTTCTGAGCAACCCCTTCTATAGTCAATTGAGTCTAAATAGATCCAGCTATTTCCTTAGATAAACTTCATTACGAATCAGAATTATGTAATTTCATTTAATGAATCAGCAGGAAAGGTTATCTTTCCCAGAAGAGCTATTGTTGACAAGACCAATTTAATAGTAACATGGAAATAAATTCTTATAAGTGAAAGATCTCCTGAGAGTTGGTTAACTGTGTTAAAAATAACTGCATTGGTGTAGTGGTTAAGATGCTAGCTAGAAACCAGGAGACTGAGTTCTAGTTCTACCTTAGGCATGAAAGCCTGCTGAATGATTTTGGGCCAGTCCCTCTCTCTCAGCCCAGTTTACCTCACAGGATTGTGAGGAGAATAACAGGAAGAAAGAATTTTACGTATTTTTGCCGCCTTGAGTTACTTATAAATAATAATAAACAAAGTATTTTGCAAACCGCATATATCTTTTTTAAAAAAGATAAAAAGTGAAAAACCTAGATTTTTTTCTGCTTGAGTAGTTTATTTTTAATAAAATACCAAGGATGTTGAAAAAAAAAATCTTGGAGACTGAAAGCTGGCTTTACTGTTGGCAGGGGCTAACCAAAAAGGAATCAACTATAGGAAAATGTTAAGTCCAACATTTACTTCAAGGGGATTGGACGAAAAGTCTGGGAGGAACTTCAGTATATATGTTCCAATCTTCCCAAGTCACAGAACAGAAAAGTCAAAAGAAAACCTTTCCTAAAGATGTCACTTAATTTGTCTTGAAAAGTAGCCTGGATATACAGTAGGTCACAAAACAAAAACTGATAGAACATACCCAATACACTTCCTCTTAGTTTTATTATAGCAGTCCTGCTTACTCATCAGACCCAACAAGGGACTACAAGAATGCAAAGCCGTGAAAAGAATTAATGTAAAGGGTAAAAAAAAAAAAAAACTACAGCAGGGCTTAGACTTAAAAACTAAGCTAGCTGACCTATATCTTGCTGGCAGTGCTGAGGACGACTGAGAATGCTTCAGGGATGTTGTCCATTCATGTGCACTGAAGATACTAGGACTTTCCAACATCATGACTGGTTTAATGAGAATGATGAGATACAGGCTCTACTTGTTGAAAAGCATCACTTTTATCACGTCCATCAGAACAACTTATCATCTGCCAAGAAAAACGCCTTTTCCATTGCTTGTGGGATAGTCCAGAATAAACTGCATAAAATTCAAGATGCCTGGCTAAGCACCAAGGCAGACAAAATATGCTAATAGTAAAGACTTGAAATGGTTTGATTAAGTCTTTAGCACTCCCTGGAGACCTCAGTCTGTTGGGAATACCAGAATAGATAGTACAACTTTCATTACAGAGAAGACTCAGGTCCTGCAGAACTGGGCTGAACACCTTATAGCCATCCTCGACTAACTGTCATCTATTAATAACAAGGTGATAGGGTTTCCCAAGTCAACATCAACAACACCATGATTGACCTGCCAGTAATAGCATCAGGAGCTAAATCATGGACTTTATGCAACCAGTGTTGTCTTCATGAAAGTCTTTAATACTGTCAACCAAAAAGGCCAATGGAGGATTATGTCAAAGTTCAGCTGTCCCGCCAAATTCAAATGATATTCCATGTTGGCATGATGGCCTAACTGCTGGACATAGAGAATCCTCTAAGGCGTTCCCAGTTACCAAGGGTGTTAAACTTGGTTGCTTGCTTGCTTCCACACAGTTCAGCATGATGTTTATTGTCATGCTGAATGATGTCTTTCAGAACAGTATCAACCTTAAGTTCAGAGAGGATTGGGAGCTATTGGCAAAGTGAAGAAAATGGCTCTGGGAAATTTCCTTTTTGCTGATGACTGAGCCCTAAATGCTGGCTCAGAGCCAGAGATGCAAGTCAGTATCAATACATTCTCTATGGCTTGTGACAACTTTGGATTCACCACCAATATGCAAAAGACTGAAGTAATGCACCAGTCTGTTCATCGTGCACCACACAGAGTGCTCAACATCGCAATCAAATGGCAGAAACACAATGGACCAGTTCAATTACCTTGGCAGCACCCTCTTGCCAGTAGTGACCATTGATCCATAAGTTAATTATAGAATAACGAGAACGTATTCAGCTTTATATAGATTGTCGGGGGGAGGAATATGCAAATAATGCTTACATTGTAAACCACCCAGAGACTGCTGTAAAGTGCAGTATATAAGTCTAAATTCTAGTGCTATCCACTACATTTCTACCACATTTTTCCACCCTTTTTTATTTTTCAGTTAGCGTTCTACCAAGGTATACAGATTCATTTACTTGTTTCAATCAGTCCGTTTTCACGATAAAGCTGAGTAACAAAAATCTGGAATAACAAAAGTGGATCATTTGAATAAAGTTATATTTGTTAAATCAAAATATCCATTAAATCCAAAATTATATAATTGATGTCAATTACATCATTTAATAGTTGAACTTTAATGTTGTTTGTGTCACTTTATGTGAGTTGCAACATTAAAAGACATAATTTGACACTAATGGAATATATCATGTTCCTTATAATAACAAAAGGTGACTATCTTCCATATCTGCTTTCAGCAATTGTTATTCTGAAGTCCCATTTGGTCAATATCATGGAATGTGCAGAAAAAACAAAGTATTTTTGCTTATCTGCTGTAATTGTCCTGCCATGAACCAATTTTATCCCTATGTAAACTCAGTAGCTGTGCACTGCAGATACAGCCTACATACCTACATAGGTGGCTGATCCCCAATTCAACAGTATTATTGTTTTAACTTTGTATGCCACTCAAAGTTACTGTTGTGAGATGGGCAGCCATATAAATCATGGTCCTGATTCTTGGATGGGAGACCAACAAGAAATCACATGGATGCAGGCCGGACTGGAAAACTGGAAAAAAAAATCCTGTAAGAAAATGATGGTAAATGGTTTCCTTATTTGATAGACTGATTGATATAGCCACTCATTTGAGATACATCAGGCTAGGTGGCTTACAATCAAAACAAAATACAAACATATAATCAGACATCTTAAAAAAACAATTAACATAACCAGAAGACAGTTATTGTTTTTGGAAAGCATCATGTAGACCAGTGGTTCTCAACCTTTTTAATGCTGTGACCCCCAACCGGTTGTAAGTCAAGGACTAAACTGGTCGTAAGTCGAGGACTACCCAACCGGTTGTAAGTTGAGGACTTTCCCTGCCCGGGAGCGCCATGCATGCGTGGTGCCGCCCCCTGTGCTGGCCGAGGCGTAGCTGGCAAGTGGCAGAGACGGAGCAGGCCGACCACTGGCTGGGCCACCAGCTGGCCCAGCCCAAGGGAGATAAGGCACCTGCCGGAAAAGGGGAAAAAATGGCGGACAGCCTTGCTTGGCGACCTCCGTGAAATGGTCGATCGACCCCAAATGGGGTCGTGACCCATAGGTTGAGAACCGCTGATGTAGACTATGTTACCAACATGACAACAGAATAAAATAAATTCTATAAATGTGGTAGTAATCCTAAAATATATATTTTCAGTTATTTGACAGATTTTTATAAAACTTTTTTTGGAGAAAAAAACAGTTGAAAAAAGTTTAAGTCAATAAATCACGTTAAGTCAAGCATGACCTAAGACAGCAGTTCATTTTATTGCTATTTCTCAAGTACATATTTGTTGAAGACCTTTATAGTCCATATACTGGTAGTCCATCACTTATAACCACAATTGAACCTAAAATTTCTGTTAAGTGAGACATTTGTTAAGTGAGTTTTGCCCCATTTTATGACCTTTCTTGCAACAGTTGTTAAGTGAATCACTGCAGTTGTTAAGCTAGCAACATGGTTGTTAAGTGAATCTGGCTTCCCCATTGACTTTGCTTGTCAGATGGTCACAAAAGAGGATCACATGACCCCGGGACATTGCAACCGTCATAAATATGAGTCAGTTGCCAAGCGTCCGAATTTTGATCACATGACCGTAGGGATGCTGCAATGGTCATAAGTGTAAAAAATGGTCATAAGTCACTTTTTCCAGTGGTGGTGTAACTTTGGTCACTAAATGAACTGTTGTAAGTCAAGGACTACTTGTATAAGCATCTCTTCTGTCTTCTAATTAAATTTAATATCTCTTTACTTTATGTTGATACAGCTGAAGTTTCTAATAATGTCATTTCATATTTTCCAGGAGTTTGGAAGATTTAAGCTAAAGGTAATTATGCAATCCTGAGATTCTGATACCTTTTCCAGGCAAACAGCTCTGCTGGTTCAGCTTGTTCTCCTTGTTTTCAATGTGCACTCATAGGACAAGGTCAGCTGGTTGATCTGGGAAAAAAAACCCTGGCCTACAACTTGCCCTGCTTCCACGTATGGCCTACTTTATAATTTCCACTTACATATTGAACAGAATGAATCCAGGGGCTTGCTTCAAAAGAAGTAAATCTTTCTTCTATTTTTCTCTTTACACTTAACTTTAAGTGATTGCTAATAGTTGTTTACTCTTGTGGCTGTTTATTGATTTTTCATAATTTCTGATTATATGCTGAGGAACATTCATCCTTCATTCTTTTATCTTGCCTGCATATACATATACCATTGACTACCTCCCAATTGGTCTCAGAAGTTAAATTTTAAAAAAATGCATGTTGTTGTTAGTTGCGAAGTCGTATCCGACCCATTGCGACCCCATGGACAACGTTCCTCCAGGTCTTCCTGTCCTCTATCATCTTCTGGAGTCCATTTAAGCTCATGCCTACTGCTTCAGTGACTCCATCCAGCCACCTCATTTTCTGTCGTCCCATTCTCCTATTGCCCTCAATCTTTCCCAGCATTAGGCTCTTCTCCAGTGAGTCCTTCCTTCTCATTAGGTGGCCAGAGTATTTGAGTTTCAACTTCAGGATCTGGCCTTCTAAAGAGCAGTCGGGATTGATCTCCTTTAGGATTGACCGGTTCGATCGCCTTGCAGTCCAGGGGACTCATAAGAGTCTTCTCCAGCACCATAGTTCAAGGCCTCAATTCTTTGATGCTCAGCCTTTCTTATGGTCCAACTTTCACAACCATACATTGCACACACACACCCAAAAGAATGCCCACCCCCCTCGTATGCTTTTACTTTTTTGTTTGTGGTTTTTATCCTTTGTTTCTATATTCTCCCAACTTTTTGAGAAATGATTTGTCTTCAACAGAAAAGGGACCCTGGATTTGTTTTATAGAAGGAAAACACAAAGACAGGAGGAATTCAAGCTGAATTGCTTCATGCTGGATTCTAGGAGTACTTTCCAAGAAATTCATCCTTACTGAGTAAATATACATAGGGTCAAGCTGCAGAAGATATAGGAGTTTAAGCACAGATTAAGGTGAAAAGAGTTTAAAAGGTTAAGCAAACTAATATCAGTGCAGAAAATTGGGTGGACCTTGTGCACTAGTTGGAAACAATCCAAGCCAAGTGTGCACTGTGGAGGAAAGTTTAATTGCACAGTATGATGATGCAATAGTGAAAGATCTCAAGAACATTACGTGGATGGTGAATCTAAGAAGTAGTGGGGAAAAAGTCCTAATATTTGTACCAAGGTAGTGATTAATTAGGGGTGGTGAGTTATCTGCTCAGAGTCACATTAAGGGTGTGCTGATTTTAAAAGCAAGCATATTCCTCATGTTTTTGTATAAACGATGGATACTGGGAGTGGCAGGAGTGGAACAATTCAGCAACATAAAAGAAGTTAGACTAGTATAGTACTGCATTGAACATGTGCCTAGTTTTGTAGGGAAGAAGTCTCCATCCAAGGTCCCTCTCATATTTCAGGTTAAGACTGGGAAATGCCTAAAAATGCTGCTATGCTACTTAGTATGAACTATACTGAGCTACATAGGAAAATGCAGCTTGCTGTGTGGCATGCTTCCTCCTCTCTTTTTGCTGGTGGCAACTTGGAAAAGGATTACAAAATACACAACGGAGTGCTTTGTCTTAAAACTATAGTGCAATACTGTTGAAGTGGGAAAGAATTTGGGAGTGAAAAAAGAAAGCAAACGTGAATAAAATTGTACAGTTGTTAAAATTAAAAGTAATATCTGTTTAGGCCTTGTTCATGTAAATAGCCTGAAACCTACTCTGACAAAATTACTGGAGCCTACTGAATGTGGGAGTAGGATTTACTACAATGTTCAATCATCTCTTTCAGTTTCTTAGAGAAAGGTAAGATTAATATATTTTGTAACTTCATAACGTGAAGTTAATAACTGCAATTTCATAATGTGAATAGGCATTTTACCAATAGTCTCCTGGGAGAGCAGGAAAACTGGCATGACCAGAATATTTTAAATCCAAAATGTCCTTATTTTTCCATATAAGAAGCTTTTCTGAAAATCTGAATCTAGCTTTTCTATGTTTCACAAACCATATATAAATAAGATGACCAACCGTCCTCCTTTAGGAAGGACAGTTCTCCTTTTGTAAGTTCTGTCCTCCCTCAAAAAGTGTCCTTCTTCATGTCCTCCTTTTTGATATTTGAAGACTAATCTGCAGGGCTTTTTTTTCCCCCTCATAGAACGCTCAGAACGGTGTTCTGGCACCTTTTTTTGATGGGTTTTTTTTTTCAACTTTTGCCTGAGCTGTACTATTCCCACTATTAGCTTTCGAAAGCCAATAGGAATTGCTGCTGAGCGCGCCAAAACACCCGGCTGGTAAACTTTGCACATGCAAGTCGTCTGTATTATTGTTGCAATGAATAAAATGTTTCTTTTATTTACAATATTTTTTTCTTCAATTTATTTGTGTCCTCCTTTTCATTGTAAAAAAATTGGTCACCTTAATATAAAATACCTGGAACTCATGAGGCTTTGTGGACAACATCCATTCAAGATCCATTGTGTTTTTCTGAACCTCTTTCTCGTAAACCTTTCTGTTTTCCTTTCTATGAAACATTTTCAAGCACTACGAGCATTTTTCATTGTAATCTCTGTCTAATAAAATCCTCTATCTTACGTGATACAGTATACATTACATATTATTCAGTGCTAACATATTCATAAAATTAAAATGATACCTCTCTATATATATGGAAATCATCATATAGAGCACAGAAAAATCAAATGGACGATTGTACATCATAAATACAAGGAGGTAGAAGAGATTAGATTGTAACAGTAAAACACAGATAGGAACTGATCACAAACTGTTATATGGACGTTCCAAGTCAAGCTATAGAGCACGAGTCATAAAAGAGCCAAGGTTGACTATCCCTGCTATAGAGGAAGAACAAAACCAACCAGTTTGATACTGAATAATTATATTTATGGAGAACGTAATTTTGAACTTCTGAAACTTATTAATAAAGAATGTGAGGAACCATGGAATCAAAAAAGTAGAGAATGGATATGAAAAGAAATTGGATGTTAGAATAAGTGGAAGTTGCTGAGAATAGAAGCTAAAATCAAGAAAGACAAGCAGCTATTATAATACAGAAGAAGCAATATTACAATATCTGTATATTGTATAAGAGGAAAATAAATATAGAAAAACAAGGAAGACCTTCCAAAAGATCTCCAAACTTTGAAGGGGATACCAATCTTGTATAAGTATGCCTAAAGGATGCTAATTGGCAAATAGTATCTGATCCTTAGAAAATCAAAGTAGAAGTACATTGAAATTATGTTCATGCAAATTCAAGTTATCTTAGAGAATACTCTGTATTTACAGGAACTTCTAACATTAGAAGATGAATCTAGATAAGTATTGCAGTCATTACCAAGAAGCTACAGGAAATGATGGAAGTATCAACAAAAATATAGTAAGTAATAGAAAAAGAATCAATAAAAATTCTAACCAAGCTATGCCAGCAAATCTGGAAAACATCACAGAAGCCAGTAAATAGAAAGAAATCCATCTACGTACAAAAGAAAGGAGGTTTATCAGAATGTGCAAACTACCATATAACATCAATTTCACAAGCCATATTGTTGTTGTTGTTAATTTTCAATTAAATTCACAGTCTGGGACTGGTAAAAACTTAACAGTTCAAGTCCTAACCAAGGATCTAAGACAGTGATGGTGAACCTTTTAGAGACCGAGTGCCCAAACTGCAACCCAAAACCCACTTATGCACCATCGGGTGCCGGGTGGGTGTGGCCCATTGAGTGGGTGTGGCCCATTGGGTGGCCGTGGCTGCGGTGGTAATGGCAGACTGGGTGGGACTAAAAAGTTCAATCAATCAGTTCCAACTTTGCAAGATCTTTTTTTCCTGTGAGAAGTTGAAATTGACTGATGGATTGAACCTTTTTTTTTGTACACGGCGGTGGAGGCCTAAAGCGAAAAGGTTTTATAAAATCCAGCTGAAGGCCTAGGATTGGGGCGACGGGCCATGTTGATTTTTTGCTTTCATGGAATTGGTCTGCAAGGCTTGTTCTTGGGCAGCCAAAATAAAAACTTCAGTTTCTTTCTTCAGCACTCTTGATCGCAACCAACTCCATGTTAGCTTTGTATCTATCTTTCCTTCAATGTCTTTCGGGTATTGACTGTGCATAGGTTTCTTTTTCCAGTTAAAAACCTGATGCTCAATTGTTTCCTTTCAATATTCTACTTTCAAATTTTATTGTTTTCAAGAGGTTTTCCTTCTTCACCTCCTTCAGCAGAGGCTTTTTTTTGCTTTTTTTATGCAGTCAATTAAGCCGTATTTTTCTTCTTCCACGATTTGTTGCACCTGTAAGACTTCTGCAACTCTGAGATCTTGGCAAGTACAATCAATCATCACTTTTTGATTGCAAAGCATGGTGCATTAGTTTTCTTGTCTTTTTATCCATGTTATCAAGTTCTAACTGAGTCCAATCAATTATTCCAGCCGAGTACCATATTATAGGCACTGCCCAGATGTTAATTGCCTTTATGATATTTCCTTCACTCAGCTTTGATCTCAAATTTTTCCTGACTTGTTTTATGTATTTTGTTGAAGTAGCATCCTTGACTTGGTTGTGCAACAGGTCAGAAGCTTCCAAAACTCTTAGTACTTGTACCCCTCTTCTGATGATACTGCTTTTATCAGCTTTTCATTATCAAGTTTGAATCCATCATCTTCAACCATTTTTCCTGCCTTAACAGCAATTGTTGCACATTTGTCAATGCCAAATTGCATTTAAATGTCTCTGCTAAACTCCTCAGTGCTTTTCAGCAGTGAGCTTGATTCAGCTTTTGTTTTTCCAGTTTTAAATCATCCATGTATAGCAAATGAGGACCCTTTTTTAGTCTTTTCATCGCCACAGTTTATTTTGTTCAAAATGCTTGTTAGTGTCGCCATCAAAAGTACAAATAACAGAGGTGACAATGAGTCGCCTTGGAAGATTCCTCATTTGATTTCAACTTCACCAAGTTCTTCTCCACAGGCCATCAGCTTAGTTTGCCATAGCTTCATGGAAGTCTTTAGGAATTTCTGGATTTTTTTGCTAATTGCAAATATGTCTAAGCATTTCTCAATCCAGTTGTGTGGAACAGAATCAACTGCTTTTTTATAATCAATCCAGGCCATAAACAAATTTGTTCGTCTTTTCTTTGAATTCTTCAAAAGCAGTTTATTAATCATCAGTTGGTCTTTGGTTCCTCTTGAATTTTGCAGCACCCTTTTTGTTCTACAGGCAGCAAATCCTTGTTTCCTAGATATTCATAATTTTGTTTGCAATAATGCCTGTAGGGAATTTATATGTTGTTGACAGGCAAGGGATTGGCCTGTAATTTTCAGGTTTCCCTTCTCTGCATCTTTCTGAATCAAAAAAGTTCTTCCAATTGTTACCCATTTTTCACTTTCAAGTGTTTCCAAAACCCGATTCATCAGGTTTGCTAATCTTGCATGCAAATTTGTTAGTGATTTCAACCAGAATCCATGCAGCTCATCTAAACCAGAGGCACTCCGGTTCTTGACCTTCTTTGCTTGTTTTTGCACCATTTCTTTTGTTATGTGGACATCTTCCATTCTACTAGGGGAACCAGTGGTCATATGTGAAATTCTTAGAATAAAATGATAAGTAGAATTGTAGCTGTATTCATGTACTATTACTCGATGTCTAGAGTCATTTATCTGAGATGGTTGGCTATAGATATTGAATAAATAAAAGTCAAATAAGCTACTTAATTTGTATTTTTCCACTTGGTTATATGTACACATGATGCTGATCCCTGTTGACTATGACTAACTGAAGATGGGCTTTTATAATGAAACAAGTACAAATATTTGTTATGCCAGGTCCGTTGGATTCATAAAAATATAACATTTGCACAGCAGCCAAACCATTTGTTTAATGGTAATTTGTTAGAAAAACCACAATGGACTAAATTTGCAAAGCATGTTAAGCCATAAGCATATAAACCACAATAGCTGGTTCATGTAATAAGTTAAACCCCAAAAGAACCACATCATTATCTTAGTGTGCTGTATAAATACAGCTAGCATATTAGTTAGTATGTGTTTATTTATATCAATGTAAATCCCACACACCATGGGGTACTCAAGTTAGCTAACAATCCAAACTATAATATAAACCATAAATAGTTTTCATTAGGGTTTATTCTCCTCTCTTCTGTTCAACATCTGCATAAAACCACAGGTGAAATCATCTGCCTGTTTGGTGTGCAGTGTCATCTGTATGTTGATGATACCCAACTTTACATCTCCATCTCAAGTAGCCCATATCCACTTGAGCTATCCATGCATTGACCCAGGGCCTGGAGGCTTCTGGGTTTGGGTTGGACAGTACACACTTTAGTTGAATCCCAACAAGACTGAGTGGAGTGGTTGTGACTGTTGGGACCCCCCTGGGTTGAGGATGCCTTTATCTTGGATGTGGCTGCATTTCCCCAGGCAAGATTGGTTCATAACTTGGAAATCCTGGATTTGCAGCTACTGTTCAAATAGCAGGTGGCAGCTGTGGCCTGGAGGGCCTTTGCACAGGTTCACCATGTGCACCAATTACTCCCTTTCCTTGACTGGGGGGGAGGGTGCTTTGGTCATCTGGAAGCTACACTGGGTAAAAATGCAATGGTGCCAGCAGTAACTCTTGATGTGCCCGTGTGTCACCACTGCTACACAAGCTGCATTGGTTGCCAATTGGCTTTCAACTGAATTCAAAGTGCTGATTATTACCTATATAGTCCTATATGGTATAGGTAGGACCTGGATATTTGAGGAATATTTGTCTTCAATCGTTTCTGCCTGCCTTGCGCATTTCAGCAGAGTGGGTGCACTCCAGATCACCTCCATTTAATATTGTAGTTTGCAGGAGCTAACAACTGTATCTTCTCTGATGTGATTCCCATCTTCTGGAACAGCATCCCTCAGAAATAAGGAGGGTGCCCTCTCTCCTGGGTTCGCAAAAGTCGTAAAAATCTAGCTTTTGTCCCAGGCCTGGGGTTGGTGTTTGTTATTTGTTCAATAGCCCCTAGTTTGTTAGATTATTAGATTATTTTAGACTGGGCTGTCTATGTGATTCAATGTTTTTAGCTGTTTTTATATTTTCCCTAATTTGCACACCACCCAGAATCCACTAGAGTTGGACAGCCAATAAAAATAAATAATTAAATATTCAGTAAAAAGAATTGCTAGACATGTTATTTTTCCAGCTTAAAAATCCTGGCCAAAGAGCAAGGTCTTGATTGGTCGTCTGAAGATGGATAGTAACCAAAAGTTCCAAGAAATTGAATGGATAATAACCAAAAGTTCCAAGAAGTTCTTTTGGAGCTCTGAAACATATTTGTGAGATGATAGAATCTATCATTGATTCTATAATGTGACTTGGCCTCTCAACTTTATTTGTATGGTTTGTGTACATGAGAGGGGAAATAGAATAATTCACGAATGGATGTAGCCATTTCTAATGAGGGATTCTGTTTCAAAGGAATTTCTGCTTCATAAGCATGCATTTTTTAAACAGATAGGCTAAGGTCCTAATTCAGAAAAATCAATTTTGTTCAGTTAACACCCAGTTCTGTTTAAAAGGTCCTGGAAATAATAAAGTGGTAAAGAAAAGAAATCAAAGATTAGCCAAGGTACAGGATATAGAAACCTTTAGAATTGCCCAAGTTGCATATATTTAAAGGTATTAAAGTTCCATGCAAACCTGGGTCAAAAATGCTGCTAGTGCATCACAACTATTTGCTTACTAGTTTCTCAATGAAAATATTTCACTGAGACAAATATACAATACAAAGACCATTTAAAGGAGAAACTATTAGATTTAATAAAAGAACATGGAAAAGTACTTGTTTCTTTTTTGGGAGGATTGATGGGAGTATGATGTATTTCATTGTTTAACAGCCCAGTTTATTTAATAATATGGTTCTAATTCTTAGGAATTGATTGACAGAAACAATAAAAATATTCTTTGTAATATGTCACAATGCAAACATAATCTCCCATACCATCTAGATCACAGGTGTCAAACTCAATTGCTACGTTTTTTGCCTTTGCGGAGCCTGGGTGGGCGTGACCTACGTGTGGCGCATCCAGCCTGTGGGCTGCCAGTTTGACATCCCTGATCTAGAACATGCCAAAAATGATGAACTTCCTGGATGACTAATTTTTATATTCTTTGAATTCTTTGAAAATAACTACATTATTATTCAATATTAGATTTAGCAGGGATTAGAATTACTCATTACGTAGTATTTCTAAACATAGAAGTATAACTTCTAATATCTTTACTAGGTTTAACTTTCCCTTTTATATTTATTTCAAATTAGAATACTTCTGAATTTTATATGAGCTGCCTTGTGACAAAAATATTTTTCTAACATGAATAATTGACAAATAAATATAGAGTAATAAATGTTTTCAATCTCTCAGTTCTGTCATTTACAACATTTTCCTCACATAATGATTGCCTTAACTAGTTGGTTTTCAGGACAGTTTTAGTTTCCATGTTATTTATTTTGTTCCCAGATAGCAACATTATCTTCAGTCCTGACACTTAAATTTAAGACCAGGCATCAACCCACTTAATTATTTTTAAGCCAGCTAACTAAAACAAGAAAGTTATCTGGTTTAATACTATCTCTTTATAGCAGTGGTTCTCAACCTGTGGGTCGGGACCCCATTTAGGGTCGAACGACCATTTCACGGGGGTCGCCAAACAACGCAGTTCACCATTTTTTCCCCCTTTTCCTTAGCTGTGCTACTCCCTTTTATTCTATTGGCTTTTGAAAGCCAATAGAATAGACTCTCTTGAATAGAGTCTAATTCTATTGGCTTTCAAAAGCCAATAGGAATTGTCCAGGCTGTCTCTGCCCTGGTGAGCCCGCCAAAAGTCCCAGTCTGCAAACGGTGCTGCACCAGTTGAGTAGTCCTTGACTTACAACCGGTTGAGTAGTCCTCGACTTACGACCGGTTGGCGGTCGCGGCATTAAAAAGGTTGAGAACCACTGCTTTATAGTATCAACAAAAAGCAATAGGCAAATTATTTAATGTGTATGAAAGCTGTATTTTTAGAAAAAGGTTGATATACTATTTTTATGCAATTTATATTGATAGAAAACACCAGTGTTAAAGGCAAGTTGCTGGTTTAATAAAAGTTTAGAAATCTTACTCAGAGCTACCATATTGGACTGCAAAAATTCAGACTTCTGATAGATGGCAATAGAGAGCTAGAGTGTTCTGTCTCTGATTTCTGCCGTTTGTATTTTTGTTGTCCTAAATAAAGTAACCTTAATTTTAGGATGCAGGTATTCACTGGGTTTGTGAACCAAGACATTTATATTTCTATTTATAGGGATCAATTTAGAAAGGTGGTTATCATATAATTACTATCTTGAAAGTAAATCCAATAAAACTAAATGAAACATATTTCTGAATTTATGATCAGAATAGCAGAGTTGTAAATATAATCAAAACACTGCATATTAAAAATGTAAATATATAGAATACAAGCTTATCATTATTGTTACTATGTATTATTACCAACACCAAGCCTGTAAGACGGGTCTGTTATCTAAAATGATAACCACAATATAATAAATTAATAGCTATATTCAACAGAAACATCATCATGAAATATATCTTTTTTGTATACACATTTTATTGGTTTTTTAAATTTTAACATCAAAGTGCTCAGGAAAACATCATGAAATATATCTTGACAACACATTTCTGTCACTTTTGCAGATTTGATTGGTAGAGTCCTCAGTGTAAAAATGTAAATATCTTAAAATTAATTTTTTTTATGGTACTGGATTTCAGTTGAAAACATCTGAGTAGCCAAAAAGGAAGAGAGAATGGAATTGACCTCTAACATATGACTCATTGCCAATCTCCTATTTATAGGGCAATGCAGAAACACTATAATGGAATGTTATGAAGCTTACTAATTTAACCATTATGCTCCCAAACATGCCTTTAGCATTAAAATTGTTGTTGTATTTATCAGGCCCAGTAAGTTATACAAGCATCGTGCCACTTTTCACTAAAAAGTCTAAGGCTATAGATGTTCTGCTTTTTTAAGGTTTTTAATGCGAACACAACTTTAGAAATCTCCACAAAAGCAGCAATGAACCTTCATGGAAAGTTTGCATAGCTAATATAAATGCAATACATACAGCATTATTTAAGCTAATTGTCTGGGCAGCAGTTTAAGTGGGTTATGAGAACAGAAAGTTCCATTTTACTGTTTTGGCCTATAAACATTCCAGGGCTTAAAAGCTTTTCATAAAAGATTTGCTGTGAAGGGTTTGAAGCCAACATGTGTATGGTTTGCAGCTTTCATACTTATGTATATATCTACTCAAATCAATGCACCATTTTTCAGGATAAATTTAGCATTCACTTTTGAATATTTTTGTTTTTTCCTATTTTTTTTCCAGAGTATGTGAAACAAACTATGCTTTCCCCCCAATGGAGATAATGCATTTCTTTGGTGTGCCAAAATGAAAAAGTTAAGCCTATCTTTCTTCAGAACTTTGCCACTTATGAAATTTAATTCTATATTATTTAGGCTTGACTACACAATGCAACACTAATAGTTTCTTACATCAGCAATACATGACCAGAATTGAATCATATAATTCAAAAATTATAGCCCTGGTCTGTTTGTAGCTGAAAGGAATAACACTTTGAAGTTGTAAATAGCAATTTTCCCCTTTATGATACCCTCCAAGTATATGAGATTTCATCTCTTATAAGCTCCAGCACAGCATGGCCAATTGGTGGACAAGAATAAGACATTGCAAAGGATTTTAGGAAACAGCTCTTAAGTTGCTCCAGGAATTAAAAGGACTTAGTCAGAATCAGTGCTTCCAACTCTGTACTTCAGAGGTGCTTTTATTTGTTGAGAAAAGAAGTTTAGCTCCACTGAAATCAATGTGACAAGTATATTTTAGACTGCACCCTTACAGCATGTTTCTAATTACAACATGTTCAATACATCTTAAAAGCAAAACAGTATTTGGCTCATTTAGAATATTACATATAAAGTTTATTTTATTCTGAGTTTTATTTGCTTTCATTTAAATCACATATTACAAAATTCTGAGTTGTAATTTCTATAAACTATTTATATGCTGAAATAATTTATAGCTCTTCATTGTAACTAGCAAAAGGGTTGGCATCGGTTTAACTGTGTGTCTTTTTGTTTTTATGTTCTGTACTTTTACTCTGTGATACATTGCCCACACACTATGACTTAAGTCAGGTTACAAAACTTGAAACAAACAAATAAACAAAACAAACAGGAAATAGAATTCTTGGGAATGAATACAGTTATTAGTTAAAATAATATTTTGGTTCAACTCAGAATGCTAAATTTGCTATATTTATTGGTGATTAGAAACTCTTTGTAGACTTGTATAAAAATAAAAAAGAACTTGCAACTTATGGCTGATGATTAGACAAGATAAATTATATAAAGAATATTATGAAGTAAGTTGGGAGCGAGAGAAGTTAAAATATAATTGTACTTATAACTGCTGTGAAGAATATCAGAAGCCAGTTCTTTGTATATTTTTCTCTTGATTTCTTTCTTTTTCTTTTTTCCCTTATTTTATATTAGTTTCTATTAATTTTAATGTTTTCTTTTAAAAGTTTTAAATTGACCCATACCCACACATGTACACAATTTGCAATTTGTTATCATTTCTCTTGATATGCTCCAACTGTGTCTGTTTCTTTAATAACTCTTCATGCTATGACTACAGGGGAATAAACCCTTCAGCACTTCAGATTACTAGTTTGAGATCACCTCCTTCTGCCTTTCTTCACAGGTGGTAGATTTTAACTAAACCCATTATCATTTCTTATAAATACATCTCTTTTCTGCTTCAGCCGATCATTACTCTTAATTCCTATTCTCAGGAACACTCATGAAACACAGAACACATCAATCTCCAACAGTATGTATTTTATCCCCATATTGTCTTTGAGGAAATTCCTTCTTAACTAGCTGAACATTTCATTCATTACTGGATTTCCCAAATGTATTATCAGTACAGTTATGTGTGAGCTCAGTGGGGCCTCATTCCTGGATACATATCATCGCATTGTCATCTAAAAGAATATTGATTCTTATCCTACTTGTTTCATTTTAATTTTTTTTAAAACTAAAGGTTAGTGTGGGAAAACATGTTGGATTTCTGATCCATTCATAGTTAGAATTTCTGAGTTTGGCTGAAATTAATTGCAGACACATCAGGTTCAACATGTTGAATTAAACCACAATTTTTAAAACTAAGGTTAAGCCGAAACTAAATAAAACCACATTTTTACATAGCCTGATGTGCAAAATTAACCTAAGTTGTCTCAATGATTTTAGTGAAATGTACCAGAGAAACATAATGCATGAAGTACACTTCACTGTGATTGATGGGCCATTTTTCTAGGTACAGTATGATTTACAATTGTCATAAATACATTTAGAAAAATTGGGCAGGATTGTGTGTGCATTGCTTATCTGTCCCTAACTAGATTTAGTCTAATGCATTTTATGGCTCCTGGGCTATTTTCAGACCTTTGGCTTGTCTGCCTGGCCAGGGAGGTGGGAGTCAATTGGAAATTAAAAATCAAAGCATGCTACAGGGGGCAGGAGAAGAAACTGAGTTGGGTCTGGCTCTGTGCAGTCATCATACACTCCTTCAGTCAGCTGGTGGCTGCGGGAAAGCGAATTGAGAAAGCACTTTTCTGCACCTGTGCAGCACTCGCCCCTCGCCTGGAACAGCCTGAGGAGCTGAGGCAACAGAGTTTGAGGACATCAAATTCCGTTATGGTGTTTTGGCCCTCCACAACAGTCGCAGTTTCTCATGTAGCCCCTTGGGAAAATAAATTACCTTGTTCTAATATATAGCTGGGCACATAGTGTTGAGAAAAAATATATAATTGGATCTAGGGTTTTGTGCAGCTGGAAGCATAAAGTTTAACAAAAAGCAGTTGCAGAAAAGTATAAGAAAAAAAAATAAGATTGCTTCTTTTCAAATTATCCAATTAATTAAAGGTAGTTATAAATCGTTCTCTCTCTCTCTCTCTCTCTCTCTCTCTCTCTCTCTCTCTCTTTCTCTCTCTCTCTCTCTCTCTCTCTCCCTCCCTCCCTCCCTCCCTCCCCCCCCCCTCTCTCTCTGGAACAATAAGGAAAACATCATAGTACTGTGCCTCCTTACACATTATACTGAATGATTTCCTTTGTTTGATCATAGTATGGTCATCTGGACCATCTAGTGGGAGAAGCTTTGGTTCTTGCAAGACTTTCCTTTGAATCACATTTGCAATCTTGCTTTTGCTGTGTGCTTGGTCTTGTTTACTCATTCGCAAGATTGTAAGGATGTTTTAAAATTCCATTCAGTGAACAGGAGTATATTGTAATAGATACACATGTACCAAAAATTCTCGACTTAATCTTGGTTGAGCAGACTTTTGATTTGACTTGACAAAGCAGGGGGTGATAGCAACTGGAACTGCCTGGTACCTAGACTGCCCTCTCTTTACTGCCACTAGAAACATTAAGCCCACAGGATCTGATTCTCGGCCTCCACACTACCTCTTCTGCATCTAATCTGTTGTACTTGTGGTTGCCAAATCATTTTCAGTCACAACATTGTTTCTTGTTGTGTCTCAAGATTCCCCTTTTTTCCTGTTTGCCATTGAATAGATAAGTCAATTTTAACTGACAGGTGTCCACTTATTAATCCATTAAATCAAAGGCCTACTGTATTAAATTTCTAACACAACTGAGATTCTCTTTGGGGGTACAAATTTCAACACTGCACAGATGCTAATGAGATGTTTAGCACTAACAATATGAGGCTTAGGTGATATTAGTGTTACTGTGACATTTTTTTTATAATGACTGTTTCATTTGTTCCATTTTCTTGCACTATCCAAGGTCATCTTGCAGATGTCACTGAAATTGTCAGATTGACAACTTAAATCATGTCCTCGTGTTCTGATGAAAGTCCTACCAGATCAGTGTCATTTCCTAACACCTTGTGAACTGTTTCCAGGCTTATTGCAGATTGGAAAGTGGCAAAAGTCTTCATAATTAGCAATAGTTCAGTATCAACTTCAAAGCACTAATTCAAGAACTCAACAACAGACTCTGCTATTTCAGTACAGGCAGTGCCAAGATTTCTCCTATCAGATACATATTAGTGATGTTCACTGCATCTGTTCATGCATTTTGTTGCCAACTGAATTTCTTTCAGCATCTCCATTCCATTTGACTCTGTAATAGTTTCATCTTTGAAAGCCTTGACCCACTCTCACAACAAATGTTGTTCTTTCATTGACAATAACTTTGAGTTCATCTACATTGTCAGTAACTCATATCAAGAATAACAATCCCATATCTTTGCAGTTACTTCTGGTATTCTCTGTAAGTACAGTAAGTGTATTAGCTGGAATGCATGGATGTAAAAGTTTATTGAGGAGGTTTTAAGAAATCCACGTACTATTTAGACTTTTTCATGAAAACAAAATGATACGGCAGTTGTTACCTTCTGCAGTAATCAAAAATTCTCTGGACCTCAGACCATATTCAGACCTGAAGTTGCTAAAATATATATGTCCAACTTTAAGGGATTTGCAGATCTCCGTGCAAATTTTCTCCATGATGATTTGACCCTAACTTGGTCCTTCAGCAGTTCCAATTCACTGCTACTCTGGGTCCCTCCTCCTTGCTACTGGTCATCCTTTTCTTCTCTTTCCTTCCATCTCTCCCAGCATTACAGCCTTCTTTAGAAAACTAGAAAGTCCTCGCGGAATGTGTCCAAAGGGAAAAAAGAATTCTAGAAATAAACCACTGGCTAAAGGGTTGGTGTCACCCAGAAAACTTTGGTTTCCTCGATCATGGACTGCATTTCCTACATGAAGGACTCTTGGCAAGAGATGGGCTGCACCTCAATAAAACAGGGAAAAATGTACTTGGAAAAAGACTAGCCCAACTCATCAGGACAGTTTTAAACTAAAATTGAGGGGAAAGGGTGACCAATCTTTAGAATCTCTAGAACACAAAACCAGTCATAAATTCCAAGAAAACAAATCAAACAATGAGGTAGGGAGTGATGAGAAAAAAAGAAAAACTCCAACAACAATCAGGAGATGCAGGAAACATACCTATGGACAGGCGTAGAGTCTTAAATGCTTATATACAAATGCTCAAAGCTTGGAGAACAAACAGGATGAATTAGAAGCAATAGTACATGACGGCAGGTATGACATAGTTGGCATTACAGAAACCTGGTGGGACGAAATCCATGACTGGAATGTACTGATGGATGGATACAAATTGTTCAAAAGAAATAGATCTACAAAAAGAGGAGGGGGAGTTGCATTATATGTAAGAGAACAGTACATATCTACAGAGGTGCATGTGATCAAAGATAAAATCCCTCCAGAATGTATATGGGTCAATATAAAAGGGAAAAAAGTGACATTGCCATAGGTATATATTATAGGTATATATTACAGGCCACCCAGCCTGTAATATAGATGAAATAGATGAACTCTTTGCCAACCAGTTAACAAACATGTAGGAAGCATACCACAGTAGTAATGGGAGACTTCAACTATCCAGATATCAATTGGAAGACAAACTCTGCAGAGAGTGGGAGATCAAACAGATTCTTAACCAACCTAGCCGACAACTTTATCATCCAAAAGGTAGAAGAAGGAACTAGAAGTAAAGTCATACTGTACCTAATCCTTACTAATCGAGAAGAAGTGATAGAGGCAGTGGTGGGATTCAGCCAGTTCACACCACTTCGGCAGAACTGGTAGCTAATTTTTTGTTGCCCAGGCCCAGAATTGATCTCCAGAAGCAGCATCCACACAGAGAACAGGTTGTTCACATATTTGAATCCCACCACTGGATAGAGGGAGTTGAAGTTGCCGGAACCTTGGGTGAAAGTGATCACATCATGCTGAAATTCATTATAATGCAAACACTAGCAATAAAAAATAATCCAACCAGAGTCTTAAACTTCAAAAGAGCTATTTTAACAAACTCAGAGAGAACCTAGGAAAGATTCCATGGACGAAAATCCTAAAGGGGAAAACAACTCAAGAAGCATGGGAAACTCTGAGGAGTATGATCATAGGGGACCAGTCCAATGCAATACCACTGAAAAAGAAAAACAAGAAATTCAAGAGGAAACCAGCATGGCTGCACAAAGCTCTCTCTGACAAACTGAAAGATAAAAAGAACAAGTACAAAAAATGGAAAGAAGGGCACATTGCTGATTATCAGCAGACAGCCAGAACATGTAAAGATAAAGTGAGGAAAGCAAAGGCTCAGAATGAGACTTGCAACAGAAATCAAGGACAATAAAAAAAGTTTCTTTCAACATATTAATAACAAGAAAAAAGTCAAGGAAACGGTAGGTCCACTAAAGAGAGAAGATTGGAAGGAAGTAACAGGCAGTAGGGAAAATGCAGATCTACTTAACTCATTCTTTGCATCAGTCTTCACACACACACAAAATTATAGCCCAACATACCCCAAAAACTACTGCAAAAGACAAACTAGAAACAAAAGTTAAAATAAGCAAGAAAATGGTAAGAGAACACCTATCCGATCTTGATGAATATAAATCACCGGGACCTGACAGATTACATCCCAGAGTTCTTTTTTTTTAATGTTTATTCACTTTTTATTATTACAAAGCATAAGTGCTTAGTAAACAACGTGATGTCCGGGTCCATTTGTTACTCGCTATTACATTTTAGCTTCTTCAATATAAGCCTGTTCAATACTACACAATCCAATGTTTTTTTCCTGATCCTCCTTTCTTCTCATATTGTTTTCATTTTCCCAACCCTACGCAAACACAGTTCTTGCTACTATTAATACATACAAAATTAGATATACGTATTCTCATCATATTTTTCTAGTGTTATACAAATAACAATAGTATCAGTTTGTAACCTCTTTTCTAAACAGTTTATATTTCAATTGTATTTTCAATTAATGTCTCCTTGTTAAATCAATATCCTGTTTTTCAAGCTCTTATTAAGTCTGATTTCCCATCAATACTCGGAATATCTTTGTCAGTTATGATTTTCTCAAAATTAGTTACATTTGTGTAGCTAAGCATTTCATTTATACAAGCCATCCTAGTGTTTTCATATTTCCCATATCAAAAAGGTGCTATTCTAATTAATTAATCATAGTTTATTGTAAAAGTCTATATTTAAGGGTTATCTATTCTTTTAACCATATTCAAACAGTTATTTAATCATATAATGCTCCCTCTGGTAGGTTAGTTCTTCTGTTTTTTAAGTCTAACTCTAGCTTTCTTCCTTTGCGAAATAGCTTTCCAGGCCAAAGAATTAAATAACCAAAGAATTTTTCCTCTATTTTTATGGATGTTGCTTGAAATGGGAAAGACAATTTAAGCACAGACCTGGCTCAAAAACAGCAACTGTGAGAGGGACCTTGGAGTCTTAGTGGACAATCACTTGACTATGAGCCAGCAATGTGCAGCAGCAGCCAAAAAAGCTAATACAATCCTGGGTTGTATAAACAGAGGCATAGAATCAAGACCATGTGAAGTATTAGTACTGCTTTATAAAACCCTAGTAAGACCACACCTGGAATACTGCAACCAATTTTGGTCACCATACTACAAAAAAGATGTTGAGAGTTTGGAAAAAAAAAATCAGAGAAGAGCAACTAAGATGATCAAAGGCCTGGAGACTAAAACATGAAGAATGGCTGCAGGACTTGGGTTTGGCTAGTCTAAAGAAAAGAAGAAATAGGGGGACATGATAGCAGTGTTCCAGTATTTGAGGGGCTGCCACAAAGAAGAGGGCGTCAAACTATTCTCCAAAGACCAGAGGGCAGGACAAGAAACAATGGTTGGAAACTGACCAAAGAGAGAAGCAAACTGAAGTTAAGGAGAAACTTCCTGACAGTGAGGACAATTAACCAGTGGAACAGTTTGCCTTCAGAAATTGTGGGTGCTCCATCATTGGAGATTTTTAAGACGAGACTAGACAATCACTTGTCTGAAATGATATAGGTTTTCCTGCTCAAGCACAGGGCTGGACTGAAGACCTCCAAGGTCCCTTCCAGCTCTATTCTATTCTAAATAAGATAATTTGAACCTAATTTTTATGTTTTAAGTGAGAACTCTGGGTTGATTTATTTATCTTATTTCTTCAAAGTCCAGCTTTGGAGAGATTTGCATAATTCTGATCTTGGTAGATATGACACATCATGGCATTTGAATATCTTTTCCATGCTCTACCAAATGCTTGTCTGTGGTATATTTCTTGTCTTGTCCTTTATTGTTGATGGTAGATCCACAACTTTGAAATCTTCATTGTCAATTCCAAGGCTAGTTATTCCAATTGTTGTCTAGTTTGGTGTTTATATTTAATTTTAGTTCCATTTTTTCCACTGTTCTCTTTTATTTCTGTTACAAGGTCTTGCAGATCCTTTGCATTTTCAGCAAATACAATTGTAAAGTGTGACATCACATGGCTGCATTGCAGCACTTTCTGGTTTTATTTTTTTATTTTTATCCCAAGTTTATTATCTTATAAGTAACTCAGGGTGGTGAACACACAAACTCTTCCTTCGTCCTCTTATTTTTACCACAAGAACAACCTTATGAAGTGGGTAGGGCTGAGAGAGAATGACGGGACCAAAATCACTCAGCTGGCTTTCATGCCTAAGGCGGGTCTAGAATTCACAGTCTCCTGGTTTCTAGGCCACCACCTTAACTATTACTTCAAATTGGCTCTTGTTCCTGTTATTAAGTGAATTCCACATCATCATTAAGCGAGGCTGTCATGTGGTCACCATTTGGGACCTCCTGCTTGTTTCCCAATTGCCTTTGCTTGTAGGAGGCCAATAAAAGAAGTTACAAATGGTGGCCATGTGACTGCAGGACAATGCAACATCATAATAAGCATCCATGCACCAAATGCCAATTGCAATCATGTCACTGGAGGGATGCTGTGATACATGGAACTTCGTGGACTGGTCATAAGTACTACTCATTCTCGCTAAGCACCATCTCAAATTTGGACAGTCACTAAACAAGTGCTGAAAGATGACTACCTATATGGTGAAAATGTTCCAGTACTGCATGTTGTCCTTCAGACTGAGCTTCAATTGTTTCATAATATCCAGTACTCCAACCCATTGGTTAGGAAACAATTCTTGCAGCATTTCCAAGTATGAGCACCTCTATTTTTTTTTCCTGATTGTTCAGTAAAGCTATTGCTGGTGCTATATGAGAGCTGTATTCAAATCAGCACATTAGATAAGAACTTAGCTGCTGCTCTGCATGCTGTGTCAATCAGTTGTGCATGAGATATAACAACTAGCAAAGCTGCTGCAAATTGCAGGGTATGACTAAATGATACAGCCAGCAATGCAGAAGGATTGTTTTTATAACAGTAGTGTTGATTAATTCTTTAATGTGAGACAAACCAATACAAATGCACATATTTGTATATAATATAGCACAGAACTTCTACCTTCCCAATTAGGTTATCATATACAGCAAAAATATCTTTCCAGCTGACAACGAACTGCAGAATTCACAGCTCTCCACAGCAAAATAAAAAACTTTCCTTCTCACTTTCAAATTTTTCAGATACAAAGATACAAACCTCTATTATAATACAATGACCAGTCTCCGTTAGAATTTTGCTCTGCCCATCTGCCAACATTAATTCCTTCTTCAGCTCTCTACAGAAATATACAGTAGTTTATGGTTTTTTAGTTTTATTAAAAAAAAGAAAACCACCTATGAACCTTAAATGGCTTTCTAAATATTTCAGTTCAGCACAGACTCCTCAAGAGGCAATAACTCTCAGAAAGAGCCTACGATTGGGAAAATATCTCACTTAAACTGAGTGACAGATTTACAGACTTTGCAGCCAAAAAGACTTAGGACTTCCAGACACAATGAAGGTTCAGTGAAGACGTTTGATCTGAATTTTCCAAAAGATTTTGCCAATCAAATAAGTAATAGCACACACTGTTTGGCTCTGATGGTGTCTATTCAATTGTCTGCATTCCCCTGCCTCCCGATTAATTTTTCTCCCCTTACAGTAACATGTGGCTTCTGAAAGAACCTCATCATCTCTTGATGGGCTTGTTCCTTAAAAAGCTGAAAATGAGATATTGTTGTGTTGTGACCAATCTGCTCTCTTTGCGGCACTGTTCTACAATAGGTTTGCAGCAAACTTGATTTAAGGGTAGCCGCAGTTACAAAGCATTCCATTTTTAGTGCTTTGCTTTGTATTCTGTGACACCATTTGCTCTTCACCCTCAAGAAAACTCCGAAATTAATTGTCCCCCAGAGACAGTTCTGCCTATGTTCAGATGCCTAGTAGAACTTGAATCGTTTTTCAAACTTGTCTTACTTTAACCTCACAAAAAAAAAAAAAATCACAGGATATCATTTAGTCTTGTTCCTAGTCAATTTGAGTCCATTTCTGTTTTTATCTATAGGAGTTTCTGTAAATAAAATAAATTTAAAAGATGCTGTTGAGCCTGGAATCCTGAGAATATTGGACTACAATAGCATACAGTGTCACATTATAGATTTAACTAGTTATGTTTTAACTAGTATAAGAGTTATTTATTTTTATAACTATGTAAATGACTCTTTCACTTTCTTCCAGTAAATCCTGTGGTATAAATGGACTGATGGGCTTTAAACAATCTTTTAAAGGATTGTTCTTCCTACATATCCAGATTGCTCAGAAAGATTAACTGTGTTTACTAACTTTGCCTAAGAGAGATTAATAGGAGACAAAATTACCTGCAGGGAGTTTGTTTATTTCATCATTTTGGAAACTCCCATAATCAGGATCAAAGGCACACTTGCAACTCTACCTTAGTATCTAAATTTACTGGCATATTTCAAAAGTGGACAGAAGGTAGGTGGAAGAGGAACCCTCTCATTCTCTGAAACCTGTGGTGCCTGTCTTTCTGCTACCTTGAACTGGATGCTGATTCTGAAGTTTTGAGGGTTGTTTTTTTTTTTTAAAAAAAAAAAACATGCTCTTTATTTTTTGCATGCTGCTCTGAAAGTCAGCTGCTATTGGGAGATAAATATTGGGGGTGATTATGATAAAGAATAGTGGAATAGTTCCACTATTACCTTGCCAAACAGGAAAATCACACCGCTCTGAAGGGAGATGGAAAAAGTGTCTCAGTGTAAAATGGGTCCAGATCATATGTAGCCTGCATTTCTTTTCGCCGGCAGCTTGCTTGAATTAATGAGAGTATCAGATATGCAGAGCAGTATCTTGGGAATCAGGAATTAACAAAACTAAAAGATAAGAGTTGTCTGAAACGGTATAGGGTTTCCTGCCTGAGCAGGGGGTTGGACTAGAAAACCTCCAAGGTCCCTTCCAACTTTATTAATTATTATTATTATTATTATTATTATTATTATTATTATTATTATTATTATTATTACTACTACTACTACTACTACTACTACTACTACTACTACTATTTTATTTGTAGTAATTTACTGATTCTTAGTAATTGATTAAAAACTCACAGTATTACACACTGTAAGTGAAAATTGGTTGGCAAAATAATATTAAATAATTTAATTATTTGGCAGGCATGAAAAGAGATGTACCATAAATGTAAACAAGGCTAATAAATAATATAGATTGATTTTTACATGCTTTTTGTATTTAGTTCTTATCTACTCCATGTCACTGTTGCTTTAAGTGTGTAGGTGGCATATTGTATATATTTTCCTCTTGGAGGAAGTGGGCTTCTAGAAACTTAACTAGGTACTTTTTTCTCATGCAATGAGTGCCAATATTTTCAAGCCATTTCTGTCTGTCCGTCCGTCCATCCATCCATCCATCCATCCATCCATCCATCCATCTATCTTTTATCTGTCTGTCTGTCTGTCTGTCTGTCTGTCTCTCTCTCTCTCTCTCTATCCATCCCACTTCGTTACTTTATAAGTAACTCCAGGCAGCAAATACCCCTAATACTCCTTTTTTGTCCTATTTTCCCCACAACAACTGTGTGAGGGAGGTTGGATTGAGAGAGAATGACTGACCCAAAGTCACCCATCTGGCTTTCATGCCTATCTGGCCAATAGCACTGTTACTATATCTCATTATTTATCAACAATAAATTTTAAAAAAACTTCACCATGCAACTGTTTTTGTTTTTAATATTTAAGACTGCTCTGTTAAGGTATCAGATTTGTGCAGATTTAATGGTATGAATTTGGCCTTTCTTATAACTTTGCTGAAAACAGTATGAAATTGTTTAGAAGACAGAATTGCAGCTTTCTTCCTTCCATGCACATGGGAGAGAAAGGAATGTATGTAAACAACTGCTTCTTATGCACAATAATTCACTTAATCTGTGGGTCTTAGTTTAGAACTATAAAGCAGTGGTTCTCAAACATTTTGGTCTCAGGACCTCTTTAGATTCTTAAAAATGTTTGTGGAGCCCAAAGAACTTTGGTTTATGTGGATTCTACTTATAATGTATTACTATTATATTTTGATTCCACCTTTTTTATAAATAACTCACGGGATTAACATACCTAATGTTCCAGCCTTCTATTTTCCTCACAACATCATTGTGAGATAGAAATTAAGATCAAGAAATTTTTAAACATGTATTTGAGTTTGCGGACCCCTTAAGGACCTTCCGACCACACTTTAAGAGCCACTACTATAAAGAAAAGGGAAAAGTCTAAAAGTTACAACACTTTACAGAAAATATTGAGATAATATAGGAAAATGAATCAACATATTTCTCTTAAATTGGAGAAAGATCACATTAAAGCTGCATTTTAAAGCATCATTAATTGGATGCTTAATGCTAATACAGTTCTTTCACAACTGGAGATAGGGGTTGTAATTATGTGTGTTGCGCAAAATTATCCTAATTTGATTTTAAAAGCTTCACATGAAATCAAAGCAACAAAATTGTAGTACAGTATTAAAATGTCATGTGCTAGAGGTCACATTTAATCATATGTAGAATAAAGCTCTAAGGAAATTATTCTAAAATAAAGACTTGTATAAGCATGTTTAGGTGTGTGTCATGTATGTGTTTCACTTTGAGAGCGGACAACTAAATTTCATTTTTGATGTGTGCCATTGTGCCCACAGTATAAAAATGACAATAAAGGTTATCTTATCTTATCTTATCTTATCTTATCTTATCTTGTATCTTATCTTATCTTTGTGTCACACTCTTCCAGGATGTTTTAGAGCAGGGGTCTGCTACCTTTCTGACCAGTTTCAGAAGAAAAATTGTCTGCCATGGACTGGTGGTAGGTGGGATATGGTTTTGCACATGCAATCTTCATCCCACCTATGCACAATTGAAGCTTTGTTCGTTCGCTCATTTGCCTGTTGCGCGGTCCAGTTCCCAACAGGCCCAAAATTTCTAGGAGAAGAATTGCTAGCAAATAAAAAATATATACTAGAAGAAGTCCAGGAAATTGTAATTTCTTCTGCCAATTCATGATATTTGAGAAAAACTGCTCATGTAAGCCTCACAAAACTATTTCCCACAGTTCTTTCACAAGTTTTAGGCCTGTGATGTTTGCAAAACTGTTTCAAGGGAGTAGTCTAATTGTAACCTCTGATTAACCTACATTGCCTTGAGAGTTACAGCAGGTAGCAGCTTTCTAGCCAAGGTTGACTGATCTCAAAACAGGTGAGTACAGTTTAACCTGGATAGTACTTGGGTGGGATTGCAGAAGAAGTAAAACAACAAAAAATCCTAGAAGGTCCATCAGGTCACTTCCATATTGCCATCAAAGCAACAATACAGACAATTTCATTTGCCAATCAAGATTGGAATTTGACACAAAGAAGACTCCTTTTAGTCCCAAAAAGCTTCTTGAAGGCTTCCATATCTGACATCACCACTCCAAGCATACAGAGAACAAAATTTGGTGCTGAAAAAAAAAGAAAAGAAAATGATGCTATCTTTGTACTATTATGGTAGGCTTCATCTTGCTGTAAGAATTTCTAAACCACCTATCTCTACCCAAAATGGGCATGTAAAATTTTAATAGAGAGTATTGCATCTAAATCTATGGCAACTACCCTATTCTTCCACATCTATGAAAAATAAATCTATGATTTGGGAAAAGACAAAACAACTATTGAATAATCATTGTATGAGAATCTCACCTATGAGCACAGGTTGTTCCACAATAAAAGCTTGGCATGGAAGATTTGATTCTCAGAAAGTTATTTTTATTTATTAGATTATAATCCATCATCCTCAAATACGTATCAGCCAATTTCAGTTTTACAACATCTGCCTTTTGAGTAAGATTCAGCTGAAAATATGTGATTAGCCTAGAGTTAAACCAGTAACCTTCTGTCACTGAAGATGAATTTGAATCTGGGACTCCATCTATACACTAGCTTTTCATTTGATCCCATTAAATTAGAGCTAATATAGAATGAATTAGGAGACAAAAATGGTTCCTCATATGTTAGCAATTCAATCTCGCAATGGGAAATCTGCTTCACAAATTCTGCTAAACCACTGTTTGCTTAATCATGGTTAAATAAAAATTGCTTGCACGGGGTTAGGTAGGACATTAAAGTACACTATAGTTTATAAATTAATAATGCCTCATTTACACATCATGTTAAGCCAAAATCAAACAAAATACATTATGGCTTATAATCACAGTTATTAAAAGTACTGTATGTAATAGGTATGTGTATATGTATGTAATACACCTGTACTTCTGGAAATAAAATATTCTATAATGTGGGGCTACCAATGAAGTTTGTCACCTAGTCCACACCCCATGGACATTTAGGAAGTGAAGGATAGTAAGTTTATGCTGCACACTTGTTTTTCCTTAAAATTAATTAATTAAATTAAGGAGAGAAATGTCCCAAGTTATTTTTTCAAAACTATTGCTGTCACTACCTACTACTCATTATATAATGCCATGGTACTGTGATAATGTATAGTTTATACCATATATTTGTGTGAATTCACATGTATGAAGATCACATTTTATAAAACAGATAATAGGATAGAAGTTCTGGGACAGTTCTCCACCATGTGGAGAACGACACCTTCAAAGAAGACATAATAAAAAGCAATTTTTATAGAAAGAGATAGCTCCACAGAATAGTTTGTTTTTATGTGAAGTTCATGAAGCAAAGGCACTCAGATGGAAAAGTGCCAAGACGAGTGAGAATGTACCAATGTGGCATTAACTTGTCAAGTCCTGATGGAAATTTAAAAAGTAGACAGGAATCGTAGCCCTTTGAGACCACTGGTCAGCTAAATTTTGACTTTAAAAAGGGATTGATGGCTACTTAAACAAAGAAAATGAACAATACGAGTTGTAAATCAGCATTTGTTTTGTATGCTTCAAGTCTCATGTTTTTAAAAAAAGCAGCTAAAGGCAACACGAAGACCCTCTTCACAATTCTCTGATAACACTTCCATTTATACCATGAGACTGGCCCTTTTTTAATTTAGTAGATACAATTGCGAGATTTATAACACTGAAGTCCCAGCTGACATTGTTACATGAATTCCACAGTTACTGGGTCCATTTGCAACCTCTTGCTGGGTTCCCCATTGACTTTTTATCAGAAGCTGGAAATGAAGGTTGAAAATGAAAATTATGTGACTGCAAGACACTGCAACATCCTAACTGTGAGCTAGCTGCCAAGCACCCGAATCACAATCATGTTACCACAGGGACACTGTGATGGCCACAGCTACAATGACCCATAATAAGTTCCCCTGGTTTAGCCCCATTGTACATTCAAACTTTGCTATATGAGTGGTCATTTATACAGAGGATAATCTGTATTCCCAAAGGAGCTAAGTAAATATATCCAAAATTTAGTACCAATCAAAAAGTATACGTAATGGTGTAATACAAGAATCAGAAAACCAAAGCCCCTGTCTTTAACTGACAACTGCATGTTTTTCAGAGATATCTTTGGAAGTGAAAAGAACCCCTAGCAATTTAATGTTGTACAGAATTTTTGAAAATGTGTTTCAGATTTGTATATGAAATTCCACAAAAACTATATGGTATCCTGGGAATTACATTCAGTTTGAAAATAATAACCCTGCCCCAAACTGTGAGGCTTTTAAAGTCTTGTATCTGTCAATATACAAAAAAACCTCTTTGTGTACCTTGTTCATATTTAATATAATTATTTGAGAAATGTCACATGAGATAAGACTACTACAGTAGCTTACCAGTTCATAAATTAAATATATTTACCAAAATATCTTTGATAGAATCGAATGGAATTGCTTTTGGCAACAATCCCAACTCAGATCAGGAGGAATTAATTGAGTGCATCACAGCTAGAATCGAAGCATAATGTTCAGAAATAAGCAGTAAAATATTATCAGCATATTAAAGGCCGATAGGAAAGATAGCAGATTCTTCCCAAACACAGCAATTTACCTATTGTGTTTTCCTTGCTGTTTAGTTTGCAAACAATTTATGGCAGCGGTGGCAAACCTATGGCATGCATGCCAGAGGCGGCACTCAGGGCCCTCTCTATGGGCACGCATGCCGTTGCCCTAGCCTCGCCTCCCCCTGCGGCCCCCTCTTCACCCGCAGGCCCCTGGAGGAGAATCGCCCCGGGCATGGCGGAGCAGCATAGCCAAGGTCAGGGCAGCCGGGCAGCAGGGACAAATTACGCCGTCGCAACCAGGGTGCAGGGTGTGGGCGGAGGGCATGGCCATGGTGCTGCTGGGCCACCTGGGTGATCTGCGGTGGGCCATGGAGGCGGTGGGTGGCCCTGCAAGTGGGGGGGGGGTGGGCTGGGGGTGGGGCAGGCAGAATGGGTGGGGGCGGTTTTTGGGCACTTGGTCTCTAAAAGGTTCGCCATTTATGGTATGTGTAAACATTTAACCTGTTTTCTGCTTTATGTATTTATTTGTATCCTGCCTTTATCATTTTTACAAATAACTCAAGGCGGTGAAACAAACACCTTCCTCCTCCTATTTTTCCCACAACAACAATCCTGTTAGGTGGGTTGGGCCCAAGAGAGAGTGACTGGTCCAAGTCACCCAGCTTGCTTTCATGGCTAAGGTGGGACTTCAGCTCACAGTGTCCCACTTTCTAGCCTGGTGCTTTAATCACTATACCAACTTGGCTCTCATATATACAAGTGGTCCTTGACTTATGACAATTGAACCCCAAATTTGTTGCTAGGCAAGAGAGCTGTTAAGTGAATTTTGCCTTATTTTGCGACCTTTCTTGCCATGGTTGTGAAGTGAATCACTGCAGTTAAGTTAATAACTTGATTGTTAAGTGAACCTGGCTTCCTCATTGATATTGTTTGTCAAAAGGTCACAAGAGGTGATCACATGACCCCCGGAACGCTGCAACCATCTGCAAATACGAGACAGTTGGCAAGCGTCCAATTTTTATCACATGACCATGGGGGTACTTCAATGGTTGTAAGTGTGAAAAATAGTCATAAATCACTTTTCCAGTGCTGTTGTAGCTTTGAACAGCCACTAAATGAATGGTTGTAAGTCAAGTACTACATGTATGGAAATTACACGGAACTTCAGCCTCTTGCTTATATTGCCAGGTGAATGCAGGGTAGAATAATTGATGAGTAAAAACAAAACCTGTGATTGTTTTCTACTGGAATCTACTGCTGGGATTTCTAGAGATCCGTTCTTGAAATTGCTCCTTGTGCACCGTTTGTTTGTATCTCAACTGCTTCCCATCTTCCAAGGAACTCAAGTTGGTGTCCTTTTAGGGAAAAGAATGAAACCCAGAGTTTTCCTGTTTTAGTATACTAGTAAACTCTCGTGGTATAAGTGAAGTCATGTTTGACAAAAGCCTCATCACCCAGGCATTGTTTGGAGACGTGGCTGAGGCTATGATTACTTTAGATGCATGTGCATCTGAACCCAAGCCAAAGTTGCTTGGGTGTGAAACGAAAATCAATTTGGTATGAGACTAAACTCAATGTTCAATAAAAGAGCTAGCTGGTGTTGCACTAAGCCACTGTTTGCTTCACCAGGCTTACTGAATAAGCCACAATGACTGGCTCCACATGCTGCTCTAATAAACCATAAACTGTGGTGGAAATCAAAACCTCAATTCACAGAACACGCTAAACTAAAATCAAACCAACTTCATTAGGTGATGCGAAAGGATAAGGAAATCATACTGGATTGTAGGAAAGAATTGGGATAACAATAACAAAATAACTTGTTCTAGAATAAATTGCTACATGAGCATAACTGAACTGGAAAGGTAACCTGAGTTGGCTGGACAACTGGAATTACAGCAATTAAGTCTGGCTTCTCCCCCCCCCCCCGAACTTTTCTGATGGAGTCTTTTCTCTCTTGGTTTTTTGTGGGGGTGGGGGTGGGGCTCTTCTGCTGGTGTTTCCTTCCCATTCTACCAATGAAAGAGAATATTTGTAGCCCAGGGTTGAAATGAAGGGTCCTTGGTGTTCTCTGAACTTGCTTGTTTTCTTGCAAACATTTCATTACCCTAACTAGGTAGCATCATCAGTGCATCAGTCCTAACACCAATGATGTTACCTAGTTCGGGAATGAAACCTTCCCATTCTCTCTAGGGGTGTACTTGAAGAGGCCTGGGCTGCAAAAGGATGCAGAAACCCCAAGCCTTAGCTGCCGTTTACCATCGGGTATTTGCAGCCCAGCTATAGAAGCTTTAATGGGGAGAAAAAAACCCTCCAAGAATTCCTTGTATGTATATGGAGGGGTAGAGAAAACAAAACACCAGCATCCAGATACATTTATGCTATAAAACACTCTGGTTAGCTAGCTTACTTGAAAAGCCTACTTTGCCTCTCACTTTGTGGTGGCTTTTGTTTTAAATTGGAGGTGCCTTTAATTAAAATGTACAGAAAAATATCCCTCACTACGGCCCTCCCTTCTTGGGATGTTTAAATAGCCTGTCAGAGGGGAAAAAATGAATCAGATTTGTCCGCTTGCTAGGAAGCGCCCCGCATCGGAATGAAAGCGAGGCGCGCGTCTTCTGACTGCTAAGGGAATCCCGAGCAGCAACTGCCGGGGAACGCGGTGCGGTGTTGTCGGGCATCGACTCTGCAGTTAATCTTGCACGATTTTGCAACGGCGTGCTTCTATAAAAGACACCCTTGCAGATTATTTCCCAATTTGGGAGAACAGAAGCCCGTCGCGAATGCCTGCGTCGATTGGTCGCTTGCTATATGCCCCAAGAAATAGCGCCCCCTGTGCCTCAAGAAAACGCACACTCCTCGTTTCTGCTCTCCAAGACGGGCGCGGAAGAGCGGGAAAATGCCTTTTGGATCTGGTGGATCCGACGGGGGAATGTGGCCCCGTCCAGCCGCTCGGCCCCTGCTCTATGGAGCGGCCGCCTTCCTCGCTGCCCTCTCCGGGAGCGCCGTCCCCGCCAGCCCTCCTGCCACTTCTTCCTCCCTTCCGTAGCTCCCGAGGCTGTCCTCCCCTCTCCTTTTGCGCCGCTCTTCCCCGCCCACGCGGCTGGGAAAGACCCTAGCAGGCGGATCTCCCTCCGCCCGCAGCAGTAGCCTTCGCCAGGGCTCCGAGGGCGCTGCCGCTGCCGTCGCCACCCCTTTTCCCTCACGAGTCAACTGAAGGCGGCGGGACCCCGGCGGCGCTGCCCCTTTGGACGGCTGGCCCTCTGCGCGTGCTTGAAATTCTGGGATTCTGCACTTTGGACACCCACGCGTTAGCGGCTGCAGAGCGCGAGTCTGAGGAGGGAAGAGGCTTGGCGAGCGGTGGCCCATTCGCACGAGGTTTGGTTGCCCCCCCGGGTTCCAGGGTTGCTTTGATCTTCAGTCTCAGGAAAAATCCCCACTGTTGGAATGGCTTGTCTGGAAGCAGCACCATTCTTTGCCTTTTAGGACGCGTTTCAGTGCTGAGCTAACCTGCCAGAAAGCCATGATTTAAACGGGGTCAGAGGCTTCTTTAAGAAATGCTTGTGTGGCTGTTGACATAGGAAAAGCGGAATGCCAACTTGGATCGTGATCGGTGGCAAAAAGTATATTTAATGAAAATAGGAAACTGAATAGGTGAATCAGAAGTGCAATGCACAAGGCACAAATGCACGTCTGGGAAAAAAAAAAAAAGGCTGCGATTCCGTGCCCCTTTTGGAATTGGTGCGAGGGAACGGAGCAAATACAGCATAGGACCAGGCGGGAAGCATCCCCTATCCCTAAGAGGCACTTGGTTGAGTTGGGCGGCCATAGAAATGGAATAAATACATTGAATTAAATAAATAATCTGCTACAGGCTGAATCAAAGATTGTAAAGACAAATTGGTTGGAAATGATGGTAGCTTCGGCAACATCAGTGAGCGGAATTTAGCACTATTTTCTTATGGTTGCACATCGTTCTTGGAAGCAATTCCTAGGAGGGTAACAGCGGAGCCAGAGGAAGAATAAACAGACTTGGATTTAAAGCCCAGGAAAGGAAGCTGAAGAGTGGAAGTGGAAAGCTATGTGTACTTTAAGTAGAATTTAGGCATTGGTGGATGCATTTACCATGATTAATATTTTGGTTTTGCACAGCTGGTACACAAAGGTCTGAGTATTTATTGAGCTTCTGTATGGATTTGACAGGGCAAAAGATTTAGCTCTCTTGAAACAGTCAGCTTTTAAATTCAGAACCAACCCTGCATTTCCTTTTTGGAAAACTGACACTAATTTTATCCAGATTGCCTCTTCGAGCTGTGTTTGTTGGAATCACAAAAGTCTTTTTTACTAAGGTTACTTATTTGATTTTCAGCTTCACACACCTTGTTTAAATAAATGAAAAGAAGGCAGCAGAAATGTAGAAAGGGAGGGACCCTAAAAAGTGATTACATTTAATAAAAACAGCCAAAGCATTTTGATTAGTTCCTAACACAGTGTTAATTCAGACTCCATTTGAAAGTTTTTGGCTTAAAAGACCTATGGATTCTTTCACTTCTGAATACAAGTGAACATGAAGCAGAATGAAGTCATGGCTAACCCCAATTTCATACTTTTCTTGCATTTTTAAAAATATTTCTTTTATCCCACCTTTATGATGTTTATAAATAACTCAAACATACCTAATACTCTTTGCTCCTCCTATTTTCCCCACAACAGCCCTGTCAGGTGGGTTGGGCTGATCCAAAGTCACCCAGCTGGCATTCATGCCTAAGGATGGACTGAAATTCACCGTCTCCTGGTTTCTAGCCTGGCATCTTAACTCAAACTTGCATTCACACCAGACCCATCGAAGGTTCTGACTGCTGTCAAAACGGAACCTCTTTTACGTATGAAGTATTCCGTGGGGCTACCCAACTTCCACATACCTGTCTTTATTTGAGTGTGAAGGTTTTGTGCTCCTCATGGACCAAATTGGCAATATTTAGAAAGAAAAGTGATTTAGCAATATATTAAAGGTGATTGGAGATTTCAAAGGTCTTCCTATATTGCAGAGTGAAAAGGAAATAGTGTTGACAGCACTAACCCTAAGAACTCAATTAAGTCATTACCAACACAGAGGGGAGAAAACAGTTTCTTTGCCAAAAGTAATTTTCTCTTTCCTTGCAGTAATTTCAAGCTTTTATTTTTAGAGAATTTTGCTTCCCGTGGGAGCCACTGCTACTTAGGCATTGAAAAATCTTCCACTCATTAATTTCTGCCTTAACTGCAAAACTGCATATACATTGCAATGATTCACAAATGGATTTGTGAGCCATTATTTTGGAAACATACCACTTCATATTGCATTTTGGAAGTAAGTGTTCAAGAAAATGGTAAAATGACTAGACTAAGATTCTGGAGTTTGTCTCAGATTACTGGGCACTGACCCAAATACAACCTCAGATATAGATAGCTTACATTTTATGTTTTCTTTTGCAAGTAGAGTGATAGTGTGTAGTTTCATGGATCATATAATATATACTGCCAATCACTCTCTCTCAGAGCTTGGAAGGAGGCAGTTGCAAACCACTTCTGAAAAAACCTTGCCAAGAAAACTTCCGGCACTTATCCAGGCTGTTGCCAGGACTCAAAACACTGACTCTAAAAGACCAAAAAAAGAATGGCATAACATGATTGGATTGTGAAAAAAATGGGAGGGAATTTCTCCAGAAGAGAATGGTTGAGCCAAAAAGACAGCCAGCTGTATTTTAAAACCTGAGCAGTTATTATGGAAACAAAATCTTAAACGAGAGCCCCAAGAATGGGTCAATCTTGAGGCTTTTTCTAGATCAGTGGTTCTCAACCTTTGGGTCGGGACCTCATTTGGGGTCGAATGACCATTTCACGGGGGTCGCCAAACAACACAGTCCGCCATTTTTTCTCCTTTTTCCCCTTTAGCTGTGCTACTCCCTTTTATTCTATTGGCTTTTGAAAGCCAATAGAATAGACTCTCTTGAATAGAGTCTAATTCTATTGGCTTTCAAAAGCCAATAGGAATTGTCCAGGCTGTCTCTGCCCTGCTGAGCCCACCAAAAGTCCCATTCTGCAAACGGTGCTGCACCAGTTGAGTAGTCCTCGACTTACGACCGGTTGAGTAGTCCTCGACTTACGACTGGTTGGGGGTCGTGGCATTAAAAAGGTTGAGAACCACTGTTCTAGATAATCCAGTCCATTTCAGATAATAATTAAACATCTAACTGCGTTGGGTTAGAGTAGGAAATCTACATTTTAAGCATCTGAAATTCTGAGAAGATACATTGAAAGTATTCCTTGGGAAAGCTATATCTCAATCAAATCAGAAAAACAAGAGATCTTCCAAATTATAAATTATATCAGGAAGATAGATTGTAATGGCACTTTACAATCTTAGAGTAAAAGAGTAATAAGGATTAGAGTAAAGGCACATTCTGTTGACAGTGGGTTCTATCTATATGCAAAATGTTTTCAGAACTATAAACTGCTCTGGGAGATTCCCATTATTCCCATTAAATCTGGCAAACCTTTACAATGTGTTTGTTGCATGGATGATAATATAAGCCAAAGAACTAAAACAGGGGTGTCAAACTGCCGGCCCGCGAGCCGGATGCGTCATGGCAAAACCGTGCCCCCCCCATTGCCGGCAATGGAAAAAAAAGTCACGTCACATGACGTTGCAAGTTTGACACCCCTGAACTAAAGGATGAAGTCAGTCAGTGAAGTTCCTTTTAACTTATTGCATATTGCATACCTCTTTGGCCTGATCAAATATCTTACATACATTTTGAGGGTTGAATGCAGGGACTTTTCTCTTTTCCCTTCCTGGCATCTTTCTCAGGCCCTTTTACTTGGAAAATTCTGTCCATAGAACCCCACTGCCATTTGGTGATTGTTTTTCCTGGCTAGCTTATGGAGATAGGAATGAATAACAGCAGAGAAAGTATTAATGTTTCCAGTCTGTACTGATAGATGATAGTTTTTTCAAATGTAAGATAGGGGTTTTTTTTAAGGCCAATATTTAAAGTTTAGGAAGCATTTTGTAAAAAAAGCAAAATGAAATGCTGCGGGTACTCAGTTTTGCAGTTTAAAAGAAGAGACAAAAACAGCAGAGAGGGAGATATATAAATAAATATATAGGAATTTGTGGAGTCCTTGATGCTCTCTGAATTTGATTGCTTGCTTGTAGATATTTCATTACCTATCTAGGTAACATCTTCAGTGCTAATGAATATAGGGTTGCTTCTTATTTGTATGCAATAATTGCCCTATGAGTATTGGTGGGAGTGTGGTTTTCTCCATGGCAGCACTTGATTATAGGTATCTCTCTACATATGACCACAACAGGGACCAGAAAATTGGTTGTTAAGTAAGCATCATATGACTGCACCTAATTTTAGACCTTTTTTGCTGTAATTATTAAATAAACCATTGAATCATCACATAATTAAGACTTGTTACCCTCCCAATTGACTTTGCTTATCAGACGCCGGCTGAAAAGATCACAGATGGTGATCCTGTGAACATGGGATACTGCAGCCATTGTAAATGCATAACAATTGCCAAGCACCCAAATCACAATTACATGCCATGATTTTTTTCAGTGTCCTCCATAACTTCAAATTGTCACGAACGATCGTAGTTCATACCTGCTTAATGGTCTGGTATTAATCCCTTCTTATCTGAGCGTTGGCTGCTGGAGAGGATATGTTCTGGTCTTTTTTTTTCTTAGCTATTTTTTATTGGGTCTTTGGAATGGTATGTAAATGTGATTTATGTTATGTTTCTGTCAATGGCTGGTTTATCTGAATGCCAAGCTTCCAGGCATTCCATAACTGGTTTTGGATTTATCTTGGTCTAGATCAGGGGTCTTCAAACTTGGCCCTTTTATGACTTGTAGACTTCAACTCCCACACTGGCTGAGGAATTCTGGGAGTTGAAGTCCACAAGTCATAAAAGGGCCAAGTTTGAAGACCCCTGGTCTAGATGCTCACAGTTTCCTAATTGAATCTATGGTTGAATTTGGGCATGTGTTGTGAAAGTAAGGAGTTTTCTTTGTGTCTTTTGACTTCTAGTTGGTATTTGTGGATGTGTTCCGCTAATCTTCTGCCTGTCTGTCCTACATAGTGGCTGGTACAGTTGTTACACTGTATGTTGTAGCCGATTCTTATTTTTTTTTTCTTCCTGATATATTAGGTATTTTAGTTTACTTAAGATGTTTTGGAAGGCTTTATTTGGTTTGTGTGCTATGGTGATGCTTTGTAGCTGTAATGTTAATTGTTTTTTGAGATGTTTTGATGTATAGAAGTATTATATTTTTGATAGCTTGCGTTAATTGTGCTATATGGTTGGATGGTCAGCACTTTTTATCAAAACAACTACAATACAAGCAAGTGTTCGAATCACTACAGCACAATCAAACATCAAATTCAGATGTAAGGACCTTTCTTAATCTTGCTGTCAGACAGTAACTAAGAAGTACGAAGACATTCAAAACATGTGGGCTACCAAGGAGCCATGGTTGATTCACACTGTCTATCATATGAATGTAATAATATATTCAATGAACACAGTCTGAAGTACTGAAACACATTTTTAATAATGCATTAGGTGCACTTGAAATAAATGTTCTGCCCTCTAGTGGTTATTTCACAAACATATTTGAGTTTAAGATGAAAGTTAAAATGAAGAGAAACTTTATTATTAGTTTTACTGTAATTCATCACCCACTCACTCTTCAAATTGGGTCAAAACAATTAAAAATAGATGTAAACCAATATATAAAAGATACAATTAGTTATTATATAGTGTATAAAATTATAATTCGATAGCTTAAATTTAAGCAAACTGCTCAAAAATTTAGTCTTATATATAGTCTAAATAAAAATAACTTGAACTTTTCCCAAATGATGGTTAAACTTGACACAGATAAACATATTCATTGGATTTTAGTACAATTAGCACTAGTAAAGTATCTGTCTCTGAGGTAGTTTAGAAAGATCCTTTCAAATAGGACATAACTAACTAACTAAACTAACTAAAATTGTGCTTACACCACCATCAATGATCAATCCAAGCCTTATTTTTCCATCTGATCTACTACCCATCTTGTACAATAAAAGAAACCACACGCTCACAGCAGAATATAGTTAATTAAACTAACGTTTTAGGTCCTTTTAAGGACTAGACTAGAGCACATCTTGGCTGATAGGCATATTTAAAAATTGGAACTATGTTGTGACTGTCATAGAGGGATTTTGTGAGTTTAGAACAGGGATGTCAAACTGCAGGCTGGATGCGTCATCCGGAAGCCGTGCCTACCCCATTGCCGGCAATGGCAAAACCGTCCTGATCAAGTTTGACATGTCTGGTTTAGAACATGGCTGCAAAAGTAGGCCATAAGACGAACTAGTGAGGATTCTCTGCACCACTCCTCCTACCAGGGGTCTTCAAACTTGGCCCTTTTATGACTTGTGGACTTCAACTCTCAGAATTCCTCAGCCAGCGTTGCTGGCTGAGGAATTCTGGGAGTTGAAGTCCACAAATCATAAAAGGGCCAAGTTTGAAGACCTTTGTCCTAACCCTTAAGGTGTCCCCTGTCACTTTTCTCTATCCTTTTCCTTTTTTCTGGCAAATGATCTTCAGTCCCCACTATTATTATTTTCAAGGAATTTATGGGAGACCTATACTGCAGGCCATCTTGAAAACAACACTGGTGATGCTTAATGCTTAGTTTACTAAAGGAGCAAAAGGCAAGTGTCCAGAGGTGCCAATATTGCCAATATGGTGGCTTGAATTGTGGCCCAGGTGAAGAATGGTGGGGTGTCGCAGCCTCATTGTCATCTTTTGAGAACCTCCCTTGCTGTAAGCCAAGGAAGTCTCACGGTACTGTGCTATTTGCAAAAGTATATGTGGAAATGAGTCAGAAGATGAAGGAGAAGATACCTCAGGTTTTGATTTCGCTACTGGGAGAAGTGAGTGAATGAGAGACAGAGAACAGGGAAATGGTGTGCTTTTAGATGTTGTTTCTTTCGTTTTTGAGGTAAAGGAGAATACGGTGGCCAGAGGAGGAGTCAGGCCACACATTTATTCTTTGCTGTGATTAGGATAGCCTCAATCTCACTGGGGCACTGTCCTCCATTACATCAGACGCGCCTGCCGTTAATTACAAGTTACCTTCCTGAATTTGCTGCAGTAAGAAGCATATATTTAACAAACCAAAATGCAATACAAGAAGCTGGTGTGGTCCTTGTGGTTGTGTTAGGGCTAGTTTCAGAGCACTGCAACATTCAAGCTGTTTTTTTTATACAAACCATCTGAGGGAAGAGACACTGTTAATACCTCCAGGTTTAAAAAAGAATCCTCTCTTATTGAAACAACAGGTTGGAAAGGGCTAGAAATGTAATATAATTATGGGTGCTGTTGGTTTGAGCATTCATCAAAATAGAGGGAAATAACATTTCATCTGTTGCTGCTTCTGAATATACAACTCTAGCAGATCATCCCAACTTGGTGTCCACCACAGGCACTCAAAATAAAACTTCCAGAATTTTAAGAATTTATCCCTGACTAGTCAAGTCCATGCTTAATTTTGAATTGCTCAAACTACATACAGTAGTGCAATTTCTATTGATGTGTCAAATAAAACGTTTAATCCGAAATTATTTTGGGAAGGTAACTAGCTCGGGACAATGCAGAAGAGACAAATCAGCTGCATTTCCCATGTAATACAGGGCAAGTGGTTCTTCCCTCTTGTCCTTGCTCTTGGGATTTTCCCTTTTCTCCTAAAACCAAGGTCCCATCTTACTTAACTACCATTCTGCCATTTTTGTCTGCTCTAAATATGGCTCTGCCAGTGGCTGCTTTTCAAGGTAATTCAAGGATAAAAAACACAGCAGAGGATGGAAGTTGTTTTAGCATTCCATCATTGGCCAACATGGAAGTACATTGGATGACTTCAATAGAAAAATGTGAAGATACTCCAGGCAACCACAGAAAAACAATGTCTATGGAGATTCTCAGTCATACAGGTCATAGTTGTCCCAAAGATGCTTTTTCAGGATGCAACTGGACTTTCTTGTTTTTCTTTGAAGACATTTCATTTCTCATCCAAGAAGCTTCTTCAGCTCTGATTGGATGGTGGGGAATATAAATCCTTCCCTTCCCCACCAACCAGTCAGAGCTGAAGAAGCTTCTTAGTTAAGAAGCAAAACGTCTTCAAAGAAAAATAAGAAAGTCCAGTTGCCTCCTGAAAAAGCACCTTTGGGACAGAAAAACAATGTTGAGAACTGAGAAGATGTACTTGGGAGTCATGTGAAAGGGGCCTTATGTATACTTAGTTTACTAAGTATTCTGAAGGTCTGAATTCAGTTTCTGAGTCGACATGGATATTTATCAAAATATTCTTGAGAAAGGTATTTCACTTCTGGATCGATCCTGGTTTGTTCTGTCTTTAATATTGTTAAATATAACAAGTTCAGTTAGGAGATCTAATGCAAATGCTAGTGGAAAAAAAAAGATGTGTAAGTAAAGTTTTCAAAGGCATCAGCTGTGACAGTTTTAGCTCAAACTCTTAATTATTTCTAAAATATGTTAAGTTCAGTAGTTATGGATATAGAATATAAGAATGCTGTCTTGTAGAGTGGTTAAAGTCTTGGACTAAGATTGAGGAGAGATTGATTTCAATTGACAGCAAAGAAATCTTGATGAGTGATTTTGGGCCAGGCACTCTTTCTCAGCCAACCTACCTCACAGGATTGTAGCTCGGTATAGAAGATGGAGTGAGAGCCCCACACAAGAGACCTTGAAGTTCTGAAGGAAAGCAAGGATGTATTAAAAATATATTTTTTTCTAATACTACACAGTACCAGTGTAGAGCAGCATATGGTTATAAGACTAAAAAAAATATCAATAAATAAATATTTCTGGCTTTGCTAGCCACATGAATGCTGTGCTTAAATATTTGTTTAGTTAGATGCAGAATAAAATCTCAAAAAGCTAAAAATGAAAAAAAAAGTTGTTGATAGCTATTTGAATATATTACTTTTATTATATTTATTATCTTTATAGCTCAGCTCCATCCAGTCACCCTGACTCTACCCGAAATAGGGACTACCAGGTCGTAAAGTGGGAGTTTTTAATTGTCTTTATAGGGCCATATTTAATATTATTATGACACAAATTTACAAGGTTTCTAGAAGCTCTTGTAAATTTATGGTAATTAAAATAATATTTCACACTTTTTGTTTTCAAAACAGAAACAAAGCACATGATGGCCTTCGTTTTGCTCATTTTGACTCTCGCCTTCAGCCTCACAAATGGAGTAAACCTACAAGATTTTAGCTGGCAGTTAAAAAAAATACCACAGATTGTGAAGGAAAAGACTTTCTTTCTCGACACTCCTAAATTTGAAGCCAGTGCCAAATTAGAACTGAGCGGCGTATGTGGGATTGAATGCCAAAGGACACTACCAGTGCCACGTTGGTCTGATCTGAAGAAGCTGCTTTCCTATGAGACAGTCTTTGAGAATGGGACGAGGACCTTGACAGAAGTGGAGGTTCTGGGGATGGAGCCCGATGCGGTTGTAAACGGTACTAGAGAGACGCCAACAAGAAGGAAGAGACAGGTCTATGGCACAGACAGCAGATTCAGCATTTCAGACACTCGATTTCTGACCAACTTTCCTTTTAACACAGCGGTAAAAATCTCCACGGGCTGCAGTGGCATCCTTATTTCTCCAAAGCATGTACTCACTGCTGCCCATTGTGTGCACGACGGTAAAGATTACATTAAAGGCGGCAAGAAACTGAGAGTGGGGCTGTTGAAACTGAAATCCAAAGGCAGTGGCAAGAGACGCAGGGGAGCCAAGAGGAATAAGAGGGAGGTGCCGGAAGTCAAAGATGATGTGGCCGACTCCAAGCTCCAGAAGAGGGGATCTGGCCGCAGAGCTGGAAGAAAACAAAAGACATCTGTGTTGAATGAGAGGACATCAGAGCGCAAGCCCTCCTTCCAGTGGACCAGAGTTAAAAGTACTCAGATCCCCAAAGGCTGGACAACAGACGTGACAAGGGATGTTGCAGTCGATTATGACTATGCAGTTTTGGAGCTCAGGCGTCCCCACAAGAAGAAATACATGGAACTTGGCATCAGCCCGAATAGCAAGATGATTCCTGGAAATATGATCCACTTTTCTGGATATGATGCAGACCGAGCTGGCCAACTGGTTTATCGCTTTTGCAGCATATCTGATGAATCCAGTGATCTCTTCTACCAGTATTGTGATGCTGAGCCTGGCTCTACTGGTTCAGGAATCTACCTCCGCCTTAAAGAACCAATCAAGAAGAAATGGAAACGCAAAATTATTGCCATTTATTCTGGCCACCAGTGGGTGGACGTTAATGGAGAACAACAGGATTACAATGTTGCAGTTCGAATTACACCCCTCAAATATGCTCAGATTTGCCTCTGGTTAGGGAACAATGACACTTGTGCACAGGGCTAACAATAATAATTATCTAATATGTGTTGGGCAATGGAAGTCATACATTGAATTTGAACTTGACATCAAAAATTATATATTTTTTGTATTGATTCAGCATTTATGAGAATTTTTCTGCTAGGTTAATTAAGTTAACCATAAACATGAAGTGCACTTAAATCCCAGGTTGTGTGTGTATGTATGTATATGTCTCTGTGTGTACACACGAACACACACCTATATAGGTAAGTTTAAATCATTCATACTAAAGAACCAATATTCTTGGCTCTTTCAGTTTGTTACTCAGTTAACACTTTAAAGAAAAGATTCTTCTCTGGTAACTGGTATTATTAAAACATTTATTATTTTATTTCCAACATATTAACTTATCTCAGGGTTCTGCTCAAATAAGCATCATGTATTCATTATTGAAACATAGAGTAAGACAAGAGACAGGAAAAAAATGATCTTCACACTTTGGTGGTCCTACCAAATTAATGTTGGTATTTCTAAAATTTGGGAAACCCATTTTCTTGAATTCTAAACCAATAAAATGAAGCTTAATCAAAGTAGCATGTTCCCAATTTGAAGAAACGAGAAGGAACCATATTATTTAAATACCTTTAAATCATATTTAGAAAATGAACAAAACTGGGAGTATTAAAATTTATTTGTTTTATTCAGTCACTACATTGAACAAATCCCTGCTTTTTTATTAAGGTGCAATAATGACATTTATGTATTCTAATTTTTAAAATTATAAAAAGCTAAATGTATCATTCTATCAGAAATAGGAGATAACAGCAGCCCAAGAAGCCATATACAGTATATGCTCCTAATGGTAAGGGTAGCTTGAGAAGAAAATAACTCTGTAGCCTCAAATGTAAACAGATGTAATTGTCACATATATTGAACTGTAAATAAACGTTTCACCATAAAAGTAACCTGAGATGCAGAAGTTGTACCGTTTCCCAACCTCAACAACTTGGGGATGTGAATACTTCAATTCCTAAAATTCTTAGCAGTGGTTATGCTGACTAAAGATTTCTAGGAGTTGAAATCCACAGACCTTAAAAGCTGTTGAGATTGGAAAAACTTGTATTAAGATTTATCAGTGAATCTTTCTTTGAATAATAGGCCACATTGTGGAAACAGTTCTTCAGATTTCCACCACAACTATCAAAGCAAATAATTATTTGTTAATTAATCATGATCTAATGTTTACAGAATTTGTAGGTTAACATTTATGTAAATATATTACTGATTTCTTATGTAGCAAGAATTCTTATGGGTTCTTTTACTAGAAAAGGATTTAAAGTAGGCTTGTTATTTAAAATGTACACATTTCAGTAGCTTTTCAAAATAATCTCTCTGGTGCTTTCTGCTTCAAAGATTGTCATGTATCTGAAAGCCATGTGGGGAAAACAAAATCATTGGAACTCTATTTAATATGTAAGGTTAAGGTGAAATATTCCTGGCCATGTGTAATCTTGGTTTTATTAATATTACAATAATTTCATTTTAACTTGAATTGATCAACATTTTTGTAAAAAAATGTGTAATAAGAAACAAAGTTTTAAAATATATGTATAAATATGAAAATCACAAAATTCTTAAAAGCACTTCAGTTTGAATAAAATATTCTTAAAAAATTTTTGTTATAACTTTTGAAAAAGTATCAAATGTAGAACTGACATGCAAATACATTTTTATTATTATTTCTCTGAATTGTGCATTTGAAAATATTCCATATCAAATTAATTTTAATCTATAGGCCTTATTCAGAAATATTCTTATTTCAAATTATTTTTATGGAATATAATACCTATAATATTATAACATCCATGAGAAAATAAACATATAGAAGGCATTTGTACATCATGATCTTTTCAAAAGACTTCAGGATATAAAACATACTAAAGGTTTGCAAGATTAATTTAAAAACAAAACCTAAACTTTATTTATCTAGAAAATGTGTTCTAGTTGCTGTTATATTCAATAAAATATTAAAGTACAATTCACAGGTAATGGATATTCCAATTCAATAATATCACAATAATTTGAATAGAATAGAGCTGGAAGGGACCTTGGAGGCCTTTTAGTCCAGCTCAAGCAGGAGAACCTATACCATCTCAGACAAGTGAATATCACAATAATATCCTGCCATTGGCTTAAAAGTATTCCCAAGCAATCATAGGACATTCCTTTTCAAAGACCTGAGTTCTATGTAGGAAAGTATGAATTGGTATCAATTACTGAAATACAGTGTGAAAGTAAGAAAGTGACATTTGCATGCTATACTGATTGCCGGATTGAAGAATTGCTGAATTGAAGAATCAGAGATGAATTTGGGGGAAAATTATGTAATATTTTGAATAGATGGGAACCAGAAGAAGAAAAATCCTTCTAGGTATCCTAAGTGAATGGGAATAAAGGAAAAATGAAAGACCATTGAGAGATCCAAGAATGGGTTACTGTTTATACAAGATCTCTTTGTTTAATATGGGATTTAAGCAGAAGTCAGCTCATATATATATCTGGTATACTTTGGATAGAATCCAACTTCCACCCCACCCTCACCCCAAAGTTGGGTGGCTCAACCCTCAAATTTTTGAAAGGTATACAAGTCCTAGTTGCTTTCTACACCCTGTCACAGTATGAGGAAAAGACCTTGGGAGATGGAGTGAAGAGATGTTGCCTAGGGAACAATCAGATAAGAGGCAGCATAGCCCACAGTTGTACAGAGGGGGGAGCAAGAGGCTCAGAAGGCAACTTCCCTTGGACTATAAAGGTGAGAAGGAGCAGGGAAGAAATGTTTAACAGGCTGATTTATACTGAAATAGCCATATTATTATGAAACAGCACAATAATCCGTGAGGAATGCAGTGCTTCTAAAGAGTACAGATTGGAAGTGCAGCCGGCTGATCTTGCGATATCCTTACCCCCTATTGAGTGTATTCATTTTTCATAGTTTCCTGGCCTAAAGATGATGCTAGCACTGACTTTGGACTCAGAGTTTTGAAAGATCAGTAATTTGAAAGGTAGCTGCTCTGGCTGTTGGAAGCCCGTTTGTCTGTTATCATTTTAATTCATTTTCACATCTCTGTGAGGAGCTAAGAGAAAAAACGTTTTTAAAATGCATTCAAACATTCACTCCTGCCATCCAGAGTGCCTATGGCATTATTTTTCCACCTGATTTACTCCCCATCTTGTACAATAAAAGAAACCACACACTCAGAGCAGACTATTGTCCTGATCAGATACTCCAAGAATTTTTTTTTTAAAAAAAAGTTCCATAGCATGAAAAAGTTTTAAAATCTCAGTTTTAGACAATCTGTTCTGTAGAGAACATGTATCACTTCTGCAAATTCACTGAGCAGTGAATTGTATCTCCTGCTGCCAGTGAAAGCCACCAAGATACAGGAATATCCTAGACAAATGTTAAAATTGGATGTTTACCAGTGACAAAAAAAGACTGCATTTTCAATTGAAGAACTGCTGCCCCCAAAAGGAAATGACAAGTTCCATAAATATTCCACAAATACGGGTTGAGAAGATGACATTACAGAACCTTTCCTACATCAAGAGTAACATACTGATGAGAGGGATTAAAAAAAACCCATAAAAAATACCATATACAAGACTGTACATTTTTCAGGCAGGGCACTCATTCCAACAAGGTTACTAAAGTGTAGATCATTGTTGCCACTTCAAACTAATCCAGCTTCCCATTTTATCAAATCCTATAATTAAAACAAGGGCAAGGCCAGGTGAAAAGTTCTCCATCTAAATCATTTGAGCTCCAAAAGTGAGTTTGTGAGTAGCTTTGAGTATGCTTTTCCTTATCTTTACCATAGTTGTTATGTGGTGATTGCAGTTAAACTCCCTTGTGGATACAATTTTAAACCCACCCACTGAAAGAATGAGAGACATATTCAGACAATGATCATTTCCTATACATTATACAGTATAAAGCCTTTTCATTAATGATGCATTGTCATAGTGTTTGGCTGGATGTCATAGTGTTATTTATAAAATGTTATAATTCTCTACAATTAAAATGGTCATTATTGCCAGTATCTTTTGATCAGATCAAAACTGAAATAAAATTATAGGAAATGCATTAAAATAATATTTAAATATTTCAAATTTCAATTACGTTCATTTTCTGTTTAAAGAAAAGACATTTTAAACATATTCACACAGTACAATTTAAAGGCCACATGTAGAGTCTTTTTTTCAATCCATGTTATGTACACATATACATAAGCATATATTACAGGAGTTATTTTTTAAAAAGCACTTGGAGGACAATCAGTTAACTTTCTGCTTGTTGTACCATTCCTAAGAACTCACAAAAGAATGGCTAGTTGTGTACATTTAGATAATGGAAGATTTTACAGAACTATATTTTCCATCTTAGTTTGTTACAAATATGAAACTCAGTACAGTACTGACTACATAGATATTCAATAGGCAAGCTTTTCTCCCTAGCTTTACATAAATGTTAGAAAGTTGGATGAATTGCATGCTAAAAGTACTGGATTATTTCCTGGACACTAATTTCAATCTGGAGTCATTTTTCAGCAATTAAAGAAATCACTGGGATGAGAAAATAAAGAGGTTCTAGAAATAGCATATGACTGTAGCAAAGTGTGTTCTGAAGCATTTGGGACAGTTATTCTGAGGTTAGTAGCTATAAATCTGATCTGTGCGGAAATTAACAAAACTATAAATAAAAGATAAATGCAATATAAAATAACAGCAAAAACACAAATATGTCTCTGTTTAATTTTTATTTTTTATACTTAATAGTTTCTCAGCAAGAATCGTTTTTGTTTGGAAAACTGAATTCTTATAAATATATATGTGACAGCGAAATTCCAAACTCTCTTGATTTTGGAATTATTTTGATATGTCAGAAATGGGCAAACAATAGCAATGAAATTTTAGAAAGGTTAGTGAAAAGTAAAACAATTTCAAGAGTTGAATGTGTAAGTAGAACCTGAGAGATAGATGAAAGATTAGTCTGACAATTGTTGCTGACAAAGAAAATGGAGCTGAAATGATCCATTGATTGAATGAAGGAGATTGTGCGTGTGAGAGAGCAAATAGATATACTTTATAATCAGTAACTGAACTGCAAGGCAATCTAACCAGTCAGTCCTAGAGGAGATCAACCCTGACTGCTCTTTAGAAGGCCAGATCTTGAAGTTGAAACTCAAATACTTTGGCCACCTAATGAGAAGGAAGGATTCACTGGAGAAGAGCCTAATGCTGGGAAAGATTGAGGGCAATAGAAGAAGGGGGCGACAGAGAATGAGGTGGCTGGATGGAGTCACTGAAGCAGTAGGCGTGAGCTTAAATGGACTCCAGAAGATGGTAGAGGACAGGAAGGTCTAGAGGAATGTTATCCATGGGGTCGTAATGGGTCGGACATAACTTCGCAACTAACAACAAATAATTAGTAAAAGTTTGCTGTTATTTTAAATTCATTGGGTTTCCGTGTATTTTAAAGAACCATTTGTACCTCAGTGTTCAGTTGAAAGTGATTTGAATGTGGCAATTTTACAGGGCTGTGAGTGTGTAAATGAGTGACCCTAAACTAAACCTGAGAGCACTTATGTAACACTACCCTCATATCACAAACCTCTCCTTTTGCAGAACGATGTTGACAAAATGATATGGTGACATTAATAGAAGGTTCTTGTCACACAGTACTCAAAGCTTTCTCAGAAGCAAAGGAAATATAATTCTATGTTCCAGATAAATCTGGTATCCACAATTCCACACTTGAAATCTCATTTCATGAATGAGATTTGCAACTGCTATTACGTATGCCCTTAAAAGTGTGTGGTGGAAAAATCAATATTAAGCAGGAAAATAGAATGACAGGGAGATTGGACAACCACTTGCCTGAAATGGTATAGGGTTTCCTGCCTGAGTAGGGGTTTGGACTAGAAGACCTCAAAGGTCCCTTTCAACTTTACTTCTACTACTACTATTACTACTACTACTACTACTATCCCTCGTGGCTCTATTCTATGCCCAGTCGCAGACAAAGAATGATAATAAATCTCACTTTGGAAATAAGACTGGATTAATTTTATCCTTCTAGCTGGCCACAATATGCATCAAACAGGAATCCTTTTTTTTCACTGTTATAAAGATACAGAAACTGTTTTTGATTAATGGCTAAGGTTATGTAATCATTGCTGCTCTAAATAAGAAAAATAAAAATGAAGGCCTGAGCCTAATTTTGTATTTTGAAATCACAAATTAGGGTGAGCTCCAAACGGGACAGGAGAAAAGAAGATTTTCATAAACATTATCTTCTCTGATTCAGTAGCCACATTTATTCCTGCATGCACCAAAGATGTCAACATGTGAAAATACTGTGCCAAGAATATAGGATTTTGTCTCTGCAGTTAAGGAAACCCTTCTCTATTTTATATCACACAGCAGTAGTTCAGGGTTGCTAAGTAGCATCCTTATTGTTATTGCTATGACAACAAGGCTGACATATCCTAATAGTAGCCCGGCAAGGAAGCACAGGTACCTTGGCAACAGGAACACATTCCTTTGCCTCCCTTTTTCTCACTTTCCTCCTAGCCATCTCAATGAGGACAAAACACTATTTTCCTGACAGTCATGACGAGGAGTGCCAGCTAGGATCACACAGGAACAATGACAGCTTGAAAGTGGCCTGAAGGCCTCAGACAGGACAGGAGGATAACACAGGCCTCAGTAATGCTGGAAGATAAAGCACCGGAGGAATGAAAAAAAAGGAGATTGGGGGAAGAGGAGGGGAAAGGGGAAGAGAAAGTATGTGTTATATTTATTTCAGGTGTGGCCAGCTGAAATTATACAGAAGTTGGCCAGAATGGCATTAGGGCAGACTATGAGATCTACACTGATCTCTCTGCAGCAGCCCATGGCTGGGCCTCTCTCCCAAAATTGGTTTTCCTGCAACTGGCTCACTCTAATTATCAGGCTGGCCAGGAGATATTCTGGGGCTGCTTTAATCCCTACTTTTGTTGTGAGGTTTTATGTTTGCAAATGTAGCAGCATCCTTCTCAAGACCCAATTACCGCCTATCAAGGAATTGCCTTGAGATGCCTGAAAAACTGCAGTTGGGGAGTGTTGCAGTCTTCAGACAATGAGAAAAATTATTTTAAGAGGTGTAATTTTAAAGGAAATTACTGGGAAAAATCGGCACACACATTCAAAGCACTGCAGTCAATTTATTCTAATGCAGTTCTCTTCTAGGGTTCATCTGAAAATGTGCATAAGCAAGCTGCACTTAAATATTTATATGTTGCCTATCATCAGATGAAAGCTGTATCAAGCTCAATAGAAGATAACTGTGGTTCTGTGTCTGTTATTGAAAATAAGTAGTGAAAAGAAGGAAATGTTTAGTATGAACAAATGTTGCAATTCAGAACATAAATTGCATCATTTTGGATTGGGCAGTCATAGTCCAGGAATAAAACAAAAACCACATGCAGAGAATCTAGCAATGTATGTGTGCATACTACACATTTGTTGTTGCTCAGTTGGTAAGTCATGTCTGACTCTTCATGACCCCATGGACCATAGCACACCAGGCCCTCCTGTCTTCCACTATCTCCCTGAGTCTGTTCAAACTCATGCCCACTGCGTTGATGACACTATCTAACCGTCTCATCCTCTGCCGTCCCCTTCTCCTTTTGCCTTTAGTCTTTCCCAGCATCAAGGTCAATGCACCCTCTCTTCTCATTTAGTGGCCAAAGCATTTGAGTTTTAGCTTCCATATCTGTCCTTCCAAAGAATACTCAGGGCTTATTTGTTTTAGGATTGACATGGGTAATTTAATCACAGTAATTTATAGCTGCCATTTAATTATACAGGTAATATATGAAAGAGGATATACAATAAATCAAACCTTTGAGACTGGGTAGGTTGGGAAGACTGCAGCTATGTACCTGATTGAATAAAGATAGCTTGTTTTTCTATCGATATTTTTAAACATCAAAATGGATAGAACGATAGTATTAGTCACTATTACCACCAGCATGTTCAACCTGGTGCTGTAGATAAGATGATCATCATCATCATTCCTGTTGCTAGAAATTTTATGTGTTGATGTTTGCATCTTTGGGGAATGCTGGATTATGACAAGTAGGTATAGTGGATATAATGCTATATTTATTATCTTTAACATAGGGCCAAGAGAACAAATCCGAGGTTTAAATGGTTGCCACAGACAAAAGTATGGACTGTGATTTCACATACTCCTCTGTTTTAGCTTCTGTAGAATTCCATCAAATAGGTTGTGTCAATAAAATAAAATTCTGTCTAATAAGAGAGCTGTTTTTTGCACAAAAGAGACAAAACTCTCAAAGCTCCCCGTCACTAAACTGTGGCTGAAAACCAGAGATAATTAATCTGTATTCATCTATCGAAAGTGACTCAGATGTCACATTGCTCAACCTAAATTGGAAAAGACAGCCTTTAATTTCAACAAGTAAGGCGGAGACAACATTGCAAGCACATGACAGTTTACTAAGTGGACCGTGTGTCTGCTCCTCTAAACCACATCAGTTGCTGATTGCTGTTTTGGGCTGAAATTACACAGTGTTTAACAGCTGGGTGCAGCCATGTACTTTGTCTGTATCATGACCACATTGGAGAGTTTCTGCAGCTGGAAGCTGGTTTAGAGTGACATCTGCAGAACTGGTATCTCCAGTTCATTTTGGAGTCTATTTGTCCGGCTAAATTTGGATACTAACTTTACAGCTGAAGAAGAAGCCTGGAACCAGAGAGTACCTGTGAGGCCTTATAATGTATGATGTATATGTGTGTGTTTGTGTGTGTGTGTGTGTTTGTGTATTATGTGCCATCAAGTTGTTTTTGACTCCTAGTCACCACACAGATTTTCTCCATGAATACATACACACTTTTTCCTATTTAATTCTGGGTGAATCTATTTAAATCCACCCACTATTTCTAAGCCAGGGCTCCAGACAGTTTAATTTTGTTCATTAAAAGTATTTAGTGTAAAGTATGCTGAATAATTTTATCTTTACTCAACAACATATCCTCTTTCAGAATAGCCAAATACAGGAACTACCAGCATAATGTTCATGAGAACTAATATGAGACAATTTTGAAGTGTATCGGCAACTGTAGACGGAGGCAAAATAGTTCTTCACAAGTATTTCTAAAACATCACACATACTATAACATGTCATATCGAGTTTTGAAAGACTTTTCTGACAACCCATTGCAACTTTTTTTTGAGCGTTTAAATACGCTTTCTTAAGAATATTGTTGGAGTCATAATTGTACACTTGCTACCATGCTTCTTTCTCAAGATATTGACCATTTCTTATTGAAATTATTTATCAATATATGACAGTCCTTTTGGGTTCAAGGAGGATATGCTGTTGTGCAGCTCATCTGTGGATACCAAGAGAGTTCCGGTCCCAGTCTGAAGCATAGAGTCTAGATCAGGGGTGGGGAACCTTGGCTCTTTTATGACTTGTGGGCTTCAACATCCAAATTTCTCTGAACACAAGTTATGGAGAACTTTATTTCAGGTACCAGATGTCAGCCACCATGTCCTTTTCCCAAAAAAGCCAGTAAATTTTAAGCTTGTAATACTATGTTGGCAAATTTCATGTTTTATTTGACAATTTTTAAAAATATCACAAAAGTTAATCTTTTAGTTTAGGTAACTAAAAACAAAACATGAAAACCACTCAAAAATTACAGAGCAACTTAAAACTAAACCATAATGTTAACTTATGAACCAAAATGTTCTCAAGATTCAAAAAAAATTCCCCAGTAAATAAAAGCTGCAATACTATACGAAGTCTTCCCACAAAGCACTTAAGACTCCTTGTTCGCTGAAACAATTTAATGTGCTGCAAGAACTATATCCAGAAAAGAAAAACTGCTTCCACCCATTTATTGACTATGCAGTTTTGCTTTTGCTTATTTTTTTATTAACCAATAAACCTTGATTATTTCTCACTCAACACTATATTCCATGTGCTGTCATAACTGCATTCTATTTTATCTGATTTTTCATATGCTGGAGAACAGGTAGCTGCAGAATTGTTTCTTACTTGTAACCACAGACATCCTGACTGAAAGAATCTTGAGTTTATGCAGCTTTATTTCACAGCAAGTTCCAGACTGTCACCAGTTAGCTATACGACTATTATACCAGTGGTTTTGATATGGTAAACAAAGCATGACATAAAAAGGCACATCATGTATTTCTTTACATTTATCATTAACACACTGTTATCCACCAGGGGGCAGGCAAGGATACAAAAGCCTTGTGTTCCAGTTTAACATTTCTTAAACATTTTGAACCTATAATAAAATCAGTTACTGACTCAACTTTCTAAGCATTAAGGTTTTTTTAACCTTTAAACAGGAATATCACATCTATGGTGAAAACTCAACAAATATTCATTTTATTTCCAATTTTAATACAAATTCTTTGAATAGAAGTTATAATGAAATGGAAAGAAGCTGTTTCTAAAAATCGGTGCTGCACTGTTAAAAGTAAAATACCTTAATAACCAATTTTGTGAAATACATGAAACAAGATCTACACTTAACACTTTTCTCAAAATTAAAATATTGGTATGCTAAGAAGCTTCCCTCTTAAGCCTTTGCAGTTAATTCAAATAATGAACCTGAACATGTCCAGACTTGATCAACAGGATTAAAATTAAGACTCCAAAATTACTACTTTTCTTTTTTGTTTGTGGAGATGGAGAGGGCTATAAAATCTCAAAATCAAGAGTAAATTGTATTTACAAATACATGCAAATGAAGCAACCTGCAATTAAAGCAACTTTCTTTTGAATATAACTTTATGTATAATGTTGAAGTCTTCAAGTATCTAAATTAAAATAATACAATTCTCCCAGTTAATTAAAATCTAATTTCCTTCCTAAAGGAATCTGGATCTTGAGTGTATCATAATCACAATTCTGGGAGTTTGCTGCTGTATGGACTAAAGTAGTATACTGTGGCTTTGACTGAAGCAGCAGGAATATCTGCAATACTTGATGAACCACTTTTTTTTGATCATACAAATAAAACCTATTTGGACAATGATCTGTTCTTTTAACATGGCACACAGCTGGAGCATCATGTTAATAGCAGCGCTGTTTGTAATGTGATTCCAAGTTTGGTCTGTGCTGCATTTCTGCTTTAATAAATCCCAAAGATTTATGTACCGTTTCAATATAAATAGATGTTTCTTAATATGAATTTAGGATACTACTTTTTATCAGGCCCATTCTCCCAATAAGTTCAACATTTTCCATTGTTCTAGAACAGTGATGGCGAACCTTTTAGAGACCGAGTGCCCAAACCACAACCCCAAACCCACTTATTTATCGCAAAGTGCCAGGGCCGCATCAGCATTGTGTGCCCACAGAGAGGGCTCTGAGTGCCGCCTCCGGCACACGTGCCATAGGTTCGCCACCACTGTTCTAGAATAATAAAAATCTGATGCAACTTGCTGAAAAAGGCAAAAAAGAAATAAAAATAACAAGAATTTGATGTGAGTTACAAAGTGAACAAGTATGCCAGATGCGTAACACAGTGGAACAAATTGCAAATGCACAGCCAAGAGCATTCATCCATTATAATATAATCTGCAATTTCTCTTCAAGGCCTGCTCTTCTATTTCACAAGATTCCAACATGGATCTTTAATTCAAGGCAAGTAATATAACTGTTATCACTATGATCGTATGTGATAAGCTATGGGTCCCTCAGCTGAAATCCATAGCCAGTTCCAATTTCAAGGACATTGTGATAAAAATTTAAATCAGATGTACATAACATTTGATATTTGGGAGGTGATAGCACATGTAATCCCCCTAACCTTCCAGAAGCATAGGGGAGGCTATTTGGGATGCTGCAACGTGACTGGAAGATGTGAATCTGAGTTTTTTTAGGATTTTGGGGCGAGGTGTTTTAGGGGGGAATAGAAGCAAAAAACAAGCTATTCCATCTCCATCATTAATTCCCCCATCATTAAAAGAATGTCTAAAATCAGTGGCTGAGATGTACTTTTCAGAATCCATATGATCCATAGCTTATGCAGGGTGGACTGGATATAATGACAGATATTTAAGAAGTTGCCTTTCACAGGTCAGGAGGTATCGACTGGACTCTTCTGAAAGCCACAAAATATCTCCAATGAACATAAGATTTTTCTTTTCAGCAAGTGTTTCAGAGGAGCATCATTTATTTAGGTTACGGCAGCTATTTTTTCAAAAAAATATGCCTCAATTCTTGCAGGGGACAGATCTCTTGCAGGGGCAGACTCTATGCTTAGCAGCAGAGTTAAGGATCCTAGTTCTGGAATTTTTCCAAGATTTTGGATTCTGATTGGATCACACATAAGTTCTGTTATAGCGTAAGACGTTAAGATGAGAAACCACTTAAAGTTTCAGAACCTCTGGCCCAGTATCAGAACTTTATAAAGGTGTCTAGCCAAATTCAGTTAAAGGCCTCTTTAATCCAGCATACTGTTTTCCAAAGTAGTTAATCAGATACTGATAGGAAAACAGAGCAGCACTTCAGTGCAATAGCCATTTTTATTGTTCTTCTCACTCTTATACTGACATGTCTACAACAAAGACACCCCAAAACATTGTATGTAGCACAAACATTATGCCTAATATCCATAGGCATTATCCTTTCATGACTTTGTCTTAATTTTTTTTTTAGTTGTTGTCAAACTTGGTGGCAGTACTATAGTAAGAGACTCTGTGACTTAACTACGTACTGTGTGTTATAAATTCCCATTAACAACTTTACTGGGTTATCTTGTCTCTCACAGTAAGAAAAATAAAATCCAGTCTGAGTGTTATTAAAAAACACTGCAGCTGTTTTCATCAAACTATAGTTTTACATTCCTCTATTTTCTTCATAATCCTTTAATTTTTTTATATGACTCAACCAGGAACATTGATACTACAACTTCCAGAATGTGGTCAACATGACCAAAGACAGGAAATTTTGAGAAATGACAATTCTAAAACCTCATTCTTGTTGAGAAAAGGGTTACTACCTTTCTGATAATTTTAGTCGTCCTGTTTAGAACCTTTTTCAAATCTGCAGTATGTCTTTTGAGATGAAATCACTGTTAAACTTGTTTCAACAGTTTAAAACACGCATTGCAGTGCCAGTTAACCCAATGTCTCAACTGACATCAGTACTAAATATCTTCTCAGTATACTTCTTGTATTGATTGAGTTCGCTGTTTATAGTGTTTTAGGACCAATTCCTGAAAAAAATAGCTGTTGAATAACAATACAGAGCACTATATTTCGGATTGTTGAAATGACTTTGCACATTTCAGGGAATTTGTGTAGATGAATCTTAAAATGCTAATGAATTCCACACAGAGGGCATGTTGGCATTCATTTGACATGACTTAATTTTAAAACAAAATAGTATATTTTTGATTTATAAAAAAGTAAAAAAAATTGTAAACTACCACTGTTGAATACTGGTCTAGACTTTCATCACTGGCATTGGCAGGATAGTGATGAGTGTCAGTGTTTAATGACCATGGTCTAGAAACCAAGATTTCTTGACATTTCACATCTGTGTCTGGCATCCTGAGAACAAAGCACATAAGAAAATGAGCAGGGTTTGACTGAGGTCTTGTTTTTAATATTTCTGATTGGTGCAGGTTGGTGAGGCCCTTGTCAGTCCCTGGTGCCCAGTCAGTCCCTGTTCAGTTGCCTAGCAGATCACTTTGCCTCTAAATAAGATACCACAGTTGCTGGCAAAACATCAAGGAATCTGTTCCTTAGACCACAATAATTAAAGTCTGAAGATCAACCCTACTGCAGTTGTACTCTACTATAACCATAAACTAACTAACTATGGATAATTAAAGAAAATAGAGACGACTTTATTTTGAATTTACTTTGATCAAGGTGTTTTATTGCATCTCAGAGGGTATACATGCATTGGGTTTTCCTCAAACCAAAATACAAAGCAAACCCATTTGAAATTCTCTCTCTAACTCTCTGTCGTTACAGGGTACGTTATCCCCACAATATGCAACCACTTTTTAAAAATGGTACCACATGTTGATTAAATATTAATTTGAAAGACTTAGATGAACATCTTTCCAACCTAATATGCTTTAACAAAGAGCTGCCAAGCCACTTGTAACACTGATCAACAGTGACCTTATTAAGGAGTCAAAAATCTTAAGCTAAGCCATCAGCACACACAGTATGAGAGAACAAACTAAAACGGTGAAAGAATACTTTTGTTTACAGTAAAGGGTATAATTCAGGTTTAGTGTGACCTCTAATCACAAACAGTACAGAAAATACATACTGCTGTATGGGGATGAAAAACACTAATCTAAGATATATACAGAGAAGAACAAAACTGACAGATGTACATAAAAGCAAAAAGAAAGGGAAACAAAATCATGATTTGCCCCTGGATACAGTGGGCAGCCAAAGTAGCCTGGCAAACCTAAAGTTGTTTGCTTTGTTATATTTGATTTTTTTCTGAATTATATGGCAAGAAACTTACCCTTTACTTGTTTTCAGTGCATTTTAAATAACAAAGATAAATATGATGGTTTTAATGAAAATACAGGACAAATAGTTTTAAAGAAATCTGATAAAATATTTTTATGTGGGGGATTTTTTTTAACAACCTTTGTCAAGTAACTTGGTAGATTATTAATATGAATTTCATTCATATTAACAGATAAAATGTCAGGAAATTAAAACGTACCCCACAACAAATTTGATAATAATCTGCTTTGGGGAAAAAATTACATTCCACACACTTTAAAAAAAAGGATTGACAGTGTTCTTCTTGCTACCTGATATAACCACAATATTGTTTTGTATAACAGATATGCAAAGGAAACTGGATTTGAAGAGAAAATTTAGAGGGTCGCCAAGGTTATTTACATTAAGACCTCCAGAAACACAGACACATCGCTCCAAATGGTTCACCACACAACAGCTGCATAATCTGTCCCTAATGGATTGGTTCAGAAAAGCACTAAGAAGGCATCAGAAACATACATCCATTGTTTAAGTTGAGAAACACATAAATTATAACCCAAGTACACAAACTGAGAGAGAGAGAGAGAGAGAAGGGATAACAACTAAAATAGTACACGTTCCTATGATCACTTTCACAGCTGTGCTACACGTTTTGGAAGTAGGAGAGAAGTCTGAGTAAGCACTGGGTTTGGTACTGGTGGCTCACTTGAAAATTCTGAGCAACAAAATTCTTGCTTGCAGATTCCAAACTCGCATCTTCACTTATCCTTTCACAAAACTACAATCGTGGAAAGAGGGGGGAAGAAGTGTTATAAAGTTGAAGGGACAGGCATTCAAATTCAGTTTCATAATCTGATTTGTATGCCAGATGACACTTTGAAGATATAACCTTCCTTCCCTCAACCATGTTAACGCTCTCTTCTTTTTTCCTAAGCTGCAAAATAACTGGAAACACATTTTCTTCCACATCTATTATATAGAAAGGAGTTTAATACGCATATAATTCTCTGTCTTTTGCCGATATGCATACACCAAGAGAGAGAGCAACAGGGAACAACAGACCTGTAACATTTGATTCAAGATACTAATCTAGTCCTTAAATTCCGCTCTTGAAGTGGAGAAGCAGTCAGAAGAGCTAGGCATGTTCCATAGCAAGTGTGCTACACATACAAATGTCTGTGTTTTTTTTTTTTTCTTCTGTAAGAGTCAGGGAAGGGAAAGATACTCCTGCTTTTAAAGTTGGTAGTTTTTACTGCCGAGTGCAAACATTGTCATTTGCTCAGGACTTATAGGTGGCTTATAAAGAAGTCTCCTTTTCTTTTCTCTCCACAATAATCATTCTGCCAGAAGAGACACTCAGGTGACCCTCCATGACTGAGGGTGAACATGAACCTGGGTGTTTTCTGTCCTAGTTTAACTCTTCAACCACTATGTCACGTGAGAGCTGTTCTTCCAGCAAGCTAGGACTGAACTAACACCATTCGAATCAAATAAGACTCTTAGCATCCCCTGTGAGATATAAAGGAGAATATAACCTTGAATATATTTAAGGGAAGGATGGAAGAAGAAAAAGCATACCTTAAATAGCTCATAAGAAATCTTTAATGTTAAGATCTGCTAATGGGTCCTTTGTTGGAGGCTTCTTGGGGCTTTGGGTGGCAGGTGTTGGACTTGGAGAAACCTGAATCGTGTTCCATCGTTCCAGAAGGGCACAAAAATAAACAATTACAAGTATTAAAATCCAGCTCTAACCAAAATTAATACGCACTTCACAGATATGGGCTTATGCTATTGTCCCACTGAATAAATATGAGAATTATTGTGATGTTCAGTTTTTTATTAATAAATAAAAACAGAAATAAAATTGCTTAATCATGCATCATATCTCTTTGAGGGAGGTAAGAGGTTTAGACGTATGAAATATAAATAAACAAATAAATGTGAACATTCACTGGGAGCAGGAATCATTTTTGGACCAGTGGCACCTTTTTTAAGAGTTAAAGCAGCTTAAGAAGTAGATTTTTTTTTAAAAAAAGTGCATTAAAAATAAAAACTAAACCATTACACAAAATCCATATTGTAACTTTGAAAAATCTTCATAGTATGAATTGAAAACAACATGTCACACTAGACTGCCTTCCAGAAATATACAGAAAATAACTTAGAACATTGGCCTATATGACATAACAAAAAAAGGGGAAAATAATTTTTCTGTTTTCTCCTAAACAAGACCTCACTTGTGCACCAGGTCCTGCAGCTGCTCCAAATGGTGGCCTCATCATTGGTTGCCCATACATAAGAGGCTGCTGTGGCATCATCCCAACACCAGCTCCAGGAGGCTGCTGGAAAAGATTTGAGAACAAATAATGTCTAAGACAGTGGTTCTCAACCTTTTTAATGCCGCGACCCCCAACCGGTCGTAAGTCGAGGACTACTCAACCGATCGTAAGTTGAGGACTACTCAACTGGTGCAGCACCGTTTGCAGAATGGGACTTTTGGTGGGCTCAGCAGGGCAGAGACAGCCTGGACAATTATTATTGGCTTTTGAAAGCCAATAAAATTAGACTCTATTCTATTGGCTTTCAAAAGCCAATAGAATAAAAGGGAGTAGCACAACTAAGGAAAAGGGGGGGAAAATGGCGGACTGCATTGTTTGGCAGCCCCCGTTTAATGGTCATTCGACCCCAAATGGAGTCCCAACCCACAGGTTGAGAACCACTAGTCTAAGAGATGCCATTTTATCAAGAAATCTCTTGATTAAATAGGCATGTTCCATTTGAGGGGTGTGTGCACAAATTTTGAGTGTCTTTTCAGATTTGAACCCATTTCTACTTACATAGATCTCAGAATAGACTATATTAACTTGTCAGCTGGAAATTCCAGCAACTGGACTGTGAACATTGTCTCAGAAGAATACATTATTCAGTACACAATATACTGTATGCTTTTTTTTCCCCAGAAAGAGATAGTGTATAATTCACATTTTTTCTGAAAAGAAAAAGCATATATTTTGACCACAATGTTCAGAAGATAAGCTTTAGGATGTGGGTCCTTATATTGCAATTTGGGAAAAAGAGGGCTATTTTCCAGGAATAACTACAGGGGTATCTTATTTCCAAGCCTTCCATTAGTTGTTCAAATTGTATTTTCCCAGATAAGATTACTGAGATTTTTAAAAGGCCAATATAAAGGAAGAAGAGGGCAAACTGGAGAAGTGGAAAGTAGCACTTTTCTCTCTTATCATTCTTTGAGACGGTCCTTACCATCCCAAATCCTGATCCAGTTTGTGGAGAAGCAGCACCTGATGTAGGAGTGCCGGCACCTGCTGGAGGCACAGATCCTGTCTAGAGATTGGAGTAGTAGGGATAAATCACTAACTGGCTAAACTTTACACATATAAAACAGTTTAAAAGCCCCCACATACCCAATTGTCAAATATCACAATTTTCAGCACTTAATAAAGAACTCTAATCTGCCAACATTAAGCCAATATCAGTTAACTGCAGTCACTGTATCCTGCTGCAAATACTTCATTTAATTAACTACCTGTTGCAAAAAGCTAGACTTATTCTGCACACAAAAATGTTGAAGACGACAAACACGGGAGGCTGGTTTTTTTTTTATGGAACCAAATTGTTTTTGATTATTCCAATGCCTGTTATATGGAGCTACATTTAACAATCCCCTGAAGATGCAGCTGGTGCAAAATGTGGGAATAAGGCAGTTATTCAGCAGAGCGTAAAGTGATTTTGTGAAAAATCTGTATGTTTTCCTTATAAAGGAAGAGAATAAAACATCTAAAAGAAATATTCCTGCCCTTCTGTTTCACTGCACAGAAAGGAAAAATACCTGGAAATACCTATCGAGAAGAAAATAACTTTATCTACAGATGCAAGGATTATTTGCAAATTAGTAACTCAAGTTTAGGTTGACTGTAAAAATAAAGAAAGGTTTAATTTTGCATTAGTTTGGTAGTAGCCAGATTTCTCAGTTAGTACAACTTCATAACAAAAAGCTACTTACATAAAAAACAATCGCCCAACCTTTCTGGTAGAAAAAAAACTTGCATTTAGTGTATTGCTTTCCTTCCCTATAACTTACACTGTACAATATTTAATATTTTACAGTCTTCTGTTAAAATGTTTCCAATTGCAGTTTCACTCTTGCCTTATTATTATTACTAGCTTGTAAGAAGAGCATAACTCTGAAAATAAATGCTTAGCAAAACTGAAAAACAAACACAAAACATGTTATCATCTGAGAAACGAGGAAGTGTTCCAGTGCTAGAACAGTAAGATAAAAACGCAGCATATAACAATAATAGGATGGGATTCCCATTTCCTTAAAAATGTATCAAAACTACAGTTTTGGAATTAGACAAATGATGCTGATAATTTCAGATGTTAAAACTTTTGTACATGGCTGTATTTTGACATATTAAGTGTGTAGCAGTCATGTTCATATGGAATTCTCTACATCTATGAAATATGCCCCCTTTATGGATTACTGCCTTGTCGTGGCGAAGGGGCTTGTGTAACTCAATGAAGCTATAAGCTATGTCGTGCAGGGCCATCCAAGACGGACAGGTCATAGCAGAGAGTTCTGACAAAATGTGATCCACTGGAGAAGGAAATGGCAAACCACTCCAGTATCTGTGCCATGAAAACCCCATGGACAGTACTAAAAGGCAAAAAGATATGGCGCTGGAAGATGAGCCCCTCAGGTCGGAAGGTGTCCAATATGCTACTGGGGAAGAGCAGAGGGCTAGTACTAGTAGCGCCAGAAAGAATGAAGCGACTGGGCCAAAGCCGAAAGGACGCTCAGCTGTGGATATATCTTGTGGTGAAAGGAAAGTCCGATGCTGTAAAGATTTTTTCTCCATAGGAACCTGGAATGTAAGATCCATGAATCAAGGCAAGCTAGACGTAGTCAAAAAAGAGATGACAAGACTGAACATCGACATCTTAGGAATCAGTGAACTAAAATGGACAGGAATTTAACTCAGATGACCATCAGGTATACTACTATGGGCAAGAATCCCTCAGAAGAAATGGAGTAGCCTTCATAGTCAATAAAAGAATAGGAAAAGCAATACTGGGATACAATCCCCAAAATGACAGAATTATCTCAATTCGAATCCAAGGCAAACCATTCAATATCACAATAATCCAAATATATGCCCCAACCACTGGTGCTGAAGAGGATGAAATTGACCGGTTCTATGAAGCCCTACAGCACCTTATAGAATTAACACCAAAAAAATGATGTCCTTATCATCATGGGGGATTGGAATGCTAAGGTAGGAAGCCAAAAGATAACTGGAATAACAGGCAAGTTTGGCCTTGGAGTACAAAATGAAGCAGGGCATAGGCTGATAGAATTTTGTCAAGAGAATACGATGGTCATAACACTCTTTTCCAACAACCCAAGAGACGGCTCTACACATGGACATCACCAGACGGTCAACATAGAAATCAGATTGACTATGTGCTCTGCATCCAAAGATGGAGAAGCTCTCTACAGTCGGTAAAAACAAGACCAGGAGCTGACTGTGGCTCAGATCATGAGCTTCTCGTTGCAAAATTTAGGCTTAAATTGAAAAAAGTAGGGAAAAGCACTAGGCCACTCAGGTATAAACTAAATCATATTCCTGATGAATATACAGTAGAGGTGACAAATAGATTTAAGGAATTAGATCTGATAGACAGAGTGCCTGAAGAACTATGGATGGAAGTTCGCAACATTGTACAAGAGGTAGCAACTAAAACCATCCCAAAGAAAAAGAAATGCAAGAAAGCAAATGGCTGTCTGAGGAAGCTTTGCAAATACCTGAGGAAAGAAGGGAAGCGAAAGGCAAAGGAGAAAGAGAAAGATACACCCAATTGAATACAGAATTCCAGAGAATAGCTAGAAGAGATAAGAATACCTTCTTAAATGAACAGTGCAAAGAAATAGAAGAAAACAACAGAATAGGGAGGACCAGAGATCTCTTCAAGAAAATTGGAGATATGAAGGGAACGTTTCATGCAATGATGGGCATGATAAAGGACCAAAATGACAGGGACCTAACAGAGGCAGAAGAGATTAAGAAGAGATGGCAAAACTACACAGAAGAACTATACAAGAATGAGCTTAACGTCCCAGATAACCACAATGAGATGGTCACTGACCTTGAATCAGACATCCTAGAATATGAAGTGAAATGGGCCTTAGAAAATCTGAGCAACAACAAAGCTAGTGAAGGTGACAGTATTCCAGCTGAGCTATTCAAAATCTTAAAAGACGATGCAGTAAAAGTGCTACACTCAATTTGCCAGCAAATTAGGAAAACTCAACAGTGGCCACAGGATTGGAAAAGGTCAGTTTACATTCCAATTCCAAAGAAAGGCAATGCCAAAGAATGTTCAAACTATCGCACCATTGCACTCATTTCACATGCTAGTAAAGTTATGCTTAAAATCCTATAAGCTAGACTCCAGCAGTATGTGGATCGAGAAGTACAGGCAGGATTTCAAAGAGGCAGAGGAACTAGAGATCAAATTGCCAACATATGCTGGATCATGGAGAAAGCTAGAGAGTTCCAGAAAAACATCTACTTCTGCTTCATTGACTATGCTAAAGCCTTTGATTGTGTGGATCACAACAAATTGTGGCAAGTTCTTAAAGAGATGGGAGTACCAGACCATCTCATTTGTCTCTTGAGAAACCTAGATGCGGGTCAAGAAGCAACAGTGAGAACCGAACACGGAACCACTGATTGGTTCAAAATTGGAAAAGGAGTCCGGCAAGGCTGTATACTGTCGCCCTGCCTATTTAACTTATATGCAGAGCACATCATGAGAAAGGCAGGACTAGATGAAACAAAAGTTGGAATTAAGATTGCCGGGAGAAATAGCAACAACCTAAGATATGCAGATGATACCACTCTAATGGCAGAAAGTGAAGAGGAACTAAAGAGCCTCTTGATGCGGGTTAAGAAGGAGAGTGCAAAAGTTGGCTTGAAACTCAATGTTAAGAAAACCAAAATCATGGCATCCAGCCCTCTCAATTCCTGGCAAATAGATGGGGAAGAAATGGAGGTAGTGACAGATTTTATTTTTCTGGGCTCCAAGATCACCTCAGGTGGGGACTGCAGCCAAGAAATTAAAAGACGCTTGCTCCTGGGGAGGAAAGCTATGGCAAATCTAGACAGCATACTAAAAAGCAGAGACATCACCCTGCCAACAAAAGTGCGTATAGTCCAGGCCATGGTTTTCCCAGTTGCAATGTATGGCTGTGAAAGTTGGACCATAAGAAAGGCTGAGTGCCAAAGAATTGAGGCCTTTGAACTATGGTGCTGGAGAAGACTCCTGCGAGTCCCTTGGACTGCAAGGCGTTCAAACCGGTCAGTCCTAGAAGAGATCAACCCGACTGCTCTTTAGAAGGCCAGATCCTGAAGTTGAAACTCAAATACTTTGGCCACCTAATGAGAAGGAAGGACTCACTGGAGAAGGGCCTAATGCTGGGAAAGATTGAGGGCAATAGAAGAAGGGGACGACAGAGAATGAGATGGCTGGATGGAGTCACTGAAGCAGTAGGTGTGAACTTAAATGGACTCCAGAAAATGGTAGAGGACAGGAAGACCTGGAGGAACGTTGTCCATGGGGTCGCGATGGGTCGGACACAACTTCGCAATTAACAACAACAACATGAAATGTGCAGTATCTCCACATACCAAGGGGCCACTTGGAGGAACCCCAGATGACCACGTTGCAGGTGCTACTTTTGGTTGCCAGTTGGCTCCTCCTGTTAACTTCTTCTCTCCTGCACTCCACTGAAGGTCTCCCCTAAGACAGTCAATGATTTAGAATACGAGTGCTAACTGATCAGCAGGCAGAACGGCAACCATAGCAAACTTCTGGGCTGGAATCTTGCTGACATAATTACATTATTACAAGTTGGTATAAATTTCAAATCAACATGACTGAATCTTCACCAAGCACAGGAAAAAAAAATGCAATTTTAAAATGTTTGAATGACGAACAGAAAAGAGAATGTGATACCCATTAACTGCACTCCACAATACAGAAGAAACTGCATTATCCATCTGGATTAATTAAGTACTGCTATACCTCTTTATATTTATTCCGGAACAGAGGTATTCCTGGATTTAGGATTAGACATTTAATGACCATTTGAAGTTAAGAAGGCCTGAGAAAAGGTGCCTTATTGTCTCTGGAGGCTGGGTGAAAGAGCTGCCTGCCAAGGAGAGCTGAACTGCTTCAGTGAGGTGAAGAAACGGAACTCAGATCCTGATGATCTGAGCTTTGTTTCTACACCCCTTGGAAGGTGTTCCCTTTGACACACAGAAATGACATCCGCAGGATGCAGGAATGTAGCTCAGATTCTGATGATTTGAGGTCCATTTCTGCACCCCAGCAAAGAGAGGAGAACTTGAGGGAGAAGGAAGGTGGGAGTTGCTTAAGGAACATAAATGGATGGAATTCCCCCCTAAAAATACCCTACCTAAATTGTCTTCCTCATGCCTAGCAACTTTCATAAAAATAGAAAGAAAATTCCTGGGCAATTTAATTGCCTTGGCTTGGAAATCTACTTGGCGAAGAAAGAAAGCAAGAGTTAGATTTTAAAAAACAGAAGATTTGACCTATTAGAGGGGTCATCATATGTTTAAATATGATGTTTGAATATGATTAAAAGAATGGATGACCCTTGGGTATAATTAGACTTTTATAATGAAAGATATGATTTTGAATTACAATAGCATTTTTTCTTCTTCTTTTGATATGGGAAATATGAAAATAAGAGGAGGATTGGTATGAATAAAATTTTAGCTATATAAATGTAATTAATATTGAGAAAATCGTAACTGACAGAGATACTTTAAATATTGATGGGAAATCAAACTTTTAACAAGAGCACAAAAACCAGGACTGATTTATGAATTGATATTATTGTTATTTGTATATTAGTAAAATATGATGAAGATGTTTATATCTAACTTTATATACATCAATAGTATTAAGAATTGTAACTGTGTAATGAGGGGAAAATGGAAAAAAAATATGGGAAAGAAAGGAGGACCAGGGAAAAAGTACTGGATTGTGCAGTACTGAATAGATTTATATCAGTGTTTCTCAACCTTGACAATTTTAAGGCATGTGGACTTCAACTCCCAGAATTCCACAGCCAGCAATGCTGGCTTTTAAGTCCACATGCCTTAAAATTGTCAAGGTTGAGAAACACTGATTTATATTGAAGAACTCAGCTAAATATGTGAAACCAGACAACATGTTGTTTACTAAGCTCTAAAGATTGTAATTCTTAAAAATTAATAAAACTTAAAAAAAAGAGTTCCCGTCTGTGTGCAGAGGAAAGATTAGAACCTCCCTAGAGTACAGGATTGGAATTCAGATCCTGAAGATCTGAGTTCCATTCTGCACCCTGCGGAAGGAATTTTCTTCCAAGCGCACAGAGAAGCTGATATCCTTTCTGCTCTTTCAGGCAGAATGTAGAAAAGAGAGGGAGCTGAAATCCAAGTAGGGAGCATTCCGTAGAAACAGTGCGGTAAGGTAAGGAGCACGGGGGTGTCTCAGGTGGATGGGAGACGACTTGAGAGGCCAGTGCAGGCCAAGCATAAGTGTCTCTCCTGCCTGGATTTCAACAGGAAGATTTTCAGCTCCTGCGTGGTATCTCCTAGGCCAGGGGTCCCCAATTCCTGGTCCATGGACCAGTACCAGGTCGCGGCGTGCCATCAACCGGCCCGCACAAACAAGGAAAGCCCCATCCACAGGATGCAGGTAGCACACAAAACCACGCCCCCTCCAGTCTGCGGAAAAACCTCTCTCCATGTAACTGGTCCCTGGTGCCCAAAAGTTTGGGGACCTCTGTGTTAGTCTCTTCCTCCCCACACACATGCCAAATGGGGGTCCATCCAGTTAACAACCTCTGTGATTGTTTGACAACCATAACCAGGAGTGCTGGGACTGTGGTCAATGAGTGAAGCAGACACATGGGCAGTCACGTGACATCTCATTTAATGACTGCTTTGCTTAATGGCCCAAATTCCAGATTTAATTGTGGTTGTAAGCTGAGGATATCTGTAATCTATACTTGGTTTTTAGGAAAGGTGAAGAAACGGTGAGAATTATTGATATTACATTATGCTGTAAAAATCTGATCTTTTGGATTGTAAAAAATTTAACATTTTAACAGTTTTGCAAAATCATTCTATCTTTTGCAATATTAGATCTAGATCTATAATAATGATTAACCACCAACGCCACCATCGAAAAGCTATATATGGACTATATAAAAATACCCACTTTCTATGCTAGAAAGTAGAGAAAGGAAATACAGAACTATCTGGGACTTTGAATTAACCAGCTACTTACTTCTTCGATGTGGTACCAGAAATCCCAAGATCTGCAAAAGAAACCAGGAATGTAAAAGATTGTTTCATATGATAATAGATGTCAAGACATATTTGTCCACCAAATCATTAGGCAACTCAGGTTTAGCTGAGGCAGCATTCAGTCAGTTATCTAAAAGTTACAATAAACTATAATGTTATAGTTAGATTTTATATATAATTACACTGTATCTCTGAAAACTTTCTTATACCATTCAGTCACTGATGTCATAACTCTACCTGATCGAGACATCAACTTCCATGATTGCTTTCTTGATTACTTTACTTGTTTACACTTTTTTGATTACTTTCCTAAATATAAATACATAGGACATAATAAGCTAAGTTTAAGAAAATGTCAATTGTTCCTCCATAAAATCATTATTTTTATATTTTCCAGTTTAAAAGCTACTCCTAGAAATACGTTTTGTTAAAGAATGTCGATTAAGTGGACTGAGCAATATGAAAACATGATGCACCTTAGTCTCAAAGTTCAGGATGAGAAAAGGAACTTTCTGTAACAACCTAAGTGATAACACAACTACACTGTCCTCCCACAGAAGGGAAGAAATACACCCTTCAAAACATACCGTAGTAACTGAACTCAGGAATAGCCAACTGGTGCAATGTGTACAAGAACAACAATCATAAAAACAAAATCACTGTCAAACCAAACAGTTTCTCTCTAACTTACTTCCTACTAAGTTTGCAAGAGAAGAATCAAGATCGCTTCCAATGGCTTTGGTTGCAGCTGAAGCAGAAGCGGTGGCTGTGCCTACACTGGACAAAGGCTGACCAGTTTGCATTGTAGTGGGCATAAGGAGATCACCTAAGCCATCAAACACTGCAGATTTAAGAAAATCAGTAGATTAGGAAACACACTTTTTCAGATAATTAAGCTTTCACATAATCAACAGATGCTTAAATGGAGTATTCACAACCTTTTAAAAACATACACTACTGATCTTTGAACCATCACGCAGGTTTAACGTCAACGTAATGCCAACGGAAGGCATGCATGCTTTTTGACCAACATATTGACATAAATGAATTCCAAACATACTACAGTAAGACAAAGCATTAGACAACACTAATTATTTAAACTATGAAAACAGTCCATGTTGCTATATTGCACACTTTATGTTTCTAACACCGATATATAGAAGAATTGATTCACATATTATTGTGTCCACAAATCTAATAAGAATGCTACCATTTTCTGGAGCAGCAAAAAAAAAAAAGTCAGTTTTCATATTCCATTTTTGGATTTTTCCCACAACACTTGAACCAGACTTTTAAATATCTGATTCCAAAGGAATCATAATTTATTCGCCAATCAGCTATTTAAGACTTACAGGAAGTTTGTTTGAGATGTGAGTATTGAAACTGATTATTATTCCCTGGTTTACAGATTTGGAAGGAATCATAATTAAGAATTGTCTCTTACGTAAGGATTATTTTTTTATTCAACGATTGACAAGAACAAAGGAAGCTAGAAAGTAAAATACTACAACCTACTTTTGAATGCATTCTAGGAACAAATTCAGGGAGAGAGAAAAAATTGAGCCCGTAGAGAGAAAGTGATGTAAAAGACAAAGATTTGGGGCAAACATTGTTTTTGCTGTTGACAAACATACCCTGGGAGATTCAAAAAATTTCCAGTGGGTGAGAAATCTTTTTCAGGTGGAAAGAGCACTGATTAGGTGCTTTCAAGTTTGTGCCGCTTAGTTAGCAACCACACAGATTTTTCTCCAGTATGATCTACTCCAGACTGGCCCTTTGGGTCTTGGAAAGGGCACAGGTGCTAGGTGCTAGGAAATTCTTGTAAAATAGGGGAGGGAGACCATGACATCCTGTGAACATACCTATATGGGCAGAAACAAACCATCATCTCCTTTACCCGACATTAGGAGAAGAAGAGGTTACTGAATGGGGAACGTTTACAGTCTCTATTGCCAGGGAGAAATATTTTTCTTGGCTGTATTAAGACTGCCGTCGGATAAGATGAGGGTCTTTCTCCTTATAGACTTCTGAGTAAAGCCATTACTGCTCTGCTGCTAATAGAAGCACTGCAGTGGTCTGTGTTATTTACCATGCAATTCATATCAGGCTATCTGGGTTTGAGATGGATTTCACAAGAACCCACTGATTTATGTCTTCCAATTTACCATCACGATAAATGGACAAATAAGGATAAGATATGGGTTGCTCTAGAGTAGTGTTTTTCAAACTTGGGACTGGGTGGAGGTCAATTCCCAGAATGCCCAAGCCAGGAAGAAAATGGCATTGAAGGTTCAAATGACAATCGTATAATCATGACGGGCACTTGTGGCTTTAAGTCAAATGGGTTGCTAAGCACCCAGATTGTGGTCATGTGACTGCAAGGATGCTGGAACAGCTGCTGACCAAATGGTCGTAGGTGGAGGACTATCTATAACAGGGGTGTCAAGCTGCTGACCCATGAGCCAGTTGCATCATGCGGAGGCCGTGCCCTCCCTAGATGCGGCAATGCAAAAAAAGTCACGATACATCGCGACACATCACATGACGCAGCGAGTTTGACACCTGTGATCTACAATACCAAAAATACCAAAAAAAAACCCCAACCAATATCGTCTATCTGTACCTAATGAAACAGAAATATCTAATCCAGTCAACATTACATAGTAACACGAATTCACATCAGTTACAGTATGCATGCTAATGTTAGTAAGCAGAGTTGCACTATGCTCTGGCAAGCAGTAACTAAAGCAAAGTACTACTAAACTATTTGGTTTCTTTACTTTTTTCTGTTGCAGAACTCACCCAAATGGCAAATTTGTAGCAAGGCCCCAGCATGGAAGTAGACAATGAAAGAGACACAAACAGAAACGACAGAGCAGTAATGAAAAGTCAAGCCTTGTGTCAAAGGACAAAATATCCTGGACCTCTTTTATTTTTAAATTCTGGTGCCATGCATGCTTGGGAAAGACTCTGGAGAATAGCAGCACCACATATCCATTTGCTGAGTGTACAGGAATAAGGTATCTGCAATTTCAGGAGTTTCATTTAAATGAGCATGCATACAAAGCACATGCAAAAATACAGAATATATGCACTTCGGTTTGACGTGTGGTGAAATCCTATGGAAGAGAACTGAGCAGAAGGAACTATCTGCTCAGTATTCTACATATTTGACTTTTTCTGAATGCTTTCATGAAATACAATAACAAATACTCTGGACCTCTGGGAGAATTACAGTTAATATATTTTGGAGATGAAGGCTGCACAGAGGAATCCTTTCACTCACCTGAGGGATCAAAGGAACTGCCAGCAGGGGCAGGAGTTGGGGCTGCTCCAAACGCTGCTTCGAAATTGGGCTGCAATATATTAGCCTGAGCTGGTGTTATGGGAGAAGGTGACGGAGACGGAGCAATAAAAGAACCTCCAAAGCCTTTTTAAAACATTAAAAAGAAAGAAATTATTAGTCTAATACTAAGGACTAAACCACAGGCTTGAAAAACATTATAATTGGCTTTGACAAATGAAGTTCCTTTCCTCTTCCTGATAAGAATATTATTATTGTTCTCACAGTGAAAGTAAAAGGCACCAAGGATGAATGCAGAAAAATATGCAGGGAGGTTAGCAAAATTCTGACTGAAAAGGTGTAAGTTGGGGCAATGAACAACAATTGGGAAGTTAAATGTGGATTCACACCAGATAAAGAGTTTGCCCTGCAGATTTTTGCTCTTCTTACAGGTCGCTGAAAAACATACCAATGAGAAACTTTTATTTAAAGAAAACGTGTTTTGTGTGAAAGTGTTGATTCCCAAAATAAACAATATACAACAAGTATAGCATGCATAGGAATGCATGAAAAGGTTAGTGAACTGTTCAACAGAGAGTAAAGGTTTGGATGTATGATGTTCCCTTTGTTACATAAATGTATGCATATATACAAGTATCTAAGGAATGCCTGTTATAGGTCTATTGTTGTCAGGAATATGTATAGTAGTTTATGTACATGTTGCAAACCTAAATGATTTATAGCAAATATTAGATACTTGTATAATGCAATAAGGCAGCGATCCCCAACCTTTACGGCTTGGTGTCCCACCAGGAAGGAGAGTGCAAGTGCAAGTTGAGCTGCACAAGTACACACCTGCCTGCTGCTCACATAAATTGAGCTGCGCAGGTGTGCGCCAGCCTGCCACTTGTGCAAGTAGAGCTCCGTGGGTGTGTGCCAGTGACATGTTGAGCTGCCTGCGTGTATGCACCAGGCCACTGCTTGTGCAGCCTGGTTTGAAATGGGCCACAGCCCGGGGGTTGGGAACCCTGCAATAAAGAGTGTGGATCTGAAAATGAATGTACTGATGTGAAGGCATTTCTGTTTGATAGGCAAAATGGAATAATTACAACTGATACATGTGGCAAAACATAAAGTAGACATATGAATTGTGTATCTTAGTAAATATTTTCTAACCATGAGAAAATGGAGACATTTTGAGAAATAAAAAAGTAGTGGGTAGCATGTATTATAAAAATGAATGTAAGCAAAAAAAAAAGTGAAAAGGCTATCCATAAAAGTGTGCTTCTGCTAACTTTGTAAGGGTTGGGAATGTCAAGAGAAATGAAAACACTAATTAGAAACTGTTTACTTAGAAGTAAATGTGGTAAAACAAGAAGAGATAGGGCCAAAAATGGATGCTGAAAGAATATAGACTGAACACAGAAGTCAGTGATCACTATGAAAGGAGTACTTTAAAGTTTGGTGATATACAGAGATTGAATGATTATCAAATTACACACTTATAGGAATAGTGATTGTTGAAAAGGGACAAACTGGTAATATTGTGATGGATGGAGTTAATAAGATTTTCACATAAAGAAATGCAAGACGTTATTACAGTTTATTCCTCCTTTCCCCCCCCCCCTCCGTTCTCTGCAGTTTGCAAAATGTTGCCTTACTTCACAAGGAATTACCACGGCTTTTTTTTTAAAGTTACATTTGTATCTGTGTAGAAGAAAGCTTGTACATTTATATTTATTTTTTAAAAATTAATCTCAGTGATGGTTCCTTGACGATTTTTTTTGTCACAGTACAGAAAAGATGAAATAAAAACATGCATAGCCTTTCTTAAAAAATAACACAATTACGTTTCATTACCAGCTAATAGGTCAGCAGAAGCAGAAGTACTAGAAGCCGATGAAACTGCAGGTTGGGGCTCTAAAGGGCCACTTCCAAATGCATCTATGGATTTTTTCCATGAGGCCGCAATAAAAGACAGCAGAATTTAAAGATACTATAAATATATAAACATATAACATTTGGAGGGAGAATACAACTACGAATATAATTTTCGAGACCAGAGAGGAATGATTGGTAAAATATAGTCTGAGAAATAGTTGTAGCTGTGTAGGAGAAGGAGTGGCAGTTACTAAGTCCGTCTGTAACTATGTAGAGACTCCAGGCTGATTCCTCTTTTGACTCCATCCCGAGGTTCTGCCACTCCTTCTCCTACCAGTTGTTCTAAAACCAGAAGAAACCAAAGAAAGACCCAGACAGACTATTTTAGAAGTATGACAGTTGTACTGATGAGACGTGATGGCAGTGAGAAGTTTTTCTACAGGAAGATGACTCCAAGAAAACTGCTAGTTTTCTAAATGTCTATGGAAATTCTCAGTCATCCAGGTCATAGTTATCCCAAAGATGCTTTTTCACGAGGTAATTGGACTTTCTTGTTTTTCTTTGAAGATGTTTCGCTTCTCATCCAAGAAACAAGGACCACTGGTTTGAAAGAGGGGTCAAAGAGGCCATCTATATCAAAATTGAATAGCCCTCTCTCAACAGAAGGGGAGGGATACGACATCATCTATCTTCAGTCTACAACACAGTCCTTTCAATAGTTCCAAGAAAGCTCCACACCCATTTGCACTATTTAGGCGACCCTGAAGACACTGATAAGCCTCCAGATAGCATTAACGACTCGCTAAAAGAATGCAAATGACCAGCTGTCTGCAGGAGTACACATCTTTCCATTCCCCACCATTCAGTCAGCTGAAGAAGCTTCTTGGATGAGAAGCGAAATGTCTTCAAAGAAAAACAAAGTCTAGTTGCCTCATGAAAAAGCAATTTTGGGGTGCTAGCTTTCTAAGAGCTCGTCCTCATTTCTTCAAACTACTTGGAAACTAGCTTTATAACCCCATGCAGACCTAAGTATTCCTGTGCTGCTGCAAAATATAGGCCCTGGATCTCCCTTTCCCCACAAACCATGCAGAAAATAAATAAAATTATTGTCAGTTCCCTAGAATAAGTTCACATTTTCTTAAGATTTTGTATGTACTTATCTGGCGATCAGAAAAAATATGTCTGAGCAAAAAAGGGGTAGCTGCAAAATTCCAAGCCACCTTTCTTCTATATCGTATTTTGAAGTGCATTGCTAGCTCTGATGATGAAAGGAATAGCATGCTGGCACTTTTGCTTTTTTTTCCTCAGTAGTTGTAACCATAGTTACATGAGGGTGTGGTTGTGCAGTGAGAAGGAAAGATATACTGTAGTTCTAAACAAATCCTACATAGAGGCATCAGGACACTGAAGGCTGATGGGAAAGCAGATACTCTCAGTGAAATAAGAAAGGATGGAAAAGTATTGGTATCTTGCCATTCACAAAGCAGCCACTTAAGAAATCAAAAACAAAAAGTACTGTGAACAGTCTGGTGCTTTGCATTTACCAAAAAATGAATGCAGACAGTAGGGATATACAAAGCATTTGAATAAAGTGATTTGCAGGGGGAAAAAAAGTCAATGGAAGTTTTTGTTCGTTTGTTGAGATATCTAAAAACAGACACAAAAGATGAAGCTCCTGAATTTTCTCTTACCTAATCCATTGTTTTCTTCTTTTCCTCTTTACATCTTATCTACACATCCATCATCACAAGCCTCTCTCTGCACATATGAACAAGACAACCTATGCTTGTTCCCACAAACATGCAGTCCCACAAGGATAACTCTTTACTGCCTCGCTTTCCTTCTCTGATTCTCGTTTTAGGAAAACCAAGCAGATAGATTGTTCCAACACCTACTGAGCTGCCGTGTCTGCCTGCCTTCCCATCTGTCTTTGTAAACACATAACAGGCATCAGAGCCTGTAGAGAGACTAACTGCTATGAGGCATATGGAATACGGATTGCTCTTCATTTGATCGAGATGGAGGTTGTACCAAAAAAAGGGCAATATATCAACAGAATTTGCAGGAGACAAAAAATCACTGTATTTAAAATGGATTGATTTTAATCTATGAAATTTAATCAGTGTGCTATCAAATAATAAATTTCATATCAATAGCTAGTCTGTAAATCTGGGGACTTCCTTAATTTATACTGAAATTCTGCTTCCAATCATAAAAAATGTAATGTACTGTAATATAATGTAAACATTCTGCCTATATCATCACTGCTGCTAATGAAAGTTGTTATCATATCTAATGTTTTCTTGAATAATATTACAAATTATGAAGAACATGCCTTTTGATGAAAATCAATAAGTTTGCTTTATGCTTGACCACAGTTATACAGCTCCCTTCATGATTTGTAATTAAAAGACAGTAGATGCTATGTATAAAAATAATTTCAATGTACATCCCAAAGCCCATACACCAACCTGGGCATTTTACAACCCCCAGGCCACATCTGGCTTTTTGGGGTGTGCCTATCAAGCCTGTGTGAGGTCAATCGGAAATTAGAAATCAAAGGTAAATAAGTATATGCCACACACACAATACAACTGCATTGATTTTATTTTGAAGGTGACTATTTTTTTTCAATTTATGTATGTGCCTCCATGCATGCGTGTAGCCCTATTTATTCCCCTCCCCCATACACACAAGAGTCCCCATTTCTCATGTGGCCCCTTGGCAAAATTCATTTCCCACCCCTGCCATAGTGAAATAATTGTTAAGCATCTCTAACCTACAAATACAGTAGATAGCAGGTAGCTGTCAAGAGAAATATACATGCTATAGAGAAGCATAATTGTAAAACTGAAAACTGCATACTGTAGGAGGAAGAATGAAATAGTTACTTGAATAAGGAGTTTCATGCATGGAAATAAGGACAGACAACAGTAAAAAACACCCAAACTGCATTTCATAACAGTTAAAAAGCAAATGAAGCACAACATAGCATAATAAAAGTAACTGTCGTAAAACGTTGAATTGCTGGCAAAGAAAAATGAAATGGAAATGAAATGGGAAGTACTTGAATGGTGAGGAACAACAATACCCACCACCAAACAGGTCAATCACACCTGAAGAGTCCACTTTAGCCGGGGAAGCAGTGGGCAGGGACGATGGTGCTGCAAATGCATCCACTGGAGTAAGCATGATAATATTTAGTAAAAGCAAATTAGGAATGATGAGGCCATTTATCCTGAATCCATGACAACACAATGTATATATTGGAAAGACTTGGAAAAACTAAATTCCCTTTAGATTTTTCACAGAGTATCCACTATTAAAGCAGCATCTTTAAAAATTAGATTGAAAAGAAAAACTGTTCTGGGCCATTTTGTATTTAATTTGTACACATGCAGTGACTACACACAGTAATGTGTGTGTATGTATTATATTATGTATTTATGCCTTAGTTTTATATTATTGCATCTGCTCAAGAGCTGTCATTTCATCCATTCTATAGGAATTCTGATTAATTCAAAATATGATACAATTTTATAGCCAGATATAGTTAACTTTCTAGAATTTAAACTATAGATTTCCTAGATTCTGGGTAGCATGAAAACTTCCTCATCATGGAAGCTTCATGATCCTTCTTTTAACAGATATGCTGTGGAGGACAGTATTATGACCCTAGAAAAAGCCTAAAAATGCTTATTAATATATAGCAGGTAACTGTCACTTAGAACCAAATCTAAACTGCCAGATAAATCTGTCAAAAGGAAAGGTGCTATTAGACTACCGTGTTTCTGCAAAAGTAAGGCCTACCCCGAAAATAAGCCCTAGTTTGATTTTGGGGGTCGGCCTAATATAAACCCTACCCTGAAAATAAACCCTACTCCCAAAATAAGCTCTAGTTTTGAAGTGAGGCACACACCTAAAAATCAAGCTAGTGTGGGGGTGTAGAGCCGCCCCACACACCCTCCACCCTTGCAGCAAGGCCTCTCCTCGCCCACCCACTTCTTCTGCGGTGTCTTCTGCAGTCAGGTCTACATTTCTCAGTCACAGGCCTTTCCGGAAGGCCACTGCAGTCAAGAACTGAGCTATGGATTGAATCCATAGCTTGGTTCTGCAAGATCTCTGCAGCCAAGGACCGAACTATGGATTGAATCCATAGCTCAGTACTCGGCTGCACAGGCCTTCCTGAAAGGTCTTCCGGCAAAATGCAGGCCAGAATGCAGCTGTAAAATGAAGCTGCTCCTTCGGCTGCAGAAAAAGTGGACCGGCTGGGTGGGGCTGTCGGCTCCAGAGGTGAATAAGACATCCCCCGAAAATAAGATCTGGTGCTTCTTTTGGAGATAAAAAAAAAAGACCCAGTCTTATTTTTTGGGAAACATGGGTATGTAGCTCATAAAGCTTTCTTCCTGGGTTATGATTATAAATAAGCTCTCCAGGTAACTTTTGACTCTGTCCATCTTTCAGCAATGATTTGTACAGAATGTTGAGTGTAAACTGCCTATAGAAGTCTGTAAACAAGATTAGCACTCTAAATTAGCAGAAGCTGGCACACATTACCTTCCTAAATAAAAATAATTATGTTTTCATTTTTTATTATCAAGATTTTATGTAGGATTGACAATCTCATATTCTAGGTCAATGGCTTGCATGGGAACTTGTGCAAGGCTTATACAATCTAAGATTTGGGGGAGGGAATTGCCTCTTTTCAAATATAATGGTCTAAATGTGCTCAAAGGCAGCAGCCCCCAATCTTTTGGGTGCCAGGGATCAGTCCATGCAGGGCAGTTTTTCCGTGGACTGGGGGGGGGGAGTGGTTTTGCGCACTGTTTGGATTCTGCGTGTGTGCAGATGGGGGCTTCACTCGCTTGAGGGCCCAGTTCCTGGTGGGCTGTGGACCGATGCCGGTCCACGGATCAGGGGTTGGGGATCCCTGCTCAAAGATCATCTAAAGTGACACAGGGAATATTCAGCAGATCAGCTCAGTTTTGACATTACTAACTTTTCAGCAGTTTAAAACTGATCATATTTCACAGGTATTTTGGAAAAAAAGGTGACAAGCCATACAAATAACTTAGATATAAAGAGAAAGCACCTACCTGATAATAGATCACCAGTGAGAGAATTCTCGGGCCCAGGTGAAGCTCCAGTAGCTGGAGAAGAAAAAGTATCTTGCAGAAGCCAAAGAAAAATTACATGAAGATTAGAGATAGATATGTATATGATTGACAGAAAAATGCTCAGCAATCAAATAAAATAGAAATTTTAAAACACAAACTTGGATTATTACAGGACAGAACTTTTTATATATATTTACCTGTCCCAAACAGGTCTATGCTAGGAGCTGCATCTGACTTAGGTGGTGGAGGAGCATCAGCAGGTGTGGATTCAAACAAATCTAGATGAAGAATATACTGTGTCTTACTAATTTATATTTCCATGTCGTGAAACTTGTTTCTTTCTAAGAATAATTGCCATACAGACTAAATATGCAAAAAAAGAGACTGTTTCTATATGCTGAAAATCTAATTCACCCCCCAAAAAAATTCAGTGGAAAGAAAGAATGAAATAAGTTACCACCAAAGATATCTAGAGCAGGAGGAGGAGCAGAGGTGGTGGTAGTGATGGTAGTAGTAGCAGATGTAGTAGCAGTAGTGACAGTAGCATTAGTAGCAGCAGCAGTTGTAGCAGGGGCTGGAAGGGCCACAGCAGCAGCTGGAGTAGGACTGGTTGCGGAAGTAGCTGCACTAGTTGTAGGGGTAACTACAGGAACGCTGGTCTCAGTTGGCTTCATAGCAAAGAGGTCCAGCTCAGGAGCTGCATTGCCTTCTGATGGGGCAAAGGGGTCTTGTAAAAGGAAATGGCAGAATATACATATATATAAAGGATTAGCCGGGAAGGATAGGAAAAGCCACACCCTGTGTGGATTAAATCACACACACACACACACATATCACAATTTATACATACATGCAAAACAGAAACCTAAGGCACAGCTTGATTAACCACTACTGATTCTCTGACATCGGTACTAATAGGCGCCCAAGTGCCCACGTGCATTTTCCCTCTCCCTTGAACTAAGGCACTTTGAAAAGTTCTGTCCATCATTGTAGAAACCTTCTGCCAGCTACATGCAAGATTCAGCATTGTTAACATTTTTCAATGAAAAAAAAAAAAAGCTTTGGTGAAATCTTGTAGGAGTGCTTTCCTGACATAATTTTTGTTCGATTAGAACTTTTGTCCAAATACCTGGGGAAAATGTGTTGTTTTTTTTTTTTTAAAAAAACATACTTAAGTGACAAACATACTGCCATGAAGTTTATTTTAATTAGTATGACACACATACAACAACCACGACAGATGAGCTAATGAGATGGAACCCACCATTTCCTGAACATGCATCAAGAGCTGCTGCTACAGGGGTTGGGGTAGCTGGTGCTGCTGCCCCTTCAGTTGCTGCAGAGGCTTCACCAGGAGAAGCTGCAAAGGCATCTTGAGTGCAGGTTTAGAAACAGAAATTAAGAAGAATAAAAAAAAGAAGAAAATATAGTAAAAGAACCAAGTTAAATAGCATAAAAAAAAATCCCTTATACAAAATGCGGGTTCATAGGGTGACGGTTGCATTTGTTTTGTGCAACTACCAACAGTTTTCAAACTAAATTCAACCCAAGTAATTATATTAGGTCACGATGACTGCGAGAGTCTGCAAGTACACACAAGGTAAGCAGAAAAGCGAATGGCAAAAAATGCTCCTTGTATAAGGGTCTTGAACAGCATGCATATGTAACAACACTGATGATGTTACCTAGTTAGGGTAATGAAACGTCTGCAAGAAAACAAGCAAGCTCTGAGAGCACCAAGGACCCCTCATTTCAACCCGGAGCTACAAATATTCTCCTTCATTGGTATGCATATATAACCTCCAAGGGGGAAAAATCCTAATAAATAACATAAAAATCATTCAATAACCAGTACACTTAACAGAGTAACTTTTCCTGTTCTGTTAAATTGTATTCTCTAAGATTGGGGAAGTAAGGTAAAAAGTAAAGGACTCCTTGCGGATTGTACTCCACTAGTGGTTGCCGACTTTAGAGGGTGGTGCTCATCTCTGTTTCAAGGCTCTTTCTGAAGACATTTCTGTGGTCATGTGGCCAGCATGACATCATGGAGTGCTGTTACCTTCCCACGGAAGTGGTATCTGTTTATCTACTTGCATTTGCATGCTTTCGAACTGCTAGGTTGGGAAGAGCTAGGATGAGGACGGGAGCTCACCCCGTCACGTGGCACTTGGGTCTTGAACCCAGGCTGCCGGCTTCCCAGCCAACAAGCCCAGTGGTCTTAACCAACCTTGGGGGAAGTATAGTAGACTAAAAAAATGTTATTTGTACTTCAATTACAATTCCTCTTAACTTGGATTACAGTAATTATATCCGTTGCATTCTAATAATTCAGGTGACATTATTGGCCTTATTTATTTGCAGAAGCGATACACAAAGCAATTCACAACCTTGCAAGGGACTGGTCAAGCTTAGGGTGTGTGCAAAAAGAACTTGTCTCCCTAAGACTACACTCCAATCATTGTAGGAAGTCAACCAATTGTCTATTTTTTCTTGCACACATCAAAGCTATAACTTTGATCTCCTTTTTAGCAATTCACGAGCAAGTGGGATTAAGACTCTGGATCAAGACCCAATCTCCTTTTCAGGAACACTCTAGGAAGGAGGAAATGGGAACCTTCTACTTCTGGATTGCTTCATATAGTATAACTGAAAATAGCCAAAATCAGGACGTTTTCTAATTCTTGCTTGTGTCAATGAATCATAGTTCAAACTAATTCCGTTAAGATACTAAGGCAAAGTATGATTGGTTCACCACTTAGCAAACAGGAATTTATGGCTTGTTAATGGCTAATTTGGGTCAGAGATGTTAGAAAGTACAGTATTATGCTGAAACTACTTTTCCAGTGTTGTTAATACCACTGATTCTTTTGGTAGGACTACCTTCTTGCCACTAGTGTTTTCTTTTCATCTCCTCCAAGAGTATTTCTTGTCATGGGAGGAGAATTCTCACAGTGGGCATAGCAATGCAGTTCAAGTAGCTTAAACCACAGAAGGAAAAATAGCAGCACTTGGTTGCTGTTCCCTCAGGTATCTCACAGTTAAAACTTCAAGGCAATTTTAAGAATAAGTTTAGCTTTACTACTGTACAACATGAGAACATGATCAATGACCAGTTCCAGTCACTTTAAAGAAGGATATTGATTTAATCTTTTTCTCTGGCATCCTCAGAGATACAAATTCACTAGCTTGTTTATGCAATGCTAAACTATCCTTTAGAGTTAATCAAAACAAGCCCCCCTTTATCATCTAGCAGAGAAAAATATAGAATGCAGTTCACATGTGCTACATGGCTGAAAAATAATGTGTTTGCACTTTCTGCAATTAGAGACACCTAGAATTGTCCATTGGGTTGTGAGAAACAGAAAAAGGCTAGATCTAATTTTCTAAATTCAAATCTAGAAAAATCTCCTGCCTCCAAATAATGTTACAGCTATGAAAAAAGTAGTACCCATTTCCTTATTCTCTGTTAGTTGTGTACAGTACTACAAACTCTGACAACTCCAGCAGCATTAAGTAAGACTGGGCAAAATGATTAGAAAAAATGAGGAAATATTGAAGTAGCCACAATGGTGGGGAGTTTGAAAAGGCAATTCAGAATTAAAACAGGACACTGTTGGTTTTGCTGCCATGCAATTTCCCGTTAGAAAGATCAATTTCTCTAGAAACAGGAAGACTCGCATGCTTATTAAGACACAGACAATTTAATGTTAAAAATATTCGTCCTTGAAAATAAAAATCCTGCTGCCTATTCTAAAAAGCTCATATAGACATGCATCTGATTTGCAACAGAACAAGTTAAAGCTGCCTTTAAGATCTATTAAAGAGCAAAGTAATAAGAAAAAAAGCAACAGGAAATGGAGTCTGCCAAATTCTCATTGTGCTAAACTTGTATTCTAATAAATGAAGCCTTTAAGCAATTTTATTTTGCTTAACACATTACAGAAAACTGTATGGCAGTTGTCCAACAATTGAGAACATTTCAATTTCAAGAACTCTACTTAGCTAAGGTAAACAGGAAGCTTTACCCTAAAGTCACACTGAAATGCTGAAAGCAGATACTGAAAATGGGATAAAATTTCACAGCTGTTATTTTGGAAGCATTTTGCTTACCTGAAGAATCACTAAATCAATTGTATGTTTGTTTTACAGCAGTGGTTCCCAATCTTTTCTATACCCCGCACCCCTAGAACGCTTCTGATATATTCTTGCACCCCTTACAAAAGTTCAAAATAACGGCAATGGATTATGCATATACACTATAATTTTGAAAAGCCAAGTTTTCGCACCCCCTAGAATATCGTCTCCCACCGCCAGGGGGTATGAACATCCCTGGTTGGGAACCCGTTTTACAGTATGTACTTTTCCTTCTGAAAAACTTTTACCTCATAAAATTATATTATTCTGTAGGCTACAACTTAGGGCAAGAGAAGGGCCAATCTCCTCTCCCCAGTCTGGCATTAACATAGCTAATGGTGATAACTGCAGGAATACCAATAGATCTATTTCTCCCATTCAGAAAAAGAAACCTGTACAATATTTATAACTAGCATCTCTAGTAAGCAGGTATTTTTGCTTAATTACGCAAAAATTTGCTTTAGAGGGTATAGCCGATACATTTGGGATACTAATTGGCATCTCCAAGTCAGATTGAATATAGCTTCAGATCAAGGGACTGCCCATAAGTGTGTGCGTGTGTGTGTGTGTGTGTGTGTGTGTGAAATTAAATTCTTCTATAGGTCTCAAAACATTTTTTTTCTCCCATTGTTATTTGCAAGGAAAAAGATTCACACTACTTAACATAACACATTTATGATGAGTAAGGTAACTCCATCATATTCCTATAAAGATTACTTCTCAGAATCATTTTTGCACAGGATAACATGCAAGAATTCTTTTCAAGATTTTTTTTTATTAATTCTGTAGGTAAAGTGAAGAAAGTTACCCAAATCGATTGGTGTTTCCTCCATCCTCCCCATGTTTCAGTTGAGAAAGCGGTAGCAAATAAATAAACTAACTAACCTCCGAAGAGATCCACCTCAGCAGCAGCAGCAGCAGCAGTGGTAGTTGCAGAAGTAGTTGCTGACTCAGCAGTTGCAGCAGGAGGAGCTAAGGTGGGTTCTGGTGCAAATGGATCTGAAATCTGTGGTTCAGAGGTAACACTGGAAAATCCAGCCAAACTGTCTACATGCGTCCATACAGGAAGATCAAACAGGAACAGTAAGCAGAAAAGGCCAAAGTAACACTAGATTGCACAGTAAAATAAATTAAACAGAGACAGGCCTAGTCTAATTGAGTATTTAAACATTTCAGCTGGAAGAACTGCTTAGAAATCAAGCACTACTCACCCTCTCCCAGGAGGTCTGTAAAATGTCCATTAAAAGACAGCATTGTAAAAAAATAAGAAGGTTAAGAAAGTCAACATGCATGCTACTCAGAAGTCACTCTCTGCCAAAATGGGGCTATTTCAAATCAACGAGATGCTGCTCTAAGTCCAGATATGTCACTGGTACTGGCATGCAGTTTTACATGATGCTGTCTCTTTTCCTTTTCCAAAGCACCTAGAAACAAAGACTTAAGTGACTAAGGTTTATCTCAACCCATCTCTGACACAGCCTTATCCAACTGCAAACTATTGCTGAAAGGAAGAATTAACTTGATATATTTGGCAAATAGTTATTAGTTTTTTTAACACCAGAAAATGAACCTGAAAAGGCTTGAAGAAATGGCACAACACTTCACAATCCAACTCGTAACAAAATAAGCACAGATACGTGCTTTTAAACATTGATTTTAGAAATCACAGAAGCAAGGCCATTTAAAAAGTCTATAATTAAGCATCTCTGTTTGAATTCTAATAGTGGGTTTATAATTTGGTTGTAATGAGCAAATAATACCAAAGTCTTAAAATTGTTTTTATTACACTGGTTTCTGCAGTGTAATAAAATCTTCCATGCACTGATGAATAGAAAAGGACTTTTCCCACCTTTGAAGCTGCAGAGGTGAGCAAAAATTACCTGAATAATTGTTCTATGGTTCTTATCCCTTCCAGATCAAGAGTGAAAAAATGGTAAGCTTGTTTGGTAATTTGGAAGGGAGACTCAAAATGCAACCAAGTCAATATAGTGAAGTAAAGGAGGCAGCTGCTTTAGGTTTTACAGAACCCTTCTAGATTTACAGAACCCCTTGTTGCCCACTTCTGCCCTGTGCTTCCAATAATGGTTGTGACAATTTCCCTTTGGAAAATTCTCTCCTTGTTCCAGAAGTTGTCCAACTGAGGACAATTAGGACTAGGAAGAAGCCAACCAACAGTAGCAAGGCCAGCCAGAGCCTTAATTCTGACATAGGATTTGTGATGAGATGCCCAAACATGCCGACCTTGTCTTGGGTAGTGTGTATGGCAATTTCCAGAGAAAGATACTGTTTGGTGGCTTGTCAGGTGGCCCAAAACACTCCATACTATGCTAATTGAGCAAGCAGGGGAAAGAAGAAGACAGAGTCCAGTTCTTGGTAGCCAATGTCAAGCTCTGGTCAGACCTGACCATGTTTCCCAACAATACACACTTCTCACTCACAACCAGAGTCTTGAGGAGAAGAGTTCTGTCTAGGCAGGTGACACAGCTCACCCCTATCATTGGCACCTGGGACCTGACTCTTTCACTTTGAAATTTTCCTGATCCTACAACGGGAAAGATAATGAGGGTTATTCCCCTTGTCTGGCCCTCCAGAAGACTGAGAGCAGCCTGCCCAGATATGGCTAATGATGAGGAACACATTGTGTCTTTCTTATGCCAATTCAGCTGGCTTGTACTCTGAGCCTGTCATTGACTCACTTAGAAAGCATAGGGCTTTCTTCCAGTCACTGAAGAACCACCCAAGTGATGTCTGTAGTATATGAGATTCTTTGAAATAGCTATAGGATTCATTTGCTTTCCTCTTCATACCTTGCCCTCCGCTTTCATCGCCCACACGCTTTCACCTGTAGCCAATGTTGCTACTGCTGCTGCTTCCATACCCAGTCGTACAGGTAGTCCTTGAGTTACGACTACAATTGAGCCCAAAATTTATATTGCTAAGCAAAACATTTGTTAAGTGAATTCTGCTCCCTTTTACAATCTTTCTTGCCACAGTTGTTCAGTGAATCACCGCAGTTATTAAGTACTGTAACACAGTCGTTAAGCAGAACTGGCTTCCCCATTGACTTTGCTTGTCAGAAGGTCACAAAAGGTGATCACGTGACCCTGGGACACTGCAACCCTGATAAATATGAGTCAGTTGCCAAGCGTCTGAATTTTGATCATGTGACTATGGGGAGGTTGCAATGGATATAAGTGTAAAAAATGATCATAAGTCACTTTTTTCAGTGCTGTTGTAACTTTCGAATGGTCACTGATTGAACTGTTGTAAGTGCATGCACATCTTCTCCACTCGTGCTCTTATGTACTACAGATACAGTTCTCTAATGCATTTTGCTGCAAAGCCATATTTGAACTTGTTGATGTAGGTATAGGATTAAAAATAAATTTCCCCCCTCATCCTTCCTGGAAAGACTCTTGAGACAATTCAGATATATGCGGATGTACTAAACAATTCTTGCTTTGATAGGGCAAACTGGGGAAGGAAAAAGATAGTGCAAACAATATTTCATTAAGTCTCAGAAAGGAAAGATCTATCGGCGTTGTTCTCTACGATAGGACATAGATGGGATTTTCTCTTTACATTTGATGCATAGAAGAAAGCATGCAGCTGACAATACATTTATTTTCTTCCCCTTTTTCTAGCACTGCCAAAGCCACACATCAAACGAATGCAATGACATGAAGAAGACCTCTTGGATAGAACTAGCTTTACCACTATGAAGATTGAGGGAACCAATTCAAGTGGCAAAGCTGGAGAGAGAGCATCCTAATTGTTTACACGTATACATTACATGTGACCTTATAGCCCAAAGGCCAAGAAGTAATCCTAGTTGAGTTGTCCAAGTCTCTTGGCCTTTTTTTCTTTTAGAGAATAAAGGCAGGTGTGCACCACATAAACTCTCCTGCCATTCTCAGGTATGGTAAAGGATACCATTAAAAAATTTAACCCATAGTACCTCTGTTAGTTTTCACAACAGTTTTGCTACAACAGACAAGGTTGCACCTCTGCACATTGTTAGAAACAGTTTTAATGCCACTTACAAAGAAAAACATTATAACCTAAAATGCTATTTTTAAATGACCAAAATCTCTGTGTCCTGTTGGTTTTATAATAGGCTCAATATTTTCAAGATGTTAAAAAAATGTTCTGAATTCCAACAGTATCCACTGTAGTTCCAATTGCCTCCATTTTGAATGGCAATTTAAAGCATTAAAATTTTAAATGTCAAATTCCTTCTGCAGAAGGAGATAATTAAATTGAAGAGTTAGGAATATAGTGCTTTGATTATAGGCCAATAAAATGTAAAAGGAGAAACACATTTTAGAATTTCTTTAGATTCAAACACAGGCTGATTCATGACACAAAACTTTCAGGATATGTTTGTTTGAAACATACAATGGAATAATATCAGTACAAATAGACACTGTATTCATCATTTAAAGATAAAACTTTAAAATTCAATATAATGGTATTTTTCCCCTCAACCTGGAGATTTCCAGAGGGCTTTTCAACCTTTTCACCCATTGTACCACTTTTAGGATATGGCGACATCCTAGTACCACCAGTCGCCTAACAAGGTGTCAAAAACTTGATGACCCCCCCAAAAAAAGGAAAAAAGTGATAAAGTACAGGTAGTCCTTGACTTACAACAGTTCGCTTAGTGACTGTTTGAAGTTACAATGGCACTGAAAAAAGTGCCCCCCAAGCCACAGCTGAGCAAGACTCCTGCCTGTCCACCCGGTGGCACTCTTCCTCCTGTCAGAGGTTTTCATTGTTGTGAGCATTTCTGATGAGGATTGGCAGCGGGGGTGGGGGGGGTGTTTGATTTTTATTCCCATCTGCTGGGTGGTTGCAGCAGGTTTTGGTCACTTGACATGACCCTGGGACACTGTGACCATCATAAATATGAATCAGTTGCCAAGCATCTGAATGTAAATCACAAGACCCTGCTGCAACATTCCAGCTGATTGGCGCTTCTTCTGGGCTCAGCAGAAGCACAAGGATCAGTGCTGCTTTCCAGTTGATTGGTGCTTCTTCAGGGCTCAGCAGAAGCACCAGGATCAGTGCCAAGCTCCAGCTTGGGCCTGGTGCTGATCCTGGCGCTTCCACTGAGCCCTGACATCCCTGCAGCTCCAGCTATCTCTCGCTCAGGCTTGTGCGGTGCTGCCACCAGTTCAGCTCATTCCCCTCCCCCAATACCACTTTTCTAGGATGGCTGCGTACCACCTGCCAGGTGCCAATGTACCACAGGTGGTACCCGTACCACTGGTTGAAAAGCCCTGTGTTAGATGGCTGACAACTAGAAAAGATGTACTCTGAAACATCTAGAGGCCTGAATGACTGGGAAAGTCCAATTTTACAAAATTGCTATAATCAGCACAAATAGTCTTAGACATAAAAAGGTGGATTAAGAAAGCATGGTCAGCATTCCAGCTTTATTCTGAAACTAAGTTTTGAGGAATTAAAATCATAAAAGGTTTTACCTCCCCATGAAGTTGTTCCACCAGGGGGAGCTGCTGAAGCTGCTTGTGCAGGGCCAGATGTGAAGTCTGGTTGAAGATCTAGAAGATCACTGGAGAGCTTGGAAGCACTATTGCAAAGGGAAAAAAATACCAAAAAGTATTTGGATGAAAGTCATAGAAGTAATTTTGAAGTCCTGTGAATTCATTTGCAAGAATTAAACAAAAATAATGGCATATTCAAGAATATAATTAGAACTGTACAAATTGTTGTAATCTTGTATCAACTTTCCCCAGCCTAGAGTTCTCCAGAGAAGTTAGGCTTCAAACGTCTGTGAAAAACGGTCATAAGTCACTTTTTTCAGTACTATAGTAACTTTGAATGGTCACTAAATGAACTGTTTTAAGTCGAGGACTACCTGTACCAAATATTTTAAAAGTAAGTATTATATTTGTAACCAAACTAACCTTACTGGAGCTGTTGTTGAAGATGTTGCAAAAAGATCGAGTGGTGGAGATGTATCAATACTTCTTGCTGGGGTAGAATTGGGAGATGTAACCGTTGTGGCTGGAGAAGACTGGAAAAGAAGAGCTGGTTAGGACACATATTTATATACTTATTTTATTTATTTAATAAAATTTATTAAATAAATTTAAACTCTCAGTGACTCTGGGCAGCTTACAAAAAATAAAAAAGTAACATAAATTAAATCTATTTAATTTCCTGCAAGTGGGAAGCTAAAGAAACATTAATCATGCTATCACCACAAAAGAAGTTTTTTCTAAAATATTAATGATTTCTGTTAATTATTGGAAGGAAAGCCTGTAAATATATGCAGATTTTAATGGTGAATAAAAACCTAAAATATCTCTATTTTTATAAGAAGTTTCCAAGCCTGAACAGGCCCTCTAAAAAATTCTTCAGTAACATCACAGCAGAGTACCATGAAGTTTGACTTAAATGAACACTATTTAATCATTATGTAATGAACTTCAAATTAGCTTTATAAAAACCTTAAGGAAAAGAACACATGGGCTAATATTGGAGAATCAAGAGCCAAAACAGGAGTTACAGTATGAAAAGCATTTCAAAAGGCTGCTCTGAACTCTTCCCTTGAATTTTTGCTCACAACTCAGCATTATCTGGGGATCAATGACTAAGTAAGATCTCATTTTTTTTCTGGCCAGCACAAAAATAGGCATTTTGTCAAGATCCATGTAGGAAAAGATACTAGCAGTATATCTTTCCATCAAGAATGCTCCTTTGCTGTAAGAGTTCACACACATTTATACTTTAAAATAAGAAGAGTACATTCCTGATGGAGGGTGATTTTGTATGGAATATAAATCCTCTGTACAATAAATGCCTTATTTAAAGTCTTTGAAGCTAAGTCCATTTTAAAAGTTGGCTTTATCACACTAGACAAATTCAAGTCACCTCTGAGATCTTTTCCCAGAAAAAACTGTATACTGTGTATACATTAAGAGTTGGACAATCCTGTATATTTTATAAAAATGATGTTAATACAAAAGGTTTTGGACAGAAATTTACATGCAGTTAATTATGAAGGAGGTGACAACTCTGAAATGTAGACTGTTTACTATGACAGTTTGTTTGGACAGCAATAGGATCTTTGATTCTGGAATGTTGAATAAAACTTTGTAAGACAGGCTTTTGTGCACTATGTGAAATATTAAGTGTGGTGAGAAAGGCACAGATCTTTCATTTAATTTCAGAAGTCCATTTGTTCAGAATATGGTAGTAGCTTTCAATCATCATATCAAAGCTATACAACACTAACCTTTGCTTTACCATTAGGAAAGAAATAAAATCTTTTCATCCAAACCTCACTGCTTATTCTTGATTTTTTTTCCAACTGGATTTTAAGTCTTTAAAATTATTCAGCTTTTGTTTTGTCTGTTACTGAGAGCACTTTATGGATTTCAATACTAAATATACTTCTGCATCTATATTAGGAAAACTACAGTGTTGATAAAAGACAGCATGCGTTTTTCTAGAAAGACTCTGCTATGAAATCATCATAAAATGTATTAGTGAGAAGCAGTCTTAGATTTAATCCTGAGAAGTATTTCCAACCTTATTTAAAAACTGTATTGCCAAAGCTGTCTCGGCCAGCAACATCAAAGCTGTCAAATTTGAAATCTGTAGTAACTAGGAAATGTCCAAGAAACCACTATGTTTCACATTTTTGCTTCACAGCAGGAAAATTTTCCGTTCAATTATTTTCAAAGTTAAGTCATGTATGAAACCTCATGTAGACTGAATTTTTAAAAAGCTTTTAAAAATATAATCTTCAACAGGATGTCAGAATAGGTTATAAGCAAGGACGTTACTTTAAAAAAGGGTATGTTATTACAAAATAGCTGTGAGGAAGAACAATTACAAATGCCATAGACAAACATATCCATTGCTCAAAGTAGTAGTCTGCTGGTTCTTCACCCACCTATTCTGGCCAATTATTTTCTTTGGATTCAGTTCAAAATTGTCACACACAGGACAAAGAAAAGCTAATTCTTTCCTTTTTGGGTTGGGTTTTTTTTTTGCTTGACAACTGTGTGTTCTATGCTCACTACAGAACACAACTCTGTGTCCACTACAGTCCGAGTCCTACTCTGGCTTCACATTAAGCGAAATCCCAATATGGCTTAGCATGTTGTGGCGACTGTGTTCATTACACAATGATATGTGCACATCCAAGGCAGATTCCTTAGGTGAATCATGTGCACTTCTGGTGCAGTTACTAATACTCATTTCACCAGCCACACTTATTTTCAATTTCCTGTGCCCTAAAAAATAGCAGCCTAAATTCTAAGGTGATGCTGGTGAAAGACACGACAGCTAATGTGATTAAATCTATCATTATACATTTTCCCCCTTAAAACATAATTGCTGATTGTAAATTCACTCATCATGTAATCCTTATATCTTACTTTTGAGAGTGTCAGAGAAGGTGTGAAAAGGTGTGTAAAAGATGCTGCTTTTGGTCGGGGAATTGAGATACACAAGTGGATAATGCAGAGCAAGTGCAGAGGGGCTAGAGGATGCGCTGGTGGGGGGAGATCTACCCCAGTAACATGTGATCTTCCCTACTGGCTTCCTCACTGACTTTCTGGAAAAGTTGGCATAGAAGGTTGCAAATAATGACTTCAGGCACTAAGTAACCCGACGTAAATAACATTTTGCAAATTCATGACTGTGGGTGGGCAGGGATGACCAGAACCTTGACAACCACTCATTCAGTGCTATTGTAACCTGGAACTCATGTGACCCAAAGCTAGTCAAAGTCTACCTATATTACTTAATGTTTGAATCCAGGGAAGCTAGTCTCCTTTTGGTGCCACTAAAATCCCATCTATTTCAGTGGGGCTAAAGGAAAATTAATTTCTATGGATACATGCTTATGTTTGATTCTGTAGTTTAATTCTCTGGAAAGAGGTCACCCTGGAAAGAGGTCATCCTGTGTAATATTCTTCATATAGAAATGAAAACTAATATAGATGTATGGGATATAAACAGTAAGAAATCAAATATCAATTTTATACATTCTTAGGAAGCACAAGACTTTTCCAGTTTACATATTTAACTGAAGACTTGACTAGTTATATAAATCTTTAAATTACCTTGCCCAAGGGTGAAGGAGCACCAGACCTAGAAGAATTAACGTAAGAAAATACGATTCAGGAACAGACTTTATTTGCTAGTTATAAACTCACAGAAAAATCTGGCAAACTGTATAAATATTTTAAACAATAGTGATTGCCTTTGCAATTGTAAAACAAAATTTCTATTTTAAAAACAGATGGGAAAACATATTAAAAATAGGGACAACTCATTTCTTCCTAAACCCTTTCCATTGCTCTTTTTTAAAATGGAAGAAAAGATTTAAAATATTCTCTAATTATTTCATTCTAAATCAAACACAATATGGTTAAAATGTGAAATTAACTGGTCTGTTTGGAAATATGGCAAATCACGATATAAGCTAAAGTGCCCATAAAAATGATAAAAAGATAAAGGAACAAGACAAATAGAAACTGTTGATAATGATTGTACTTCAAATTAGAAAAAGGTAAGACCTAGGCCGAAAATAAACCCTAGCTTGATTTTTACATATGTGCCCAATATAAAACCTATCCCCCAAAATAAGCCCTACTTAAGAGCCGGCGCATTTGGCCGCCCATCCATTCCATCACATCGCCTGGTTCTTTGACACAAGGTGAGGAGAGGCGGGGGGAGCTGTCCCACATGCCCCTCATATGCTTACCTCAGGACCCCCACAGCCAGGCTTCCCATGTGCTGTCACCTGTCATACCTCATGGCAGCACCAACAATCCCATCCAGCCAGAGCCTGTGTGGCTGCCGCCTAACTTCTTCTGCGGCTGCTCAAAGCCGCTTGCGGAAAGATACCACATGGCACACTGCAATAGTGCTATTTCCATGAGGCAGATGGGGAGCTATTCCATGCACCCTGCAAACAGTTACCTCAGGACCACTGCAGCCAAGCCTCCCACACCCCGACCCATCATGCTGCCACCCCACTTCTGCGGCCACTTGCAGCAAGCCACTACGTGGCGAGGCAGGTGAGGAGGAGCTGCCCTACACGCCATGCACCCGCTTACCTCAGGACCTCTGCAGCCAAAGCACCCCACGCCTAACCCTAACCCCCATTCCCCCCAGGGCAACCACAATGCCTAACCCCAACCCTAACCCACAATGCCTACCCCCCAGGGCAACCACATTGTCTAACCCCAACCCTAACTAACAATGCCTAACCTCCACCCCACCCAGGGCAACCACAATGCCTAACCCCAACCTTAACCCATAATGCCCAACCCTAACCCTCAGTGAAATCAAGTTTGATACCCCTGATTCAATAGTTGATTTAAATGGAATAATATTCTGACCCCCAGACAAGATGAGTGAAAACAGAAAGATCTATTCCTTTGAATTCAAGAAAGGAATCATGGAGGACTTCTGGTTTTGTGTCGTAGCAATATGGATGCAGGGAAGCAGGGTTCTGCCTCCCATGTTCGATTTCGTCCTGCTGGGGGCCTGAAAAGGGCCTAAAGTCGCTCTGGAGAGGCGAAGAAGGAAGGGACCCTCGTCGATCACAGAGAGACAGTGGTTGATCCATTTGATCCAAGGAAGCTCTCTGGACCGGCAGGGGAAAAACTGGCTGCAGTCCAGTAGCCAGTCTGAAGCTACCGACAACCGGGAAAAAAGCACTAACGAGCAAACCATGAGCAACGTGTTTGGAACTGGTGAAAGTATTTTCCTTGCCCTACTATTTTAAAAAATTTCTCTGGAAAAAAGAAATCCCAAAAGCAAGAAAGCTCCCAGATGTAAGAGGAAGAGGGGGTTTGCCCCTTCCCCTAGAAGAAAAGTGGCAGTTTAACATCTTTTGGAGGGAAAACAGACAGATTATAAAATTAATTTGGAAACAACATAAAGACATAATGCTGAAAAATTTGGGAGACTTAAAATACTTCGAACTTTTGAGAAATAAGTCCTGGTTGGAAATTTGAAAGATAGACATTAAGAACAATTTAAGAATGATTCTAGATACACTGGAATACTATGAAATGCATCCAGGGAAGCAAATAGCATTATTTTTCTTACATTTCAAGAAATTTGCATTTGATAATGCAAACTGGCAATTTATGATACAACAATTAAACTGTATGGACTTTGGAGAAAACTTCATAAACATAATTAAAACAATTTATTATAGACAAACAGCTAAAATAATTGTAAATGGAGACTTCACAGAGAACGTTAATATTAAAAAAGCACAAGACAAGGGTGCCCACTATCTCCATTATTATTTATTTTAACTTTGGAAGTGTTGAATAGAAATGTCAGACAGGACCCAGAAATTAAAGGAATGGAGATAAAAGACGAAAAATACAAACTACAAGCATTTGTGGATGATTTGGTATTTATACTAGAAAACCTGCTGGAGACAAGCCCTAAATTATTGACAAAGACATAAGAATTTGGAGAAGTAACAAGGACTGAAAATAATCAGAGAAAAGACTAAAGTTATAGTCAAAAACCTTACAGATAAGCAAAAAAAACCCAACTGTTAGAAAAAACAGACCTCCAGGTAGTTAAGAAAGTTAAATACCTGGGGATATATTTAACAGCAAGGTGTGCAACAATAAAAGAAGACAACTATGTACAGCTATTAAAACAAATAAAACTAGACTTGGAAAAATGGAAAAATCTACAACTATCAATGTTAAGAAGAATAGCAACGGTGAAAATGAACATCTTACCAAAACTACTTTTTTTTATTTCAAACAATACCTATAAAAATAGAGAAAAAATTATTTGATGAGTTAAACGCATCGATTTTGAACTTTATTTGGCAAAGGAGAAAAGCCAGAATTAGACTGAAAATGCTACAAGAAGCGAAAGAAAATGGAGGATTTGGATTGCCTGACTGGGTTCTATATTATCAAGCACCTGCATTAACATGGCTAAAAGAATGGATAACTCTTAGACATAAAAGATTACTATATTTAGAAGGACATGACTTACAACTTGGATAGCACGCCTTTTTATATTATGGGAAGAATAACATTCATAAATACTTTTAAAATCACTACGTAAGACACGCACTGCTTTTAGTATGGGAAGAAATAAAAGTGAAAATTTATATGAAAATACCAGGATGGATTTTGACAATGGAAGTGTTTGTTCACCCAAATCTAATTAATTATGAGAAACTTGTGACTTGTAGAGACATCTTGAATACAGAAGGAAAACTAAAAACTAAACAAGAGTTGGAAGAACAGGGCACTGAGCTATCATAGTGGCCACACCTGCAAATACAAATGAGATATGAGAAAGATGCCAAAATATATGGCTTTCATAAAGATCAGACAATGTTTGAGCAAATATTATTGTTATCAAATGAAAAATTGATTAAGAAACTGTATAGGTTTTTGTTAAATTCAAAGATGGAACATGAACAAGTTAAAGAAACAATGGTAATATGGGCAAAAAACTTTGGGCACAATGTACAGCTAGAAAAATGGCAAAATCTGTGAGAAAGAAACTATAAATAACAATGAAAGCTGCATATAAAGAAATTTTATATAGAATGTTTATAGATGGCATTTACCACCTGCAAAGTTAGGAAAAACATTTAAAAACATGTCTAGCAATTGTTGGAAATGTAGGCAAAAGCCAGGTACGTACTATCACCTTTGGTGGACATGCCCCAAAGCAAAAAAATTATGGTCAAAAATACATATGTGGTTAGAGAAAATGTTAAGAAAACATGTAGATTTTAAGTCAGAATTATTTCTTTTAGGTATAACCTCAGAAAATTATGATAAAGAATGTGTATATTTAATGTGACATGTATTAACAGCAGCGAGAATTGCATTTGCACGGCATTGGAAAAATGAAAAAATACCAGCTGAAGAAGAAATAATTAAGAAAATTTTGGACTGTGTGGAAATGGATAGGCTTACATTGAAAATGTTGAAAGGGAAAGATGATACAGAATACTTTCAAACATGGGATGTATTTTACCAATGGTTAGAAAAACGGCGTAGAGAGTAAGAATTTAAGATGCATTATCAAGTTAAATATGTGGACCCAGACAACACATTGTTTGCTAAGCATTAAAAATATGTCATTATAAAAAAATAATTTTTTTTTTAAAAAAAGGAATCGTGGAGGACTCTTGGGACAAGAATCTTACAGCTTTCTCCAAGGAGATATCGGATCTCCATATGATCCAAAAATGTCGAGCAGAGTACAATAACAGGTAGACGAGGGAAATGCCAAGAAGTGAAAATGTGTATCAAGTCGGCAACCATTATTTCCTGAACTGGAAGACAACCTCTGTGAATGGACTGCTGACAGGAGAGCAAAGGCTTTGATTGTGCACAGGGCTGATATTTAAGCATTTGCCCTTGTAATGGCACCACAGTTAGAAATATCCCCAGAAGAATCAAAGCATTACAATACTGGCTGGATGGCTTCCTTCAGTGATATGAACTGTCTCTAAGAAGATTGACAACATCATTTAAGCTGGAAGATACTGAGTTGATTAAACGTGAACTTTCATTCAAGTCCTTTGTTGATGGCATCGGCTTTTCTAAATACCAACTCTCCAATATGATTGCCATAGATGAAACTGCAGTATTTATGGGCCAAGCATCTCAAACAACAATTGATCAGAGGGTTGCCTCGTCAATCTACATTCCCTCCACTAGTTACAAAAGGGCACGCGTTATCTGTATTTTGGCAATTCGTCTCGATGGAAATAAAACCCCACCTCTAATCATCACTAAGGGCAAGAAAGATAAGATTGAACGGGTTTCAGGCATTTATGTTCTTGAAAACGAAAAAGCCTGGTACAGGAAGTGGGTTGATTTAATGCTGCCACTTGTTTTGCAAAGTGGCCAAAGAGGTTTGCTAGTCTGGGGTTCAGCCAGCACTCATCACGTTAAAGATATGAAGAGAGGAGAAGAATAAATCAAATAATGATTCCTGCAAGAATGACTGCCTGTCACCAGACTCTTGATATCGCAATAGACAAGGCATTCATGGACCATTTGCACACGGAAATCAATGACTACACTGAACACAGAATGGAGAGAAATCAGCATGGAAACTTTATGAAGCCTAGCCTACCAGAGGTCGTGACTTGGATGAAGAATTCATGGGATAAAATCACTGATAGCTGTTAGCCAATGCACTACAAGCAGGCTACATGGACAAGTAGCGCTCATTTAAGGAGACGTCTATTGCTGGACACGAGAGATTGGAGCCAATGGTCCTACAAGAAATGGAGTCGCAAGAAAATCAGGGTACAGAAGTGGGGAGGTGGTGCGACAAGTGTTGGGGCATGGGAGACCTGGCTGCAGCGGTCCTGAGGTAAATGGGTGCAGGACGAATGGGGCATGTCCCCCATACCTACCTTGTGGTGGTGCCGGTGTGACGTCCCCCATACCTGCCTTGTGGCAGTGCCGGTGTGACGTGCCATCCTGCACAAGTGGCACACAGAAGTAGGGCCGTGGCACAACAGGTGTCAGAGCATGGGAGGCCTGATTGTGGCGATCCTGAGGTAAGTGGGTGCAGGGCACGTGGGGCAGCTCCCCACCTGCCTTGTGATGGTGGCACGAGCGCGATGTGCCACATAGTGCCGTGCCACAAGTGTTATGTATTCTGAACTTTAATATCATCCCTGATTTTTTCTTAAAAAAATATTGCCTTAATTGAAATACTGAGGCAATATATATATATTTATATTTAAACCCTGCCCTAAATCCAACTCATAGAGTCTATCATCTCCAAACAAAATTCAATCAATATTTGTTGCCCAAATCTTAAAAAATTGTTATTTAACTTCCCTTTGATTTTGAAGTTTTGTTAAAAAGATTGAAGTGGGCTCTTAACATATCCACAAAGCATTGTAGGAGATTAATCTTTTTATGGCTTACTGCAAGGAGCTAAATAAAATCAGTGAGCCGTAAGCCACGTAACAATTTAGCTAACAGTGTGAGTTTACAGTTAATTATCTTTTTAGAACAGAAATTATATTTTCATAAATACTGTAAACATGAAAATTACCATTGTGCTTCACAGGTATTTCATTTTCCAGCGTTCCAAAACAGCATGCATATTACTGGTAAGAAACTAATATTCATAAAATATAAGCTTTCATTAAAGAGACTGATATAAAATACACACAGGCATACACATTAGTAAGTTTACTTACCCATCACTAAATGGGAAAACATCCATTATGCAAATAAAAGAGAGGGATACAGAAAAACAAGATCAATTAATGTCAGCCTATTTTAATTTCTTCCAATCATTACTAACATTGAATGATAAAATGCAGACTATTAAAAAAAAGTTTGCTTAGAAACTTTACACATTAACTTAAAAAGTAGAATTTATAGCATGTATACTCAGGAGGAAATCTGTCTGTTGAATTCTGTTACATTCATTAGGATGACAACTTTGGTTAAACTTAAATGGATTGCATTAGGCTACCTATAACTTTCAGCCACATTCTACTTTACAGCAGTTTCTATGCAACACAAGGCCACATCTTCGATATCACACTTTGTATTAACATCATATAATTAATTTTGGAATATTAAAAAAAATGCAGCAATGAAAAGGAAGCAATGTCCCTTATTAATTAATTTTATATAATGTCATAAATGCATCTAGTTTCTTTACCGTACAAAGTGACAGAGCCAAGTTCCAAATACACTGTGTGATTGAAGGAACTCACTGATACAAGCTACAAATTTCTGTCTGTTTTACTCATTTACAATATCTGTAAATATTTACGACTGCAATCCTACATAGTCAAATATACCATATGGATTAACACACATCTACTCTGTGTTTCCCCATTACAGTTTCTTTCATCAGCTGGAAACATGACTGTTATGTCATTTTTGCTACCCAGGAAAACCCAATTGTATCCTTCATACCAACAGGTAAGCAATAGTCTCACAACACATAGATGTACCATCCATTCTGAAAGGAAGACTGGAGATAATGTATTCGTACAAAGTAGTATGTATATACTAGTGCAGCTCTATGTTGTTAATATTCCTTCAATAAGTGGCTATCAAATGATAGCAATAAAGCTATCACTAGGCAATGAGAAATTCAGGAAGAGAGAGATACATGCAGCTTATTACAATCATCAGTTGAGATGCTGTTTTGTGTGTTCCGTAGTATAATGAACGCTCAATGCTTTTTCTAGTAAGGAGCCAAAAACTTCACCAAGCAATGCTCAAACTGATAAACAGATTCTCTCCCTGCAATCTCTTTATATAAATCTATAAAATCCCTTCATACTTGTTCCCAGGTTTCTTTCCTTCCAAATTATTTAGATGCTGTTCAAGAGTCTCCATAAGACTACTGGGAGCCTAAAAATATAATGAAAAAACACATTTAAAATCAAGGAGCGTTAGAAAAAGCAATTGATACAGAAAGGCATTTCCAGAGTTTTTTCTTTGAATCAATTATTTGCATGCATATGCTATTTATTTATTTGTTAAATTTATTTGCCACCTATCCCACTTAATGCATAAAACAACTGTGCAAAAGACCATTTCCATGCTACTATGAATTGTATATTATGCCGAAGTACATTTTTTGGAGGAAGTGGTTATTAGTTGGAATATAAACTGAAGCCAGAATTGGTATATATTAGACATTATTAATCTATACACAAAATATATACATGCCTACTTAAATACATAGTCAACCTAATGAAAAATCTGGCAATTTATTCTCTATAGAATTAGATCTATAACAAAACAGGGAACTATACACTAAAATGAACAGAAAACTTGAGGCCCCCATACTAGACCTTTCCTCCCTGTAATGTTAACCAATGCCTACCACACTTCACTTTCTCATGTCTAATAATATAAAGGAGGGGCATAAGAGACAGAATGCATTACATATTAGAGATTCTGAATACTGAAGGTTAGTGGTTAGAATTCTGTTTCTCATAAAACCTAATTCGTCCTTCAAAGTTTACGTTACCGGTCCAAATATTTCTGAGAAGCAATTCATGACCTTCTTCAAAATTATTTTTTCAGACTTGCTCAGGGCATGTTTTTATTTTTTTAAGAATCATAAAGTAAAAGTTTTCGACTCAGCCAATGTAAAAACATTTTTTTAAAAAAAATCCAAACATTAATCTTAAAATTATGATTTAATTCAATTTAAGTAATCTCTCCCTTAACATTTATAGTACTGTTTTAATCTAGTCATACTCTTGCTGTTATTAAAATGAGAAAAGGCTCCAAATGCAATAAGAACAAAGAGTATCTTTGAAATTCCCAGATGAAATAATACTTATATAAACAGTGATCAGAATTTTTTTTCAGGTGTAAGGTAGATACATATTATGGTTCATCGTAATAAGTCCATCATTTATATAGGCCTTTTCATCACTTAGGTTAGCAATATCTATGAATTTTTAAATACGCAAATTAAATTTAAACCATTAAAAACTTAATTGGGCATAACAATATAGAAAGATTGCAGTTACGACTAAATTAGCACACGTAGCTTCTGAACCTGTTTATTTGTTCAATTTATAACAAATTACCTTCAAGTTGCAACAGAGCTAGACATATACCACAGATTAATGCAAACTTGTTCTAACCTTATCTAAACTTCAACACACAAAGCATACCTTGGAAGAAGACCAAAATATCATCTAAATTCACAACAGAAATCCCAGAGTATAAATAAGAGTTCTTTTTAAAAAATATGTAGAGATGTGTTGTCCTGCTTCAAGAAAGGTTTCTTAATGGACACCTGGGAAACTATTTGGGTGAGAAATGTCAAATTTACACAAGCACAGAACTTAAGGGAGAATTTTTATAAAATGTTTTATAGATGGCACCTTGATCCACAAAAAATGTCTTTTATGTACCCTGACTTACAACCTAAATGTTGGAGATGTGGTTGTATGGACGCTACTTATTATCATATTTGGTGGTCGTGCAGAGAGATAAAAGCATTCTGGATTAAGATATGGTGGAATATCCAGAGAATTTTTAAAAGGAGGGTAAAATTTACTCCACAATTATTTTTGTTAGGTATAGTTATTGATTGTGATACAAAGGAGGTTATATTGATGTTAAATTTGATTACAGCTGCGAGGCTGTTAGTAGGACAATATTGGAAGAAGGAATCTTTGCCTACATTGCAGGAATGGTTTCTTAAAGTGTCTCATTTGGCGGAAATGGCAAAGATTTCGGCTTTCTTAAAGGGTCAAACGCAAGAGAAATTTCTTGCTGTTTGGGATAAATGGATAAAATTCATACAATTTAAATTTGATATAAAAAATACTATATAGTTTTTTCATAATTTTTAACTTTATATATATATATATATATTCTATTTTATATTCTTTTTTTTATAAATATAAATTTTTTTAACTTTTTTTAATTAAGCCTATATTCTGCTCTGGGAGGCCCTGGGGGGGGAAGGGGGGGTTGGGTAGGGGTGGGGGAAGGGGGGTTTTGTTGGGTAATGTTTGTTTTTATTTGTATATGTTGTTTTTTGTTTTTGTATTGTTTTTTATTTTCTGTAAAATTTATAAAACTCTTTAATAAAAAAAAAGAAAAAGAAAGGTTTCTTAATGTAAGTGTAAGCTGCCTTAGAGATAGCAATAGGTTCAAACTAATTATACTTAATAATCTATTTCCCCTGTGAAAACTTTTTTTATCATTTTCCCGAGGCATATGGAATGAACTGGACTTACAAGTTGTAGGTCACTGGTTCAAATCACACGATCTCTAATACTAGTTTTTAAGGATTGTACCAGGGCCTTTCTAGAACCGTTATTTAGAAAGGCATCATTAAAATAGATTTGTCTGATTAAATACACAAATATTCCATTTTTTGTCAACTTTTTGTCCACTATCTGAGATGGTTTCCATGTGCTTTTGTAAATGGCTTTCAAATTCAGAATTGGCAGAAGGCATAGTGGTCAACACTTCCCTTTTTTCCCCAATGTTAAAGAAGTATATTTCATATCCTCCTCTATAACAGTGGTTCTCAACCTGTGGGTCGGGACGGCCATTTCATGGGGGTTGCCAAACAACGCAGTCCGCCATTTTTTCCCCTTTTCCTTAGCTGTGCTACTCCCTTTTATTCTATTGTCTTTTGAAAACCAATAGAATAGATTCTCTTGAATAGAGTCTAATTCTATTGGCTTTCAAAAGCCAATAGGAATTGTCCAGGCTGTCTCTGCCCTGCTGAGCCTGCCAAAAGTCCCATTCTGCAAATGGTGCTGCAAGTTGTCTTCAGCGAAGGCAAGCTGTCTGGAAGTTTCCACCCCTCCCTGCTGAGCAACTACTAAAAATGTAAGTAAAAGAGGGACAGGGGTGGGAGGTGGGAGGCCGGCGGGCATAGGGAGGGTTGCTGGTGTGCGTGGGGCCCGGCGGGTGCCTTACCTCCCTTGGGCTGGGCCAGCTGGTAGCCCAGCTGGTGGCCGCCCTGCGCTGTCACTGCCCCTTGCCAGCTACGCCTTGGCCGGTGCAGGGGGCGGCACCACACATGCACAGCGCTCCTGGGCAGGGAAAGTCCTCGATTTACAACTGGGTTAGTCCTCGACTTACAACCGGTTGAGTAGTCCTCGACTTATGACCGATTGGGGGTCGCGGCATTAAAAAGGTTGAGAACCACTGCTCTATAATGATATGTATTACATATGATCTTTCTTTAATATATTGTTGTAATGGATCACTGAAGAATCCTGTTCTTCATCATAAGACTGAAAGACAATCAAATATCATAGTCTACTACCATTTCTGAAAATGCAAGAAAGTACTAATAGGATACTGAATACAAAATCATGAAATATATCATAATTAGAAAATATGCTTCTAATCTCACCAAAACAGGTAACTAAGGGTTCAATTAAAATAAACTTTTCCTATTTATTGATTCATAATGTGTTGATAAGGTACCAATTTTATGAGCATACACATCTGTTGATTAATTCGTATAAATAGTTAGAATTTATCCATTTAACAATAAAATAAAATAAAATAAATATATAAATGAATATAAATAATATAAAAACAAAAGCAGCCTTTATACTACTTTAAAGCATAATAAGAAATCTCTATTCATGAACCCATAGGAAGTTTGGTGTATGGAATTTATATGAATTGATGAAGCCAAATCTTCCTCAAGTTGATATTGATGCTTGAGAATGTCAAGGATACATCCATGTTTTCTCTTGGCAACAATATAGAACTGGTTTGCCACTGCCTCTGTTTATTTGTTTTTTAATTTTCCAATCTAATCTGTTACTGTGGGATTCCCTGGTGCTCTCCCCTCCAAGCACCATTAGATCTGCCTTGCTTAATTTTTGAGATTGGCCAAGTCAGCTAAGTACTGCCATCTAGCCAGCCATTTTGGAAAATACTTTTGCAATTAAATGATTACTTAGTCTATGCCTTTCTATATTCAATAAGTCAAAACATTACTTGCAAACAGAAAAGGGAGCTTTCTGCACTTTTATTTTGCTTTTTGTCTTTTCCCACCTTGTCAGCTTCCTTTATTATTTACTTTCATGTTATTGAAATTTAATACATTACATTAAAAACAAAAGAGAACATTAATCAAGGCCACTAACTTATTTTGTTCAAATTGAAAGACTGGCAGTTAACTAGGTGGAACAGACTTTTAGGGAAAATAATTGCTATTATGCTACTTTATTTATTTATTTTTATAACAGTATATCATCAATTGTGCAATAAGATTATGTATGTATTCAAAAATCAAGTTCTATTCTTGTTTCATTCATTTATACAGAAACCATTTTTAACTCTGAACGTTTCACGATGTGTGGTTATACCCCAGAGAAAAGTTTTTAAGAAACTACAAACACAGATGGTTTATATTCTATATCATGTACAAGGGCTTTCAAAACTGCTCATTCACTACTTAGCAGCATAGATATCAAGATATCCAAAAGGAAAGCATAAGACAAAAGTAATTACATTAAAACCAAAGTTATTTTAAACCACTGCTTTAGCTGCCTGCCTATAGGCAAGTATTAAGTCATGGGATTCTATCCATTTCATGCCACCATCAAATCTGTCCTTGATGGATGATGATGGATGGGGAAGCCTGCAAACTCTCCATTACTGAATATAATACCAACAGAGACCACTGCTTTGAATTAAACCCCTGAACAATTTCCTAATGCACTAAAATATTGGAAGATATATAAAATATATAAACACTGGAAGATACAGATATTCTTATTCAAGATTAAGGAGTTTGCAAAATCTCTTGGTTTCAATTTAAATAAGATTACATTTCTGACAATCACTTTCTAACTATATTCGGGCATTATCAAGTAAAAGCACTAGAAGAAAAAAATATAAGCAAAGCAAGACAAAACACTTCATGTCCACTTGAAGCTACAGTAATCATGTATGCTGTCAAAAGAAAAACAGTAAGCAAAAAAAAGAGAGAATGGTAGCTGAGTTTATTTATTGTACTTCAAACGATTTCTAGCACATTACTGTGAAAAAGCCAATGATTATTTTTATAGTTGTGCAACATTAGTCAGTGTAATTTTAATTCTATCTACCTGTAATGTGTAATTAGAAATAAATGTTTCATTTATATGCAAAATATTAAATTGTTATACAGATAGGATGCTATCACGTTTGCAAGTACTGTACGTCGTTCTTAGGTTAAACTTCTGCAGAAACTATTTTTGTTTACCAACATACTTTGTTAAGTTTTTAAAATGTTGTTCAAATATATTTGCAATAGATAACAATTTCCCAATCTTTAAAGGCAGTTGTTATCCCTCTATATTACCAATGCAATAAAAATGACTGCATTCATGTACAAAATAGAAATATATTTTCATTTCTTTGTATTGAACTATTTTACATCTAATAATTTATAAGTAATTGGTTTTATTATGGTAGCCCTAAACATAACTCTTCCTTGGAAAGAAAAAAATTAAGCTTTGTTATGGGCCAAGTCAAAGCATGGGTACAAATCCTAAAGAACTTCCTCTCTCAAGTATACTGCTTGCACTCTCAAAGGTGCTTTCTTTCCAAAGGCAACTGGACTTTCTTGTTTTGCTTGAAAACATTTCACTTCTCATCCAAGAAGCTTCCTCGGTTCTGAAAGTTTCTTCAGTTCTGGTTTCATAACCGAAGAAGCTTCTTGGATAAGAAACAAAACATCTTCAAGCAAAACAAGAAAGCCCAGTTGCCTTTTGAAAGAAAGCATCTTTGGGACCACCGTGACCTGGATGACTGGATGACTGAGAATCTCCATAGACCAGTGTTTCTCAACCTTGACAATTTTAAGGCATGTGGATTTCAACTCCCAGAATTCCACAGCCAGTTGGCTGTGGAATTCTGGGAATTGAAATCCACATGCCTTAAAATTGTCAAGGTTGAGAAACACTGCCATAGACATTGCCAGGGCTTTTTTTCTAAAAAAAAAAAAAAAAAAAAAAGGTGCCGGAACTCACACACGTCATACAACTTGCCTTGCCTACCCTACAAGGTTCCATCCAAAAAAGGAGCCGGAACTCCGTTCTGGGCGTTCTATGAGAAAAAAAGCCCTGGACATTGCACTCTCAGAGTTTGGGAACAAATTTAATCTCTAGAAAGGAGAAGAAATGGAGGCTTTCTTCATTAAGTACAATATCTCTAAATACCCTAAAGATGGAAATTCCCTAAATAAGTGCCCTAAAATTGGAAATCCTAATCTAGAAACACAGACATGATTGAAATAACATTAGTCAAAATGGCTGCCATTTTCAGGAAGCATATCTTTAAAATATTTAAAATGATTAATGCTTTCAGGTTGCAAGCTAAATGAACAGATTTTTTTTTCCTGTTACCTTTAAATACTGTCAAGCTGAGTGCAACTTACTTGTGTGAGATCAGGAATATCGCCTTTGTCAATTCCAACTTGCTGTGGATCAAGAAAAAAATAAATGAAAATAAAATTGTTTCACACTTGTGATCACAAACCAAAAAGCAATATAAATCATCAAGCAACAACAGGTGAACTATATTGTTAAGTGTAACATCGTTAATTACCTTCTGACAGAGAGAAACATGTACAGGCTTTCAAGATTGAACACAACCTTTTGAAATAAGCCAGGCCAAAAAACAGATACTTTGAGGATTTCACAAACTTGCAACTTTGTTGTTGTAGAGCAGGGGTGTCAAACTGATGGCCCATGGGCCGGATGCATCATAGCAAAACCATGCCACCCCATTGCTGGCAATGGCAAAAGAGTTGCGATACGTCACGACACGTCATGTGACGTTGCGAGTTTGACACCCCTATTGTAGAGTGTAGTAATCAAATTTTATTTAAGTGATATTAATTAATCAATCAATTAAACAAATAAATAAATGTATTTTTAAGTTTCTCTTTGTCACACCTTATAGTAAACAATCCTGAGATTTTTAACTGTTTTTTTAAATACATCTATTAGACTTATTGTCACCCAGAATTTTCTTGGAGTTTGGCAGCTTTAACAAATGCAACAAAATGAACAAAATCAAGATGGGGATCTTCTGTGTTTCTTTCTTATGCTTGATTTAATCTCTGGACTGGTAATTTTTAAGCCTTTCTTTGATACTGTAATTTTTTCACACATTCTCCAAGTATCTCTCTCTCTCTCTCTCTCTTTTTTTTTTTTAACAGTTTGAGGCATAGGTCTCTGGGACTTCTTTTCACATACCATGAAGCATTCAGCTGAATAATCAGGCAAACATTGGATGTTGAAAACCAACCACCTGGTGATTACTTCCATTAGTTGACTGTCATTTCCTTCCGTTTAATGAATGTTCACTACTAATTAAATCACAAATCAACATACTATCATTGTAAATGTGTTAACTGATGTTAAATATAATCATTATCTCTTTTATCTTTTGGTATTTTTCACAAAATTCAATACATTGCAGAATATTTGCAGTCTTTACAGTTCTTTATATGAAAGTTTCACTTACCTCTGCAACTTTAAGAAATTCTGATACTCTTGTCATCCTAGTAAGAAACCGCTTATAAATTTCAAGGGCATCTTTGCACTGTCCTTTCTTCATTTCAAAAAACTTCTCTGGAAGACATATATTTGACAGTCTCAATCTCTAGTATTCTTCATAAGCAGAACATCTGAGGACTTGACATTTCACTATGAAGAAAAATCTTCATAAGTGATATTATTAAAAAGATGGCAGAAAGCAATTATGGCCAGATTTATTTTTTGCCCTATTCCACTCAGCAAACTTCTACGAACAATCCCAATTTCAAGTTTAATTTTATACTATTCCCTAACCTTCTTTTTCTACCTTTAAATTGAAATCCCAGGACAATGTATTTCTAAGACAAAATCAACAATGAATTAAAAAAAAACCTTAGCTAGCTGAGTGTGCTTGCAACCATTTGCTTGGTAAACTTATTTTTTTCTGATAGGGTCTATTTATTTGGGTGAAAGAACAAAAACATGAAAACATGATCTGTGCCAAGTAGGAAGTTTGCTTCATTAATACATTGCCAAAAGCATATGCTGAAGTGCTTATCTAAGCATCACTAAATACAGTCTTTGGACACAGCCAGATGTTTGTAATAAAAAGCAAGCCTTCAGTCATTAAAATAGCAAAAAAAAGATACTGGCCTTGAATTTGCTACCTGGATTGCTGAGATTTATTCTTCAACAATAATGATGCTAGCAACTTGTGCTGGTTCTTATTTCTTAATGCAAGTTGTGTGTCTAAAGTGCCTGAGCATAGAGTTATTCCACACTTGTGATTAGTCAGTGAGTCAATTACAGTATTTCTGAAAAACGATCTAGTCTTCTTTTGAAAGAATATGACCAAAAATAACCTGAATCTAAATCATAGGTCCAGAGAAGAATCATAGGAAGAAGGACAGAATGACTGATACTAAGCACATTTTCAATTAGTGCTGCAAAGGAATGGCAGAGTTGGAGGTTAAGTCCGGTTGTATCCTTGTAAGAAACATGGCTACATGGAACTCCTTGTTGGCAGAAGCAACAGAAAATCTATAATGCACCCAATAGTAATAGATCATGCAAGACAGTTCAGTTTTTTTAAACTCATGTCTAGTGTTCCTTCAAAGGAATGCTAAGACTGATTTATAAGAAGTCCATTTAAGACCCACACAAACTCTTTAGAAAATGGGCAGAACCTATTGTGAAAGTAAGATGCCTCTTGCAGGCCAAGGAAAAATGTCCAAGGAAAAATATCCAAGAGGTTACCAACAACTAAAGGAAAGAGACATACCTGCAAAGCCTAATTCCAATAGGAGCTGAACATGTTCTAACGCCTGATCATGTCAGTAACTGCATCATCTGTGAAGTGTGCTAACTAGATCATAACAAGGATTGTGTCAGGAGATGGCCTGACTAAAGAAGTTGACTTATAAGGAGCTAAACCTGAGGGCTGGGGCTGAAGTAAAGAAAACACGTAATGGCATTGCATGAAAAAAAGATTATCAAGAAATGCTTCTGTGAGTAAGAGGACATGGAAATATGTCAAAAGTAGTTTTCCAGCCTTAAAAGAAAATGTAGATTAAAGAACCATGAAGATAAGCACATCAAAGAATATTAGGTTTGAGAAGAAATCCATGAATACAAAAAATAAATAAATAAGTTAATCATTTTTTATTCTTCAAAAGCATATTTTGTGACATTGAGGTTGGTAATCTAAAAATCAGTGATTATGAGATTATAAGGAAACATTACAAAATGGGTGATAATATAAACACAGTTAGTTACTCACTTACATAACACTCCATCCTACCTGACTGAGAGTTTGGAAAATTATCTGCCACAATTGATCTGGTCTTAACAGGAAGATTGATGTGAACACAGGAGAATCAAAATTGATACTGACTTGGAATATCAACAATGCTTCTTCTTTAACAAGATTAACTTCAGAGATCATTTTTCTTTTTAATAATAAGCATGATTAAGAATATGCTTTTATGAGTTTACATACCTAATAAATTAATGACTCCATCATTGTAACAAGCAAAAAGCTTGATGAGATCTTTGAACAGAAGCATAAATCCAGCATTTATGACCCCATTTGTCAGTTCATTTGGATGAACCTATATAAGAAAAGCCCATGATTTATTATAAACACACAACATTCAGACTACCTTTTCTTTCAGCACAATGTAAAATATTAGCACATATATTCATTGTTCAGATTATGGAGTCTAAACAGAAGTCTAAACAGACATTATGCCTTTGTTGCAGTAAATTCAGCAATGGTAAACTACAAGAATGAACAGCTCAGGTTTGACTGCTAGAAATAATGAAATCTAGATAACCCAGTAAGAAATTGAATATTAATGCACATCATTTTGAAGTTTGTGTAACATTAATGGTGAAATTATGAAGCTCAGTTGTGACCTTCAATGAAGCGTAAAAAGGTAATTCAATCATCCATCTTCAGCAATTTATTTTTTTCTGCAGCTTGACAAAATACAATCACTTTCCTTTTACAAGTTAAATGTTTCGTGGGTTTTTTTAATATTAAAAGCAAGTACAGTTTTTTAATATTAAAAGTAAGTACAGTTTTCTGTAACCATAAAAGTTTAAGGAAAGTATAAGCACACACATCAAATTCAAGAAGTGCATCTATTTGTCCTTGTAAGATTGGCATGCTCTTCAGTAGTTTTTCTGGGGCCATCATCCTCATTACACCATCAGCCCTGAGGAAACAAAAGCAAATACATCTAACTAATACATCTTATTGTATAACAAATACTTTGAGGCAATCTGCAGCATTTTTTTAAAAAAATGTTACATTCAATTCTGGATGAAATAATCAAATAATCTTATGCTTGTAATACTGTCATCTGAAATCATCATTAATATTAATAGACTATTGGAAACAAAGAAAAAGAAATATTGTAGCTTATTCATTATACTGAAACAATATAACATGTTAAGATTTGTAAAAACATAAGAAAAAAGGGAAAGATTAGTCAAATATATTAATGGCAACTCAAATTCTACAAGAGGAGTATTAACCTGATTAATAAGTCTTCAAAATCTGTGGCCAAGCTCTTGGCATCTGCCAAAAACTGAAAACATCACTACTGACATTAGTTAGTGGTTAAATATCCCTATCAGTCTACAGGGAAGAATAAATATTATAATAAATATTACTTCAGGACACTGTGTACCTTTAAAAGGATTCCCATGTTAATTTATTTTAAAACAGATAAGATACTAAGAAAATGTTTGTGCAATGGACAAACCACACGGTTTTCACTATCTAAATTACGAGGGCAATTCAGAAATAAACCTCCGTTTGGTTATCAGTGACAGACGCTCATATATACAGAACTTTTATTATACACATTAGAAAACTACAACATTACATTACTTTTCGACATAATCGCCATTCAAATTGAGGCACTTGTCATAATAGTAATAGTAATAGTAGTAAAGTTGGAAGGGACCTTGGAGGTCATCTAGTCCAACCCCCTGCTCAGGCAGGAAACCCTACACCATTTCGGACAAATGGCTGTCCAGTCTCTTCTTAAAAACTTCCAGTGTTGGAGCATTTACTGCTTCTGGAGGCAGGCTGTTCCACTGATTAATTGTTCTCACTGTCAGGAAGTTTCTCCTTAGTTCTAGGTTGCTTCTCTCCTTGATTAGTTTCCACCCGTTGCTTCTTGTCCTGCCTTCAGGTGCTTTGGAAAATAGCTTAATTCCTTCTTCTTTATGGCAGCCCCTGAGATATTGGAATACTGCTATCATGTCCCCCCTTGTCCTTCTCTTCGTTAAACTAGACATATCCAATTCTAGCAACCGTTCCTTATATGTTTTAGCCTCCAGTCCCCTAATCATCTTTGTTGCTCTTCTCTGTACTCTTTCTAGAGTCTCAACATCTTTTTTACATCGTGGTGACCAAAACTGGATGCAGTATTCCAAGTGTGGCCTTACCAAGGCATTGAAGAGTGGTATTAATACTTCACATGATCTTGACTCTGTCCCTCTGTTAATGCAGCCTAGCACTGTGTTGGCCTTTTTGGTAGCTGCAGCACACTGCTGGCTCATATTTAGGTGATTGTCTACTAGGACTCCAAGGTCCCTCTCACAGTTACTACTATTGAGCATGGTGCCACCTATGCTGTACTAATATCTTTCAAGTTTTGAAATTCCTTAGTAGAAGTCACTCGGTGCCAAATCTGGGCTATGGGGAGGGGTGATCAAAAACATCCCAACGGAACTCCTTCAAAAGTTCTTGGGTGTGGGTTAAAATACAAAAGGATTTGGGAAATTGGAAGAAGCTGCAATTGTCCCTATTGGGGAGAATTGCAGCGATTAAAATGAATGTTTTGCCAAAGTTTCTCTTTTTATTTCAAATGATACCTATTTTAAAGAATGAGGTTAACTTAAATGAATGGCAGAAAGGTATCAATAAATTTATTTGGGCAGGGAAAAAACCAAGAGTAAAACTTAAAATTATACAAGATATTCGTGAGAGAGGTAGACTCAAGGTACCGAATCTGAAATTGTACTATGACGCTGTGGTGTTAACGTTAATTAGTGATTGGGTTAATTTAACAAATGTAGATGTACTCCTCCTGGAGGGATGGGATTTACTTTTTGGATGGCATGCCTATTTAATTTTTAATTAAATAGGGTTTTTAAGTCTCATATTTTAAGAACTTCCTTACTTTGGGTTTGGAAGAAATATTATAGAAGTGATTCAAGAATTCCATTATGGGCTATTCCATGGCATGCGATAGAAGGGATAAGGAGAGGAGTTAAGATGGATAGCATTTCTTATATACAATTACTTAGATGGGATGGTAAAAATTGGCAATTAAAATCCATGGAAGATTTAATACAAGAAAATATTATTTTTTCATGGTTTCAGTATAGACAATTATTGGAAAGGTAGAAGATAGATTGTAAGGTGGGTTTGCTTAGAGAGGATGAGAATTTGTTAAAACAAATAAAAGATCAAAGACGAACCCATATCAAAAGAATTTATGGGGTGTTAGTGGAACTGGATTCAGAAGCAGAACTAGTTAAAGATTGTATGGTTAAATGGGCACAAAACTTTAATGAATCGGTTCCATTAGATACTTGGGAGATTATTTGGGTGAGGAATGTCAAATTTACACAAGCCCAAAACTTACGGGAAAACTTTTATAAAATGTTTTACAGATGGCACCTTGATCCACAAAAAATGTCTCGTATGTATTCAAACTTGCAGCCTAAATGTTGGAGATGTGGTTGCTTGGATGCTACTTATTATCATATTTGGTGGTTACGTAAAAGTATAAAAGCTTTTTGGATTAAGATATGGTGGAATATTCAAAGAATTTTTAAAAGAAGGATAAAATTTACTCCACAATAGTTTTTGTTGGGTATTGTTTCCGACTGTGACAGTAAAGAAACTATATTAATGTTAAATCTAATTACAGCGGCTAGGTTGTTAGTAGGGCAATGTTGGAAGAAGGAATCTTTGCCTACTTTGCAAGAATGGTTTCTTAAAGTTTCCTGTTTAGCAGAAATGGCAAAGATTTCGGCTTTTTTGAAAGATCAATCGCAAGAGAAGTACCTTTTGGTATGGAAAAGATGGATAAATTTTATACAATACAAGTATGATATAAAAAATATTATTTAGCTTTTGAATAATTTATATTTAAAGTTTAAGATCTTTTTTTCTTGTTGTTTCTTTTCTTTTTCTTTTTCTGTTTTTTAAGTATTGGTGTTAAAGTATTTTATGATTTGTTTAATTATTGTAACCAAATTTGTATATGGTTTATTTGTGTTTAAAATTTTCTTTTTTAAATTTTAATTAAGCCTGTATTCAGCTCTGGGAAGGTTGGGGGAGGGTTGGGGTGGGTTGGGAAGGTTGGGGGAAGGGAACTTTTTTTTGTAAAATTTTAAAAAATTTTCAATTAAAAAAAAAGTTCTTGGGTGCGTCTATTGGTATGCGGGTGAGCGTTATCATGAACACCACACCGGAAGTCAGCATGCCCCGACACTTGTTATGGATGGCTCGTCTGAGTTTTTGTAATGGTTCAAGTAGACTTCTGAATTGATAGTCGAACCACGCTCCATGAACCTCACTAGCAGTACTTCTTTGGCATCTTCATATTAGCGATATTTTCAATGGCACCCCATCCAGTGTGGATGTTGGTTCACAATAATGCTTGCCTGCACAGCGCTAGGTGCACCCAAGAACTTTTGAAGCAGTTCCATTGGGATGCTTTTGATCACCTCCCCTATAGTCCAGATTTGGCACTGAGTGACTACTACTATGGAATTTCAAACCTTGTAAAACGTTATGACAAGTGCCTCAATTTGAATGATGATTATGTCGAAAAGTAACGTAATAGTTTTCTAATGTGTATAATAAAAGTTCTGTATCTATGAGTGTCTGTCATTGATAACCAAACGGAGATTTATTTCCGAATTGCCCTCGTATTATTAGCTTATGAAAATGGGACTTTTGGCTTTCCCAATTTTAGCTCAGTTGTTAGACCCAACTAGAAAATTCATATTTGACCTCCCTTAATGTCTTTGCAGTTGGCTCTGGTTTTAGCTAAAAGTCATGTATTTTTCCAGCATTAAAAACTAGAAGCTGGATGAAGCTGGGAATGAAGCTTAAATTTGTTCCTTATTCCCATGACAAACTGAATCAAACGATCCTAGTTTGAAAAGTAAATCTTTTAAAATCTTCATGGGCAAGATCTTACTACCAAAACATTAGTTTTGTTGGAACAAAAATTTGGATTGTTTAAAATAGCTTACTTATCTAAAACAATTTTAACCTCCTGATTTAGATCAAATACAATAGCATTTTACGAGCTGTCTAAATTATAAAATTTTAGATACTTTAATTTAGCATAATTTAGTTTCAAATGATCCTAAATCTATAGTTCAGTTTTATAGAAAATTAACATAAATCATTAATATTGGTAATTTGCAAGAAAATTGAAACAAAAAGAATGAGTATCATGTTTACCAGGGTGGGATGTTTACCAGGGTGGGTGTTTACCAGGGTGGCTGTCAACTTCAATAGATTAGAAGTAATATATGACACAATGTATATTTTGGATTTGTTTCATGATCGCATCATTTGACTTATTTGATGTTGGAAACAGTAATAACAATAATAATATGTAAATGTTATTTGAACTATATAGTGAAAAATTAAAATTTGATTCATAAGAATTCTGCATTTATTGTGCACCGAAGGTAGCCAATGTATTGTTTTATTTTAATGGGAAAAACATTAAAATAGATTTAAAATCATGGACTGATATTGACTTATTTTCTATCTATGAATTAACTTTGTATCATTTATGGAAAAGGCTGAATAACATTATTCTATATGACTAGGGTTTAATTTGCTATTTAAAAACTGAGTGTGTTCCTATGTATTTTAGTTTTGTTTCTTCTTTGCATCATGATTTCTTTATTTTTTATATGTTAAAGTAATACTTTAAAAAATTGGATATGTAATCTCTGGAGTGTCTAGAGGTATAATCTGCTGCTTGGCAACAGAAATTTCTCCAACATGAAACACTTTAATGAGTCTCTGTGTTTTGCCTGGGAGTCAGATGGAAAATAGTGTTTTTTCCCCTATGAAAGTACTGATACATAGCCACATAAGCTTGGAAGTAGAAAGGGAGAGAATTCATCTGACAAGTAAAGATTTACGTTTTTGCTACAGCACACTAAATAATAACTGGGAAGCTGCAATGATAATTGAATTTGAATAGATGGTAGAAAAAGAAGTAGTATTACACCCAATAAAAGCTCCTGAGATTTTGATGATGGTGGCATAAACAATGGCTTCAATCAAAAGCTTTAGCCATTTTTAACAGACCATTAGCACTGGGAAATGTGCAAATATGGTTACAGAATCTTACATTAGTTTAAAAAATGTCCTCTATGAGATATGGCCACAAATCATAACGGAATGAATCCTTCAGTGATCTATTCCATACACACTCAGACACTTTCTGATTGCATCAGAACTATGGTACAACTATGTTCTCTATAAGAGTTGGGTACAAATCTGGCCTGACAAAGGTCATCTCTTAAACTAGGTTGATAGAGCCAATTTATCCTCAGAGCCAATTTAGCTACAGAGACTGTTTCACTGACAATTTTCCCCCAAAGACATGCCCTTAAGTGAGAAAGCAATTCTATTTGATAAACATCTGATAATGCATGCACCATTCCATCACAAGGCAAAAAAGACACAATGAATGTCTGTCAGTTTATTGCCACAGTTCTACTACTTGCAGATGGGTGCTCTGATGGCCATAAAGCACAAGCAGCAACTTAGTTCGAAAGACTAAAAGTTGAGAGGAACAAGATCCAAGCACTATAGGAGGAACAAATCAAAGATGTTACTACTGAAACCATCAGAAGAAAACCGAGGGAAAGGGAAGGAATTCCATTTTTAAATAGAACATGGTGTGAGAGAAGGCAGGAATCCTAGCAAAATGTTGGGCTCTTTAGACATTTTATTGGATAAACACACAAATAACCCATATTATACCTAACAAATGGCAATACTTTTATGCCAGAACCCTTTTTTTTACATGTTTTCAGTTTGATTCCTTTTTAATGATTCATATGAAAATAATATTGTTAGAAATAGTTACAGCAATATTCAATTTGTTGTATTGAATAATAATATAACATAGTATAGAACAGGGGTGTCAAACTCAATTTCATTGAGGGCCACATCAGCACTGTGGTTGCCCTCAGGGGGCCAGGTGGGTGCGGCCTACTGGGTGGGTGTGGATGGAGTGGGTGTGGCCTATTGGGTGGGCGTGGTCAGCTCTACATCGTTTGCATCAAGGGTGGCTGTGGGGGCCTGGGCAGGAGTGGGACAGATCTGAGGGTCTCTGGCAGAAGGGGGTGGGACCAGGGCGAGTGCCAAGGCATGGTCCACTGGAGGAGTCTCACCGTTCCTCTCAGGCCACGCGGGGGGAGCTGGATGGTGGTGCAGGCTGCCCGGAGCTCTGGGCAGCAGAGGTCAAATGCCCAGCCTGACCCTCAAGCACCCACAGCATCAAGCCCCACTTCCCCAAGGGGCCACCCAGCTGCATTTACCTCCTCAAGACTGCTGCTGCTGTGCTTGCTCTCCTTACCCAGGTTGCTCATGATCAGTACGAGGGCAAAGTCAGAGGAGGGGGCAAAGGGATGGTGAAAGGGCAGCAAGGCAGGACTAAGGCAGGACTTCCCTCAGACCCTCCCTCTCCTTCTTTCCTTCTTTCCTTCTTGGTGGTGGGAAAATATTTGAGATGAGGGAGGGAGAAAAACAGGCAAGAAACGCAGTTGGGGAAGTGTCATCCTTCATGAGGAATGAAGAAATGCACCATCACCTGGAAGTGGCCAGCACATGGCCCTCACCTACTTCACATATCTGGCTTGGTGGGCTCTGGGGGAGGGGATGCCATGAGCAGCGTGAGAGTCAACGTTACCTGCGGAATGCTGCCCAGCCCCCAGCCTGCCCAGTTTCGGCAGGCAGAGAGGCACTCTCCTCACAGCGCTGAGAGGCTGAGCCAGGTGGCACAAATCTGAAAAGAAGCGCAATGCCGCCGAGCCCCCAGCCTGCCTGGTCTTGGCAGACAGGGGGACGCTCTCCTCACAGCACTGAGAGGCTGAACCAGGCAGCGCAAATCCGAAAAGAAGTGTGATGCCACCTAACTCCCAGCCTGCCCGGTTTCAGCAGGCAGCGGGGCGCTCTCCTCACAGCGCCAAGAGGTTGAGCCGGGCAGTGCAAAGTTCACCAGCTTTGCACCTTGCTGCCTGCTGAAACTGGGCAGGCTTGGGGGCTAGGCAGCATTGCACTTCTCATCAGTTTCGCGCCACCTGGCTCAGCTCTTGGCACTGTGAGAGCACCCTGCTACCTGCCGAAACCAGGCAGGCTGGGAGCTGGGCGTCGTCGTGCTTCTTTTTGGATTTGCACCACCCAGCTCAGCCTCTCAGCGCTCTGAGGAGAGCGCCCTGCTGCCTGCCGAAACCCCTCCCCCAGAGCCCATCAAGCCGGATATGCTGGCCATTTGCTGGCTACTTCCAGGCGATGGTGCATTTCTTCATTCCTCACAAAGGGCGACACCTCCCCAGCATGCACCCAGGGGGCAGGGCCGACTTGGCAGGGGCTGGTTCCTCGCTGTTTCCAGATGGTGGAGCTAAGACAGAATGTGTTTCAGCATAGATGGCCACCACAAAATTGTACATTGGCTCCCGGCTGGCCTAGGCCAGGGCCAAGGCAGTGGGGGCCGTTCCCTCACTGTTTCCAGGATGGCTTTATGGCTACTTCGCAGGCCACATCTGGCCCCCGGGCCTTGTGTTTGACCTGTCTGGTATAGAACAACGACAGAAGTATTTACAGCAACATTCAATTTAATTTAGGTTAGGTTAGGTTAGGTTAGGTTAGGATAGGATAGGATAGGATAGGATAGGATAGGATAGGATAGGATAGGATAGGATAGGACAGGACAGGACAGGACCAGAAATAATTATAGCAACATTCAATTAATTACATTGCAATAACAATATTGTTACTGGATAAGGAAAGCTTACCCCTTTTTTACTCTTGCAAAATCAAATGCCATTTGCCTGTATGAAAATGCTTTTTCATTCAAGTATCTACTGTAACGCCTGATAAAAGTAGACATATCGTATCCTAGAAACAAAAAATATAATATGGACAATTTTGATTTATTAATTTATAACAGTGAGTGAAAAAATTGATGATGTTAATGATGCAAACCTATTGGATATTTCAGTCATTATTCCAACCACTCTAAAAGTCTAAGTAAAAGAAGGCCCACATGTAAATAATTGCCTGTGTATTGACACCAAATCAAGAATTTCTCAATCAATGAACATTTCCCAAAATCTCTTCATTAAATACGAGTCACATTAATAAGCCCCAAAGGGAGAGCAGAGTATCTTGTAAATTTCAATATACAACTAGTTTTGAATAACAGGCAACATTTGTTACAGTAATCACTAGTACACATTCTCATCTAAAGAACAGTTAAACTAGAAAACAGCTGTTGGATCATTATGTATTGGATGCTGATAAAATAAAGACGAGTAATATGATTAATAGGGCTATGATGAAAGAATGAGAGGACAATTCCCCTATCAATATTCCCATAAAATTTTACTTAGCTCTGCAATGTGCTCATGAAGTTGTGCTGCAGAGAGGCTTACATACAGTAAGCCAGGGATGTCAAACTCGCAAGCCACGTGACGTGTTGCGACGTATCATGACTTTTTTTCCATTGCCGGCAATGGGGTGGTATCTGGCCCGCAAGCCAGCAGTTTGACACCCTTGCAGTAAGCAATTGATTCTGCAATCGTTGCATTACCAGGATTTAATTCATAGAATCCTATATGGAGTTATTTTGTTGATAGCCTTGGGGAAAGAGTACACTACTAAAGTTTCAGGAATCAAAAACAACTTTTCACTTTAGAAGGTTTTCTCCCTTTTCATTTTTTCTTTGCACTGTCTTTTCTTCAATTAACCTGAGTGTGATATATTTAAACTTTTCTGTATTAAGAGAACAAGGCACCTACATTCCTCCTAAGATACTCACATCAACAAACCTCAAGTGACAGCCTGCCAAACCATATTTCAGAGGAATTAACAGATGTAAGGCTGCCTACAGATTTTTTTTTTTAACAAAACATGTTTACCAGGAATTGAAAACTTACACTAAACTGACTAGGTCTGACATCATAGCAAAGAATCAGTATAACAATCCTTTGCAGAATATTGAGCCTGGTATAAGTTCTTTGCTCCTTATTAAACAAAAATGGCCATTCATTATTAAGCATCCAACTTTATCTTTTATTTTTATCCTTTTTCGATATCAGAGAACCATATCTGGAACAAATACATAAAACAAACAAATACAAATAAATTTAATTGCATTTTGACACAATCTTTATTAAATTAAAGCCTTTTTTCCAGAATATAAGTTTTTATTACCGTCAGACTAAGGACTAGTTTTCTGTTAGTTGGGGGCTTTTTTAAGAAAAATGCTATTTTAAAAGAAATAATAATAAAGTGGCATAGTTTCACTTTAACTGTGACTTAAAGCAGTATTTCAAAGTGCTTAGAAAGATCATTTTGGTGTGTTAGGAAAAATACACAGAAATGCAGATTAAGAGCAAAGATAAATTTAACCTTTACTGTATAAGTTTGTGATAAATATTTGCTTTGACTAAATATGTAGGCCTAAACAACTATGAAAAAATGTTGTTTCTGCTCATTATTTTCTGTAAATAAACTACCACACTAAACTTGACAAAGTGAATGGTTTTTCTTACCATGTGATCCGCTTTTATCCAAAAAATTGCTGAGATTGAATAGTGTGTTTCTAGATGCCAAATATTGAATAAATCTCTAAGAGGGAGAAAAACAGAATAAAACAAATTATATCATCTCTCTTCCTTTTTCATGACAGATCCCTAAACATATTTCATTTCTGGTAAAAAAAAACACACAGAAGATTTCATTATATAATTAATACCTAATTTGTACATATTTCTAGTTATGTACAGTACATCAGCCTATATACAAGTATTAGACACAGATGGCTGTTCAAAAATCTGAATACGCATTGAATCATTCCATATTTTTAAAAAAAGGCTGAAAAATTCATGTTTTGTTTAGAAATACCAATGTTAGAAGTGAATTATTTGAACAGATGAAAAGTTTTAATCTAAAAATTAACAGCAAACAACTGCATTTTGCATGCAGTCAGTATCTCTGTATGTAAAATGCAGTTAACATATTGGCTCTCTGAACAAAACTGACATAGCAAGACTACTGCTAACATATACTAAACAACCCATGTCTCGTTGGGTCATCGTTTCAGAGATATTTCCTTACCTAAATAGAAAAACAGAATAGTCAACAGCGGGCAAAAAAAAGTAGTGAAAGCAAGAGCAATTTCTGACTTCCTGCCAGCTTTCCCATTGATTTTCCTTGTGGAAATTTGGCAGGGAGCATCAGAAATCTTCTTCCTTTCCCTTTCCAGCAGGCAGTCAGGGAAGCAGGCTGGGAGGGAAGGAGGGATTGTGAGACTAGTTAAGAAACTGCCACGCAACACTGAAAATGAAGATCAGGTTGAAAGATGCAGCAGCAGCCAGTAGCACTGAAACATCCACAACTTTCCAAATTTCATTACCCTGGAAGTCACTGAGCCCAAATTTTGGACAGATTCTATAAATTGGCCCATTAAAGGTACCTTAATTCAAAAATTGTTATCCTATGATGCACTATTTCTCTCAGTTAAAGTTCATGAGAAGTTCATGACAACATTTGACACAGTAGATCACAACCTATTTCTTGGTAAGCTAAAAAAAAATGTGGGATAGAGACAGACAGCATCACCACCAAATGGATTCATAACTAGTTGACAAACCACACTCAGCATGTGGTCCTTAATGGAACTACATCTATATGGAGGGAAGCAAGCAGTGGGGTACCTCAAGGTTCCATTTTAGCCCAGTCCTCTTCCAATATTTTATATTCTCAGAGTTTTAGTGGTATATAGATTATATTAAGGAAAGTATTGCTTTCACTTGAACATAAGCCAATTCAGGAAAACTTAAGATCACGTTTTATTCTTACAGTGCAAGAAATTATTCAGAATAAACAATATAATAGCACTCCATAATCTGAGTAAAAAAGTAGAGACCCTATTCTATTTATATGCTAGGTTTCTAAAACAGCAAAAAAATTGATCAATGTAGAGTAATATTATTTCACATAAAACTAGTTCTCATTCTCTTCCAGTTTTAGATAAAGGACTTGTTTTCTTTACTAAGCAAAAACTGATCATGTATGGGATATCAGCAGATATTTATTGAAACTGATAAGGGAGATTCTGTAAAAAACAACTTTAAAGACAGGATTTGAAGCAAATATTTTGGCATACATTCAAAGTAAAAAAAATTACAACATGAGATCTCAGTTCATAACTACACACATACAGTGTAAGAAAATTAAAAGGGTTACCTCTTTTAACAAATTATGAAAACATATGTAGGTCAAAACACTTTTTTGTATATCAGAGAAGTATAGAGATGTTATTTTTGCATAATAACACTAAACTTGGATTCTAATATTGCATGACCAAATGCCTAATGCAAAGATATTCATCTTAACTAATTCCTGAATTTCCACATCCTCTAAAATCTATTTCAAATGATCCCCGATCTCCAAAGCATATCTTTTAGATGCATGAAATGCTAAAGTAGGATTTATCTCCTTCAGTAAACAGAGTGGATCATTTATTCTCTGAAACTTTCATTCAGAAAACACCACATAATCTAAATATTTTACCGTATATTCCCTTAACAGTGTATCAGATAAGCTCACTACTTGCTGTCACTTTTTCTTTTTTAAAGTCTATGAGACAAACACAGGTTTTCTTAACAATCCCTTGCTTTAGCTTCCAGGAGTAAAATACTTACCTCATTGCCATGAACCATTAGATGATGTGTTGTAACTAAGGCTTTGAAGACAACAACCCAACTACTGTTTGTCGCTCTCTCAAAGAGGGTATCAGCCATTTGTGGAATGTTCACATTTGTCTCATTTGTGGCCTGGATTAGGTCTACAATATTTGGGGAAAGAGAGAATAGTAACAGTAAATATAGAGAGAAGATGATGTACTGGTTTTAAAGAGAGTATAGTTAAAAATTACTGACCAAAATCATTACACAATAGAGCAGTAATTTCACTAAAAAAAGTTTAAGGTTAAAAATAAAGTAATTCTGTATTTAATACTTAGAAAAGCCAATAGAAAATAAAATGGAAAACAGTTCCTACTGGATGGTCTAACATTACTGCTATTGCCAACGTTTATTTTGTGAGAATTTGTTCTTGCACTACAAGAATAACAACAGGAGAAGAAGCAGATAATAAATATGTGGCCCAAGTCCATTCTGGGTTTGACTCAGTTAAAATAGCCATGTTTGTGTCTATATATAAATGTTTTGTTGTTTTAATCTCTTCAAAGTGAAATGGTGAAAAAAGTAAGGTTCTACATTTAGGCAAGAAAAACCAAATGTACAGGTATAGTATAGGGGGTACCCTGCTCAATAGTAGTAACTGTGAGAGGGACCTCGGAGTCCCAGTGGACAATCACCTAAATATGAGCTAGCAGTGTGCTGCAGCTGCCAAAAAAGCCAACACAGTGCTGGGCTGCATTAACAGAGGGATAGAATCAAGATCACGTGAAGTATTAATACCACTCTTCAATGCCTTGGTAAGGCCACACTTGGAATACTGCATCCAGTTTTGGTCACCACGATGTAAAAAAGATGTTGAGACTCTAGAAAGAGTACAGAGAAGAGCAACAAAGATGATTAGGGGACTGGAGGCTAAAACATATAAGGAACGGTTGCTAGAATTGGGTTTGTCTAGTTTAACGAAGAGAAGGACAAGGGGGGACATGATAGCAGTCTTCCAATATCTCAGGGACTGCCACAAAGAAGAGGGTGTCAAGCTATTCTCCAAAGCACATGAAGACAGGACAAGAAGCAACGGATGGAAACTGACCAAAGAGAGAAGCAATCTAGAACTAAGGAGAAACTTCCTGACAGTTAGAACAATTAACCAGTGGAACAACCTGCCTCCAGAAGTGGTGAATGCTCCAACACTGGAAGTTTTTAAGAAGAGACTGGACAGCCATTTGTCTGAAATTGTATAGGGTTTCCTGCCTGAGCAGGGGGTTGGACTAGATGACCTCCAAGGTCCCTTCCAACTTTATTATTACTATTATTATTGAAGTCCCGCCATTCCCATATCAGAAGAATACTATAACCAGGACAGAACAGAATAACAGAGTTGGAAGAGACCTTGGAGGTCTTCTAGTAGTCCAATCTCCTGCTCAGGCAGGAAACCCTATACTATTTCAGATAAATGGTTGTCCAATCTCTTCTTTAAAATTTATAGCATTGGAGCATTTGCAGCTTCTGGAGGCAACTCATTCCACTGATTAATTGTTCTAACTGTCAGGAAAATTCTTAGTTCTACTGTAGGTTGCTTCTCTCCTTGATTAGCTTCCATCCCTTGCTTTTTGTCCTGCCTTCAGGTGCTTAGAAGAATAGCTTGACTCCCTCTTCTTTGTGGCAACCCCTGAGATACTGGAAGACTGCTATCATGTCATCCCTAGTCCTTCTTTTCATTAAACTAGACATATCCAATTCCAGCAATCGTTCTTTACATGTTTTAGCCTCCAGTCCCCTAATTATCTTTGTGCTTTTCTCTGCACTCTTTTTAGAGTCTCAACATCTTTTTTACATTGTGGCCACCAAAACTGGATGCAGTATTCCAAGTGTGGCCTTACCAAGGCATTGTAGAGTGGTATTAATACTTCACATGATCTTGATTCTATCCCTCTGTTAATGCAGCCTAGCACTGTGTTGGCTTTTTTGGCAGCTGCAGCACACTGCTGGCTCATATTTAAGTGATTGTCCACTAGGATCTGAGAGTTACTTCTCACAGTTACTACTAATGAGCCAAGAAAAAGGTCAATCAATCAATTCCAACTTCTCGTGAAAGATCGCAAAGTTGTAATTGATTGACCTTTCCCCCCCAAAAAAAAACTTCCTTTGTTTCCTTGCATTTGGCAGTGGCGGCAGATTGTAAAGGCAAAACGGCACAGGACTGGGAGTCAGGTAAGGAAAGACAGACAATTTCTGGGAGGAGGAAAGACAGACAATTTTGGGGGGGGAGCAAGGATTTCTTTCCTTACCTGCCCCACTTGTTCCAAGATCACTTTCCACTCAGATGCGTTGCTCTTGCCAATGGCCTGATCGCCCACTTCAGCACCCTCCCTCCCCAAGCCTCCGGCGCTGCACCTGCTGCTTTGGTGGCTCTGTAGGCAGAGCTGCGAAGTTCTCTGTCAGTTCTCAAATTACACCCCGACCTATCTTTTTATCCAGGCCACCTCAACCTCCCAGGCAAGCTGTCCAATCGCGAGGAGAGGGTGGGTGGATGGTGGTGAGAGCCCCAGCCAATGGCGGGATGGGGAGTTGGTGAGAGAAGATGTTTTTTCCCAGTTTCTCCCTCGCACGTCCAAGGGCATGCTCACACTTTGGCCATGCCCCCTTCCTCTCCTCCTCCTGCCTATTCATGATTTTACCTCAGGGCCAGGCTGAGAGGTATAGACCTTGCTTGCAGCCTCAGCCTCACTTAGGGCAGACAAGCCTGGTGATGACGATGCCACTGCTTCTGCTACTTCTGAGGCAGGTCCCTCACTAGACACTATGGAACATGAGCTCCAGCCCCCACCACTGCTGCTGCTGTGCCGGCCAAAAGGAAACTGATGCCACCAGCCCTCAACATCCCCCTACCACCACTGACGGACCAGTCCCACCAGCGGTTGGAGTGGGGCTGCTGGAGTGGGGCGCCGGTTATGGGTCTGAGGGGAGCGGGCGAAGGGCGAGGTATTTGTGAGGGGTAGCCAGGGTGAGCGAGAAAAAAGGAGAATTTGCTCCTGGAAGGTTATTTTCGGCTTGTGAGGGGTTGTGTGGAGCTGAGACGATGAAAAGTCGGGGGAGCCGCTAAGAGGGAGGATGCAGTCAGCCTTTGGAGGAGCATCCCGATCCATGAATGGGAGTGGTGGTGCCGCGTCCAGGTGAAGCCCCGAGAGGTAGGCAAAGCTGGAGGTGGTGGAGCAGTTCGGAAGAACCAGGAGTGCTGGTGGTTGAGAGAAACTTCATTGGTCCAGGAAATGATGGAGGAAGGATGGGGGCATTGGGATGTGCCCCATGGGAAAGAGGAATGAGGTCCTGCCAGGCAGGTTCTTCTGCCTTGAGATTTGTCCGGCATGCCAATCAAGGAGAATATTTCTGGCTCAGAGTTAAAATGAAGAGTCCTGGGGGGGGGGGGTTTTGTCTCTGAGGATGGTGGTTTTCTTGCAGACTTTTCAGGACTCAAAATGGGGTAATAAGTGAACTAATGATGTTACCTAGTTTGGGTCATGAGACGTCTACCACAAAGCCACAAAACTCAGAGAGGACCACGAAACCCACAACCACCCTCCTCCTCCTCTTCTTTTCTTCTCCTCCACTTCACAAACCCCATTCTCTTCTGGCACTGCTGATGTTACCTAGTTTGGGTCATGAAATGTCTGCAAGAAATGCTCAACGGAAATGGCACCCCTCCCTGCCCCCTGCCTCGCCTCGTCTCACCCTGGACGAGCCTCCTGTCCACCATCCCACCTGCCAGAGACCCCCTGGATCTCCCCCAACCATGCCCAGCTCCCAGAGGCGTTCCTCCCCACAAGCAACATCGAGGTGGCCATGCCCACCCGTCCACGTCCACCTGGTAGCCATGCCCACCCAGTGGTCGATGGCCACCCAGCACCCAACAATAAATAAGTGGGGTTTGGGTTGCAGTTTGGCACTCGGTCTCTACAAGGTTCGCCACTGACCTATACTATATCTGTGCATTTGGTTTTTCTTGTCTAAATGTAGAACCTTACTTTTTTCACCGTTGAATTTCATTTTGTTAGAACCAATTAATGAAACATATTTTCCCTTTGCTACTGACTTTATAGATTTGCCTTCAAAAGATTAAATGAGTAACCTGCACTTTTGAGTACCTGTACAAGGAACTACTTTTTTTTTTTACATTATTCTCTTCATATCAACTTCTCCTCTAACAGTTTATGCCATAAAAGCTGTGGCAGAAGGAAATTCATTAATTGAGAATTTTCAGCCATTTCTACTTTGAGTCAATACATGCAGAGTTGGTTTAGAATCAGTGTAGGCATTTACCTTTTCAGCATCTAAAATTTAATTAAGCAAAATGTTTAGAACTAAATTGAGGATTAGATCTCTACTTATATTTATAACTGCATCTACACACACACACACACACACACACACAGAGAGAGAGAGAGAGAGAGAGAGAGAGAGAGAGAGAGAGACAGACAGACAGACAGACAGACAGACAGACTGACTATGTTTTTTACTTGACTGGATATTATAGTATCAATCAAGTTTAAAACTGGATAATTAAATTATTGTTACCCAAATCAACTATCCTACAAGGCAATATGTAATAGATACAAAAATGTTACATTACAAACACAAAACAATCACACAGAAAAAAGCAGATATTATCTCAATTTAAATATGTCTACTTAGTCATAGTATATTTTATTGATTTAATGAAAAAAATTTTTCTTGTAAGCCTGACTAGAAAGCCCAGTGACCTAATCATGACATGCTATAATAGAGCAGATTAATGTGAAGCAATTTATATTATTGCAAATTTATTTTTATCACTATGCTCATATCGATTCTTATGATGATCATATTTCTTCCTGTTATATTTCAGTAAGAACTGCTATTATTTATACCGTATATTTTAATCTTACTTGCTATAGAATCTACTACTTATAAAGCTCATGGACATCCACATTGATATGGAAGATATAAAGATCAATACGGATTTAACATTCAGAATTCATGAGCAATATTTTAAAGTCACTTCCTATTATTATATTCAAAGTAGCTCAGGTACACTTTTGCTGGCATTTTCTAAACTGGAATCAGTTTCTTCTCATGAGACTGGTGCAGTAAAATTCCATATACTCACAGTAGGAAATGGGAAAACCCACTGCAGCCAACTCACCATGGCCAACTCAACATGGTCGACTTGCCATGGCCAATTCACTGCCAACTTGCCACGGAATAACTCACCAATGGCTAACTTGCCATAGGACAATGCAAAAATTCAATTTAATAATTTAAAATAATTTTATAAATATTTTAATTTATAAAATTCACATTTCATTTTGTCCTTTCTTTGGCATAATTTCTTTAGCGATTCTATTTCACTATTTCTTCAATATTACTTGTCCTGTGGCGAGTTGGCCGTGGCAAGTTGTCGTAGACCTGCCACAGTAGCGCTGTATATTCTTGGAAAATTATTCTAGAGAAGTTCTTTGGAGTTAATTTGAGAATAACACTCTTCTGTTGTTACAGTAATTAAAACAGCCTGATTGTTTTCAGGCTTTTGTGTGAGCCTGAAAAAAGATGTGGTTGCTTTAAGAGTTACATTAACTTTTAATGTAAACCATCTTTCCAACAATCATAACCATATTCAGGCTAGTATGGATACCTGGAAAAAAAGGAATTATTTTAATAAATGTTAAAGAGGTATTGTGCTGATGTGAAGTCAAAAATACTTCGAAACCATTTTCAAAGAATGCACTATACCAGACATGTCAAACACAAGGCCTGGGGGCCGGATGTGGCCTGCAAAGTGGTTTCATGTGGCCCACGAAGCCATCCTGGAAACAGTGAGGGAATGGCCCCTGCTGCCTTGGCCCCGGCCAGGAGCCAATGTACAATTTTGTGGTGGCCATCTATGCTGAAACGCATTCAATCTTAGCTCCACAAGACTGTCTGGAAACAGCAAGGAACCAGCCCCTGCCGCACTGGCCCTGTACCCTGGGTGCATGCTGAGGAGGTGTCACCCTTTGTGAGGAATGAAGAAATGGACCATCACCTGGAAGTGGCCAGCAAATGGCTCTCGCCTACTTCACATATCCAGCTTGATGGACTCCGGGGGAGGGGTTTCAGCAGCCAGCAGAGCATTCTCACAGCACCGAGAGGCTGAGCCAGGCAGCGCAAATCCAAAAAGAAGCACGGCGATGCCCAGCCCCCAGCCTGCCCAGTTTCAGCAGGCAGTGGGGCGCTCTGCTCACAGCGCCAAAGCTGAGCCGGGTGGTGCGAAACTTATGAGAAGTGCAATGCTGCCTAGTCCCCAGTCTGCCCAGTTTCAGCAGGCAGCAAGGTGCAAAGCTGATGAACTTTGCACCCCCTGGCTCAACCTCTTGGCGCTGTAAGGAGAGCGCCCCCCTGCCTGCCGAGACCAGGCAGGCTGGTGGCTGGGTGGTGTCGCGCTTCTTTTCACATTCATGCCTCCTGGCTCAGCCTCTCGGCGCTGTGTGGAAAGTGCCCCTCTGCCTGCCGAAACCGGGCAGGCTGTGGGCTGGGCGGGACTGCACAGGTAACGTTGACTCTCGCGCTGCTTATGGCATCCCCTCCCTCAGAGCCCACCAAGCCAGATATGTGAAGTAGGTAAGGGCCATGTGCTGGCCACTTCCAAGCGATGGTGCATTTCTTCATTCCTCACGAAGGGTGACACCTCCCCAGCTGCGTTTCTTGCCTGTTTTCTCCCTCCCCATCTCAAATATTTTCCTACCACTCTGTACTTAGGAAGGAAGAAAGGAAAGAAGGAGAGGGAGGGTCTGAGGGAAGTCCTGCCTTAGTCCTGCCCTGCTGCCCTTTTACCATCTCCTTGCCCCCTCCTTCTGGCCTATCCTATTGCTAAGGAAGCTTTGGATACAAAGCCGAGTCTCCTCCTATGGAGAGGGAATGGGCCTCCATCTGACTTTGCCCTCATACCCATCATGAGCAACCTGGGTAAGGAGAGCAAGCACAGCAGTAGCAGCCTTGAGGAGGAGGTAAGTGCAGCTGAATGCCCCCTTGGGGAAGTGAGGCTGGCTTGGTGCTGTGGGTGCTCGAGGGCCAGGCTGGGCGTTTGACCTCTGCTGCCCAGGGCTCTGGGCAGTCCACACCACTATCCAGCCCCCCCCACATGGCCTGAGAGGAACGGTGAGGCTCCTCCAGTGGACCATGCCTTGGCACTTGTCCTGGTCCCACCCCCTTCTGCCAGAGACCCTCAGATCTGTCCCACTCCTGCCCAGGCACCCACAGGCACCCTTGACGCAAAGGATGTAGAGCTGTCCACGCCCACCCAATAGGCCACACCCACTCCATCCACACCCACCCAATAGGCCACACCCACCCGGCCCCCCAAGGGCACCCGCAATGCTGATGTGGCCCTCAATGAAATTGAGTTTGACACCCCTGCACTATACTAATACACAGCAATAATTTTTAATTCTTCAAACACATATTTATAAATTCCATGTTGAAAGTCAAATGAGAAAGAGATGCATATGTATATATAAAATGGCACATCTCCCTATACTAGTGATGGCGAACCTTTTGGAGACCGAGTGCCCAAAAACTGGCCCCGCCCCCGCTCCACCCCCCTGCCCCACCCTGCTCTGCCCCCCATCCTCCGTCCCACCTGCCCACAGGACCACTCACTGCCTCCAGTGCCCACCACAGATTGCCCAGGCAGCCCAGCAGCACTATGGCAGCCACATCCTCTGCCCGCGCCCTGCAGCATCAACTGCATGATAGGGTGTGAGGACAGAGTCTTGTTACGCTGCCTGGTTGCCATGTCCTTGGCTGCACTGCTCCGTGTGGGCCACGCTTGGGGATGACTGTCCTTTAGGGGGCTGCTGGAGAGGAGGGGGTCAAGGCTGGGGCAACGGCACGTGTGCCCACAGAGCAAGCTCCGAGTGCCGCCTCTGGCACCCGTGCCATAGGTTCGCTACTACTACCCTATACCAAGAGATTCATGAGGCAGGGAGTTAAAATTGTTTCAATAATACTGTAAGAGAGCAGACAGCAATAAAATTATTGCTAAATACTAATTGTTATTGCTAAATAATAAAATACACAAATAATTGTGACATAGAGAAGTTTATATGATACACTGTAAAATCCTTCATCAGGGCACATTCACAACTCTCTAAGTGTAATGCAGCAGTAGTAAAGTCACCACATAGCACGTGATCAATGAATTCCTGGATATGTTGAATCAGAAGGAATGACAAACAGGGAGAGTTGCTTTCATTTCCCAACATTTGTCATCTAAGGCGGCACTCTCATTATGATCATAAGTATGACTGTAAGAGAATTGTAATTATCACCTGCATTATTCTCAGTAGGGTGAGTTATGCTGCCATTTGACAGAATTCTACATCAGTTGGCCCAAAGCGGGAAAAAAACTACTTGAAAAATATGGTCTTACTTCATAAAGGTAGTTCTCAATGTCGGTACCAGAATTCCTGCTGCTAAGGTAAGCAGTTGTTAATTTTACAACATTTTTGCCACAATTGTTAAGCAAATCACTGCAGCTGTTAAGTGAGTCACTGCAGTCATTGACTTCCCCCGCTGACTTTGCTTGTCGGAAGCCATCTGGGAAGGTCACAAATGGTGATCACATGACCCCAAGATGCTGCAACAATCATCAATACATGCCAGAATCTAATAGTCAGGCTTCAGAGATTTACGTCCTTTCTGCAAATTGGGTCCTTTCTGCAAATTCACTCCACTGGAGCTCATGCAATTTTGAATTTTTAAGAGCAGTTTCCCATTCTGTCTCAAATACCAGGTGGAATATAGAGTACAGTTATCCAGAGTCAACCTTTGGTTAAACCCTATGTGCTCCTTTTTTCAACTGGCCTAGCACAGGGGTAGGCAACCTTGGCTCTTTTATGACTCAGGAATTCTGGGAGTTGAAGTCCACAAGTCATAAAAGAGCCAAGGTTGCCTACCCTTGGCCTAGCAGAGTGATGGCGAACCAGAGGCAGCACTCAGAGCCCTCTCTGTGGGCATGAGTGCCATTGTCCCAGTCCTAGGCCTTTAGCTGGGTTTTATAAAACCTTTTCACTTTAGGTCTCCACTACCGTGTGCAAAACAAAAGGTTCAATCAATCAATCAATTTCAACTTCTTGCGGGGGGGGGGGAAAGATCTTGCAAAGTTGGAATTGATTGAACTTTTTAGTTCCACCCAGTCTGCCATTACCACCGCATCCACGTCCACCCAATGGGCCACACCCACCCAATGGGCCACACCCACCCAATGAGCCACACTCACCCAGCACCCAACAATGCATAAGTGGGTTTTGGGTTGCAGTTTGGGCACTTGGTCTCTAAAAGGTTCGCTATCACTGGCCTAGCACCTTTAATACTGATTGATGACAATAAAAATGGTAAGAAGGAAACAGAAAGACTAGATCACATGCTCTCCAGTAACCACACCCAGATAAACAGGGATTAATACCAGGCAAACAATCAAACAAAAAGCAATATCCTAATGAATATGAGAAAACTATGCCCTACCAACACTGGCAGGGCAACCTACTCTACATAAACAAGAAGCAACTCCGCTTTGATATTATCTAGTTGAAATATCTGCAAGCAAACAACCAAGCTCAGAGAGTATCAAGGACTCCAGTGTTTCATGAATGACATATATTCACTTATACTCTAATTATACTTTATAATTTTATAACAACATATGCCGGTAGTTACAAAAAATCCTCATTCAGCAACCATAACTGGAACTGGCAATTTGGCTGTTAAACAAAAGGCTTTCTAAGTGAACTCACAAGTCTGCTTAAAGGTATATTTCAGCTTTCCTTTGCTTTATAGAAGATCATAGATGCAAGAATTGGTTACCTTTTTCATCATCATCTTTACTGCTACAGCCATTAAATGAGGACTGACTATAAATGTAACTCACAAGTACAAGTTTAATTTATATTTCATAATTGTCTTATAAAGTATGTCTAGTTTAATGAAGAGAAGGACGAGGGGGGACATGATAGCAGTGTTCCAATATCTCAGGGGCTGCCACAAAGAAGAGGAGTCAAGCTATTCTCCAAAGCACCTGAAGGCAGGAGAAGAAGCAATGGATGGAAACTAAACAAGGAGAGAAGCAACCTAGAACTAAGGAGAAATTTCCTGACAGAACAATTAACCAGTGGAACAACCTGCCTCCAGAAGCGGTGAATGCTCCAACACTGGAAGTTTTTAAGAAGAGACTAGACAGCTATTTGTCTGAAATGCTACAGGATTTCCTGCCTGAGCAGGGGGTTGGACTAGATGACTTCCAAGGTATCTTCCAACTTTAACTTTATTATTATTGTTGTTGTTGTTATTATTATTATGTTTTATATTTTTATTGTTTTGCATTCTATAGTAACTTCATAATGACAGAGGACAAAAAAATATTTCACAACTTTAGAGTTGATGTCTATAAAATTTACAAATATGGGTTATTCTTATGGCCGTTAATCCTATAGCAAATGTCATAAGATCAAAATATAGTTTACTAATTGATAATAAAGAAAACAATGGTGATTATTGACTGCCTATTTGAACAGATAATGTCCTAATTTCCTTTCTTCTTCAGTTTGGCATCTTTTCTGGCAGAGCAAACAGAAATTTCCAGACTCTAAAAGTCCTTTTAAGTTAGTGTGAGAAAAATCAAGAAATCAGAATTCTTGGCTTTCAGTCTCCTGAAAACATGCAGTAGGAAAAAAAAATGAATTACGGTAATTCCATAGTGCAGATGTTACATTTACTGTAATGATAATGATAAAATATGCAATCTACGGATAGATTGGTTAATCTTCCATGCCAACACACAGAAAAATAACATAAATAAGGTAATGGTCTTTCTCAAATAAAAATATAGCACATTATTATTCTAGAGTCATTCCTATACACGCCTAATAAACAAATATCAATATAATGATGGGATAGCATGATTCACTGAAACAAACTAATCATTTTTTTGTATTGTGAACCAGATACTGTAGTTATTTTATACTGCAATGGACTGTACCATGTGGAAACTGAAATGAGTAAATTGTGATTCATGTAAATACCAATGTGTAATGCAAATACAACCAGTATCATGATTTTATTGATACTAGCATGTCAGGTTTTTAAAAACTTTTCAGTTTGGATCTATCTAACTGCAAACCCTTATTGATAATTTTTGATCATAGAATGCTATGTAAGTGTTTACAATGGCTGTGCTATAAATATTGTCACAAAAAAGAGCATATTAAAAAAGCTGCAGAAAGAGTCAACTGAGATATGACAACAATAATTTGCATTAAATTGGGAAATTGTCCTAATTTTGACAAGTATTTATCAAATATTATATTTTTTAAAATAACTTTAAACTAATACTGTTGATGTTATTATATTTTTTTAAATAACTTTAAACTAACACTGTTGATGCTAGTTTGGGTAAAGAAATGTCTGCAAAAAGACAACCAAGGTAAAAGAGCACCATGGACCCTTCACCTTTAAACTTCATTCAATATTAAAAATAACTTTAATGGGTCACTTAGAAAAAGTGATTACAAGTATCCAACTTGTAGAGTTACATAGGGAAGAAACTGGGACTTCCTGTTGTGGGACCGAATTTGTGGAGTATTCTTCACCACGAGGTATCCATGCTGGGAAAGGGTTGGGTCCTGGATGCCAGGTATCCTGTCATTCATCCACATTTTAATTAACACCAAGAAGGAGAGCTGCTTCAGACAAGCTAAGTTTTACCTATTTGCTTTCTAAATTGGCACACTGCTGCATTGCTTCGTGCAAGCTTCAAGAACACAACTCCCTGTTCTGACCAGTTAGATCAGACATGTCAAATCACAAGGCCTGGGGACTGGATGTGGCCCGCGAAGTGGTTTCATGTGGCCTGTGAAGCCATCCTGGAAACAGTGAGGGAACGGCCCCCTCTGCCTTGACCGTGGCCCAGGCCAGCCGGGAGCCAATGTACAATTTTGTGGTGGCCATCTATGCTGAAATGCATTCAGTCTTAGCTCCACAAGGCCGTCTGGAAACAGCGAGGAACCAGGCCCTGCCATGTCATCCTCGCCTCCTGGGTGCATGCTGGGGAGGTGTTACCGTTTGTGAGGAATGAAGAAATGCACCATCACCCGGAAGTGGCCAGCAAATGACCCTCGCCTACTTCACATATCCAGCTTAATGGGCTCCAGGGGAGAGGTTTTGGCAGGCAGCGGGGCACTCTCCTCGCAGGCCAAGAGCTGAGCTGGGTGGTGCGAATCTGATGAGAAGTGCAATGCTGCCTACCCCCCAGCCTGCCCAGTTTCAGCAGGCAGCAAAGTGCAAAGCTGGCAAGCTTCGCACCGCCCGGCTCAACCTCTTGGCGCTGTGAAGAGAACGCCTTGCTGCCTGCCGAAACCACACCCACCCCACTCCATCCATGCCCACCCAGTAGGCCACACTCACTCTGGCCACACCCATCTGGCCCCCAAAGGGAAACCACAATGCTGATGCGGCCCTCAATGAAATTGAGTTTGACACCCCTGAGTTAGATTATTTCCCACTTTTGCTATAAATTACAGTTAACCTTCCCCACCACCACTTTTTGTGAGGGCACAAAAGTGACAAATTGTGGTGACTTTAAAAATTGTGAAAGCTACACTTGAAAAGGTTTTTGGAAAATATTATCCAAAATTATATTTGGATAATAATATTTTATTGATAATATATTCCTGATTAGTAAGTTCCTGATTAGTAAGAAAGCTTCTAGGTTTGCTTTGTTCCTTACCATTTCCATTAAGATCATAATCTGAACATTCCTTCTCATAAGTAGGAGTCAAGGCATCAAGTCTATATTTCTGGGCTTTCACTAAACATTTAGCCATCTTCGTGGCCTAGTTTCAATGGTGGATCTGGTGGATCTGAAGCAAGAAAACTGACTCTGGATTACTTGATCCTCTACTGTGGCTTTTTTGAGCAGGGCATCCCCTGGAGTCTTCAACTACTGGCACAAGTTGTTTCTCTCTGATATTTAAAGCACATACTACAATGAACAGCAGAATTCTTCTGAAATCTCAATCAGTTTGGGATTTTTCCTATTACAGTAAAAAGTTTGTTTGATAATATCCTTAAATCATCTTAATGTCTTGGTCCTATTTCAGTGCAGGTTTACAGTTGTTCTCAGCAGTTTTGACCAAGGTTTAAATCTCATATCAATCACAGGCTATACATACACAACTAGTACAATTGCAGAACTCCATGTAATGCTTGCATTTTTCCATAGTATGGCACTTAAGTATAAAATCACATTGCAGAACAATTATCAAACTGTGTTCTGCCACCAGATATGTAATAAAGCTACCCCACAATCAGCAAACTCATGAAAATGAATTGATGGTTGAAAACTAGTTTACTGAAGCATAGAAATGTTATAAGCAATAACACGAATATTAAAGTTCAGAAAACTGACCACAAGTTTTAAATGCAGTTACCAGCTATCAAATCCATCTATGCCAGGGGTGTCAAACTGGAGGCCCGCAAGCCAAATACATCACGCACAAGCCATGCCCACCCTGGCTTCACAAAGGCAAAAAACATAGTGATACATCACAATACATCACATGATGCAATTGAGTTTGACACCCGTGATCTATGCTGTGCTTTGCTGAACTGTGATCTGACACAAGCAACCCAAAAGAAAAATATGAATAGGAAGCACAATGATGAGTATCTAAAAATCAACATCACTGAACTGGAGAACCAATCTTCCCCAGAACCATATTATACTGAAATGTATACTGAAGAATATTCTTGACTAGCACGTTTATGCTAAACATTATTATACAATAAGACACAGAAAACAATTAGAGTGGTAAATAAATATGTTGTTTTAAAAGGCCTTTAAATGGAAAGAATGGGAAAGCATACTGTGCTGTCCCATTTACAAACACACATAATTATTGTTCAGTGAGTTTATTAATATTCCCCCGTACCTCCCTTCACCAAAATCCCAGAACTATCCCAGTTAAGTCCAGCCACAAGCAGACCAATGCTAGTCCACAGAGTAATGGCCAATGAGTCCACAAGACACTTAAAAGTTTCTCAATCAAAATAAACCCACCAGGCAAAATTAAATCCACAATACAAGAGGGTTCACAAGGCACGATCCAAGTCAAGGCACGGTGTCAATCCAAAGCAAGAATCACAATGATCAGAAAACACACAGCTAGGAAATGAACAAGTTGTTCCCAGCATTGCTTCCATCTGTCTGCTAAATAGCCAGCTTCTGGTGCAACCCATCAAGAAGGGCAAGGCTTTCTCCTCGTGAGTAATCTGGCTGACCTTCTCTGCTCCTGCCTTTTCTCTGCCCTACATGTTCTTGGATCAGGTGCAGAAGGCAGTTCCTCTTCCTCATCACTGACTAGCTGCAGCTGCATGCTTTCCCCACCTGAAGCCTCAGGGCTGTCCTGGTACAGCTGTGCTTCAGCCAAATCCCTCTCAACCAGCTGCTTGGAACCATTGACCAACTCCCCTCCAGACATGCCTGGAACTGGTTGATCTTCCTCCAAGCTGACATCTGGAGAGGTATCTGGGGAAGTGTTCGGAGGAGTCATCACACATACATAGTGGCAACAATAATCATTGCAGTATTAGAGCATCTTAATCTCCAATTGCAGTCAACATGTAATCCTCAATGGAACTGCATCTACAAGGAGGGAAGTATGCAGTGAGGTACCCCAAGGCTCTGTCTTAAGCCCAGTACTCTTCAATATCTTCAATGATTTAGCTGAGGGGATAGATGGAGAACTCATCAAATTTGCAGATGACAACAAGCTGGGAGGAATAGCCAAGCAGGCTTAGGCTTAAGATACAGAAGGATCTTGACAAACTTGAACATCGGTCCTATCTAACAAAATGAAATTCAATGACGAAAAAAATAAGGTTCTACACTTAGGCAAGAAAAGCCAAATGCACAGGTATAGTAGGTGGTACCTGGCTCAATAGTAGTAATTGTGAGAGGGATTTTGGGATCCTAGTGGACAATCACTTAAATATGAGCCAGCAGTGTGCTGCAGCTGCCAAAAAAGCCAACACAGTCTTAGGCTGCATTAATAGATATCAAGATTAATCAAAGTTGCATGAAGTGTTAATACCACTTTATAATACCTTGGCAAGACCAAACCTGGAGTACTGTATCCAGTTTTGGTTGCCACAATGTAAAGAAGATGTTGAGACCCTAGAAAGACTGCAGAGAAGAGCAACAAACAAAGATGATTAGGGGACTGGAGGCTAAAACATATAAAGAACGGTTGCTGAAATTGGGTATGTCTAGTTTAATGAAAAGAAGGAGTAGGAGTGACATGATAGAAGTGTTCCAATATCTCAGGGGCTGCCACAAAGAAAAGGGAGTAAACCTATTCTCCAAAGTACCTGAAGGCAGGACAAGAAGCAATGGATGGAAAGTAATCAAGGAGAGAAGCATCCTACAACTAAGGAGAAATTTCCTGACAGAACAATTAAGCCAGTGGTTCTCAACCTGTGGGTCGGGACCCCATTTGGGGTCGAACGACCATTTCACGGGGGTCGCCAAACAAGGCTGTCCGCCATTTTTCCCCCTTTTCTTTGGCCACATCCCTGGCACCCGGTGATGTATAAGTGGTTGGGGGTCACCACAACATGGGGAACTGTATTATGGGGTCGCGGTATTAGAAAGGTTGAGAACCACTGAATTAAGCAGTGGAATGAGTTGCCTCCAGAAGTTGTGGATGCTCCAACACTGGAATTTTTTTAGAAGAGACTGGACAACCATTTATCTGAAATGGCATAGATTTCCTGCCTGAGCAGGGGGTTGGACTAGAAGACCTCCAATGTCTCTCCCAACTCTGTTATCCTGTTAAATTGGAACTTATATACTCTTAAAGAAGAAAACATACCATAGTGTTTGTTTATCTAGGTCAGACATGTCAAACTCGTGATGTCGCACAATGTACTGGGACGGTTTTGCCATTGCCGGCAATGGGGTAGGCGTGGCTTCCAGATGACGCATCCGGTCCATGGGCCGGCACTTTGACACCCCTAATCTAGGTGGTCCCCATATTTTCTGAACATTTATTGATTTGCAATTGCAAAAAGTCTGAGAAACACTGACATAGAACACAAGACACATCATTCATGGTATGCAGGCACTTTATTCAAATCTAAATTGCACCAAAGGTTTTTGTACTATTTCTTCTATTAACAGAAATGCTGTTCTATTTAAATCATTTAAAAATTTGCATCAATAACTACTATTATTCCATCCTAACTACGAATCACAAAATAATCTTAAATATGATCTTCCCCATTTTTCTCGGTTCAATTCTGCAGTCGCACATTAAAAGTGAACATAGATGCATGGTATAATATAACAGAAACAGCCATGTTCATTTACCTCATCATGGGTGACAAATAGAAATGATCTCCAATACTAAGCAAGGAAAAAGGTGACACTCGACACACACTAAGACTAAGATGCATTGTGATGTATAGTGCTTTTTAAGACCCAATCACTTTTATAATATTATTTGTAAGATTCTATAATACTTCTGTCAGCCTATCAAGTCTGCCTCCACCCGTAGCATTTTAAATGAATCATGCACTACTAAAAACTCCTGCAGTATCATACATGTGGTTTTATCTGGTGTACTTCACTAATCAGGGAGCTACAGCTGCATCTAGCTCTTCACAGGAATGTTTGCAATACTTCCATTGTTCATGAAAAAAAAACATCTTTAGCAAATGAACAGACAAATAACTAGCTTGGGGGTTCTCCTTGATTACAAACTGTCAGCAGAGGCACAGCAAGCTTCAATAAGAAGAAGCGCCTATGGCTGGTACACCATTTCCAGCTCTATCTGGATAGGGATAGCTTAGCTTCAATAATTGATGATATAATAAACTCTGCACTACTGAGAAAAAAAACTTATGGGCAGTGACTTAAAGACAGCCCAGAAACTGCAGCTGGTATAAAACTAGTTTGTTACTTAGAGGAGGGCTAAAAAGGATGCATGATTCTGGGTCCTATACTGATGGCTGGCTACCTGTAAGCTACCAAGCTTTAATAAAAGCCTAAGCAGCTTAAGATCCAAAAATATAAAATACTCCCTCATTAGTATTAACCAACTAATGAGCTAAAATCAGGGGAGACCATAACCTGTGGCCTCAACTGTTAGATGTGACTCAGAATATCCTTCTGATATCCCAAATTCTATTTTACTGAGTAGGGAACATGGGTTAGTCCAACTGTGTCCTGTTTTAAAAAACAGTTAAAGGCATTTGTACATCCTGGTATTTGCAAAATAGTTACAGGTATTGCCTCAAGATCAGACTATTTTTCCACTGAGCTCTGTTTTAAACCCTTATACTACCATTATTTTTACTGTCTTGTTTTATAGAACTCTGTATTATCCTGTGGTTTTTTTTCCCTGCATACTATTCATAATAGTCTTGTCCTACTAATCTTAAAATATTAGCCCACATTTAAGTATTATTATTCACTGAGATCAAATTGGCTGGAAAACAGGGCTGGGGAACTACAACTCCTAGATTCTCCACCATGATAAATATATCTCTTGGGAAATATAATTCAGCTATGTCTGGAGGGTTCCCAAGAACCGAATTTAGAGTTCTTTTATTTTGCAAAGTATTAGATATGTTCACTGTATTGAGTTAGATATAAAGGCAGGATAAAAATATGATAATAATAAAGTGCTCTGGAGCTTTGGAATTCCAACAGACAGGTACCTGCCACATAACACCCCAGACTTAACAATTGTTGATAAGACAGACAAAAGTCTGGATAGTGAACCTATAAATAGCAAAACAGAAGAGAAAGAACTGGAGAAAAACCACAAAATACAAAGACCTGCAAACAGAAGTAGAATGACTGTAGCAAAAGAAAGCACAGAAAATACAAGTAGTAATAGGCACCTTGGATGCAATCCCCCAAAATCCTGAGCCCCACTTGAACACCATCAACACAAAAACAAGGAAACAACCACCGTACATCTACTATGCTACATAACATCTACAACACTTTGCATTCAAGGGATTTTAGCAATTTTCAAGGTGTACTGCTTGATCTTGAAAATATTAGCTAGTTCCTCTTTGAAGAATTCCCTTTACAGGCAATTCCTTTGACCAGAGTAGTTAAGACGTCTGCTAAATATTAATCTATATTTTCAATTGCAGTCTTTACTTTCAATTTCATTCAATAGCAATATTCCGGGGCGCGGGCAGAGGGTGTAGCCGCCATGGCGCTACTGGGCTGCCTGAGCGATCTGCAGCGGGCCCTGGAGGCAGTCAGTGGTCCTGTGGGCGGGTGGGGTGGGGCGGAGCGGGGGCCGGGCAGGGGGTGGAGTGGGGGCGGGGCCAGTTTTTGGGCACTCGGTCTCTAAAAGGTTCACCATCACTGCTGTAGAGGGTGAACTAGCATTATTAATACGTGAAAGTAGTTACTATATGATATAATTGGAATTACTGAAACTTGGTGGAATGAGACCTATGTGTGAAACACACTAATAGAAAGATATAAACTGCTCAAAACAACCAGACCCCATAAAAGAGGATGTGGAATTGCACTATATGTAAAAGACCACTATGTTGCTACAGAAATGCACGAGACCAAAGATGAAAACCTCCTAGAATGCATATGAGTCAATATAATAGAAAAAAAGAATGCATTGTCGTAGGAATATATTACAGGCCACCCAACCAAGCAGAAAAAATAGATGTACTTTTTGCTGACCAATTAGCAAACATATGTAGGAAACACACTGCAATAGTAATGGGAGACTTCAATTACCCTGATATCAACTGAAAGACTAATTCTGCACCAAGTGAGAAACCAAATAGATTCCTGACCAACCTAGCTGACAACTTTGTTGACCAAAAGGGAGAGGAGGGAACTAGAAGGATGGCCATACTGGACTTAATTCTCATGAACAGAGAAGAAGTGATAGAGGGAGTTGAAACTGCAGAAACCTTGGGCGAGAATGACCATGTTATACTGGAATTCAATATAATGCAAACACAAGCAGTAGAACATAATTATATCCGTGTCTTAGATTTTAAAAGAGCTGATTTTAACAGACTCAGAGAGAACTTGGGAAAGATTCCTTGGATGAAAATCCTAAAGAGGAAAACAACTGAAGAAGCTTGGGAAACTCTGAAAAATATGATCATAAAAGCCCTATCCAGCACAATATCACTGAAAGAGAGAACACGGCAAGAAAGTAACAAGCTGCAGAAGGAAAGCAGAGCTACTTAACTCATTCTTTGCATCGGTCTTCACACAAAAAGAAATTATAACTGAACCCACCAAAAACATAACTGAAAAATACAGACTAAAAATAAAAGCTAAAATAAAACAAAAAAAAATGATAAGAAAATACCTGTCTGATCTTGATGAACATAAACCACCAGGACCTGACAGACTACACCCCAGAGTTCTGAAGGAGCTGGCAGATGTCATCTCAGAACCACTGTACCAAAGTCTCTTCCAACTTCTTTATCATCATCATCATCATCATCATCATCATCATCATCATCATCATCATCATATCTTTCAAAAATCCTGAAGCACCGGGGATCTACCAGAGGATTGGAAAAGAGCTGATGTGGTTCTTATCTTCAAAAAAGGGGGGGAAAAACAGACCCAGGAAACTACAGATTAATCAGCCTAACATCAAAACCTGGCAAGATACTGGAAAAGATAATCAAAAAACAGATCTGGGAACATCTAGAAACAAACAAAGTTATAACTAGAAGCCAGCACGGGATTGTTAACAACAGATCATGCCAAATCAATCTTATTTCATTCTTTGATCAGGTGACTAAATTGGTGGACCAGCAGAATGCTATGGATGTGGTATACTTGGACTTCAGCAAGGCATTTTACAAAGTAGACCACAACGTACTTCTTGGAAAGCTTAAAAAAAGTGGGATAGACAGCGCCACCATCAGATGGATTTTTAACTGGCTGACAAACTGTACTCAAAGAGTAGTCCTTAATGGTACTCCATCTACATCAGGAGTGTCAAACTCAATTTCACTGAGGGCCGCATCAGCATTGCGGTTGCCCTGGGGGGGGGGCTGGCCAGAGTGGGTGCAGCCTACTGGGTGGGCGTGGATGGAGTGGGTGTGGCCTACATCATTCGCATCAAGAGTGCCTATGGGAGCCTAGGCAGGAGTGGGAAAGATCTGAGGGTTTCTGGCAGAAGAGGGTGGGACCGGGGCAAGTGCCAACGCATGGTCCACTGGGGCAAGTGCCAAAATGGCCACCACAAAATTGTACATTGGCTCCCAGCTGGCCTGGGCCAGGGCCAAGGCAGAAGGGGCCGTTCCCTCACTGTTTCCAGGATGGCTTTGCGGGCCACATGAAACCACTTCGCGGGCTGCATCCGGCCCCTGGGCCTTGTGTTTGACATGTCTGATCTACATGGATGGAAGTAAGCAATGGGATACCATAAGGTTCTGTCCTAGTCCCAGTACTCTTCAACATCTTCATAAACGACCTAGATGAGGGAATAGAAGGGGAACTTATCAAATGTGCAGAGACACTAAGCTGGCAGGAATAGTCAACACCCTAGATGATAGGGTCAAGGTTCAGAGGGATCTTGACAGACTTGAACACTGGACCCTATCTAACAAAATGAAATTCAACATAAAGAAAAGTAAAGTCTTACACTTAGGCAAGAAAAAAACAAAAGTACACATATAAACTGGGTGAAACCAGGCTTAATAGCAGCAATTGTGAGAGGAATCTTGGCGTCTTAGTGGACAAACAATTAAATATGAGCCAACAGTGTGTGGCGGCAGCCAAAAAAGCCAATGCAATCCTAAATTGCATTAACAGAGGGATTCAATCAAGATTACGTGAGGTACTAATACCACTCTAAAAAGCCTTAGTAAGACCACACCTAGAATACTGCAATCAATGTTGGTCTCCACACTATAAAAAAGATATTGAGACTCTGGAGAAAGTGCAGAGGAGAGCAACAAGGATGATTAAGGGACTGGAGGCTAAAACATATGAAGAACAGTTATAGGAATTTGGCACGGCTAGTCTAGTGAAGAAATGTACAGTTCTCTGTAGAGTTCCACTTAGAACTCAACAATCTTATTCAGATGACAATACTAATCTATTCTCTGATTAACCTTAGTGTGCCATTTAAATATAGACCATGCATCAGAACACCTCTGTTTTCTCCTTAGCTTATCTTAATTTTGATTCTGGGTATCATTTCTATCCAGAGATGCATCTAATGAGAGTTAACCAAAAAAAAAAAAAAAAATTCTACTTTTCTGTCTCCAGACAAGAGTCCCTGCGAACAGCCAGTGAAGATATGGATTTGTATTTTTCACAAATGAGACACAGGAAGCTATGACTGGCCAGCACTTTGAAAAGTAGCATGGAGTTACAAACTTCTTCATGATTAAGACATAAACTATGAGCAAAATCATATTTTTAGTCTGTCTGCACTCTAAGACAAGCTGAGCCTAGAAATTAAGTTGGAAGCAAATTTTATACGGGTAAGAGTTGGTTTGCAGTTTTTTTTTATCATCAACGTTTTGAGGCATGTCAGAGTAAACCTCTTAGGCAAGCCTACAAAGCAAAAAGCCTTGTATTGCCTATCATTTTTTTAAAAAAAGAAAGTAGTATTTTTACAACCTTTGCCCCAAAAGACATGCTGCTGAGCACTTCCAAGCCTTGCTGCCACCTCCTGCACTCCAATGACTTATTGGCCACAGAACAGCTGATTTTAATTTATCAACATGGCCCCTGTTCCCTTGCCTGCTGTTAGAGAATACTTAAATGAGCATGCTTTGCAAATGCAATCTTGTCAGATCATTTGCTGCTGTGCTGTAAAATACAAATTTACCAATTCGCATTTTTATCAGCAACAGGATATACTGTATAACCAAGCCATCACTGTCTAATAAAATCAAAATAATGGAAACTTGACTACTATCCTAAAAATACTTATTAGGAAGCTAGCCTCACTGAACCAAATGACAAAATCATCAAATATTTATTTGGCTGTAATTATTAGTCAGATCAGTTAAACCAAAGTTTTGAGAGATACGTATTAGACTAAAAGAATTAAAAACTATAAAAGCAACAACATGTAAAAAATATAAAACAATCTTTCCAACCCACTTAAAAATGCAAAATGCCCAAGCGTCTTTCCTTTGAGCAAAAGAAAGTGTGGGCACAAACAAAAAATTGGAGAAGCACTTCCAAAGATGGTGTACCACAACGAAGAGGTGCTTCCTCTTGTACCTGAATATGCAGTATAATTTAATGAAGATACTTGCAGAGGAATCTTTGCAGATAGCCTAAGGATCTGGTCAGATATACAGAGGAGATCTTCCATTAGATTCTGACCCCAAACTATCTCAGATTTTAAAAATATACATTAATATTTTGAGTTGGGTGCAGAAAAGGGCTTGGAACCAAACAGCGCACTAGAATCATGTAACAGTTATTTTGGACAAACCAATGTTTGAAAACCATTTCATACATATCATTCAGAGCTCAAAGCAACAGAAGCTGTCTACTCTTCTCATTGTAGTAATGGATACAGGAGCATATGCGTAAATTAGAATGAAATTCCCTCCAGAATAGGCTAAATATCACTCAACTAGAGAATGAACTACCCACCACTTGTAATTCTTTCTCTGGACTGACCTTCAATTTATCAATTCGCATCCAGTCCATTATTCTGCTCAGATATCGATATCCACCACCTCACCTGGGTTAGATGAGAAGGAGAAATGAAATTGGGTGGCCATCCTCATATAACATTTTCACTTGTATTTCCAAATAAAGTTTACATACAACTACTGGAGAAAATGAAGCAAAGGGCTTACCAGGACTCAATATAAATTGCCAGGGAATATAAGCAGTAAACTTTTTGGTAATGGATGTTCAAGTAGGAATTGCATTACTATAAATAAAACTCTCTATTCTCATTCCAGACAGTTGATCCAGACATATACCATACTCAAGGTTACTGAAGATTTATGAGAGGCCCAAGTGAAACCTAACAGTTGTATATCTCTTTTCTTTCAGCACCAACATCAAGTCTGACTAAAACATTTTCCCCCAAGAGTATTTAGAATTTATCACTAACCAGTCATCTAACAATGCTTCCTTAGGAAAAGGATGATAATAATTGCTCTGAGGTTGTCCTCCACTTCTGGATCCAAAGATTTCTTCAAGGATGTTCCAATGCTGCCACTTTTCAGAATGACAATACAATCTCATTTCAAAAGAAGAACTAAACTCTCTTGGTTCCTATCAGCCATTTCATTCTTACTAAATTATAGCAAGCTAAAGAATGGTATCATGCATGCAAGAGCTAAGGTAAACTTATCCAAGGATATTTTCTAAAACTTTAAACGTCAACCAAAGTCAAGCAGAGTAGACAATGAATATCTCCATTCTAATGGAATTACATCAAAAATGGTGTCAACGTTTTGTTAAATAGGAGCAATTTTTAACATGAAGGATTCTGCAAATTATTACAGTTAACCATTGAGAATATAGCCAAGTCCCTTTCAGGAACAAATCATAATAAATATTTCAGTATATAAAATAGCTTCACCAGATGACGCTGCAAAATGCTCTGGAATTGAATCACTCTCATTATAATAGAACAGACTTCACAAAGAGCTATAATTCAGGGTTTTTCTTTTATGTATCATCAATTGAACCCTAGAGTTTCAATAGGGGTTCTATGAGAAATTAAGGACCAAAAAAAAAAATAATTACCAAATGCGGGCTCCAATTTTTTTATGGTATGGCAAAAAGGGCAGGGCTTGTAAGCTAATATTCAGGACCTCCATTCCTGGGATAGTATGAAGGAGCATTTGTGTTCATGACAACTCCTTGCTTTGGTGCCTGATTAGAAATCTGAGGATTTTTTTTTTAACTAAAAGAATCTGCAGCCTGAAAAACTGCTCTAACTCATGTTCACTCAGGTTCAGTAGCTACATTCCTGTTGACTTTATTGCCAAAAATGTATCTAAATCTGTCAAGGAAAAATGATGCCTGCTCAATTATCTGAGTAAATGTCATATTGAAATACTAGTCATACCAATTGGAAAATCTCATGGGACCTTAACAGCGTATTTAAAATGATTAGAGTTGATTACTTTCAATGAAGCAGATGCAGAGGTTCAAAATCTGAGCATTCAGGGCCACAAACAGACCTGATATCCTTGGAATGATGTCTAAAATGTATCATCAGATTAATATTTTTTTAATAAGGCATAAGGGATTCAATGTTATTCAATGTAAAACTGGAGAGTAACCACATCAACCGTATTTAATTTCAATTACATGAAATGAGCTTTATCTTTGTAGGCCCTTCAAAGACTACTTGTAGCTAGTAATTGGATAGTATTTATGGCAGTGGTGACAAACCTATGGCACGCGTGCCAGAGGCAGCACTCAGAGCCCTCTCTGTGGGCACACGCACCATGCCCCGGAGATGGCAACCGTCCCTCTTCAACCAGCTGTCCACTAACTCACCAAGGTCCCATGTGGCCAGATGCATCCCAGCACGGCTGGTTTTCCTCCCCCCTGTCCCATACCTCCTGCCTTTGCATGCTCTCCTTTTCCCTGGCACAACCCACTGCATCATCTCCTCAGCTATCGGCCAGCTATCCAGCTCAGAGGCAGCTTCTCTGAACTGCTGGCGGTGGGCAATGGAGCCCCACAGTGTGCCAGTTGAGGGGGCGGCAGGCTGTGGCTGTTGAAAGACACTGTCGGCCTCCATGCACTTGCTGGCCTCTGTGTGTGGGGGCTGATGGTGTCAGACAGCAGCCGCCCCGGCCCCTGCCTTGCCTTGCCCTGCGACAATGGCAGTCCCACCCTGCCTCGCCTAGCCTCACCTCACCCCACGGGATGAGCCTCCTGCTCACCGCCCCACCTGCCAGAGCTCCCCTGGATCTCCCCCAACCCTGCCTGGCCCCACAGGTGTCCCTCCCCACGAGCAATATTGAGGTAACCACGCCCACTTTGGCCACACACCCCCAGTGGGTCACACCCACCTAGCACCCGGTGATAAATAAATGGGTTTTGGATTGCAGTTTGGGCACTCAGTCTCTAAAAGGTTCGCCATCACTGATTTATGGTATTTGCTCAAATACTATAGTATAGGAAAATCCCACTGCATGTGCGTATTGTCCCAGGTAGTTACTTGTATCCACACTGAGGAATGGGTTGTTACGCTGAATATATTCTATTAGAAACACTTCATCAGAATTTATTTCTGAAATTTCATTCAGTGCTAAATCAAACCTGCTTTTCATTACATCTTCCAATACGTTATCTGTTCATATCTCAGATGATCAAAATGGCTCTACTCTTTGTCAGAATACAAAGAAGCATAATTATCTCAAAATGTTTAATAATTACTGTAATGTAGTTTGAACCTACTGGTTAGTGACCAATTTAGTTACAAATGTTAGTATTTTGAGTGCTAGCAATCATTCTACTAGTAATCAGTCAAAAGCAGAGGGCAACCAAATTGAGATCACTTGTAAATAAATCTAAACAACCAGTTGTTTTGTAATCATATAGCCATTGTATGTACATTATTAACTCATCTATAAATGCAATAATGGCAGATGTTTTGGCTTCTTTCTTTTCACATTAGAGCCAAATTTTCTCTTTTAGCTAGGTTAACGCTGTTATTTATTCCATGGCAACAAATAAAACACTAGCCCCAATGTCTTAACTTCACAAAAGGGAACTAGTGCACTTTGGAAAATTTCTACAAAAATCCCAGAAGTTTTTACCACATGTTCATTTATTTTGCACGTATGCTTTCCCAATACCAGAAGTTTGTTACTACAGATAGTCCTAGGCCAGGGGTAGGCAACCTCGGCTCTTTTATGACTCATGGACTTCAACTCCCAGAATTCCTGAGTCAGCTATGCTGACTCAGGAATTCTGGGAGTTGAAGTCCATGAGTCATTAAAGAGCCGAGGTTGCTTACCCCTGGCCTAGGCTTACAACAATTCATTTAGTGACCGTTCAAAGTTACAATGGCACTGAAAAATGTGACTTATGACCATTTTACACTTACGAACTTTGAAGCATCCCCATGATCATGTGATCAAAATTAAGATGCTTGGCAACTGGTTCATATTTATGATTGTTGCTGTGTCCCAAGGTCATGTGATCACCTTTTGCAACCTTCTGACAAGCAAAGTCAATGAGGAAGTGTGATTCACTTAACAACCAGGTTACTAACTTATCAACCAGCTCATTTCCTAACCCTGAAGTCTCATTTTGGGTAGAACAATGCTATTTCCTTATAGAACAGATCCTGAATCCAAGGAAAGAGATATGGCAAACTATTTTATTCCCTCTCCTTTTATTACTGCTATATCACACAAAGGTTTACTTAAAAGCTGAACATTTCCTGATAATTTAAAACCACAATGTTGCCTTTTGCTTTTTACTCACAAGTTTGGTCTCACATACAGGTAGTCCTCGGCTTACAATAGTTCATTTAGTGATCAATCGAAATTACGATGACAGCGGGAAGAATGACTTATAACCATTTTTCACACTTACAACCATTGTAGCATCTTCAAGGTCATGTGATCAAAATTCAGACACTTGGCAACTGACTCGTATTTATGAAGGCTACAGTGTCCTGGAGTCATGTGATCACATTTTTCAACCTTCTGGGCAGCAAAGTCAATGGGGAAGCCAGATTACTTAACAACTATGTTACTAACATAACTGCAGTGATTCACTTAACAACTGTGGTAAGAAAGGTCATAAAATGAGGCAAAACCCATTTAACAAATGTCTCACTTAACAACAGAAATTTTGAGCTCAATTGTGGTCCTAAGTAAAAAAAACTACCTTTACCTATTGCAGTATTTTGCTCACTTCCACAAAAATCACATGCTTGGCAATAACATTAGTACATTACTAAAATGTTAGTATCTAATTTAGTATTTTTTTATTAAAATACACAAAGTAGAAACCAGCAATGGACTGACAACAAACATTACTGAATTAACCCAATCCTTCTATGAAATCACTATTTTGATTATTAAATTAAACAAGTGGAAGAATCAGAGCCTCTATGCATGAAGGCTTGGGATTATATAGATTATTAACTTAATGTATTAAGTTACAACATATTAATTACCTTGCTATGGAAACATAGTAAGAAAAAACAACTTCATAGGTTGCTCAGAGTTCACTACCTTATAGTTCTGTGACCTTAAAAAAAAGCTGCACAAGGTAAGAAAAAACAGCACAACGTGTTGCTTTAGAACAGTGGTTCTCAACCTTTCTAATGCCGTGACCCCATAATACAGTTCCCCATGTTGTGGTGACCCCCAACCACTTATACATCACCAGGTGCCAGGGACATGGCCAAAGAAAAGAGGGAAAAAATGGCGGACAGCCTTGTTTGGCAACCCCCGTGAAATGGTCGTTTGACCCCAAATGGGGTCCCGACCCACAGGTTAAGAACCACTGCTTTAGAACCTCCTGCCTTGAGTATGACCCGCAAAATCCCAACATAACTTATAGTTGTGTAACTATAATGTGTCATGTGAAATAAAAAAATATAAAATATAAAAGAAATAATTATAATAACAATTCAATTTCCAATCCATTCAAGGTTTAATTAAAGTTAAATCAGTTTGAGATAATCCACACACACTACACAGTGTATCTCTGTCCCAACATTCAAACACCATCTTTCCTATAAGGTCAGAAGGGTTTCAAGGAAAAGTAAGGAGATTTCAGGCTTGACTAACTCAACAAACTATGCATTTTTATCTTTTAGAATGGGTTCACATGTCACATTAACCCAAAAGAAATGCCATCACATTTTCATATAATTGGCAAACTGGAACACTCATATTCAATGCAAAAATCTAGTCCTTCTTTAACAGTGGTGTGTAATGGGTGGCCATTTTGTTTCTTTTTCAAAGGAACAATGGGATCTGAAAAATTATTTTACTTCACCATGACTTGATTTCTCAACACTTGTTTGGTGTGACCAGAAAAAGTGAATTCTCAATTAAAAGGAGCCCCAGAATACGGGGCAGTAGATATTGCTTGTTGTCACTTTCTGAATGAGGAATATCCTGCTGTTTTGCAGAGATTTGTAGGAAAAGAATAGTTTCTATATTATCGTAACAAATCTGTGGTTGCCATGTATTGTTTGTTGATTTCTTCACCTTGAACTTATGAAAGATCGATCATGAACTGACAAAAATGTTACAAAAACTATGGATGTGGCTGTATCTTCTCACTCCTACTAATACTGGTTTAGCTCCACAACTTGCAAACAGAAAATCATGTATACCACTGACTGCCCGTCAATGTTTAACTTAGAAGAATCCGTGACCCACCAGATGAATATAAAACCCATGAGTCATGGGCACAGAGGATAACAGTTGTAAGTCAATAGTACCTGGAAAACTATTGTTTGATGCTCCAGACTTAATATGAAGTGTGAACTCACTTCAATATATCTTAGAAAACCAAGCTAAAACACTAGAAGGAATTAAATCTCACTACAAAATACAGTACATACTGTACATCCGGCAGTCCTCATTTAACAATCAGAAGTCGGACCAACAACCTGGTCATTAAGTGAAGTGGTTGCTAAGTGAAATTACAACTGTGCTTACAATCTTACTTCAGCTTTCTTTGCTTTACAAACCTGCAAAGATCATAGATGCAAGGATTGGTCATAAAGTTATTTTTCATCACTGCAACAGCATACAGTCACTAAACAAGGACTACCTTTACTGTTGATATAACCATGATCAACATATAATAAATACATGCAACAGTTTGCTTTGATAACTGTTGAAGAACTGAATTTTGGATTCTGGATAATGAAGATATCCATTTGAATTCTGCCTTTTCTAGTTTAACACTCCAAATACACAATAAATCATTCCAGGCAGATTACAACGATGAAGAACTATTCAACTCCACTATGTTCAAAATTCCACTTGTAAATTTTTTTATATTGCTAGTTAAGCCAAACACTAATTCTGGACTGAATTCAGTTACCCAAAGCAAGCAAGAATATTTCACTGTTTTCCAGATAGATTTCTTGCTATTCAAAATGAAGAAAATGGTCAAAGCAACATAACTTCAGAACTTATGCAACAACAAATTCATTTTTCCAGAATGCCTCACATAAGGCTTCATCAAGACAGCAGATTAGAGTGCCTGAGGAGTATTGAATTGTATGCTTAAAAAAAATCACACATGACTATGCATATAAAAAGATGCTTACAATCCAGGTGTTTTTTCTTGGGGCCCATCACTTCATGTGTGGTTGCTTTGCAGACAGCTCTGGCTACAGCTGATCCTGTAACGCTGTACTGAGCAGCTGCGATGCGATCTGTCAGCGTCTGACCTGACATCTTCAGCTAATTCTAGGACTGCTGCCACTTCTATAAAGAAGGGGAAAAACAATTGAGGGGAGGAGAAAAAGAAAAGAACATGATTTGTCCATTAAAAGCAGATTCCTCTAAAGCCTTGCTTCTCAGTTCACTCCTTCCCCAACCCCCATCTTTTCTGTTGTGTAACTGTTTGCACTGAAATGTGTAGCCATGGATTTTTTAGAGATGGGGGAATAAAGAGGAAATATGACTCAGGAGATTAAGACGGTAAGGTGTGTGTGTATTGGGGGGGGAGAGATTCCTTTTCTGCATCCCTTGATCAATATGATGGCGGTTACTGCAAACTACCACCTCCCTCTTCGTTATTTATGTTGGAGGGAGGGCACGAGAAAAGGCTCCCCCACGTCTCCAAAGCCCAGGCCTTCCCAACAGAGCCTCAAGAGGGCTCCGAGAATGAATTTAATAGCTCGTCTCCCATTCGGCCACTATCAAGCCCGCTTCCTCTTGCAGCTGATTTCCACTGCAGCACCCGGTTTTTTTTTTTTCCTCTCCCCGTCGCCCTGCGTTTCCACTTGGCTGTCTGATGCGAGATTATATCATTGCGCCATATTATGCCCTCTCGGGAGCCTTTTCCTAGTCCACAGGCAGCTCCTCCTTGAAGACAAGACAACCACAGGCCGCTCGTTTCCCAAAGCCCAGCCAATCCCACCCCGATATCACACCCCAACCCCACTCCTTCCTTTCCTTACACAAATTCCTAGTTTTGCCTGCTCTGCAATGCAATGCCCACTCCCACCCCCACTCCCAATGCGCAGGGAATGTTGATACCAGAAGCAGCCGTTTCTGTTATTCCGGGCACAGCGGCACCCCTTACCCCCCCCCCTCCAATGCTGAAGATTGCTAAATGCCGGCCAGGCCTTCCACCCACCCACCGTCCTCCTTCCCGGGAACGCCGAAGAACCCAACGCGGCGAACCTGTCAACACGCTCCGGTCCTCCTTGACGCGCGCCGTGCCTCTCCCCTGCTTAGCTCCGGATCGCGAGAAAGCCCCTCCGCCGCTGCTCCTCCCGCCGCAACCTTTCTTGCCCCCGCCCGGCTGGCAGTTGCGCCGAGAGCCCCTCCTCCTCCCCGTTCGCACCGGCCGCTTGGCTCCAGCGCGCGGGAAAGGCGCGCCTAGAGCGCACTCGCCGCTCCCTCAGGTGCAAGCAAGGAAGGGGTGGCCGAGAGGAAGATGCGCTAAAGGCTGCGGAGGCGCCGGAGCGCAGCTTTCCACGCCCAGGAGCCTGCCGCTATTTCTAGCTTTAATCTCCGTTTGCTCGCCTGGCAGGCTAATCTCTGGTGTGCGGCGACAAGCCTTCCCTGGGGTGGCCCTAGTGCAGGAATAGGCGAATGCCTGCAGGCGTACGATACGCAACCCTCTCCGCCTGGCGCGCACACACACATACACACACCTTTCCTCTTGCTGACTCTTTCGGCTCGTTCTTCGGGCAACCTCGCAGGTTCGGGGCTTTTTCAGAATCAGGTGACCCGGAGCGGACGAACCGAATAGCCCTCTAGGGGCCGTAAAACCGGAGAAAGTCCCTCGTTTGCCTAAAGGGGACGCCCGTTACCAGCGGGATTTCCCCCTTGCTCGCCGTGAAAGGAACGAGGCGCTTAACCACGTGAGGGACGGCTTCTGGCAACGTTTTTAACCCAGGTCTGGCTGGTTTCGTCACAGAGTTTGGTCCTTCCTTCCCCGTTAACTTAGTCCTGTCCTTTGCTGTTTTATTGCACCGGGAGTATGCGTATCCTAGATCTTGTTTCACGTGTCAGATGTGGATGCGTGTAAAACAATCCTTTTAACTTTGTTGCGAGCGTTGCAAACGAGCCAACGTTGTACATCTGTTTTTGGAAAAGTGAACTGTTACATTTCCTGTGTTTCAAATTCTTAAGACTTCAGCTTCTACGTTAATATAGCAGTTGAATATTATTAGTTATGCGGCTTTGTAGATAACCAATAAAAGCCTCACCTCTAAATGCGATTGCTCGGAAATTGAGAGATAACGCCAAGTTTAGGGCGTGTAATAGTTTAAGACTGCGCGGTAAATGTTATTCATAGGCAGGACTCGTGTTAAGTATCTCTGTTCTTCTGTGCCATTGTCATTTCAGCTATTGAAGCCATTAACCAAACTGGGTCTTACTGTAGTTTTGTCGGACATTATCTTTTTCTTCAACTTTCTTTACTTGTAATCACACCAAAGTGTAACTGAATTCACAGGACTATGTTATGCTTTTAGCTATAGCTACCATATTTGGGCTACAAAAATACAGACATCCACAAGTAAAGAAATACAGAAATATCCAACATACTATAGTTTTTTTTTCTGGATCTCATGAACTTGACAATCTCCCCAATATTTACCCTGCCCTCTGTCTTCAGCCTCACTACCTTATCTTAGATTTTTTTTTAATTATGGATTTTCTTTTCCTCCCAATCAACAGCCCTTAGCTTCCATCTTTATGCCAACAGCATGAACCAATGACTATCCCAATCATACATTTCTGTCATTGAAACTGCAGTGTGTGAGCCATGTATGTATAGTCTGGTACATTTATGCACTACCTACATCTTTAATAACCTCCTGCCCAAAAGCTGAAGAGAATACACAATTGACACAATCAGACCTTTAGGAACATTTTTGTCCTGTAGTAAAGCTATCTTCTGTGGTTGATGCCCTCTGTCAGTTATATTTATCACTGTAATAATTTCTTCCTGGGTAACTTAAATATTTTAAACTGACCACTGCTTTTATAATAGGTATGGCAGTTAAAGATGGTGAGTTTGTCAACTGGAAAGCCAACAGCCAGGATTTGAGACCCAAGTGCTGCACAATGGGGTGAGCTCCCATTAAATCCCTTAGCTCCTGCCCATCTAGCAGTTCAAAAGCATGCAAATGCGAGTAGATAAAAATAGCTCCCACTTTGGTGGGAAGGTAACAGCATTCTGTGCTCGTGGTATATATCGTGCTGGCCACATGACCATAGAAGTGTCTTTGGACAATGCTGGCTCCCTCGGCTAAGAAATGGAGTGAGCATCAGCCTTTGGAGTCGGATAAACCTTTACCTTTATACCATGTTTTCCCGAAAGTAAGACCTAATATAAACCCTACCCCCTAGTTTGGGGGCGAGGCGCACACATAAAAATCAAGCTGGCGGAGTAGAGCTTACCATTGCAGCCAGGCCTCCCATGGATCAACACTTGCCTCGCCGCCTTCTGTGGCCAAAGGAGCAGCTTCATTCTGCAACTGAGAAAGGAGCTCCGGCCTGCATTTCGCAGTCAGAGGCCTTTCCGGAAGGCCTCTGCAACCAAGAACTGAGCTATGGATTCAATCCTCCGGCCACAGAAGAAGTGGGCCAGCTGAGCAGGGCTGTCGGTGCCACCACTGCAAGGTGAATGGAAAAGACACCCCCTGAAAATAAGACCTGGTGCCTCTTTTGGAGGCAAAAAAAAAAAGACCTGGTCTTATTTTCAGGAAACATCGTATTGTGTGAACAAAACAAGGCTCTAGGTCAGACATGTCAAACTTGCGACATCACGTGATGTCGTGTAACATATCAGAGCTTTTTCTCCATTGCCAGCAATGGGGTGGGCGTGGTTTCCTGGTGATGTGTCCGGCCCATGGGCCGGCAGTTTGACACCCCTGCTTTAGATATAGCTTGAATATATCCTGACTTCTGGGAAGAAATGTTATGAGAAAACACTTAGCAATACATTTAACAACATAATTTTATTAGCAACCATTTGTGACTGTTCAACAGATATCACTTCAAAAATCTTTCAAGCTGTTTTCTCCTGCTCTGAAAATTGAATGGATTTTGAGAGGTCCATCTCATATAGATTCTAACATGTAGATTTGTATCCTGAACCTATTACTAGATTTCATTCTGAATTTCAATCTTCAGAGAGTTCATTGCCTTGAAAGACACAAGTATTCAAACCAAAGAGAATGCTGACACAATGTTCCACTCTACTTGACAAGAAACTAGAAATTGTATTTGTTTTATTTTGGGTTTACAAATGTATGTGACCTGAACATTAGACAAGCAGTTATTTGCACTATAAAGGACAAAATAAATTATTTGTGTTTTTCTTGACATTTTTTTCCGTAGTATATGGATTTATAACTAGTACTAATTAGATTCCTGTTCTGCTTCTGTTAAGAATGCATCCATTCATGTAATTGTTACTACCAGATAACAGCCTAATCCTCTGCTCTGTGCTTGATTGTTGCATTTATATAGAACTCTCACTAATGCATTAATTACTGAAGTTATTAATTGCTGAATTAATAGCATTAATTATTGAAATTGATAAGAACCTAACAAATACTGTTCAGTGGGCTTTTGAGAATATGGGGAAAATAAGAACATATCACCTAGAGCATCCCCACCATCTAGTCAGAGCTGAAGAAGTTTCTTGGATGAGAAGCGAAACGTCTTCAAATAAAAATATGAAAGTCCAGTTGCCTCCTGAAAAAGCACCTTTGGAACAACCATGACCTGGATGACTGAGAATCTCCACAGACATTTTACTGAAATGGTATATAGGGTTTCCTACTTGAGCAGGGGTTGGACTAGAAGACCTTCAAGGCCCCTTCCAACCTTATTATTCTGTTAATAAATGAAAGTGAAATAAATGGAACATTGGATGATAAGTAGTCAGGAATGAAGTCACAAAATGATATAGGGTTCTTATTAATATACATGAAAAGAAAGCCCACTAAACTGGATATTTTATGAAGATGTGAACTTGCAGGTACTGGAATCAACCAGTTTACATCAGATGATTACATGATATCCTATTCAGGACATGACCATGTGAAATAATGGGATTGCAATGCTATTGATAAATATACTCAGCTGTAACTCAACAAATAATATAGCAGATATCCAATAAACCTAAATGTTATACTAGTGGTTGCATTTATCCCTGATGTAATAACAGAACATACTGATGAATCCTATGGCAAATAGAAGGAGATATTGAATGCAACATCTTGAAAGAACCTAGTGTTGCTAATGGGGGATCTGAATGCAAAAGTTGAGGATGTGAGAATAACTTCTGATACTGATAAAAAGTCTAGGGATAGTTACTGATGCAATAAATCAGTGTTTCCCAAACTTGACAATTTTAAGGCATGAGGACTTCAACTCCCAGAATTCCACAGCCAGCATTGCTGGCTGTGGAATTCTGGGAGTTGAAGTCCACATGCCTTAAAATTGTCAAGTTTGGGAAACACTGCAATAAATGGATGCAGAATACCCTTCCTTCACAAATGAGATAGGTCTTTTTTTCCATTTTGCACTGAAAACACGTGAGAGACTGGTTTCTTATTTGAAAGTAGAGTATTTACTGGGATGTTTATGCTGTAACTTATTACTAATTACTATTACTAATATTACTATTCAGACCTTGAGAAATATCTTCCATGGATTGCTAGAAGGGAAATCTAGAATTTCAGGATTTGTTTGGATAAATCAAAAGTCAACTGGTCCAAGGAATATCCCTGGAGAAACTGTTTGTGTTGCTCATGTTTGGGGTGGTGAGGAGGGGAAAAATGGGAGGGAGAGGAGATTAAGTCAAGGAAAGATGCATGGACTTCAACTCCCAGAATTCCTAGGGAGTTGAAGTCCACTCATCTTAAAGGGGCTGAGGCACTACTCTAGAAGCTAAGCTTCTACACATTAATGTAGACTATGATTTTCCTGAGGGCCTTTGGCAAGTAACTATGTACCATCAAACAATATTGTAACTACTTTACTTGGGATTGGATATAATGTTGTGACTTTGAATTGATTTATATAAATAAACTGCATCTTGTTCTTTTACCATGGATATTTTAACTGTACATTATGTTGTAGTAAGTCCCCATTAATCTTTTGGAAACATACAAATGTAATAAATATATGTATATCACAAATGCAACAGCTGCATAACTGGATATCATTGGAAGTAAATACATTGCAGAATGAGAAACACAATAGGCACAATATCAACAATATTATTTGGTCATCCAGGTCTCTTCAAAGTGCAGATTGATGAACAGAATACGAATTATTTTTATCAAACATTTTAAGGTTATAAAGCTAAATAACATAGATAAGTATGCCAGCAAGATTTGACCTCAAAGATATACAGTTCAATCTAAGGAACATATTTAATGTACATAATTTGTATGAGAAAAACATAAGGATAAGACTAGGACAGAGAAGAAAATTTCTTATGGCTTTTAAAACAATTATTACCAGTTAGGGAATGGGTTAGAACCAGGGGTAGGCAACCTTGGCTCTTTTATGACTCGTGGACTTCAACTCCCAGAATTCCTGAGTCAGCACAGCTGGCTCAGGAATTCTGGGAGTTGAAGTCCACGAGTCATAAAAGAGCCAAGGTTGCCTACCCCTGCATTAGACAATAAAAAGACTGCACAATGCCTGAATGAAGATTTCGAATGTCAAACAAGAAAAGTATCTCTACAAGTATGTTAACAAATACTGGAAAAAACTAGAGAAGTTACAAAAAAACTATCACGATGAAAGATTACTCAAGTAGAGTAAAGAGCTGAGGTGGCGCAGCAGTTAGAGTGCAGTACTGCAGGCCACTTTAGCTGACTGTGTTCAGCAGGTCAGCGGTTCAAATCTCACCGGCTCAAGGTTGACTCAGCCTTCCATCCTTCCGGGGTAGGTAAAATGAGGACCCAGATTGTTGGGGGCAATGTAAATATATATATATATACATTGCTTACTGGTGTACACCGCTTAGAGAGTGCTTGCACTTAAAGCGGTATATAAGTCTCATAAATAAATAAATAAATAAATAAAGTATAAACTGGAAGTAATTATAATGGAAACCAGTGAAGGGAAAAAAGATTTTAAAACTATATCAAAATCCTAAACAGAATTTTTGCAAAAATTCTTTGCAAAAATATTTGCAAAGAGAAAATATATGATAAACAAAATAGTGTATTAGCAAGTATCAGATTCAGATGGTCAGTGAATTGTTTATAGCTTCAAGAGAGAAAGCGCTAATAGCTCTATGTCAACAAATAGAGAACAATATAGAGTGTCCTAGAAATTGGAAAAGATCTGTATGATAAGATGAGAGATGCAAACAAAATATGTAAATTACTCAAGGTTGGCATTTTCTCCACATGCTAGCAGTTTTAAGCTCTTACAAATAAGAATAGAGCCATATAGAAAAAGAAATGCCAAATGACAGGCAGATTTCAAAAAAGATAGAGGGACTTGAGATCAGACAGCCAACAATAAAAACGGGCTAATGAAAAAAGCAAGAAAATTGAAAGGAAGTTTGGTTACCTTTATTGATCATAGCAAGGCCTTTGCTTGTGCAGGTCATGACTAAGTGTGTTCCACATTAAGACTAATGGATACGTGGCTGATTATTCTAACAAGAAACCTTCTTTAGGAAAGGAGCCCATGCAATGGTTAGAAAGTAGTATTGCAGGCTGACTCTGCCCATAGTCTGGAGTTTGATCCTGACCAGCTCAAGGTTGACTCAGTCTTCCATCCTTCTGAAGATGGTAAAATGAGGACTCAGATTCTTGGAGGCAATATGCTGACTTTGTAAACTGTTTAGAGAGGACTGTAAAGCACTGTGAAGTGGTATATAAGTCTAAGTGCTATTGCTACTGCTATTGTTAAGAATTTAATTTGAAGAAATGGAGTGGTTCAGAATACAAATGGGAATAAGACAATGACACATATCATTTCTAATTTATACAATAAATATTTAAAAAGACAATCTTGAAAGGGTGACAGCTGGAATCCCTACTGGAGATCAAAATATTTAAAAAATGAGATGTGCAGATAATAATACTTTGTTTGCTAAAAATGAAGAATACTTGGAAAAATTCATTATGAAAATAAAGTCAATAAAGTAAAATGAAACGTGTGTGTGCGATAAATGTCACAGCCCAGGGCTGTCTGGCATCCTATCACATACTCAGCCAGATATACATGCTGTTTTTTAGTTTTTTTTCACAGCCACTAATTTACTCATAAGAAAGGAGGAGCTGCTACAGTGTAGGCAAGAAAGAGGAAAAGCTAATGACACTTAAAGGACTGACGTAAAAGAAAGGCAAAAATAAGGGTGGAAATATTGAGATGGAGTAGGCAGTTTTGCAGTGCTACAGTTTTGTGTGATCTGGGGCTGGGTCCAGAAAAAGACCACTGAAGTGATCTAGAAGGATCTCAAGATTCCTTCAACAGGTATTTTTTTCCTAATGCAGATGGTTTTCATGTGAAGTTGAAGACCTTTCATGAGAAACTACCAGTCAAACATTTTCACTTAGTCCTAAGTAGACATATTTCATTAACATTAGGGCAGCGGTTCTCAACCTATGGGTCACGACCCCATTTGGGGTCGAACGACCATTTTACGGGGGTCGCCAAACAACGCGATCTGCCATTTTCCCCCCTCAGGGGATGGCGCCGCGCATGCGCGCCGCGCATGGGGGCGCCACCGCGCATGCTCGCCGCACATGGGGGCGCCGCCGCGCATGCTCGCCGCACATGCGCAGCACGTCTGTGTGACTGGGGGTCGCCGTATAAAAAGGTTGAGAACCGCTGCATTAGGGAGCTATGTAAATCCTATAGAGCAGGGGTTTTCAAACTTGGCCCTTTAATGACTTGTGGACTTCAACTTGCAGAATTCCTCAGCCAGCGTGCCTGGCTGAGGAATTCTGGGAGTTGAAGTCCACAAGTCATCAAAGGGCCAAGTTTGAAGACCCTTGCTATAGAGTGATAGGATTTACATCTTTAGGATTTGCATCTTTTAAAAGCTTGGACAGATGCACATAAATAAAGTTTTTGTTTTATGATTGTCTTGCCACTTCACTATACTTATTAGAAAGATTAGAGGAAAATGGAAGAGTGCAAGAAAGGAATACAGCAGACATGTCAAACACAAGGCCCGGGGGCCGGATGCAGCCCGCAAAGTGGTTTCATGTGGCCCACAAAGCCATCCTGGAAACAGTGAGGGAACGGCCCCTTCTCCCTTGGCCCTGGCCCAGGCCAGCCGGGAGCCAATGTACAATTTTGTGGTGGCCATTTTGGCACTTGCCCCAGTGGACCATGCCTTGGCACTTGCCCCGGTCCCACCCCCTTCTGCCAGAGACCCTCAGATCTGTTCCACTCCTGCCTAGGCTCCCATAGGCACTCTTGATGCGAATGATGTAGAACTGGCCACGCCCACCCAGTAGGCCACACCCACTCCATCCACGCCTACCCAGTAGGCTGCACCCACTCTGGCCAGACCCACCTGCCCCCCCCAGGGCAACCGCAATGCTGATGCGGCCCTCAGTGAAATTGAGTTTGACACCCCTGGAATACAGTATGCCTTGTTCAGCTGCTGTAAGGAAATTCTGCTTAATTTCTTGAAAATGAAACTAGTAACATTATTTTGCAAGAGGGAAGAGAAACTAATAACTTCCTTTATTTTGCTAAAAAGAAGAGGAAAAAAAATTACAGGAACATATTGTGTAGTGTCAGTTGGATAGATTCCACGAACCAGTGAGGGCCTCTTGACATTGGGTTAATGTTAAATATTAGAAAAACAAAGATAACATCAATCTGTATGCTTTGTGTATTTGTAATTGACAGTGAAGATACTAATTTTGTCAGAAAAAGAAAATCAATTGATTTTTTTTTTAACCTGGAATGGATAGGCATTTTCTGCCATATAAAATGAAACTACTGGTGCAGACCACCTTTTTTGGGGGATGAAATAATGTTAAATTGATACATAGTTCATTATTAATGTAAGTAGTAATTCACATTAATCATGTATATTTTGAGTATGTGTATCCAGGTGTGTGTGTGTGTGTGTGTGTATGTGTGTGCGTGTATGTGCATCTCTGTTTGTGTATTGCGTAGAAAAGGGAGGGAGGTGTATCAAAATCCTGATTTCAACTGCAATGTCTCTTTGATAAAATTTGGCTCAGGCTTCAATGTTAAATTACAGATAAATATGTTAAAGTTCAGTGTATTCAACCATTCTGAGTTACAAGTGATGCAGAAACAGCTTGAATTATTTACTTTCCCAGTTGAATGGAGAGACAAGCAGTAACATCTCGGCAATGTTCTAGTAAGCCCACCTGTCAGCTTCAAATGCTACCTCACTCATCTGCCATTTCTTTAAACAACCAGCTTTCATACTAGAACATAGCAATTATTAAGCCACTAAACAGCAAGATAATACATTTCAGTCTTATTATATATATATTAATTGATAAATACTATTTTATACTTTATTTAGGGAAGGGGGTCTTCAAACTTAGCCCTTTTATGACTTGTGGACTTCAACTCCCAGAATTCCTCAGCCAGCGTGACTGGCTGAAGAATTCTGGGAGTTGAAGTCCACAAGTCATAAAAGGGCCAAGTTTGAAGACCCCTGATTTAGGGGAAGGGCTTTTTCTCTTTTAAATCCAAATATATTCCTTGCAGACCTTATAATGCTTGCTTATGGAAAGGATGTTATGCTTCTTTGAGTTTACTCTGATATTGATTATATCCCACCTGAGGTTAGATATTAGCATTAGACATATTGTAATAAACCTAAACATGTAAGCAAAAAAAATCTTACAGAGATAGATCGGGTTTGAAAATGAATGAAGCTGCAGATGGATAACAGAGCAGCTTGTTCCTAAAAAAAATGAAAAAAGGAAAAATTCTGGTATGTTTCCTGTACACCCGACCTTTAATAAATGTGGTATAATAATTAACTTGCACATTGCTACAAATCAAATATTGCTTAAGAAATAGTTCAAAGCTCATATTTCCTTAAAATAATTGAGTTTTCATGATTTCTCAAATTGGGATGTAGCTTATATGTAAGGGAAAAAACATTACCCAATTTCCAATGTAAGTGGGAACCATTTTGTTAAAGTTAGTAAAAAATGTTAAATTGCTCACCTGGTTTTGTCAGGGAAAAATGTAAGTCTGGAGGAGGGAATCTAAGGGATTATCTGCACCATCCCTTTCAGCTCTGCTTGTCCTGTACTCATACCAGCTGGACTGCAAGCAAACTTAAGAGGACCTGTCTGGAGTGAGATGCTCTGACTACAGCTTGCAAAATATTCATTTAGGACTGTAGGCTACTACATCCTCCCATTGCTCAATTCTCCTGCTGTTGCAGTCTCCCAACCAATTGCTTCCTATAGGTCTTTCTAGACAGACTTAAATGGCTGTGTGTGTGTTTATATGCACATTTTTTTTCTTTTTTCAGTCATGTTCAATTTTCAGAGACTTGCCTGGATAAGTCCTTGAAGTTTTCTTGGCAATGTTTTTTAGAAGTAGGTTTGCTACTTTCTTCTTCCTAGGGCTGAGAGAAAGTGACTGGTCCAAGGCTACCCAATTGGCTTCATGCTACACATAAATATACGTACAAAGTGTATGTATGTCTACAAAGCTGGTTATTTTACATGAGGACTACCACAATGCACTCTACATGGGCCTGACTTCAGAAGCTACAGCTGGCCTGGAAAGTAATGGCCTGAGCAATTCAGAGTGGAACTCATTATGCCTAAGCAGTACTTCTGCTATGCAAGCTATACTGGTTACTGGTTAATGACCTTCTGGTCACCTTAGTGAACTTCTGGTCACAATTCATGGTGCTGGCTGCCACCTATAAGCCCTTCAAGGCATAAAGCCTGGCATCCTGAAACTCCCAGAGACTGAGGACTTACTCATTTGGTGTGTCGTCTGTCTTAGTTACAGTATACAGTTTCCCCTATTATGTTTAGCTTTATGTCATGCTATCCTGTCTGTTTTTAGGCATTGTGTTGGTTTTGTGCAGCTTCCACAGTCCGTGCTGATAAACCAATCAAATAAATACAAATAAACAAGCAAATTAAAGAACCAAATGAACAGTCACTCTTGAAATGGAAATTACGTTTTGTGTTTTCCACGCTTACACTGGTTCAGATTTTGCTATATTTCTCACAAATATAATTTCTCACAAATATAATTGCAACATTTGCATTAAAGGCAGTCCTGAAGTTCCAACTGTTCATTCAGTGACCATTTGAATTTACAGTAGCACTGAAAAAATGATATTTATGCCCGGTCCCAGAAATTATGGTTGTTGCTGATCAAAATTTGGATGCTTTGACAGCTCACCTGCACTTCGACCACAGGGTGCATCAAATCAGCTCCTGCCACAAACCTATTTTCCCCGTCCTCTCTGCCCTTTTGGTCACCCTGCACTTCTCTCAGCCTGGTGTTCTGCCAACACTGCCGTTTTGTTCTTGCTACCCTGTCAGTCCTACTGGCTCCAAACTCAAACCTCTTTGTTCACTCCATTCAGAAAAGAAAGACATTGTTTCCCTGCCCACATCCATATTCTTTCTTCATTTTTTTTTTAACTTTGCAACAAATCACCATACATCCAATTATGGGAGCAGGTTGTGCTAATCACTCAGGGAGTGGCTTCTCTACTGAAACCGCTATTATTGATGGTTAATGCATGAATTCAGGTTATTATTGTTTCTCGGGGTTCTAAACATTATGAGACTCCATGGAATTCAAATCCAGCAGTTCCTCCCCAGAATTGATCAGTGCCTTACGTGTCAACCCCCTACAAATACAATTAGATCACATTTCTTTTTCTGGTTGTGAAAAATACAGTGATGGTGTGAGAAATGCCAAAGGAAACATATTATTGTTTCTCTATAATATCCATTAATGTAGTTGTTGTTTTAACCATTTAGTTGTGTCCAACTCTTAGCAACTTTATAGGCACCTGTTCCTCATGCTACCCTGTTAAGCATAGCTTCTTTCAATTGTTGGATGTTCAACTTCGTATCAGATTTGATGTTATCCAGCCAATATGTTCTTTGCTTGCCCCTTCTTCTTGTTCCACTAACCATTCCTACCATCATTGCCTTCTCCAATGAGTTTGCATGCACAACATGGCCAAAGTAAATCAGACATGATTTTAGCGAAGTAAATCAGACATGACTTTAGCTTCTAGTGTTGTGTCTGGTTTTATCCATTAATGTAGGATAGTTACACAATTATCACGCAAAGGAAGAGATTTGTCATGATTATTATTTCTGACGTCAGAACCGTTCTGCCATTCCACCATATTGGAACACATTTTTGTAACCTGTCTTATTCTAATGCATTTGTAATAAGTAACTTTGCATCCAATGAATATACAGTCACTGCCAGCAGTATAAATCTGCTGATGAAAAATCTAACACTATACCCTTACATTAAAGAAAAAGAGGGGAAACTAAACATAAAGAATTACATCGTTTATTATTTGATTTAGAAGATGCTTGACAGCCAGTGTCGGAATGCTAAAGGAGAGTATATCATTAACAGGGAAGGCAAAGAAGACTAATAAACTAGGTAATTTGAGGATGATGCATCTTTGCCAGGGGAAAGAGCAGATTCTCCTGCTTCAACAAAATTGCCTATTGCTTTAAATTCAAATATTGGCATACTTAAACAGCTGCATTTGGATGCTTTGCCAGCAGAAAAGCTGCTGCGCATGGATGAGTTTCAAGTTCAAAAATACGGAATTACAAATATACATCTGGGTTGGGTTTTTTTTAAATAAAAAAAATAGATTTCACAAAAGCATTTTTAAGTATCTTCGAGAGAGAGGATTGACCATTTTGTCACTGAGAGTCACAACACATACTTATAAAATGTACGCACACTGACTGACAATCCATACAAAGCAGTTATTGAAAATATATTTATTTATTTACATAGTTTATATCCTGTTTGATCCCCTGGGGTGGCTTTCTTAAGATCAGAATACCAAAGTGTTCCCAACATTTAAATTTCTTCATACAGTAATTATTTTTCAACCAGAATAATGCTCATAATTTTATACTTAGTCCTAATAAAAATATCCTATTATTATTCTGTATCTATTGCTATTATTATCATAGCCACATACACAGCAGGCTAGATGTCTCCAATGTATATAGCTTACAATATGCAGACCAATAACTGACTTTACCCAGTTAACCTCCTTTCTCACCATACCAATTCCCATTGGTCTGCCCAGTTCATCCCAGAGTATATTCTGTGAAACTCTTGCAATTTGAAGTTGATTTTATTAAATGTTCCCACTGAGAAGTCAGTTTCTGTCATGTTTCCTTCTGCCAATGTTGCCTTTAAAGTGATTTTAAACTGCGGATTGTGACCATCTGGATGGACCCAAGCAATTTAGAAAGGTCACAGTATTTTTAACCTAATCAACTTTTGTAGACAAAGTGGGAGTGATTTTTTTTCAGTGTTCCCACTTGGCCTCTTCATAAATTTTATTTACTGGAGAATTGCAGAAATTCATATATTTCTGTATTTTAGGATACCCTAAAACAGTGATGGTGAACCTTTTAGAGACCGAGTGTCCAAACTGCAACCCAAAACCCACGTATGCATTGTCGGGTGCCGGGTGGGCATGGCCCATTGGGTGGGCGTGACTGCGGTAGTAACAGCAGACTGGGTGGGACTAAAAAATTCAATTAATCAATTCCAACTTTGCAAGATCTTTTTTTTTCCCGCGAGAAGTTGAAATTGACTGATTGAACCTTTTTTTGGGTACACGGCGGCAGAGGCCTAAAGTGAAAAGGTTTTATAAAACCCAGCTGAAGGACTAGGACTGGGGTGATGGCACATGTGCCCACAGAGAGGGCTCTGAGTGCCGTCTCTGGCACCCGTGCCATAGGTTCGCCACCACTGCCCTAAAATATCTATTTACTGACTTAGTTTATTTGCATCTGGCTTCCGCATCCATTATATAGTGTTTATGGGGTTTCTAAGTGGTCTGTTATGGAGACACCAACCAGTTCCAAATATGTTTAACTTCAAGGTGCCCTTTCTTCATAAACTTCACTCCTATCTTTTTCTGTAACTAATTTCCCCTTGATCCTCCTCCTCCCTGTATTTTGAAAAACTCTAATCTTGTAGATATAGTTTTAGTCAATAGATGGCGCTAAATATCCATATAGGAAACCATATCCTCTTCAGTTTAATGGAATAGTTTAAAATAGAAATATATGTTTTTGATCAAATGTTATCACCATTTAGAAACAATAGCACACTAGCTTTCTCCTGATACAGTTGGAGTGGTCCAGTTTGGAATAAGTTATTTACTTTATGTTCTTGTTTTAATGTCTTCCTATTTATTAGACTATAGTATGCATTTGTATGGCGTTTTCCAGAATATGTAGTTTCTAACTATTATTTTCAGTATAATACATGGAGACCAATAAGAGGCTCTATGGAAATTTGAACATTTATATGAATCCTCAGTTATGATTACTAATGTTTTGCTAACCCTTTAAATTGTGTGCTGTGATACCTATAAAGTATGTTCCTGCTTTTATTTTTAATTTCACTTTGGAACGTCTTGATTGCGATATTTGAAATTCTGAAAACATCAGCGATGTTATGTTGTAGTAAGTGACATTCAAGATATTTCTCTGTACATATACAATCTTATTTTTGTAGTTATGGCAGAAAACTCTCTTTCTTACACTATTTCTTTAATAATACAAAGTTTGATATTTTGATTACTCCATAAACTGGGATAAATCAAACATGTATCAGATATATGTCATTGGAACCATTTCTGTTCGGTGCATCAAAATATATTGCAAAATATCAGATCACAGTCATTGCCCTGGCCTTTACCAAGTAAGGAGCACAACGCTGAGGACAAAAACCATGTTTATTGCATGATTGGGTACCTGCATTACGAGAAAGAGGGACCCTAAACAATAGACATGCAAATACCTTTATAGAAATCTGAAGACTACAAGGTCAGAAGTCCTAGGTGATCTAATTTACAAGCTAGTTTGAGGAAACTAACTAGGTCCTTGTCAACTTACCTGTGGTGGCTTCCTTGTTCGGCAAGATGGGCCGTCCAGAAGGACAGCAGAGCTGAGGAAGTTCATGATTAAAGGAGATGGAATGTTGAGGTCATCCGTTGATAAAGAGAAGGTGCAAATTTGGAGTAGTTCTGTGTTGCAATTCTGTTGTAAGGGTTGCCCTTGGGCAGTGGTGTGACAGGTGAGGAGGCCTCTATTCTCTGGTTTGATGGGATTGCAGGGTGCATTGTCTGGAGCAGGGAAGTTCAATTTGAGTCTGATGGGATTAGGCAAAGAGAAGAACTGGGTTTGACCCTGGTCAAATGCAAAAGAACACAGGGGGTGAGGGGGAAGGGATGGGGTGCAATTTCCATTTTGTTTCCTAGATTTTCTCCACTGCAAGCCTATTAATTAGAAAATTTAACACTATATCTCATGGATTAAATATAGAGCACGGGTACTTTTCACTCTGCATTATTATCGAGGACAATAATGTTTATGTAATACCTCTTTTATATTTAGTCACTTTCAAATGAAACCTAATTCTACCCCTTCTTTCTCACTTCTCTGTGTTGCAAATTCCTAGCTTTAGTAAGGTACAATACTAATGAATCTGAAGCTTTTATGTACCCCAAATCCTCCCCCTCGCATAATCCTATTTATAAAAGGCAAAGCTTGAGAAACCAGACTGTACCTTAATTATTCCAAGGACTTTAGGAAAGTGGGCTGACTCTTGAGCTAATGGCTGATTTGCTGGCTGGACCCCAAAATCCAGAAATGGAGCATTATCCTTGATTCATCAAAGCAGCAGGCAGTATTCTGAAAAAGGCTGGTTTTCACTTATGTTGCACATTCTGAAAGGAAGTGGTGATGGTGGTCCTACATATGAACAAAGATGCAAAGATTTCAAAAGAGAATAATAAGTAATATGTGTAGCTAGGTGACTGTACTGATTTTATTTGGAAACTTGAGTGTTTAATTGTTACTTCCTTTTCCCAAAATAGTCCTTTTTTTAACCCAGAGATTTGGCTTCACTGGTTTTAGAAGGAAGTTTCTTATTCAAACCTTTTCCTGCATGGGTACTGTTGAGTCCGTCGCGAAATGGTAAGACACGAGAAGCAGTTGTAGTTCTCAGGAAACCTTTATTCTTCGGTTCAGCTTACATTGGATTATGGCGGCAAAACCCAAAACTCGCGGCCTCCTTTTATAGGACTTTCCCGGGTCAATGTGTTACTTTTCGCGCGCCAGTACTTGCGCATGCGCACAAGCACTGGCGACAGCCTGTCTGGTCCCGGGCAGCTTGCACCTGCCCGGGACCGCCTGCAATGCCCCGAGCCTGCTTGCAAGGCTCAGGACATAACAGGTACAATACTACCTTTTTATGTTTCATGACTTAACAAGGCTTTGGGGCTTTAGGCAGGTAGATTGAAAGCATCTTCCATTCTAATTTTCCTAGAGTTGGGCTGAAGGGTGAGGTTCTGGCCGAAAGGCTGATGCCTGGGAAGGTCTTGGAAGGAGAGGTTTCAAATAATCCTTCTGTTTTATAACACCTTCCCTGTCTAAAACAACTGTTTGCCTAAGGCTAGCCTTTCTCAGGACAATAAAATTCAAACTTTGATGGATTTATTTCCCTTCAAGACAGCACAACACAACATTTTGTTCAGCGGCCTGACAAGGATCAACGTAAACGCAATTTCATCTCAAGGTCAACTCCTGTAGTCTTCATTTACAAAAAAAATAAAAATAAAAATGATGGAAATGAGTTGCTATTCTATTCTATTCTATTCTATTCTATTCTATTCTGGATTTTGTTTTTTATTTCAGCCCCTCCCCCCATCATTTCCCTGATAATCTTTTATCCAGTTTATTAGCCTGAGCATGTGTGGTTTCTGGCATTAGTGTGGTGCTGCCAGGTTGCTGAACCCTCCTCCTGGAAATTCTTATTCTCATCTAATATGTGATAAATATAATATCAAAAAGGAATTTTGTGTCCTTGCCCTGATCTTTTACCTCTTTTCCCCTTCCCTTTCTCTGCAACAAACAAATGTAAGACTTGTACAGGAAAAAAAAAACAGTTCTTTGAACCACACTCTGTACCTTTGGATAAAACAAAAAGCTTATGGGAAAATGTATTTGTTTATTTTTCAAGGGACACAACAGTCTTCATTTTTAAATCCTTTATCGGATTTTTTAAAAAATGAAATTGTTGAATAGCAGCATCAACTTGATGGCCTTCTTAGATTACCAAAAAGTTAGCTGGTTCTAATTGCCCTATTCATTTTATAAAGAGATTATTTTTTTTGAAGGGGGGGAAGAAAAAAGAGACATAAGCATATTCATGTTTTCCCAATAACCTATGGGTCAATACTGAGCTACATTAGAAGACAGTCCCACAGAGAAGTAATTGCGTTAAATCTTGTGAATCTTAAAGCCCAACCAATTTATTATTTCATAAATCAATGAAGTCAGAAAATATTGGAATCTAGATACAACCGTGATAGCTGCATGTTTTATCATTGTATTTCTTATACAGTACATTTTCAGAATTGGAAATGTGATCCATGTAGAATTTGCAACATAATTTTATCAAGATGTGCTCAAAATAATCCCACCAGAGCCTGCGATGCTTCACCTTCACTTTCTCATCCTCCACCAGTGAGTAATTCATACTTTTCCTCGTTTGGGATTCTTTTTATCCCCCTTCATTTTTTTCTTCCTGGATTTACCCTCATTTTTCTGAGCTTTTCTTGGGCCTGTCCGTTTTGAAATTAGAAATCTCAGTAGTAGACAGCTGCTTTTCTATCTTTGTCCACGCCTCGTCACGCACCCCATGGCGTTAATATAGCTCAATTAAGCCACATTCATCAACACAATTATAGTACAGATTGCAGAGCTTTTCACCATGGTTCATGTTCAGAAGTTGGTCAAAAATATCTACATAACTGTTGTAAATGTGTGTTTTTGTGTATGCATACACTTAGGTACATCCGCATCACTTTATATACTGCACGCATACGCACATCCGTTAGTGTCCCATTGCAAAATTATCTTCTTCTTTGCAGCACCAATCTTCCTTCATGTGGTATGAACCTATAGCGGGGAACATTTAGGAAGAGGAATCTCTGACTTCATCTCTCCTGGATTATGGACACATAATAATTAGGCAACACAGAACTACTTTCTATGCTAATTTCTCTGTAGACGTTTAGCTATCACTCATCATGGTTACAAAATATAAGTCACTCTTCCCCTGGAGATGAAGATAAGCATAAGCATTTATCTCATCATTAATGCTGTTGGCCATGGAAGTTCAGTAGACAGTAGTCATTAATTACCAGCCTCTCTCCCTTCTTATTTACAGACCCTAAACTAGATTTATTGGGGTGGACTGTTTAACTCTCTGAAGATCTAAATGGCATCGTCAGCTACAATCAGGCAATGTCACTAATATATTTTTCTGGAAGGAATAGCTTATATCTGCCTATTAGTCATAAGAGATAATTTGATTTTCTGTCTTTCAGCGTTTTCTAGGGTTTTTTTCCCCCTTGAATTGTACTTTTTCCCCATTTATTTTCCCACACACAGAGACACAGTTTCTCTTTAACCCTGAAGGCTAAATGGAAGATGAGGGACATGCTGGAAATCTTTCTTGTTTGACAAAACTATACAGTTTTTTCTAAAGAGAGAATTTTAAAGCCCAGATTCTCTATTTATTAAAAAGAATGACAAGAAACAGAGACAGCATGTGATATTTACTTGGTTGTGTATGTTGTTGAGATGCTTAAATACTGTAGTCAAGGTTTCCATTTATAGTCTATAAGGATTGGAGATTGCTCCAGAAAACTTTGTGTGAGATTAGCATTGCATATGGAAAAAAACTGTATACATTGGTATAGACATCAAATGTGGCTACAAGAAAAAAAAGGTTAGGGAAGTATTTTCTGCCATATGTAGGAAGTAGATATTTAAAGATTTTAATGTCTGCATATATGACTGAGAATGATAACCCAAAATAGAAAAAGGAAGTAGAAGAAATATTAACCTGAGAAAGCAGATTTTTGGAAGAAGATATCAAATGTGATTGATTTTGCATATTCACCCATCCAGTTTTTGTCATAATTTATCCTTCCAACAGCAATTAGAGTTCATCCGATTTTCTGTTTAGCGGAGAATTCACCAGATTTATTGAACCAATTGGGCAGTTTGTTCTATATCATGGTCCAAGGGTCAAAATCAGTGGGAGAGACTAAGGACATTGAGATCAGATATGATTATACACATAGTAGTACTTCCAGAAGCATTTATCCTGCTGAAATAATAACCTGATTTCTATCCAATAATGTTAGAACCTTTAAAAGTTCAGGAGAAACCCACTCTTCACCCATACCAATAGAACAAGAGACAGCCCTAGTTTCCTGTAGTGTAGTACTACAACACTAAAGGAGATCTCAGGGGATACAAAGCTAAAAATATTTTATTTGTGCACATAAATCACAATGGTTGGGTTGCCACAATGTCCCAGTCTATTGACCATGGTTTGCAAAACACTCTGCTTAGATTTATACATCACATTAAGCCACAAACCAATCATACTGTGATTGAATATGTTGTGAACTCAGGGTTTTTTTTGTCATAGAATGCCCAGAACGGAGTTCCAGCACCTTTTTTGGATGGAACCTTGTAGGGTAGGCAAGGCGGGTTGTATGACATGTGTGAGTTCTGGCACCTTTTTTTTTTTTTTTTTTTTTACAAAAAAAGCACTGTGTGAACTTATAATTCTGCAAAAGTTTGTTTTGAGTTTCATAACTTTATTAGTGATTCCACCCTCAAATAAGAATGAGGGTACAAAATCAAGGGAGATTGTCATACTGGTTTTGTTTGTATTGTTTAAATTATAGGACATAATCCCACTCAATTATTCTTGTTTATTTTGTTCAGAGCAGAGAATATAGCAAGTAGTTAAGCCCAAAACTTTGAAATCTATTCCCACAATACAGAATGAATTGTTTGATTCAGAAAATAATAATATTTGAATCTTACAAACAAAAAGAGAAAACAACTTCTATATGGCAGATCCTTCTTAAAGGCCCAGAAACAGAAGATGGGTTGTCATTTGTCAGGCTAAGCCCTGGTTTTCTAGCTTGAGTTCATTTCCCTGTTAGATTGATCATTCTGCATAGGGCACATGTCACTTATATTTGAAGTTTTAGCGTTTGTTAGAAAAAAAATACAGTGATGTCCTACTGTGCCTAACACAACAGACATACGTAAATAACACTGTGAGTAAGCATTGATAAGCATGAACAGTTCATACAATTTTAGAGATTTTAAATCCTATTACCTGAGCATCTTTATTATTTAGGTCAGGGCTTTTCAACCAGTGGTATGGGTACCACCTGTGGTACATTGGCACCTGGCAGGTGGTACGCGAACATCCTAGAAAAGTGGTAGCAGGGGAGGGGAATGAGCTGAACCGGTGGCAGCACTGCACAAGCCTGAGCAAGAGATGGCTGGAGCTGCAGGGCTGCCAGGGCTCAGTGGAAGCGCCAGGATCAGCACCAGGCTCCAGCTGGAGCTCGGTGCTGATCCTGATGTTTCTGTTGAGCCCTGAAGAAGCACCAATCAGCTGGAAAGCAGCACTGAGCCTGGCGCTTCTGCTGAGCCCAGAAGAAGCGCCAATCAGCTGGAATGTTGCAGCTTCTCCAGGGTCCTGTGATTTACATTCAGATGCTTGGCAACTGATTCATATTTATGACGGTCACAGTGTCCCAGGGTCATGTGAAGTGACCAAAACCTGCTGCAACCACCCAGCAGACGGGAATAAAAACCAACACCCCTCCACCCCACCCCCATTGCCAACCCTCAACAGAAATGCTCACAACAATGGAAACCTCAGACAGGAGGAAGAGCGTCGCTGGGTGGGCAAGCAGGTGTCTTGCTCGGCTGTGGCTTGGGGAGCACTTTTTTCAGTGCCATTGTAACTTCGAACAGTCACTAAGTGAACTGTTGTAAGTCGAGGACTACCTGTACTTTATCACTTTTTGCCTTTTTTTTTTTTTTGGTCATCAAGTTTTTGACATCTTGCTAGGCAACTGGTGCTACTCGGATATTGCCATATCCTAAAAGTGATACAGTGGGTGAAAAGGTTGAAAAGCCCTGGTTTAGGTTGTCTGAACTATTCAGCAATTCTCTTCCTGTGCCAGACTCACATAAGAACACTTTGCTTTTTATATGTAACTTATACAGTATTGCGAAGGGCAATATATTGTACCATTGTATAACTAAAGAATAGAACTAAGGCACTTCCATTGAAGGACTGTACCAATTTAGAAGAACCTCTTTAATCCTTGTATTCAAAAGCTGGGCTTATTTATTTCTGGTGAAAGGAGAGTAAAACTGTTTTTGTTAAAGTTCTGCAGTCTAGAACCTGTGGACCAGCCATCTGTCCATTTGCAGAAATGCATACCTCTCCACAACGCCTATCTTCTAGGTTTCAGGTTTTCAAAAAGAAAGGTAGCCAGATGGATTTTGGTGCCCCAGTCCCAGGTCTAGTTAAATTCCCCCCCTCTCTCTGGTTTTCACAAAATCAAACAAATGCACACAATGTAAAATAAGAACATGGGTAGTGCTTGTAAGCACTTTGTTTCCTTTCTTAAGGAAGGAGAGGGTGGTGGATTTTTTTTTTTTTTTTTTGCAGGCTTTACCACCAATTCAGGTGAGATGGAAATTTCTGTTCCTTATTCCTTTGGAGAACTGGGTGTGGAAGGGCTCTATCTTGTGTGGATGTTCCTACTCATTTAGTTACTCAGAGGTGTCTAATTCACAAAATCCAGTTGCCACTTTTGTAATCATGCAGTAATGGTAAGGTGCTGTGCTATATTTATATCTGAATAAAGTTGTTGCTGAGCATCAGGAACATTCTTGTTTTTTCAGATTAACACTTTATTAATCTGGATTATTTAGTGGCTGATAATCACAGTCCTCCTTCAATACGTCTTGCTGACTTCCAAATCTATCTACAATCCTATATTTCCCAGAAGGTGCCCATTTAAGTACTAAGCAAGCTTACCCTGTTTTGTTTACTAGGACAGGGATTTTCAACCTTTTCACCCATTGTACCACTTCTAGGATATGGCAACATCCAAGTACCACCAGTTGCCTAGAAAGATGTCAAAAACTTGATGACCAAAAAAAAAAAAAGGAAAAAAGTGATAAAGTACAGGTAGTCCTCGACTTACAACAGTTCGCTTAGTACTGTTCAAAGTTACAATGGCACTGAAAAAAGTGCCCCCCAAGCCACAGATGAGCAAGATCCCTGCCTGCCCGCCCAGCGGCGCTCTTCCTCCTGTCCGAGGTTGTTGTGAGCATTTCTGTTGAGGATTGGCAGTGGGGGTGGGGTGGGGCGGTGTTTGGTTTTTATACCCTCCGTCTGCTGGGTGTTTGCAGCAGGTTTTGGTCACTTCACAAGACCCTGGGACACTGTGACCGTCATAAATATGAATCAGTTGCCAAGCATCTGAATGTAAATCACAAGACCCTGGAGATGCTGCAACATTCCAGCTGATCGGCACTTCTTCTGGGCTCAGCAAAAGCGCCAGGATCAGCACCGAGCTCCATCTGGAGCCTGGCGCTGATCCTGGCACTTCCGCTGAGCCCTGAAACCCCTGCAGCTCCAGCCATCTCTTGCTCAGGCTTGTGCGGTGCTGCCACCGGTTCAGCTCATTCTCCTCCCCTGCTACCACTTTTCTAGGATGGTCGCGTACCACCTGCCAGGTGCCAATGTACCCGTACCACTGGTTGAAAAGCCTTGTACTAGGTCAGTCACGGACAGCTAGATACTGCTGCATACACCCATGTGCCCATTTTCCTGCTATTATATTTTCTAAAGTAATACCAATGTACGTGCTATCTGTTTAACCAGAGTATCTAAGGATTTAAACAGAAGGGAGCACTGTTTAATATGAATAAATAAATAGGTAGAGTCATTTAGGTGAGATGGGTGCTATATAAATTTAATAAATAAAATAGCTCATCATATTTTGATTTATTTATATATATATATCATATTTATAAATATCATTTATGAAACATGTTGTCATTCTTGGAATGAACCGCATTTGTCAACTGATCCTAAAAATAATGTTTAATTTGTACTAATTATAAAAAAAAATCTATTAATGTCAGACTTACTTTGACTAAAAGAACATCTGCAATTAGCAAATTAAACTCTCTAGGATATTTCGCCAATGTCACTAGTTACAGTTAAATTATGCTCAAAAAAGATATTTTGCAGTGTTGTTGTTTTAAATTCAGGCACCCTAAGAAATATCTCCCTTGACCTCTTCTAGCTAGCAGGTTTCTTGATCAAGAGCAAGTATTTAGGCTAGCAGCTCAATATATGCAGCGAGAGACAAATCAATGCCAGACTTACACCCTAATTAACAAACTGGTAAAGTCCGGATATTTTATCTGAAAGTAACACAAAATTCAGTCTTAACACAGAATTAAGGCTGAGATTATTAAACTCATCTGAAGCTAAGGTCTGTAATTATCTAATCTATTGACACTTGTGGATCAAACTGAATCCACATAATCCAACTTTACAGTATGTGGATCAGGTTTTCTATTTAGGCGACTAGCACTCAATAATAGTGTCCTGCTTTGTAGTTGTGAGTCATCAAAATGTCATCTCACATGATGAGAAATCAAGCAAGATTTGTAGGTGGGAAAGTGTGAAGGAATGTGAATCATCATTATTTCTGGCTGAAACTAGATGTTTCAAGTCTTGGTTTTAAAATGTAGACAAATATACGGAAGGTATCTATATTACCTTTGCAAAATACTGTGCATTTCCAGCCTCAATATAGAAACCATTAAATAAGGGACTTCGAGGTGTAGAAAAATCAGATTAGAATCATATCTGATTGATTCTGTAGCATTATTTGGCTTTCAGATGAATAAATTGAGCTTTCAATTTAGCAACTTCCTGGAGCATGGTAGGAGAACTATTAGAGGGAATAGCGATTGCTTCCCATATGATCATATTTTTCATCATACTGCACATTAAACATTGTTCTCAATTACAACTGGAAATTAATTGGAGTTGCTAGGCTCTGTCCTTAAGCACTGTCTATTAAAATTAAAATTCTGTGACACAGAAGCTGGCCATGGTTCCCTATATACTGTATCTATAGCCAGATTAAAATTAATCAAAAAGAAAAGAAAATTATAGCAATCAGATTACATCATATGCCATGGGGGAAAAAAACTTTTTGAAGACTGAAAAGAAAAGAAATTCTTTTATCTATTTCTTAAGAAATGTAAAAGTGTGAGATGGCTTATATGGAAAAAATAGAATTAAATCTGTCAATGTAAATGTAATTAATTGTTGAGAAAATCTTTATTAGTAAGAATATCTAGAATTTGATGGGAAAAATAAACCAAGGATTTATAATAAGGCAACCAAAATGACTGAAAAGAAATACTATACTAATATGATTATTATTTTTAGGAATATTGGAAAAATTATATATTTAATTGTTACTCATTAAAACAATAAGAATTGTATTAATTCAGTGTTTGCAAAAAAGGATATTTTTGGGAAAGAGGAAATTAACTAAAATTAATATATGGAACACAGATTATAGAAATTAATTGTTAAGGATTATTTCACAAATGTAACCCAGACAACACACTGTTTACCAATTATTGAGTGACTTATGTTTTGTTAAAAAATAAATAAAAAATATATTTAAAAAAAAACTTTTTGAAAGTAAAGAGTTAAAAAAAAAGATTGAATAAATGCTTGGATACTAAATATATTTCTCCAGAAATTAGTAGTATTGGTATTCCTTTTCAAGACTCTGCAAAGTTGTATATATTTAGACTGGTAACGCCCGATGAGTGCAAAATTACAGTAAAAAAATATTGATAAACCCCCCCCCCAAATTTTGAAAGATTACCTGCAACTATCTGATCAGCAATGTGACTAAATAGAAATAATTGGTTCCTATACATACTGTTATTTTAGTTACAATATAATTACATATTGGCAATCATAACTATCATTACTCAGTTTGCATTAATGTATACATATATTTCTATACATCATATACTATTTTAAATTTGATGTTTCTATATGCCTATATAAATTATACAGCTTTCCACAACTTAGCACACTCTAGATGTGTTGGTACTATGGCTTCCAGAATTTCCAAGATAGCATACTACAATTCCCTGGAGTTATCTATAATAAATGTACCAGTTTTATGGCACCATAAGATTTTTAATTGTTTGGATTGCAACAAACTAGAAATAGGCGGTACAGGCAGGTAGTCCTCTACTTAGAACCATTTTTTTAGTGACTTTGAAAAAAGTGACTTATGACCATTTTTTATACTTAGGATCGTTGCAGCATCCTCATGATTACATGTTCAAAATTCAGATGCTTCTGCACCTGGCCTGCATTTGTGGCAATTGCAATGTCCTGGGGTCATGTGATCATCTTTTGTGATTTTTCTGACAAGCAAAGCCAATGGAGAAGCCAGATTTCACTTAACAAGCGAGTTACTAACTTAACAACGGCGGTGGTTAACTTAATAGCTGTGGCAAGAAAGATCGTAAAATGGGGCAAAACTCACTTAACAATTGTCTTGCTTAGCAATGAAAATTGTGGTTCTAAATCAAGGACTACCTATACTTCAAATTTTAAAATTTGTAAACATTTTATGGCATCTTATGACATAATAACTCAGGACTTACTTGCTGAGTGATAGAATGACTACCATACAGGTATGGACAATCATAAACTAACCAACCGACCATCTAATCTAAACCAAACTAACCAACCAACCAACCATCTCAGATTGTCATTTGGCAGGGAGCAGGTAGTCACATTGCCAGTCAAAGCTCTGAGGAAGTCGGGAGTGACAGAATGTCATGAAGCTGGTATTCCCATCTGCATTCCTTTCCCCTCTTTTCCCTCACTTACAGAATGGGTATATTATTTATGGGACTTTTAAAATGTTATACTGTATTTATATTGTTTGAAGTCATCTTGAACAGTCATGTCTGCAGTTCAAATAAAATAGTAGCATACAGGTAGTCCTCACTTATTTATTTATTTATTTATTTATGAGACTTATATACCGCTTTAAGTGCAAGCACTCTCTAAGCGGTGTACACCAGTAAGCAATGTATATGTATATTTTATATTGCCCCCAACAATCTGGGTCCTCATTTTACCTACCCCGGAAGGATAGAAGGCTGAATCAACCTTGAGCCGGTGAGATTTGAACCGCTGACCTGCTGAACACAGTCAGCTAAAGTGGCCTGCAGTACTGCACTCTAACTGCTGCGCCACCTCGGCTCATTAGTTAAGTGACAACTTAATGATTGTCACTTAACTAATGTTGAAAGTTATGATGTACCCCCAAAAAAAGTTACTTATGTCCTTGAAGTTATGGCTGCTGTATTTCCCCCCCCCCCCCAATCACGTGATTGTATTTTGGGTGTTTGGCAACCAACCTGCATTTACAACTGCTTGCAACATCCAATGGTCACATAATCATAATTTGTGCCTATTTGTTACTAGTTTCTGGCTTATTTTACTGGTTGCCCATTCAGAAGAATGAATTTGCTCAATGACCACATTCACTTAACTTTCTTATGACCATTGTAAAAACAGTTGTAAAGTCAAACGGGATCACATATTTATACACTTAACAATAGCAGTGACTTCTGAACAAAATTCTGAGCTCACTTGTGGTCGTTAAATGACATTATTATTATATTATATTATTATAATTAGACATTATCATAATTAATTTTTTTTAAAAAAAATAGCCTAGGATAGGAAAACCGAAAATTTAAAAGGCTTGTAGTTACTTAAAAAATATGTGACTTTTAATCATACAGTATTAATAAATTGCATATTTTTTTTTTTTTAGTTAGACGTTCATTTAACATTTAGTAAAGCACCAGGCTAGGAACCAGGAAACCGTGAGTTCTAGTCTTGCCTTAGGCCTGAAGCCATTGTGGTAACTTTGGACCACGCACTCTTTCTCAGCCTAGGAAGCAGTAAGAGAAAACCATTTCCAAAAAAGGGTTGCCAAGAAAACTACCAGGAGTCAAAACTAAACTGGAAGTACTCTGAAGCTATTCAGGTTGGCAAGTGATACTCTTGGACCTAACTCATTTAATACTCAAACGATACTCATTTCCTTTCCTGTGATATTTGAAGCTTTTCTGGCCATGTGTATATGACTGAGGAAAGAAATTTGACTTTTGTAATGGCAAGGCTGCTTTTATTAAAATTATGAAGCTTTTATCTGGAATGAAGTTAGAACCGTATTTATTCAGCATTAAAGGGGACATGTTCATGTTTGGTGAATTGAATTGTATTGCTTCCTCAGGCATAATCTTTCTTGCCTCACATCACCTCATACTGAGGCTGCAGTCCTAAGCAAGTACATTTACAAGAATTGTGCCCCACTGTACTCACTGGTTAATCTAGCCAGCCAGCCTGCCTGCTATTATAAATATATTGTACTTAAGCCCAAGGTAGCTTAACATCTTACCAAGTATTTTTTTAAAGATAATATTATAATAATAGAGAAAAAGTAGCAAATAATATACTTCAAATAACAAGATTACAATTAAGACCAAATGTCTGCTGAGAAATGCAAATATTTAGGGACTGAATGCTGTCCAAGAAAAAATGAAGGATACAGCAAAGGTTCCTTAATAACTAGTAGGTTCCAAAATCTGAGCACTTATACAGGAAAGGTTTGCCCTGCATTCCACCAAGTTTAACTTAATTGCATGAAATTCACTACCCAAGCAAATTTTAAGGATATTTTCAGTGGTCCAAAAATGCAGTAAAACTCATCTTCAGTTCAGCATTTCCTTCTAGATAATTGGATGTATGATAATTGCAGTGTAGACCTGATATATTACCAGTTGAATGATGTGTAAAAATAATTGTACTAAATTATTTTGAGATCATTACTAAATTGGGGGTTGTTGAATTGATTTGTTTAAATATCTTAGAGGTAAGGAACATAAGCTGCAATGTAAATTATTATTTTATTATTTGCAGCAAAATTATAATGACAGGGCCAGAATTCCATATGCAGAGAACAGGCAGACAGTAATTGCATCTGTGTTTTTCAGGCCAATTGTGATAAGTCGTTTTACAGATGCAATTGATTTTAAAGGATCAGCATATAATACAGCAAAATGGATCTCTTATTCCTGCAGCAAGCCCCATAATTTTAGCAGCATTTTTGCTTCCAGTGAATTGGCTTTATACAATCACATTTACATGTTAAATTCACACACTGATGCTATTATTTTTTTTACAGAGAAAAAGTTTTATACTAGTTCTTTTTTTTGCCACCCTTGTAAGTGGTCTGAATAAATATCCTGATCTTAACTCATTAGGTTCTAAAGATGCAGAAATCCAATACACTCTCAATACACTAATGCATATACCATAGATTCAAACTGACTTCCATCTGAACAGCGTGAATGAGTGGTTCTGAGTTAAAAATCACCAGTCATACAGACCGTGGAATCTTTGGTAATAAAAGGTTCTCAACCGCACAGTGTCATCAGTGATAAAGAGGCGACAAACTAATTACCTTGAATGTTTTTTCTCCCATCCCTGGTGAAGCAAAGCAGAAGTCTGGCTGAACAAGTAGAAGCGTTCACACACCCAGCCTTACATTATATACCATGGGTACAGAATTCTATTTGTTATACACAACTGAAAGCATGCAGTGCTTTCCAGCAAGGTTTAAATCACCTCTACACAGAAGTAGATATTAAGAGTATGGAATGTTTTCCATCTAGATATTCCCATGTAAAAGTGCCATTAGCACCATCACGTTAAATCTCACCCTGAGCCATCTGTGAGCACACTCCTTGTTTAGAATAACACACTCCAATCTACCAGGATCTCACTGTATACTCTTGTGTGTTTTTATTTAATGGCATGGCATCACAATAGAAACATTGACACGTAAAATATTTATCCAAACAAACTCAGTTCCAATCATAGTGACTGAATTATGTTTCCGCCTTCTCCATTTCTAGACTACATAACTCCAAGAAGATAAATTCCTTCTGAATGTTGGAAATGTTAGAGCTGTATTAATGAGCATTAAAAGAAAAGGTTCAAAAAGAGAAGAACTGGTTATTTTTTTGGCACCAGGCGCTACTGCTGTTCCTTTGCTGCTCTTCCTCCTCTGTCTTCTAGCAATTTTTATAATTTTTGAGGTTTTTTAAATAGTAAAGTATATTAAATGTTTTATTATAATTTAGTTTTTCTTTTGGTATTTATTAACACACTTTTAAAAACTGTTCATATCGATTTTGCTATTTTTATTTTTTAAATAACTTGGTCATCTGCTCAGAGAACTGGTTATTTAGTAGATAAAAATCCATTTCTTAAAGAAAGGCAGGATATAAAATCCAACAAACAATAACAACAACAACACAAACACATATTTATATTTGAGAATGAGGATATATCTTTTGATATTTACACAATGTATTTCAGATTAATAGCATTGATATAACAGAACTCCAGAACTTATTGAGGTTTGGGCAAGCATATATATAAAATATGGAAATGTTAGCTTTCCCACTATTCAAAATACTCATTTTTTCCCAATGCATGCCTCAATAGTCCCTTTATTTATCTATATTCTCTCTTTTTTTAAGAAAGTTTTATTGATTTTCTGATTTTACATTTAAGAATTTCCAAAGCAACATGGTGGCTGGGTTAATTTATAAGTATCTTTAATACAAATCTCAAAGTACCACATTAAATATTTCCTCTCTTTTCCCCTTTAGCATTTACTATTTATTTATTTATGAGACTTATATACTGCTTTAAGTGCGAGCACTCTCTAAGCGTACACCAGTAAGCAATGTATATATATATATATATTTACATTGCCCCCAACAATCTGGGTCCTCATTTTACCTACCTCGGAAGGATGGAAGGCTGAGTCAACCTTGAGCCGGTGAGATTTGAACCGCTGACCTGCTGAACACAGTCAGCTAAAGTGGACTGCAGTACTGCACTCTAACTGCTGCGCCACCTCGGCTCTTTTATTTAAACTAATACAATTCTTATTATTTCAATTAAATAAAAATAACATTTTACAGTTATCAATAATTTTTAATTTATACCTATCATACTTATTTAAATTTTAATGTTAAAAAAATATTTATCTATATTCTCTTATTTATCTACCATATATACTACTAAAACTTTCGTCAGGACCTTTAATTGCATGAAATGGTGTATCATAGGGCAACAGTTTTTGGCTCAAGATATCTCAAATGGGCTAACTTATAGAATGTATCCCTAATCTCGCACCCATGACTCCCAAGAGAATGAATTTTGGGAACTTGTGGATGCTTCGGTGCTACTGGATGCTGTTGGGCTACTGAGATGCTGCGGGCATGTGATCTTCATTTTCAAGTTCCACAACAGTTTTGCAGCCAGTCTTGCAATCCCCACTCCCCCCCCCCAGCAGTCGCCATTTACCTACCAGCTGGGAAGCGAAGGGAAGGGGGAAGGATGGAAGGGAAGAACAAGGAGGAAAGAAAGAACCTCCATGCACAACACCTCTTGCACACTCAGAAGTAACCCCAGGCACCCTTCCCTACCCATGCCACATCCCCACATGCCATCCCTAATTGGCACGGCACCTCTCATATACCCCTACAATTCCCATGCATTCTTCTTGACTCATGCCGCCCTCCTCAAGTGCTCCATGTGACCTGTGTGGCACCTCTTACACACCCAGGCACATTTCCTGATCTATGGGGTCCAACTGCATGCCCTCCAACTAATGCAGCATCACTGGTGCACACCTACACATACAGTATTTCCAAACCACATGGCCCTTCTCTCACACACCCTGTACCATTTCTGACCTGCACCTTTGGGTACCTCTTCACTCACTCCCCAACCTGGCAGAAACCACTTACCATTCAGCTGCCTTTGCAATTGCAACTTCCTGCTGGCTTCCCCATTGACTTTCTCCCTGCAAGCTTTCCATAAGCAAAGTAAATAAGGAAGCCAATAAGAAAGGGAGGGAGGGAAGGAGGGAGGAAGAGAGGAAGGAAGGAAGGAAGGAAGGAAGGAAGGAAGGAAGGAAGGAAGGAAGGAAGGAAGATTTCTGATGCTCTGCCCAATTCTTACAAGAAAAGGAAGCTGGCAGGTAGTCTAAAGTCTCTCTTGCTCCCACTACTTTTTGGGTCATTCTGTTTCTCTGTGTAGGTAAAGAAATGTCTCTGAAATGGTGACTCAATGGGGCATGGCTTATCTCGTAGCATATAAAATATTATATTTAATCTTCTAATCTCTTTAAAAACTGCTTGACATTCAGCATGTCTGATACAAATACAGAAAGGTAGACCTTCTGTGGGAATCACATGCTACATTTTTCATAATTCTTCCACTAGTAATGCCTAAATCAGAAAAGAGCAGTTACTTTTTTGGTAAGAAATTGGTTTATACATTGCAATCTCCTGCATGGTTACTGAAAAGATAAATCCTTCAGTGTTCATTGGACTTATTCCCAGATGATAATAGATGGCAGTCTGAATCTAATTCTGAATCTAATTAAGAATTTTAAGTTGTTAATTAGAATCCCATGGTATTCTTGGGAGATCTTTCCAAAATCTATTTTCTATCTGTGTTTTTTCTTTCCATCTGTACAATATAGACATAGAATGCTGCTGTCTCTATTAGACTGGCAAGTTACCAATTATTTCAGGGGAAAAACATCCATAACTAAAACTGCTGCATCTTGTCTCTCTCCATAAAAATAACTAGTTCTCCATGATATCTAGTTAAATTATATAAAGTTGAGAGCTTGCTGAATATCAGGGGAGGGTCTCCCATAGAACATAATCCATTGCAGACAAAGTATGCTTCCTATATCCTGCTAGATGACAAGATGCTCAGAGAAGGAACCTGGAATTTGGGCCATCTTATCTGAGCTGGTAGATTGGGCAGATAGTCGCCGAGAGAGGCAGCCCCACAGAGAGCTTAGCTTTGGGCCATGCAGGACTTTAAAGATAATAACCTTTAGGTGATATGGGTGGCGAGATAGACAGACAGACAGTACCTGGTTTGATTATATCTGGAAAGGAACTGGAAACTATGTGCACTGCTGCATTCTAGACTAAGAAAATGACCAAGGCAAGAGTGACTGTTCTCCCGGTCCAGGAAGGTGTGAAATTGATGAATTTTTGTGCAAAGTCCCCCTTTAGCCACAGCTGCCACCTGCTCCTCAGGCGGCAGCCGTGAGTCCAGCAGGCCCACCAAACTGCTTATCACTTCTTTCTGGCGGAGTGCTACTCCAGCGAGAGCCAAAGATAACACCTCTTTGGATCCAGGAGGGTCAAAAATCCATGGTTATCACCTACTACCTATAAATAGCAAGGTTATCCTTGTTTGTCTTTGATGAAATGGGGGGGGGAGGAAAATATTCTATTAGATATGCTACAACAGGGAGCATAGACTTTTTAACCAGTCTAATATTAGATGCTCACACACATTTAGTATGCAATATGCAGACAAGGCTCATAGGCTTGCCCTATAGTCAACATTTTGGCCCTTTTGCTAGCAGTGTTTCTCAACCTTGACAATTTTAAGGCATGTGGACTTCAACTCCCAGAATTCCACAGCCAGCAATGCTGGCTGTGGAATTCTGGGAGTTGAAGTCCACATGCCTTAAAATTGTCAAGGTTGAGAAACACTGTGTAGCTAATTAACCATGGCTCTTCATATTTTGACTCAACTGCATATTTAAAAAAAAAACATAAAGCAAGCTTCAATTGGTGAATATCATAGGAAAAAAGATGAATTCTTTCTTCTCTGATGGTTTTTCCATCCATATAATTTGTGTTTCCCTGATTTCCCAGTTTGGCCTTGCAAATACTGATGATGACAACAAAAGACATTTATTGGGAGGTGGGAAATTAGCAGGAACGGACGTTAAAGTACTTTTGCCTTGGAAACTGTAACTTGGGTAGCTGCTTTGCTTTTAACAAAGCAAGCACATGGGGCTGCTACTATGCGTACAGCTTCAGTCTAGCTCCTCTTCTGTTGTCCCCTCTTGCAGCAAAGTAATTAGATTCAGACTGCAGTCTACTATCATTTGGATGGGCTGATCTCGGAACCAAGAAGTTGCTCTTATATTTTCAGTCTTCTTCACCCATATTTTCTTTGCTACTATTCACTGGACTTCCCATTCTGTAGGCCACTTTCTCCACAGGAGTCTGTAAAAAAGCTGATGTTCTATCAATTCTGCATCCATGTCCAAACCTTCTTAGTTTGCACTTTTGTATTAATCTCCAACTGTAGGTTGTCACTGCATCTCAATCTGATAGTATCATTGAGATGGACACGCAGGGATATTCTCCAGATAGGTCCTATAATTTTAAAACGCATCAAAATTTAACTAGGTTTGCTTTTAACAGCGTCCACATCTCAGACCCATATAGCAAGACTGGGAGAAGATTTAAATATTTCTTTTCACTGAAACATTTCGTTTTCTCCCCATGGACCCGTTTAATTATCCAAGATAGCAATGCTGGCAAATTCTGGACTACATTTCTGCTTTTGATGATGTTTTCTGTTCTTCTGCTGACTACCGGTGACTCAAGATATTTAAACTGGTTAACCTGCTCTATTCTAGATTCTCTTGAGGAAGACAGCAGACTATAAAATTGCTGTTTTGTTGGCATTAACTTTTATTGTATCACTGGATATACTGTATGTGTTGGCAGTATTCATGGTATCATACGAGATGTCTGTAACTCCTGGGTCACTGTCTGCAACTATGGCACTGTCACTGGTGAACATAAAGTCAGTAAGTAAGTGGTTCTCATTGTGTACCCCTTGCCTGCCTTTCCTTTCCTCCTTATAACATCAACTAAGACACTAGATAGCAGGGAAGAGATTACACAGCTCTGCCTAACACCAGTTGGGATTAGGAATCCCTCTGAAGTTTTCTTGCACCACACCAAATAAATAATCTATTTTGTCAAAGGAAGAAATCAAACACTGCTTTTGTGTCTTTTAAAGAATTGCATTTACACAGAGGCCCCCATTTACTATGCCTGAAAATCACCAGCCTAGCTTTCACCAATAAGCATCTCATTAAGGTAGTGTGCTTACACGTTGTGGACATTTTTGTACAATTGTCTATTCCTAAAGCCTCAGCAGATGGAAGCATCAGTCTGGGCCAAGAAATTAAGAAAAGCTGGAACGGATTAAGAAAAACTGGAACTACTTGGATGGGAAATTATTAGGGCTGTAGGCTCAATTGGGAAGTCAAAAAACACCCCCCCTCAAAAAAAATACTAATGGCAAATCACCTTCACAATGCTGCATGGGTGTTAACAAGGTGGAAATTTTATCTTTCATTTACAGTACCTTTATTTAAATGAATTTAGGCATTGCCCAGCTCTGAATAACACTGGACAGCTCACAGTGTAATGTGATAAAAAAACCAAACCAAACCAAGATGGGATCTGGTCATTATATACAGTCAAAAACAACAAACACCCACTCAGTAAGGGGTCCCATCCATCTCAGCCCAAGTCCTGGGAGAACAACTAAGTCTTCCAGGCTTAACTGTTTACAGAATGTCACTGATATTTGTTACCATGAAGCTTCTGCTAGTGAAAGCTTAGCCAGTGGACATACTAACAAGATTCTTTGCTCCAATCGGTCATAATGATGACTCTTATGTAAAAATGGGGAGGATGCTCTTTACTTAGATTATGGTAATGCAAAGATACACAATTTTTCATTGCATACACGTAGTCCTCGACTTACAACAGTTCATTTAGTGACTGAAGTTACAAGATTGAAAAAAGTGACGTAAGACCATTTTTCACATGACTGTAACAGTAACATGATCAAAATTCAAATGCTTGGCAACTGACTCATATTTATGACATTGTATTGCATTGTATTGTATTAAGGTGTCTTTAACTCAAAATTTCTTCCAAGTAAATTGGCATTTCACATAAAAAATCAGCATGAACAACTTTCCCAAAGCATAGCATATTTCTAATGATTCCTCTGCAATTATTTATTCCTTTGCAATTATCCTTCTGCAGATATGTAAGCTCTTGATTGCAGCCGTGTGTTCTAATCCAACAATATGTTCAAGGAGCCATGCATCATGATGGAGTGTCAAATGCAAGCATTCTGCCTTGATTCTTGGGCTACTTTTACACATTTTATTTTATTTATTTGTTAAATTTATTTGTTGCCTAACTCATTGTAGGGCTTACAACAATAAAAGGAAGAAATAAAAAGAGTGTAAACAGAAGACAATAGAATGATGAAATAAACAAGGAAAAAGAACACAATGAGAATAAATCAATATAATAATCAAAAATATATGGATGGGTCGAGAGAACAAGAGAACAAGCAGAGAACAAGGATTGGATGTGGAGTCTGCCATCAATCCAGCAAGATTTGGTTTTGTGGTTGAAAAATTTGATTCTTCCAAATTCTGAAGATGCTGCATTTATTTTTCTTGCTGTCTGCTGTGACTTGGTTTCTAAAAAGTTTTTGCTGATTGAATCACTCTGACATTCACATCCATGTTGAACAGAATACTGCTTTTGATACATGCAAATAGCTATTGTTATCAAAGATTCTGATTGCTGTGCAGATCACTATTGCTTGGAAAAGTTATTATAGCCAAGAATGTGAAGGGAATATACTTCAAAGAGATTTTGGAGCAAAAGTGTTTTATTCATTTGATGTTTACTGTTTTAGATCAGGGGTCTTCAAACTTGGCCCTTTTATAAGTTGTGGACTTCAACTCCCGGAATTCCTCAGCCAGGCATGTCCACAAGTCATAAAAGGGCCAAGTTTGAAGACCCGTTTTACATGATTAGATCTAACTGGAGTAAATGGCCAGATAGATCCAAAATATAATAAATACTTCCTTGAGAAAAGGACTTCCAACACCCACCTATTTCTTGAGAAACATGCTAAAATATATGATGAGACAATTCCAATCCCTTCCAAGCTATCTTAGAAAATTTGAATATATTTATGATATGGGGATAAATCTGATACAGAAACAGTCTTGGTCACGCTGAACAATAGTCTGTACTGGAAGAGGGGCAGGAAGCCCTGTTAGTTAAGATCCTTAGAGATTTGCAGAAAAGGGGAAATGTTGGTGTGAATGCTGTAATAAGCCATCATATTATGGAAGTTCTGCTGACTTTTGGGGGCCAGCTCTGGTTCAGTAGAACTAAAAGTTGGAAAGCGTTGGTTGCTTCAAGTTTCATACAGAACAAAATCTGTACTGGGCAAATTGTGTAATATTGGTGTATGCTACACTCCCCAGCTCTTAGAATAGCACACTTAACTAGTATGCCTATCCTCCAATCTTCCTGATACCTTCTATCATCTTCCTTTATTCTGCCCAGATTTTCCTAGCACCTTCCTTTTCTCTCTCTCTTGCTGCCACCAATGCTGATGATGCAGCTTCTCCTATCTTCCTAGAACTTCCTTTTCTTTGCTTTCCTTCCTGTCTCTCCTCAGCCACCAATGTCCTTAGCTTTTCCTTAGCTCCTGCCAACTACTTTCCCCGTAATTAAACAATTCTTTAATTCCATGCATGGAGCAAAAAAAGTCTGTTTTGTTTCGTGCATGAACCAAAGCCTCCAAAACAGGTGTGTTTGGGTTTGGAAACAGACCATCTGAAACCAGCTGTTCCATGGATGGAGCTGTTTGTGCATGGGATGTTTTTCACATTCCTACTTTCAGTCACAGATGATAGATATGGGGGGCACTTTTCTGGGTTGGCAGGACAAAGTTTTAGTGATTCATAAGCCCAGAGTCGCTTCAGAGTGAGATGGGCAGAATATAAAATTTAAACAAAGAAACAAACATTATAATATTTAGCTTTGCTCCTTGGCATTTATGCATCGTTTTTTAAACATACATAAAACCACTGATTAAAGTAATTCAGGGAACTGGGGTTAAGTATTATCAGAGTAATTCCTCCTTACTATATTAGCCAGATAATTCAGTGTACATGCTGAATGAGTATCTGGGACCTGCAGTACTCTAGAACAGTGGTTCCCAACCTTTCTGGCTCCAAAATAAAAGATTTTATATTACTGTATTTTTATTGGCTGCAGATATACAGTAGTCTGAAATTTTATTCATGATGATATCAATCTTAAAAAAAAAGTAAACGCTTTGGGCCTAGGAAGTTTCAAAAATCAGATTCCTATTATCAAATATTACTTATTTTAAAAAGGTCTAAGACAACCCTTTTTCTGTTGGACTATAGTATACCAAATGCCAGACAAGTGAATACCCTATAGTTCTTTAAAAACTTTGGTCTCAGTCTTCTCTAGCTGGCATGGCCAATGGCAAGGGATTAGAGAAGTAGTTGTCCAAAATATTTTATTAGATTTTTATCTCACCTTAAGTACTTTATAGGTAACTCAAGGCAGCGAACATACATACAATTTCTTCCTCCTCCTATGTTTCTCTGTAACAACCGCTGCACTTTTGGGCTGAGAGAATATGACTGGCTCAGTCACCCTTGGTTTTTATGCCAAGGCAGGACTAAAGTGCACAGTCTCCTGATTTCTAAGCCAGCACCTTAGACACTTCACCAAATATCTGAAACGGATTACTTATTTATAATACAGAATAATATATTATATAATGATATAAATTATATAAGTAATTTATATTACTTATTGCTGTTTTTGGATGTCTGAATAGCTTTCATTTTTAACTCTTCTGTCTTGCCTCCTTTCTCTTGCTGGCACAGTTTAAATTATTAAGTACTATTTCTGTTGCTTGGACTATTGGGGTTTCCACATCTGGAAGAGCAAAGTATATCCATAAACGGATAGCAATATCCGTGTGGAACAGAAAGCGTGAAAGCGCCGTTTTTCCGTCGCAAACTATGGATACTCTCTGGCTTTCTCACACAGGACTCGGCGGACGAGAGCCCAAGCGTGAGCTTCCCCTCTTAAGGACAACAGCCATGTGTCTGCTCAAGTGTGATTAACACTCACTTGCCAAATCTCTCCTTGGGCCATTTGGAGCTTGCACGCGTCCACGCTCCCTGTTTACTCCGTTGCAGCTTTCACGCGCGGCCTTTTTGTTTACCTCTCCGGCAAACGAGATAAGGTGGCTGGGAGGCTGTTAAGCAATCGTTATAAAAACCCCTCGGGCGGCAGCCGATCCACAACCCAGCGCGGGGAGGAGAGGAAACACAGACTGCCAGCATTTTACCGGTGGGTTGGCTGGGCTGAGAGCGGCCAGAGTCAGAGCATGGAGACTTCGCCGCTCTGCCTTCACAATTCTCCGCCGCTTGAAACCGCAAATTCCCGGATCTGCTCGAAAGACTCCTCAGGGTAGCTGAGCTCAATCACCACGTAATGGGCAACCTGCGCTTAAGAGCAAGCATTGGGGCGGGGGGAGATCCCCATCTTTTCCAGCTGCTTCCTGATCGCGCGGGAAAAATGGAGCCAGTCCATCTGTGATCCCAGGACCTGCTGGAAGCTGATTTTTTTTTTTTTTTTACTGCGCCTTATTGCCAAATCGCGGCTAACGCAGCGTGTCTAATACATTTGCAGGTCCGAAGGATTCTGGAGACCTTGGGTCCTCACCCCAAAAGACGCCGAAAGACTACGTGTGCAAAACGTTCAGGTGAGTGTATCCCGGACCTCCCAATTATGACAGCCCTTCCACGTGGACTTATGCTGCAGGAGCCGGTCTTCTTTAGTTGACTAATTCAGTGTTCTTTCACTTCGAAGTATGGTGAAAGGAAGGAAATGTATGGTATTAAACAATTGCCACTATTTCGAGACTAGAGATATTGGCACATTAACAATAATAAAGATCTCACTGCATTCCACAAAGAACCCTTTTTTAAAAAACAAAACAAAAAACAAAACCACAAAGGACCCTTTTTTAAAAAAACAAAACAAAACTAGAAGGCTGATTTATGGAGCAAAGGATTTTCCTTACTAAATTAAATTTGCATATAGGGCTCATGTGACTGAAATATAATTCCTAAATTGATTATGTCTTTTGGCAATGTAATATATCAATTTATGCTGGGCACTATGAAAAGGCAGAAATTTATTAATTTGTATTTTAAGATTTATGATTTGGCACAATCAGGAGAGGGAAAATAACTGTGCATGTTGCATTAAGGTGCTTTGGGTGCTCTGACTAATATGAAATCCAATATTTACTTTGATATTACTGGGTGACTCTGGGTTAGTCACACTTTTTCAGCCCAGCCCACCTCACAGGATTCTGTTGAAGAAAAAAAAACTGGAAGAAAGAGTGCCTACTTCTTGGACAAAAGGCAGGAAACAAACATATTTAATAATAATATTATTTATTTTATTATATGCTACCCAGAGTCATGTCCCTGAAATGGGTCGCTTTGATTTGATTAAAAAATGGATACTTGATTTGATTAAAAATGGATACTGTAAATATTAAATAATAATTTCAGATTTGTTCCTTTTGAAAGTATCATAAATTTCAACCATTCTGTTGATCTTTATTTCCTTCTCTAGTTGCACAGTCCTGATGCTACAGAAGACTCTGTAAAACTCACACAATATACTCACCCAGTGAGGTAAGATAAAACAATTTTATATTTTCCTAAAACATAATATTAGTGAGACTCTCAAGATTAATCTTTTCCATTTTTCTCAGCAGGGTTCTTGTGCCCTAAAAAGCTACCTATTAGAAAAAAAAATCCAATAGGTAAAGCCCTCAATTGGATATATTTTCAGGTAGTAATTAATTATACAGAAAGGTGTCAAGAAAAGTGATAGGATTGTATGTAAGAGATTTATTCCTAATAGCGTCTGAAATCCCACAAAATTTATCAGGGCTTAAACTAGCAGCTAGAAGGTCTCCGTGTGGTTTTGGTTCCCTCTCTCATTCTCTCTCTCTCCTCTCTTTTTCATTCTCTCATTCTCTCGCTTACTCAGTTTCTCTCTTGTTCTCTCATTCTCTCTTTCGTTTTCTCTCTCTCATGCTCCCTCTCTTGTTTTATCATGTTTTTTCTCTTTCTCATTTTCATTCTCATTTTCTCTCTCTTTTTCTTTCTTGTTCTTTCTCGTTCTCTCTTTTGTTACCTCTTTTGTTTTCCCTCATTTTCTCTTTCATTTTCTCTCTCTCTTTTGTTCCCTTTCTCTCTCATTCTCTCTCTCAGCCCAATCTATTTTACAGTGTTGTGTGTGGAGAAATAGGAGTACTGCTTCTGTATGAAAGGCAGAATATAAATAGAACAAAATATAACATCAATAAATAATTGATGTAGTTTTCTCAACAAGATTTTTCCATATTTTTGGCTTCTTAAATTTATTAGTCTAGCTCAGGGGTAGGCAACCTTGGCTCTTTTATGACTTGTGGACTTCAACTCCCAGAATTCCTGAGCTGACTCAGGAATTCTGGGAGTTGAAGTCCACAAGTCATAAAAGAGCCAAGGTTGCCTACCCCTGGCCTAGCTGTTAAGACACTGGGCTTGTTGGCCTCAACAAGTTGAGATGAAGGAGCAGAGAACAACTCGTGCAACACATAAACGTAAAGAAAAGGAGCAACAGAAGAAGGAGGTTAAGGAAGCCTCACAAGTATTGGTTCCTGAGTCTGTGGGAGAAGCAAGATTTATAAACTTTTTGGAGCAACCTTTAAGGGCAGATTTTAAAGCACTTCTTTCGAGGTTTATGGATAAGAGAGACTGATAAGGAATGTGTTTATTGTGGATGGAATTGGTTATTGGTAAAGATTTAAATATGTATAAGGGAATTTTAATGTTTTAAGTAATGTTTAAATTTGTGTTTTGGAGGGAGTTTATAAAGAATGATGGATAATAATATAAGTATGATATTAGAAAATGTTTAGAGTATATTATAATGTGTTTAATGATTGTAATTATAAAAAAAATTTTGGTTTTTTTTATTATTATTTTTAAGAGAAGATAACTTGTTTAATTTAATGTATTTAGATTTGCTTAGGATTTATATGTGTTTTAAGTTTTTTTTTGATAGGAGAGAAGATTATGGAGATCGAATGAAAAATTTTAGATAAGAAGTTTAAGTTTAGCAACTTAAGGACTATTCAAAAGAGTATTTAGTCTTAATGGTATAATGAATGTTTATATGTTTATTTTTGTGTCTTAGGATAAAGAAAGAGGGAGAGATTAGATTTTATATTGTATGTATAGATATCTAAGGAGTATTTAAAGGAACATTTTGCTTTAAATATGTATAAGGGAATTTTAATGATATTAATTTTAATTTCTAATGATATTAGAAAATGTTTAGAGTATATTACAACGTGTTTAATGATTGTAATTATTATTTTTAAGAGAAGATAACTTGTTTAATTTAATGTATTTAGATTTGCTTAGGATTTATATGTGTTTTAAGTTTTTTTGAAAAATTTTAACTAAGCCTGTACTCAGCTCTGGGAAGGTTGGGGGAGGGTATGGGAGGTTTGGGGAGATGGGGGAGGGTATGGGAGGGTTGGGGGGGTTTGGGGAAGGGAATTGTTTTGCAAAATTTGAAAATTTTCAATTAAAAAAAAAAAAAAGACACTGGGCTTGTTGACCGGAAGGTTGGCAGTTCAAGACCCAGGAGCCGTGCCACAGGGTGAGTTTTTGTTATTTACCCAGCTACTACCTGCCTAGCAATTCAAAAGCATGTAAATGCAAGTAGATAAATAGGTACCACGTCGGTTGGAAGGTAACAGCGTTCCATGTGCCTTGGTGTATAGTTATGCTGGCCACATGATCACAGAAATGTCTTTGGATAATGCTGGCTCCCTCAGCTACAAAATGGAGATCAGTACCATCCTTAAAGTTGTACACAACTGGTCAGAGAAAACCTTTACTCTTTTTTTAAACTATAGATAGTCCTCGACTTACAATCATTTACTTAGTGACCATTTGAATTTATAGCTGCACTGAAAAAAGTGACTTATGACCACTTTTCACGCTTATGATCATTGCAGCATCCCTATGGTCATGTGGTCAAAATTTGGGTTCTTGCCAATTGGCATGTATTTATGACGGTTGCAGTGTCCCAGGATCATGAGATCACTTTTTGTGACAATATGGAAGCTAGATTTGCTTAACAACTATAATGATACACTTAGCAATTGTGGCAAATGAGGCAAAACTCATTTTTACAACTGTCTTGCTTAACAAACAAATTTTGGGCTCAGTTGCGGGCATAAGTCGAGGACTATCTGTATTCCGAAGCCTTAAGAAGTTTTTCTCCCAGTGTCTTCCACATTTACAGTATATGTTGTTTTAATTTTGTGGTGTTAGTGATGTTCTCTTATGTCTTTATTCTTTTCAGCATATGCAATAGCAGTTACAATAGATGACTTTTCATCTGGGTTGGAGCCGACTATGTCATTTGACAGAGTGTCTTTTGAACTAATTAGAAGACAGCAAAATATTATTATTTTATTATTTTTATACATTTATTGCCTGTGAAAAGAAGAGGCAATTAAAATACATTTATTTTTGAAATAATGTTTTTACTTTAGTATTATTAAATTGATGTGCTGCCCATCTTGCTATCCCAAACACTCTTCTTATTTCAGAACAGACTTGAAGGATTTTCTGTCTTAAGTGCTAGAAGAGTTTAACTTGCTGTTGGGATTCTGAATTTTGACTGGGAGAGCTGTTGTTTTCTGCACACCTAAATGTCTTAGGTCCTGGTTCTACCATGTCACAAACCTGCCCTAGTAATATCTTTTTCTGCCATGTTTCTTGGATGTTCCTTGCCATGTTCCTTCATCTTCACCCCAGCCTCTAAGTGGGACAGGCCAACCTCTTCCCTAGTTCGGCTGGTATTATGATAGCATTTAGTCTGGCTCCCTCCAGGGACAGTTTCATTTTCAGTGTCACCCCATCATGCCACAGATTCTGCCCCTTTTTATGCGCATCCGAAAGGGGAGAGCTGGCGATGTGACAATGTCATACGGCTTCCACTATTTCAGTGGAACTGTTGGACCCTACAAAGGCTTCTACTCAAATTGGCATAAAATCTGTTAAGTTTTATCATATGACCTTGGAGGAAAACTAAGGCACACAAGTGATTGGTAAATGAAACAACAAAGCATTTAAGGTTTGCGAGCAGTTTTTGTGAATTCAAAATTGTTGAATGTTAAGCATTTCAACTCAGCAATGGGGAAAGACCTTAAGACTGACTCTAAAGCAGGGGTCTCCAACCTGTGGGCCATAGCCCACTATCGGGCTGTGGCCACTTGGCCACCGGGCTGAGTGAAGGGATGGCCAGTGCATATGCACACGTGGATGCACTCATACTCCCCATTTGCGCTAGTGCTGCCCCGAGTGTCCCATCAGTGCAAGCACCGCTCCGAGCTTGCCACCGGCTCTAGCATTGCCGTGAGCATGCCGCTAGTGCTAGCACCGTCCCACCCCCGAGTGTCTCACCGGTGCTAGCATTGCCACAAGCATCCTGCCGGCGCTAGCACCAATTTGCCCCCAAGCATCCTGCCGGCACTAGCACTGCCCCACTTGAGTGTCCCACTGGCGCTAGCACCACCCCGAGCATCCCGCCAGCACTAGTGCCACCCTGCCCCATAGCATCCCATTGGCACTAGTGCTGCCCATAGCGTCCCGCCAGTGCTAGCAAAGACCCATTTGCAGCACTCGCACCTGCGCAGGCCAGTTTGCATGTACCCATGCACTCACATGCGGCCGTGTGTGTGTGCGCATGTGCTCCATTTGTGCGCAGGTGCACCAGGCTCATTTTTGCACATGCGCAGCCCATTTGCACGCATGTATGTAGCAGTGCCTGTCTCCCTTTCTAGGCCGCCAAATAAAAAAGGTTGGAGATCTCTGCTCTAAAGCGGTCACCCATACTGTACTGTTTTATTTATTTATTAAATTTATATGCCACTAATCTCACTGTCAAATGACTCTGGGAGGCTTATAACTTCATTGTTTTCCTGCTCTTCCTCTGGTCACGTTGTAGCAGCTATGCCAAATTTTGAAATTATTTATATGAGAGATATATTCTGCCCTTCTCACGTTTATGCACTACAGTCAAGAACAAAATCCCAAGAGCTGTTATTTGGTTGAGTTTTACTGATTGATCCAAGGCTACATATTTTGGCAAAGTTTTCTTTGGAGCTGATCACTGTACTTTCCAAACCATGGGACATGATTTTCAAAGCAATTGATAAGGAAATAGGCATCCCTGCAGCAGATGTGTCCAAATGCAGTTAATATTTTTGTGATAGCTACAGCTGCATATTGGTTACACTATGGATCCTTACCAGATGCAGGCTGAGGACCTCAAGATACAAGGCCACTCACAGCATTTCTGTATGGTTTCTCTCCTCTTTTACAGACTTAGTCACCCTCTGAGAACAGTATAGGATGAATGAGAAACCTGCCATGTTGCATATTTTTACTCAAAAAAGTGTTTTTTTTTCCTCACAGATAATGGAATATTATCCTGTATAGATACACTTATTGTAAGCGACAAGGCTGAATTTTTGGTGCAGCGCTAAACTTTCTGCATTGGATATAAAAACTTCTATGGAATTATTAAATGCCCCAAATTATTAAAAACTGCAGCCATAAAGTCCATATCAGATATCTTTGTGTCCCATTTAATTTATGAATAACACACAATATTTTTGAATTGTGCCAGAGAAGTTGTATTTGACTGGTTACCATTTTTTTCAATAGTTGCTTGATTATGCAGGGTGATTATAAATGTGAAATGACTTAGGGCAGTGCTGGCGAACCTATGGCACGCTTGCCAGAGGTGGCACTCAGAGCCCTCTCTGTGGGCACGTGCCCCATTGCCCCAGCCACGCCTCCCTCCGCGGCCCCCTCACCAGCAGCTCCTCTGGAGAATCGCCCCCAAGCAGCTAAGGACATGGCAGCTGAGCAGCAGGGACAAGACACTACACTCGCGTCCTGTTGTGTGCAGATGATGCTGCGGGGTGTGGGCAGAGGGTGTGGCTGCTGTGGCACTGCTGGGCTGCCTGGGCAATCTGTGGAGGCAGTGGGTGGCCCTGTGGGTGGGTGGAGGGTGGGGTGCGGGCAATTTATGGGCACTTGATTTCTAAAAGGTTCGCCATCACTGACTTAGGTGTTGAATAAAATCTGAACCTCATTAAACATTTATTGTGTGCTGTAATATTATTGGTCTAATCAAATGAAATTTCAATGTCTTAAATCATTGCTGTGTATAAAATAGAAATTGGGATATTGATTTGGAAAATTAAAAATTCCCCTTCAATCTGGAATTTTTCCCATAAGCATTCCTGGTTATTTGTCCTACTTCTGCAGATGTGTGTTGCTGTAATTAAATGTAGTGTGACCTTAAATGAACTTTCCATGTCTTCTTGCCTACGTGCACTTATGGTTATTTTAAAATCCGTCCAGTTTTAAAAGAACATTGTGTTCTTTAGCTCCTTTTGAGAAATGTTAGAATAGTTCTGTTGAATGTTCTTGAATGTGCTCAATAAAGTGGCAGTCAAAAATGAATAGTTTCAGTCTCAGAAGGTACTTTGACTTTACCATTTGTTGAAAAGGCATAGCGGTAAAATCTCAGCATTAGCAAATTCATATCCACATAAGAATAGCAGACGTGTGTTTAAAGATAAATTTAGAAAACAAATCTCTCCTATAATACCACAGTATATTTTATGAATGATTTATGACAGATTTTGAGGTAGAACATTAATGCAAATTTGACTTTTGGGTTTTTACAAATTAAACATTTAACTCATCTGAGAGCATAAAGGCAATCTTTGAACAAGCTTATATATTAATTAATTCAGCAACGTCTATTTGGCCTAAAAAGAAATGGATATCTCTAATTGTGTATAATTCCATTTTGTTGTCCAATACTGCTAATATTAAAGAAGTTATTATATTTATTTTAAACGACTAAGCTATTTTAAGTAGAATGAGATGAAGTGATTTTAATTATTCCTTACGTATTCAATTACAAACTTGTATATTTGTTTTAGGCTATTCTGGCCCAAATCCAAGTGTTTTGACTACATGTATCATGAAGCTGAAGCGCTTCTGAGGAACTTTCCTGTCCAAGCCACCATTTTCTTTTATGACGAATCAGAGAACGAGGAAGATAGCGATGGCACAGACCATGAATCCGAAGCAGAAGTGGACAATTAACTGCCCTGTTTCCAAATGACCTTGTTTATATTCCTTTATTTAATATTGATATCAAAATGCAATCATAATATTTTAAGCTAATTTATATGTAAGTTATTGTGAAATTAAAATTATTATTTTTGTAGTACTAGTATGTGTGAGTTTTATGTCTTCTGCATAATCTCGCCTCCCCTGTCTTTCTGAAATCAATAATTTAGTTAAGCCAAGGATTATGCTGTACTAATATATTAATTCATAAAATGAAAAGATAGAAAGCTACAGGAATGGCCAGATTAAATAGGAGTGAGAGGGTAGAAAAGATGGGTTGAGAAGTTCCGTATTAGGATTCAATAGGAGTTTTTTTTTAAGTTTAGAAAGAACAGTGATTCTTTTTATTTTTTATGATTTCATTATGCAAATCCTTTCGGAACCCTCAACCTTATGGTTTTTAGAGTTAACAATAGTAACATGTGAAAAGAAGGAAGAAACACAAACTTCCATGTTTTACACCCAATACAAATACAGGGAGTCCTCGACTTACGATCACAATTGAGCCCAACATTTCTGCTGCCGAGCAAGGAGAATACTTAGCAACAGATGTAAAACCTCAACATTGGCAAATTCATATGCACAAAAGAACATAATATGTTTAAAGATAAATTTAGAAAATATTCTTCTCTCCTATCATAGTATGGTTTACGAAAGATTTAAAACAGATTTTGAAGTAGAACGTCAACTCGTCGAGAAATGGGTTTTGTCCCCTTTTATGAGCTTTCTTGCCATGGTTGTTAAGTGAATCACTGCAGTTGTTAAATGAGTAACACAGCTGTTCCGTGAATCTAGTTTCCCCATTGGCTTTGCTTGTCAGAAGGCTGCAAAAGGGGATCACCTGACGCTGGGAAACTGCAACTGTCATAAGTACATGCCTGTTGCCAAGTATCCAAATTTTGATCACCTGGCCATGGGGATACTGCAACAGTGTTAAGTGTGAAAAACTGTCATAAGTCACTTTTTTCAGTGCCACTGTAACTTCAAACAATCACCGAACGAATGGTTTTAAGTTGAGAACTGCTTGTATACTCATTTTACCAACTGCCTTTTAATTAGTCTGATTTTTAATCTATTAAACTTAATGTTGCAATCCTGCAAGCTCCTAAATCCATTTCAGCTGAAATATGGGCATAGGACTTTAGAGCAAATTGGTAACTTTTAAATTCAATGATGCCTAATTTTCCTTAGTGCTGTGGAAAATGTTTTAATTACATCATCTTTTTAAAATCTACGTACAGTACAAGTTCTCCATGATGACATTTCAGAGAGAGTACAGTGGATTGAGCGGGTATTTCCCCTGCACAGACATGCCTAAATATATAGCTCTATCCAATATAACAGCTGGGCAGTGTTTCAGAATAGGAAGGAAAAGTAGTGTTTGAGGAGTGTGCGAGGTCATGAACTTTGCACCTGTTGGCAGTTCCTTAAGAGCAGATGCAGCTTTTCCCACGATCATGTGGCTGCTCTCCACAGGTGAAACATGATACTGTATTCAATTTAAATACTTGCTGGCAAATGCTATAGAGACACTGAAACCCTTTAGAACTTCTATTTTGCCTTCAAATCTGAAGTGCTGCAAAATACGGTATTGTTTCCTTCCATTTGCAGTGAGATTAATAATCAATTAACAATTGAATGCATTCTAGTCAGATTCACTTAACAACTGTGTTATTAACTGCAGTGATTCACTTAACTGGCAAAATTCAGCAACAGAAATTTTGGGCTCAATTGTGGTCATAAGTTGAAGACCACCTGTACTGTGCTCATCTTGTATTTCCAATAATAAAGATGAATCTTTTTTTGTTTGATAAATCTGTTGGTCATATAGGGATACATACATTTTGTTCAAACACATATGCACAACTTTAAATGGTATTGATCTGTGCAACACTATATTAACACAATGGGGTTGTTGACATTAAACAAGTGCAGAGTATAATAGGAAAACCCTATATCATATAAGTAAGTATCCACCAATTTTATACTTTGAACATAAGATTCATACTGAGCTCTTTTGAAATAATCTTTGGTGTGACTAATAGACTAAAATCTTTTTCTGAATTAATCTCAATATCATGATAAGAATATTCTTTAAAACTCTTAACCATTGATTTGTTAATATATTTTAGAGTTCTTGAAAATTAATATTTACTAATATCATAATTTTCATTCTTAAAAATACATGCAATAGATGCTGCATCCTTAGTTGGGACCATAATCATAAATCAAATGTTTATTAAAATACTTAAACTGCAATATTAAACAATATCCTACTAGTTTACTTAATTTTGGTTCCAACACAAACTTTGAGTGTAAATTAAAATTATTACAACTAAAGCAGAAATTTTATCTCCATTAATATATACTTAATCATAACCTTTCCATTCTCTATAACAGTGCTTTCCAAACCTGGATATATTACCAAAAGCTGGGTAAAACTGCTTTTTCTTGGGTAATAATACACATGCCCATTATCCAATCACAACAGAGATATTTAAGTAAAGAATTTCTAATAAATGGTAAAAAAAACTCTCTGATAAGCAGCTCTGGATAAGGAAATAAAGTTTGGGAACATTGCTCTAGATCAGGCATGTTCAATCCATGGCCCATGGGCTGCATGCAGCCCTGACAGCTAGTAATTGTAGCCCCATAAGACCCTAAACAATAAGGAAAGTTTGCTTTATATATTATATTATATTATATATTTTATATGGGGCCCAAGACAATTCCTCTTCATTTAATGCAGCCCAGCAAGCCAGAAGGTTGGACATGGCTGTACCTTTTTTTTGAGTTTTAGAAGTTTCTTTTAAAACAGCTGTATTCACTTCAATATTATTCAACTTAGCAGCTATCTATTTCCTGCTGTATCCAGTTCAATGTTACTCAACCTAGCAGCTATCTATTTCCTGCTGTATCCACTTCAATGTTACTTAACTTAGCAGCTATCTCTTTCCTGCTGTATCCACTTCAATGTTACTCAACTTAGCAGCTATCTATTTCCTCTTTAAAGGATATCTAAGACTAAGGCCTTTTATTTTCTGCACATACACACAATATTATGGTATGGTAAGTTGGTGGCAGAACACAGTGGTTCTTTGTTGATTTTCAAATGCTGGGTCAGATCACATAATTAGAAGACTACCAACCTCCACAGAAGTGTAGGTCAGAATATAATCAGAAAAAAGCATCCTGTAAAAAGGCAATGAAATAACACCTGATATTGTTGCCAAGAAAACTATACTGACATATGCATGAAGTTACTATTAGATTTTTATCCCACTTTTATACTTACATGGCAGGCCTAGAACTCAATTTCTTGTTCTTATTAGTTATCTAATATTGCTGTCATCCAAAGCAAACGTGTGATCTGATGCCAAAATAGCTACACGTGCAAAAATACAATTACATACTGTACTTGTCATTATCAATTCAAGTAAATCACAATATCTGAATGAGTACATCATGTAATGTCTGCTGCCCCACTCCTGCCCCTTTTTGCTTCTCAGTTTACTCCATCCTGAAATGTCAAATAGATCAAATATATTTGGGATCAAATATATTTTCCTTCGTTGCTTTGAAAACAATATGCAATGATTATACAGTAGCCCAAATGTTAGTTTTTAAGACTGCCTTCCATTTATTAAATTTAAATGTATTATTTTATTTAATATTTAATTACTTATTTTAATTCTTAATCTATTTCTGTTTAATTACTTTCTTCCATTCAGGATGGGCTCTACATTAAGGAATCTCAAAGCCTCAAATATGATATACAGTTACAGAGGTTAAAAATGATTTCACATTAAAAATGCAAACACATTCTCCTATTTCGTTCAAAGACACCCGCTGGCATCTAAAAGAAGGCAGAAGCGGGCAGCGCGCGCGCGTGCGCGAAGCAAGCACGCAACCGGGAGGGGCGAGAATGTGAACTAAACGGAAGGCGACTTTCCTGCGCAGCAGCGAACGCCGCCGCCACCTTTTCCTCACGTCAATCAATGAACAAACTCAAGCGCGCGCCCTATCGGGGCGCAAGAGTGGCTGCCACCAGAAACAGCTCGCGCGTACTACTGGCGCGCGCCTGCGCACTCTCCACCCCGCCTCTACTCGGGGATACTTTCACAGCAGGCCGAACCCGGAAGCGGTTTAAGCTCTCTCCGGCTCTGTTTTCCATTCAGGGAGGTGGAGGATTGTCGGCCTCCCGTCTGATTGCAGCGGGAAGATGCTGAACGTGCCTTCTCAGTCTTTTCCTGCCCCCGACTCACAGCAGCGGGTGGCCCTCGCGGGACGCAGCAAGGTACGGGTCTGGATAGCGGCTTTGGAGTACCCCACTGGGTGGGCTGCTCTGTCTCACGTCCCACGAGAGTCTGGGAGTGGTGGTGTCGGGTGGATTTGCGGATCAGCGCCTGTAGAAGTGAAGTTGGGGAAGGAGGACTGTTGTAAATCACCAGGTGGCGCGATTTGTAGCGGGAGTCGTCGCACCTGTTTAACTTCTGCCTGCTGTGGAGAAATGGTCCAACGGAAAAATCGTGTTGGCCAATTAAGCAGAGACGTTTCTTATAGCTAGATTGGCTTCTTAATGTTGTGTGCTTTTTGTCGATCACAGAGATACAAAATATTCACTCTTGCGTAATCAGTCATTTGTAAAACAGAAGGAAGTTGCTAAATTTAGGCTTTGGAAGTTTACTGCAGTTTACTGCATCCAGTATTCTGCAAATCCTGATTTACAAGGACAATACCTGGTTGTCTTTCTTAGATGCTTGTAATTATTTTTTTTCACATGCCTAGATTTGATATTCTTGGGTTAAGTTAAAGTGAGATGGGGGAAGAGGAAAAGCAGATTTTGGAAGTGGTGAAGAAGCAATAGGATTATGTGCCATCAATTTGTTTTTTTGGATATGAGAAGATGAGCTTTAAATATGCTATTTATTAATATGGACTGTTGATTTTGTGATTATGAAACTGGGAAGCCAAGTCATTGATCTGATTTGCCTGTAAAGTCTGGCAAGTGGAATAGTGGAGAACATAAGATTTCTTGAAGTAGTCTGATAACTGTACCAATTGTCAGCTGCTTCCATTCCCTCAGAGACTGATGGAGGAATTCATGACACACCTAGTCAGGATGCAGTTCTAATAGAGTAGCCCACATTGCAGAAAGATCATGAAATGTGTGAAGCCTCTTCTGGGAAAATGGAGTCAAATAATCATTTCCTTTTTTTTAACATTGAATTTAGAATAGAATAGAATTGGAAGGGACCTTGGGAGGTCTTCTAGTCCAGCATCCTGCTCAAGCAGGAGGACCTATATACCATCTCAGACCAGTGACTGTCTAGCCCAGACATGTCAAACACAAGGCCCACGGGCCGGATGCGACCCACAAAGTTGTTTCATGTAGCCCATGAAGCCATCCTGGAAACTGAGAGAATGACCCCCCACTGCCTTGGCCCTGGCCCGTGCTGGCCGGGAGCCAATGTACAATTTTGTGGTGGCCATCTATTCTCAGGTGCTCGAGGGCCAGGCTGGGCATTTGACCTCTGCTGCCCAGGGCACCGGGCAGCCTGCGCCACCATCCAGCCCCCCCCATGTCCTGAGAGGAACAGTGAAGCTCCTCCAGTGGACCATGCTTTGCCCTGGTCCCACCCTCTTCTGCCAGAGAACCTCAGATCTGTCCCACTCCTGCCTAGGACCCCACAGGCACCCTTGACATGAACGATGTAGAGCTGGCTATGCCCACCCAGTAGGCCACACCCACTCCAGCCACGGCCACCCAGTTAAGCCGCACCCACCCTGGCCACATCCACCTGCCCCCCCCCCGAGGGCAACCACAATGCTGATACGGCCCTCAATAAAATTAAGTTTGACATCCCTCTTCTTAAAAATCTCCAGTGATGCAGCACCCATGATTTCTGGAGGCAAGCTGTTTCCTCTGGTTAATTGTGTCTTTAATATCTTTTGCCTACTCTTCCTTACTCAATTTCTGCTCTTTGTGTAACACTTACCTTGAAAAGTTGAATTGATGTAGCGTTTAGCTTTGTGTGTCAGTTATTAGATGAATAAATACCTGTTATGTGAGCTTTGGAACATTGCAGTAATTTCACAGTTGTTTCATATAAGAACTGAAGTTTATGGGCTGAGAAAAAAACAGACCAAAAATATATTGTAAGGCAATTATATAGTGACCCTTGTATATTCTGAAAACAGCACTTTTTGACCATCCCTCAGTTTCTTCATTTACCTAAATTGTACCTCATTTATTACTTCACTATCTTTCCTAGTGATGGAGGGCTATTGAGTTTCCATAAGTAGCAGAACAGTAGCTCCAGCTATCATGGCTAGTGGTGTTGGATGCTGTAATTCAACTTTATGGAAAGCCATAAGTGTGTTTATTGATGTGTTGATTGATTACATTTTTATTGTAGCTTATGTATAGGAATTCAAGGTAGCATATGTAGTGCTTCCTCTGTTTAGATTCAATACTTTCCAATTTTTGTTGGAAAAAGACTCTGCATTGCCATATGTAAATAAATGAAGACATGGAATTTATACTTTATAAATAACTAGTTCATCTTTTCACTATAGCCTAGATGTTCTTCTGAAGCTTACTCTATGCTATTGTGTGTAGCTTTGGATTCATTATGTGTAACTTTTCTTGTGGCAACTTAGAACTAAAGAGAAATTGTATTTACTGTATAGTGGGTTATATAAATGTAGAGGGGAAAAGGCTAGACTGATATTTAAAAAATAATTGTGAATCACAAAAGAATAACTGGTGTGCTAATCAGCAGTGGAATGGCAGCATTGGTGAGGCACTGGAGGGTGTGGCACCATGTCCTTTAGGATGGAGGTAGCTGTGAAAATCTGGCAGCAGATCCTTGTGACATTTAGTGGCAGTGAATTGATGTGCCATATGTTGTCCAAGCATGCGTTGTCTATTTTATTTATTTTGCCAATGTTCTTTTTTTCTCTTTCCTCTTTTTAGGTACCTTTGAAATCAGGTCGAAGTCTTATGGACTGGATACGGTTAACCAAAAGTGGAAAAGATCTAACTGGTCTAAAAGGGAGATTATTAGAAGTTACTGAAGAAGAGCTTATGAAACATAATAAAAGAGATGACTGTTGGATATGTATTAGAGGTGGGTTGTTCTGTTGCCAGTTCTTATAAATACCGTTAGTTCTCCACTGTAACTGATATAGGATAATAAATCTTAGGGGCAAGTAATTTGAAAAAAATATGAGGAATAGAGGTGTTCTAAACAAGGTGTATTTTATGCATAGCTAATAAAACATCCTAGCATTTGCTACACAATCCCATGAGATATCCTTTGCAAAACTTATTTCTGTCTTTAGAAATATTCACAAGATCTACTTTGTAGGGTTGTGAATACTTTTCAAATGTATGAAAAGTGATTCAGTCCTTTGTGAGTAGTGTGGAGCCCCAAACAGCCTCAGTTTGGGACAGATCTGCACTAGCCTGTCAGAACAGATAATGTTGCTTTCAGAACTGCATTTTTAATAAATTGATCCTTTAAAGAAACTTTTTTTTCAAACTCTTGCACAAGCTTGAAAAAAAGGAACCGTTTTAATGAAAAAAGAGATGTGGTTTGCTCAATTCATGGACATCCTGTTTTTTACTAACCATATTTTTTTCTGTTCCTTTTGAATTCCCTGTTGAGAAATTGAATTTAGCATACATATTGTTGGTTTTGGTGCTTAAGTTCTTACATGTTTGCCTGTCTGGCTTGTATCATATATCATCTAATGTCCTATAAAATATAAAACATAAGTGTAATGGGAGAGATGGTAATATCACTTAGAATTTTTGGGGGGATGAAGGAAGAGCAGATCTTTTTTATTAGATTGAAACTCTACCTTTCATTCAGAAACAATTGATGGCACACATAATGTTTCATATTTTTCCCATAATAACCATGAGATAGGATGGGGTCAGAGACACTCAGGGAGTTTCTGTGCAGAATATGCAATCAAAATAATCTCCGAATTACAGGATCAGTTGCAGCACTGATAACAATATAATTAAAATACACAGAGATAGCTGCACCTAGTGAATTGCCGGGATGAAAAATCTGTTGATAAAGCTGTATGATGTTAAAGTACTGAATCCTAGATGAATAGCAACATACATTGAACATTTCTTGGTTTTTCTTGAATTATTCAATCATTTATTTAAGTAGTTAGAATATTTTCTATGGTGGTCTCTGAGTTTGGTTTTTTGGTGGCAGACATTTCATTACATGAATAGGTAACATCAACACTGATAGTGAGTATGGAGTTTGCTCATAGTTCCTTTCAAGCATTTGCCAGAATATGTGGAGAATTCAAAATAGGAAGAGAACAGGAGCGTACATAGTTGTCAGCTGCTTATGGATCATGTGGAGAATTGTGCTGGTGATCCAAGTTGTCACAAAATCTTTTCAGCTCTCTTGATTACATTTCATATGCAGTTTGCAGCCTTCAGGTAAAAACATGAAAAGGCTTGCAGTGCATATTGCTCGGATGAGGTCAGCTGAAGTGAGTTTCAGCTTTTAAAACTTTTAGAATGTGGAAATTTCCTTGATTTCTGTTTGCCAGAAAAGAAGCCAAACTGAAGAAGAAAGGACATAGGACATTATCTGTGCAAATATGCAGCCGATACTATTCACCATTATTTTCTTTTATTATCTATCAGTAAACAATATTTTGATCTTTTAACCAACATAAAATAAAATTGTATTAAACCATTTATTTATTTATTTAACTTGTATGCTGCCCATCTCTCCAAAGGCAAATCTACAGTATTAGCTGTAGGATTAATGACTATAATTTAAGAACGACCTCTATTTGTGAATTATATAGATACCAGCAATGAGATTGTGAAATAGTTTTTATATTCTCTGTCATTATGAAATTACTATTGAACGTAAATCTATAAAAATATAAAACTTTATCAGATTAAAATTACGAAATTCAAATTAAATATATCAAGCATATTTATCACAATACAGGCAGTCCTCTGTATTAGGAATTATTGTACCGTATTATTCCTGTTTGGTAGAAGAATGTCTGCATAGGGTTATCAAGCGAAGATGCTTTGCCTGTATGTGCTCACTTATGTTTGTGACAATTTTTTTTTTCTTGAACAGACAGGGACACGAGGTACACTGATACATTTTGATGCTTTATGATGAAAGAGGTGATAAAATTCATTTGTCAGCACAGAAAAGTAAATGAAGTTGACGTTAGAGATAATGTATAATGTTAATGTAAGCCATTTTATATGCAATATAAATATTTTTCACTAGATGGCATTCCTAGTGCAAATAGCAAAAAAAGAAATACTATATAACCATAATCTATAATATTTTTGTCAGCCTAGGAATCAGGGATATTTTGCTAATTTATCTTCCACTGTTGTTTTCAGACTTAGTTCATTAGGAGGTCATTCTAATTTTTTTGTGTTTTGTTTCTTGTGTTGTATTGTTCCATTTTACTGTGTGCTGTATGCAGAGCCCAGAGATTACTTGGAAATGAACTGTGGCTTAACATTTTTTTTTTAAAAAAAATAAATAATAAATGTATACAGGATTATGGTTGTGTACTTGCTTGAGGTCCATTGTCATGGATGAAATGTTTTGAAAACTATTTTTAGAATGAGTGGTTTTTTTATGCCATTCAATTCAGCTAACACAATCAGCAAAGCATAAACAGCTTCATCGTTTCAGTCTATGTTCAAAATAAACTTGACATTTTATACTACCTTTAGTTTTCAGCAAACTCCTCATTTAAATGGTATTTTTAATCATTGTTCTTTGCTTTCTAGGGCTTGTATATAATGTAACGCCATATATGGAATATCACCCTGGTGGAGAAGATGAGTTAATGAGAGCTGCAGGAACTGATGGCACAGATTTATTTGATCAGGTAGCAGCAACAGTGTAGTTGATGTTCAGTTTCTCAAAATAATTGTATTGCATATAAGCTGTCTTGTTCCCTGAAGAAAATGCTGCTTTGTAATGTGTCTCATTAAAACATTACGTTTTAAGGGATACAAATTAGTTTATAGCATAAACTCAAAGCATTCCAAAGGAAGTAAACGAATGAGGTTCACAATCTATCTTTCTTTCTTTCTTTCTTTCTTTCTTTCTTTCTTTCTTTCTTTCTTTCTTTCTTTCTTTCTTTCTTTCTTTCTTTCTTTCTTTCTTTCTTTCTTCCTTTCTTCCTTCCTTCCCTCACTCCTTCCTTCCTTCCTTCCTTTCTTTCTTTCTTTCTCCCTCCCTCCCTCCCTCCCTCCCTCCTTCCCTCCCTCTACATCCATTTGTAGCATCCTGCAGTCATGTATCTGCAATTTTTGATGTTTGTTTTTTTTTGCCAGTTTCTGGCAATGGGTGTAATGGATTTTCTTAACAACCAATGGTGTCACTTAACAACCTCTGCAAAAATAGTTGTAAACTTGGGTCTGGTGGTGTGGTGGCCCACTTAATAACCACAATGAGTTACGACCATAATTCTGGGCTCAATTACAACTGTAAGTTGAAGATTGCCTGTATGTTTGTTTTTGTTTGTTTAGCAGCTGGGTTATTGCTTAATTTATGGGATTTAGAATGTTTTCATGGTTGTTTAGAAATATGTTGTCATTGATGAACAGCTGTCAAATATAAGCTTACATTTTTCCTGCCAGGTTCATCGCTGGGTCAATTATGAATCAATGCTGAAAGAATGTCTGGTTGGAAGAATAGCCCTGAAACCTGCAGCTTCTCTAAAAGGTACACGCTCTTTATTCCATAAGGTGGGCTCAATTTCAATGACCTGAGTCAAGCATTATGGAAGTGGTCTTGTATAGCATGTCTCAACAGCAGCAGCATCTGTCTGACTTTGTCTGGGCTTAGAAACTAAGTTAGCCATTAGGGAGTTTCAGATATATAGACTAGACTGGTAAATGGAAACAATATTCTGGAAATAGACAATGGTAAGCCTCCTTCTGTGTTGTTGCCAAGAAAATTCTATAAGTTTGTTTATGGAGTTACTTGGAGGTGAACCTGAATCCTTAGAATACATACTGTAGATGAGCCTATCTGTATGATGAAGAATGAATGATATTAACTTTAAATACATGACTGAATGTAGATAAACTCTCCAAGATATTATTTAGAAGACATGTGGTTTCTACTTTATAGTGGGATTTTTAAAATGCTGGCCTGGAATATATGACAATTTGTGTTCAAGGTATTGCTGTTATTACCTACAAGGTAATCAAGTAATTGATTTGCTAGTGCTTCATTGAGAAAAATACCGTTACTAAACCTCAATTTCTGCAATGTTATTACTATTTTGCTGTATTATATATCTTAATATTCCTAAGAAAGTTATTCAGAATATTTCAGTTTGTAATCTGATTTCTTTCTGATAATCGATTGGCACATGCTAATCTTGCATTCCACTAGGACAGCAGCTCCCAACCCTTTCTGTATCCTGCACCCCTAGAACGCTTCTGATATATTCTCACACCCCTTACAAAAGTTTGAAATAACGGCAATAAATTATGCATATACACTATAATTTTGAAACCCCAAGTTTTCGCATCCCCTGTAATAATATCGTCTCACACGCCTAGGAGGTGCAAGCACTCTCGGTTGGGAACCCCTGAATTAGGAGATTTACATTTTTAATAAGAAAACCCTAAATAATAATGGAATTTATAACATGCACTTTAAAACAGCAAAACAATAATAAAAGTGCAATTAATCAAGCCAAGAGATTTTAAAAGATTTTTTTTTTGTATATTATGCATGGGTTTATTATGCATATATTGGAAAGCTGTGACTTGATGATTCCTAGGGAGAATATGGAAAGCCAACAAATCTCCGTGACTTTTTTTGCATAGTAGCTGTGAAATGACCTTTGCAGAAGTACATCATACTACCTAATAAAGAAAAAAGACAGATTCCACAATACACATAAGTATGGGTACTTGCTTCCAAGGTGTTCAGTGCATCAAAATCAACTTTCTGAGCAATCTCATACAGTTTCATAGAGTTGAAGCATAAATTTATGTGTGTTGCTGCCAATTCCAAGTTTTACTAACAGTTGGCTTCAAATTAATTAATTAAACTCCTGATTTTGTTGAAGAGTGGATGGTTCTGAAATACTTCTTCCTACAGATGTGTAGGAACACCTGTTTAACCTACAGAATTTGAACACTGGAAGAAGGTTTTTGCTGGCTTAGAAATATTTAATTTCATAATTATATAGCATTTTGAAATTTTATGATGTGAAATTATGAACTTTCCCTCTCCCAAATTCTTAATATAACAATCAGAAAAAACATGTGTTTGAAGTTGATACTTCTTATCCTGTGATCATACTGCTGACATATACTGTCCTCTTCTTTAAAATTGAATTACCTAATCAATTCAGAGAAACCTCCTGAACACTGAATTTTACCCTCTGGGGAATGTAGAATCAATATTTGACTTAGCAAAATAATGATTTAATTGCTTCAGAGTCATGATCATCAGTTGGTGAATATTAAGAACAACACAAACAGCTAAAAACAAACCAATTTTACCCAACTTTTACATGATAAGGTTCAGGGAATAGGATTCTTAAGACAATTCTCGGTTGCGAGTGATTATAGTTTGTTTTTTTCTCAGCTGTTGGCTGCTTCCCCCTTTAATTGTTTTGCTGTGCATCTGATCCTTGCTCCAAAGCAGTTCTGTGCAATCTTGCCCTTGTGCCTTCTCGCTGACTACTGTAGGTTGTTTGGAAGTTTTTTTCCCCCCTCAATTTGTGCTGCTTGTAATGTCATCTCAAACTCCTAAATTAGTGTTTCTCAGCCTTGGCAAATTGAAGATATGTGAACTTCAACACTGCTGGCTGGGGAATTCTAGAAATCGAAGTCTATTCATCTTCACACTGCTAAGGTTGAGAAACATTGCCCTGGATTGACTAAGGAAAGTGTCTTGATTTATGTCTAAGCTGTAGTGCAAGAGTGCATCAAAAAAAAAAAAAAAAAAAGCACTCTCTCTCTCTCTATATGTATGTATGTATGTATGTATATGTATATAATTCATAGCAATTTATAATATACATACACACTTATATAATATAATATTTTCTAAGCTGTAGTGCAAGCAGCTTAAATATACAAATTATATACATTTTATATATATATATATATTTCTAAAATTTGGATTGCTAGCAAAGAATTAAGGGAGAACTGAAATAGCTATTTCGAACTCTTTAGCTCTTTTCAACCAGACATACCCTTCTGAGATTCGAACATACAGCATTCTATATATATAGAATTGCTGCTCGAAGCACGAAGCTGAAAACACCAGCCTGAAGATGACGAATGGGACTTCGTCGAAACGTCGCCAAGACACTTCCAATTTTACGCGGGAGAAAACCCGAACAACTAAAGACCTACATACAAACACCCGCGAAAACCTCAGAATATATATATATATATATATATATATATATATATATATATATATATATATATATATATATGAAAATTTGCATAAAAATACGACTCCTGGGCATGTCTATGATACAAATAAAATACGAGCACCCCCGTTTCGCCCGATCAACACCAATACCGCTCTAATGAACGTCTGAGGAGGCCACCACTGTCAAACACACGTAATCATTCACCGATGGAAGACCTCCCCCTTCCCCAATATCACCACAATAGACCCCCACCCCTGGAACTTAACAACAACTGTGGAGAGTGTGGAAGATCCAGCATGAGGAGTCTGCAGCCTGACGCTGTGGGTAGGGGGGAGAAGAAGAACGAAAGCACGGATCGATTGCCTAGGCATACGGTGAAAGGCAGAGACACGGCGTTCTGCCTGGACCCTCTGCAGACAAGGAATACCCCCACCAACAATACAGCCCCCCCTGGGACGAACACTTTGAAGTCCCCCCAAAGACGAGCACAGGAGAGGAGAGTGAGAACGCGGGGAATCAGAATGCAGAGATCTGGAGACCTGGTGTCCGCCTGAATACCGTTCCTATCAGCAATGGGGAAGAGCATGCAATAGGGAGGAGGGGGGATGATGAATTGAGAGACGGAGTTAGCACCCGATCACGCAGCAAACAAATGGAACGGTGGAGAACTGTCGACACGAAGATTGCCAGGACGGAGGAGGAGGGCATAGACCCCCAAATATGCAACACCCGTATGAAAGTTACTCATGACAGTGGAGGAGTGAGAACAAAGGGTGTGGAGCAGGGATTGAGAAAAGTGTGTGTGGGGGGGAGCGTCTGTGAGCCCAAGGAAGCTTGTAACACTGATAGAGGAGAAACAGATGCCCCCAGGGTGGAAAATGAAAACAAAAAGGGGAGGAGGGTCAGTATTATGGAAGGAAATAAGGATAAAGGGGTGGTGGAGGAGATGAATGCCAGTAATGAGATAGTGGAAGGAACGATCCGGAAGAACCATAGAAGGAAGCATAAGGAGAGTAATAAAGAAACATCTGGAACACTAATTAACCGGCCGGGACCGGTGATGCGGTCATCATTGTTTACTGGCTCCTTAGCCCTGATGATGTTTGGAGTTTCCAAACGAAAGCTTGGCAGCTTTTAGTAAAGTATATTTTTATATTTATACTCTCCTGGTGTTTGTATTTTATTTGTATCATTCATATATATATATATATATATATATATATATATATATATATATATATATATATATATATATATATATATATATATTATAATATACATGCACACACACACACATATATAATATAATATTTTCTGTAGTGCAAGCAGCTTAAATATATATCAATGTTTATATATATATAATTTATAGCAATTACACATGTAATTTAATGGCAATTTATAATATGTGTGTGTATGTGTATAAATATATAGTGTGGGTTTATAACTTGATGTTTTTTGAAATAACAGCTAAGACATGATTTTTTTTTAAAAAAAGTGCATATTGTAATATTTTTCATACCTGAAAATTACCGGTAGGTTTCCTCATTTGACTATTCCATTCCTTAATCTGAGAAGAAACACTAGGAATTGTAAGCATGGTGCAGTAGTTTTTAGAAAAATAAATAAATTATATAAATCTCTCTCTTTGGATGCTGTTATTATCCGTTAGGAATTATAGTGCATTCCACGCTAGTCAACCGCACAGTAATGTTGTCAAAATTTACCAGTGTTTTAAAAGGTATTTTTTATGTTGAGGGTACATAGCTTCTGACACTCATGGGGTCTATTGGTGTTGATAGAGTGTGTATTCAACCCAGTTTAATAGATTGCTTTTTAGTTTTTCTTAGTTTTTTAATAATATTTTTCATTATTTACTTATTGGTAAGAGAAAGTATAAAAAGCTGCAGTTTTTCAAAACATCATTAGATGGTTCTGGTGACATAAGACAACTTTTTCCACAGTGTAGCTCCCCCTGTTGATATAAAAGACTTCATTGCATTTTTTTTTCAAGAGATAGAAGAACTCTATGAAAAAGGAAGTCATCAGAGTAGATGTGGTTGAACATTTTGATTCTGTTTTTGCATATTTTGGGAGGAGATATTAAAGAGATAAATTGGTGTCATTAGCCTTGGAGAGTTTTGATTTGTTTGAGGATAGTTCAAATAACAAAAGGCTTTGTAAGACTGCACTCCCCCTCAGAGCCACTTGTCCTCCAAATGTTGAAAAGTCCATATATTTTGACTTCATCTTCTCTGAAAGGGGCTCTTTTCATGGCTCATTTTTGCACCTCTGTCCTATTGATGCTTCTTGTGATGTTGCCACAGTGCGACAAACTGTCTATGACAGCGGCAAACCTATGGCATGGGTGCCAGAGGCGGCACTTGGAGCCCTCTCTGTGAGCACACGTGCTGTTGCCCCAGCCTTGCCTCCCCCCATGGCCCCCTTCTCTCCAGCAGCCCCCTGAAGGAGAGTTGCCCTCGAGCGTGACCTACACAGAGCAGTGCAGCCAAGGACATGGCAGCCAGGCATGTAGACAAGACTCTGCCCTCACACCCCATCATGCAGTTGATGCTGCAGGGTGCGGGCAGAGGGTGTGACCGCCATAGCACTGCTGGGCTGCCTGGGCGATCGGCAGGCCCTGGAGGCGGTGAGTGGTCCTGTGGGCAGGCGGGGTGGGGGATGGGGAGAGAGAGCGGGGGCGGGCAGGAGGGTGGAGCGGGGGCAGGGCCAGTTTTGGGGCACTTGGTCTCTAAAAGGTTCGCCATTACTGGTCTATGAGTATCATCTTAACCCTAGATGGTATTTCTGCACTTTTATAGTTACCATCTAAGGCAGCGGTTCTCAACCTATGGGTAGCAACCCCATTTGGGGTCGATCGACCATTTTTTGGGGGTCGCCAAAGGTGGCGATCTGCCATTTTTCGCGGCGCCGTGCACGCGTGCCGCGCCTGGGGGCGGCGCCGTGCACGCGCACTGCGCCTGGGGGCGGTGCCGCACATGCGCGCTGTGCATGGGGGCACCGCCGTGCACACGCGCCGCACATGGGGTCGCGCATGCGTGCCGCGCATGGGGGTGTCACGCATGCGCGTTGCGCATGGGGGCGCCATCGTGCATGCACGTGCCGCCACGCATGCGCAGAACATTTGCCCTTAGATCAGAAGCACTGATCTAAGGGCATAGAGTAAATCATTTTCCATTACTGAAACATAAAATGTTCGTGCTGTTTCGCTATCATGATTTTTCATTCTCCAGTAGATGCCAAGTATATTTGTCATTCACTACATGACATCCTACATATTAGAGCGTATTGCCGGTATACTTTTTATGGACATAAACACTACTCAATGTTTCATGTATTTAAAATGATTGCAGTTGTGAAGGAAGTATCTCCATCTAGTTAGAAATAGCTTTCTCTTCACTTCAGTACTCACATTTCTTAGAGCTGTTATTTTTTATGTGGTTAAAATTAAGCTCTGGTTGCTTTTTCTTAAATAAAGCTCTTGGTACTTTTTTTTGCCCAGAATGTTTGCACATAGTATCATAATGAGAGAGATTTTCTCTATTGTGATCACTACAGCATTTTTTTTTTGCATACCTTACAGAAATTTGTCCCCCTGTAATTGAAGAAAACAGGACCTTGAATGGTAAGTATGATAATATCCACCATTTTTTTCATACAGTAAAGAAAAGGAAGTATGTATTCATCTGTGGATCAGCAAAATCTTGTAATTATATTTTACCCCCTATTTCTTACTGCTTTATGCCATGTTCTAAAAATAATGGCATTCTTAAAATGAGAAAGAATGAGAATGTACTGATCTGAATTTTTTTGGGCCTTTTTACAAAAAGTCTGTTCCAATGACACTGCTCTTGATCCTCCCCCCTTTTTTACTTCCAATTCTTATACTACCTTGCTTGAATATCATATAGCAGAGTTTATTTAAAGCTCAGCTTTCTTCTCCATCTCTTCTAAAAATGGGGGGGGGGGGAAACTAATACATAGAAATGTCCTTATGTAGGAATGTGACAGTGTGGTTAGTGCTGTTTGGCAAAGTTTTGCATCATTGTAGAAGAGTCTTCTAGTTTGGGCTTTCTTTGGATTTCTGGTTGGCTTGGTGATAAATTGGTACTAGATATTTCCTAGGTTAAGAGTTTATCTGGTAAACAGAAGACCTGTTTTGTCTTTCTTCATTTATAATATTGTTTTGTGGTGATAAATTGTGGGTCACCTCCCTCCTGAGGGAAAACCATTTCTTGAGCAAACTGAAGAACAGCATAAAGATTTAGCTTTGAAATTATTCTTGACTAGAAAAGGCAACTGAGAAAACTTGGTGGGACTGCTTCACTTCAGAAGCAATTTCCCATCAATTACAGCCTTCTATAAAAATTTCAGTGCATTATATGAAACAGTCTTTTCAGAGATGAAGTAGATATTTTAGTTCAGAAAATGATGGCACTAAATCCCTTAATTGATTCACACAAAACAAGGATAACTCAGCTTGAAATATATAATGGAATGAGAAACAGTTTAAAAATATAGACATTCAGGAAGATGTTACAGGGCCCAGTTTATAAAAAAACATTCCTTATAATGCTGAGCAAAATTAGTTTGTAACTGCATTTATGGAGAAATATAAGTATGTTTTTTTAAACTGAAACAGGAACGAATGAATATAAGCCAGAAATTGAAAGTGAGGGTGAGATGGCAGTATCTAAATTTGATAGATAATAAAATAAAAAGTGCTTATTGTACAGACATCTGCTTCTATTCAGTATAAACTCCCAATCCTATTTTGTGAGATTCTTGCGATCTATAATATGGGTTTATATTCTGTATTTATCTTGCTAAGTGGGATCTTAGCAAATGATACTTTGGTAAAAAATTATTTTGAAAGATGATTTTTTTTTCAAAGCTGCCCACACAGATGGTTTAGAACAGACATGTCCAACTTGCGACGTCACGTGACGTCGCACAACGTATCGGAGCTTTTTCTCCGTTGCCGGCAATGAGGTGGGCGCGGCTCCGGTATGATGAAACCGGCCTGCGGGCTGGCAGTTTGACACCCCTGGTTTAGAAGCAGAAGTTATTCAGTAAATTTCATTTAGCAATAAAACAAAAATGGAGTAATTTATTTACTTTTTCCAATGATTCCTATGAAGTTGGACAGAGGCTTATTGTTTTAGAACGGGTTCTCAACCTTGGCAACTTTAAGACTTGTGGACTTCAACTCCCAGAATTCCTCAGCCAGCAAAGCTGGCTGAGGAATTCTGGGAGTTGAAGTCCACTAGTCTTAAAGTTGCCAAGGTTGAGGACCCCTGTTTTAGAATCAATTGAAGAAAATAAGTGGTAGTGTTGAAATATTTAGTATTTTTCTAGAGGGAGATGGGCCATCTTGTCTTGGGGTAGGTGAGGAGTAAATCCTTGCAGCACAGGTTTTGGAAATTTTTTTTCAGGTTCCTTTTTTCATTGTATTTTTCTTTGGTTTTAAAAATCTTTTAGTTTTTAGGGTTCTTTGGGGGGGGGGTTCCTTTGTGATTGTTTATGCTTCATTTTCAATTATTTTAAACATTTATCCCAGTTAAGTAAATTATTTTTGCCCTTGGCCTGTGACTATAATAATTGCTTAATGTGCATTTTTTGACATATTTTAATCCTTTTCTGGAATGTAGAAGGTCTTAGATGTCTTTCTAAGAGGAAACAGATGTTCTCTAAATTAGGCAATTTAATACTTAACACTGATTTCTTTTTCAAGAAACTCATTCTTTCCCAAGAGAAGGATTTTTTATTTAAAATATATTCATATCGATGGAAATTCAAAATTTGGTTGGCAGCAAAGAATAAGTGATCTCAAAGATTTTTTTTTTAAAAAATGTTTATTAAATAGGTTATAACTTTATTTATTTGTTTATATTGGTCTATTGCAGACCATTCAGTTGTTTTACAGAGGTATTTGAATAAAATTCAAATCATGTTTTAGATCCTTTGCTAGACCGTGCTGCTGTTCTAGCTAAATTAAATTCCTGAGCATGGAAAGGGCTGCAGACATGAATATCATGAACTGAATCAGAGAAATGAAGCTCAGATCCCCAAATTTCGTTTCTCTGGTCTATCAGTCTTTCTTCCATGTGCAGAAGAGAACAGCATTGAGCTAGAGCAGTGGTTCTCAACCTGTGGGTCGGGACCCCATTTGGGGTCGAACGACCATTTCACGGGGGTCGCCAAACAAGGCTGTCTGCCATTTTTCCCCCCTTTTCTTTGGCCACGCCCCTGGCACCCGATGATGTATAAGTGGTTGGGGGTCACCACAATATGGGGAACTGTATTATGGGGTCGCGGCATTAGAAAGGTTGAGAACCACTGAGCTAGAGAAAGGAAACTTTGGATGTCCCACAGAGGATTTTTCCTCCCTTCTATGTGCTATTAGCATCTTTCTTCCATTCAGAAACATTTCTGGCTAGAAACCTAGTAAATTTTCTGAACTGTAGGATGCAAACTTATTTTCTCCAGCCCAGTGCTGTAGTTATCTTCTGTGTATGGAGGGGAGGAGGGAAGAAATGCCAGTGTTGGGCTGAAGCAAAAAGCTTGCATCCTGAAAATCCAGGCTTCTTTTCTGTAGCCCTGTGGAGGCAAATCGTTTAGCAGGCAACAGCAGTTTGAAAACTTCCCTTCTGGCTTCCCCATTGACTTTTTGGGGAAGCCGGCAGAGAAATTGCAAATGGAGATCACAAGATTACAGGATGTTTGGCAACTGTGAACAAGTGCTAATGGCCCAAAATCCATTCACATGACCATGGAGGTAGTGCTGCAGTTGTAACTTTGGAGTTGTAACTTTCCTGTGTCTGTCATAATTTTGAATGGTTGTTAAGTGACTGGTTGTAAGTTGAGGATTATGTGTAATGAAAAGGGAGACTACCCCTTTAAGAGGCCATGCATAATCTGATTTTGCATCCTGTTAGACAAAGGGAATGTCTTCTGGATGCAGCAGCTCTGAAATATATTGGCTTGTTTAGTGTAGAGGTGAATTGATGGTTCAACATAACTGTCAGCTTGAAGTATCCTATATTTTTAGTATTACTGTAATTTATACTGAGAGGCGGAAATACTAATTTTTAATCTGATAACAATAATATTGTAAATATCCGGTTAGTTTCCAGAGATAGCCAGGTAACTGAATTTATTTCTAAACCTGTTTTAGTGTGGCTAAAATCACCAGATGACCTTTTGCTATCTTCTATTTCTCTATGACAATTTTTCTATTCTTTTGCAAAATCTCAAAAAACACAATAAAGTAGAATCCCAGAATTAATCAAATCAGATGCTAAATTTTGTAAAATACTTTTGTTCATATACAGCAGTGATGGCGAACCTTTTAGAGACTGCCGAAAAATCGCCCTGCCCACAGGGCCACCCACCACCTCCATGGCCTGCCGCAGCAGATCGCCCAGGCGGCCCTGCAGCACCGTAGCAGCCACACCCTCCGCCTGCACCCCACAGCATCATCTACGTGTGATGGGGAGTGAGGGTGGAGTTTTGTCCCTATTGCCCGGCTGCCATGTCCTTGGTTGCGCTGCTCTGCGTGGGCTGCCCCTGGGGGCGACTCTCCTCCAGGGGGGCTGCTGGTGAGGAGGGGGCCATGGGGGGAGGTGGGGCTGGGACTCTAAGGGCTCTGAGTGCCATAGTTCACCACCACTGATATACAGGTTTCTTTCCTTTCTTCCAATACAATATAGAAAGTACAAAAAGTCTCTACGGTGTCTATAAATTTCTGTTTCAGCTGAATTGGATAATAGAAATTATTTAATAGCTTCAGAAATCAACTTCAGATTTATTTTAGAATTCTCATTTGTTCAAAGTTGGTGAACTTAGAGTTCACTCAACTTGATTTTGGTGAAATTAGAGTTGTATGACAAAATTTTGACCCACAAGAGAGAACTATAATGGAGTGAAAGTATCATTTATATTCAGCTGAGCTAAGATTATTAAGATATCAAAGATGTTTGAGATGTGATTATCTAAAATGACACTGCAAAAGATAAAATATGATATAGATTTTTCCAAAATTCTAATAACGTAATAATATTTTTTCTGTATTACAGTAGGCAATTAATATTTTCAATAAGCTTTCCATCATAATTTCTGAAGTTTGACTTTGTGAATCAAGTATCAGACTGAAACTCAACAATGCTACATTTTCACAAAAGAATACAGAAATAATGATTCAAAGTGATGTACATTTAAAAAAAACAGTAACTGGAAAGACATTCTTTTAATAAGCCGAATGAATGCCAGACTTTTAAATGAAATTGTGAACTTTTTGTACATGAGCAAAAACAAATTTTAATCTTTAAAGCTAATATTTTGTAGCTTATATGCAAAAATACTCTGAACACTTAGAAATACTTGACCATTTCTTGTTGGAACTTCATTAAGTTAGTAAATATTATTGAGTCTTCTTGCATGTTGGGCAGAAGTGTAATTGCCTCCATCATAGGGTGCATCTGCTGAGGAAGGGGCATGTTTGACAAGATTCTACTGAAGTAGAGTTCCACTAATAGCAGTGGGGAAAGGGGTTTTTCAGAAATAAAAGAACACTGAATTCCTTAGTTTCTATAAAGAATAAAGCAGGTCATGCTATACTGAAAAAAAACTACAGTAGTTCATAAATAGGAGCATCTTTTATTGTGAATGAGGATGTACAGTATTAGGGTATATTTTACTGTGGTGGGGACTTTTTCTTTTCTTCGGTAAGAATGAACAATAATTTTTACGTTGCTGGTACTTTTTACTGCAACCAACGTGGCAGTTGTATTCCTTTATGTGGTGTGCTTGTCTGTTTTCTAAATGTGTTCATTTTGGATTTGTACTTATGTTTGGATTTATTCTGGGCTAAATCACAGACTTAGATTATAGACTGCATATTTTCTGGGGAGGAAGAGGAAGGAAGAAGTTTCCCTTTTGACTTCCTTCTAGAAACAAAAGAAAAAGAAATAGTGTCAAGGATCAAGACCAGAAACTAGGTGTTCTACAGTTGTTTTCTATTAGCAATTAATAGTATCTTCCTGACCCATTTAGACTTCATTATGCCAAAATAACTATAATAAGGACAAGAACATCAGCTATGTGATACTTTGAAGACATTGTAATTTAGTAATGGAGAAATTGCTTATGTTAGTATCAGAGGTGTTATGAAGAAGTTATTAATAGGTGTTCCATTTTTATGATGTACAATACTTGGTTACAGTAAAAATTCATTAAAATTCATTAGAAAGAATAATACTAATATTAATAACATGTCAAAACCAAAGTAAAAGGTTACCTTTATTATCTTTCATCTATATAATAATTAAAACTTATTAAAACTGTTTGTCTGTTTGTAATCTTCCATTGGGTGAAATGGTGCATCAGAGGGCAACAGTTTTTGAACCAAGGTACCTCAAATGGTCTAATAGAATGTATAAAAAATCCCATTCTCCCATTACTTTTGTTGCATTGAAATTTGGAAAAGTTATAGCCGCTTCAACGTGCTGTGCTGCTGTGGTCAGCCACAGTCACATGATTGTTATTTCCAATGCTCCCTGACAGATTCCCACAAGTCAACAGGGAAGCCGATAGGAATTCTAAACTCATTATGATTGCTGACACTCCCTGCCAGCTTCCCACAGGCAAAATCAGTGGGGAAGCCAGCAGGAAGTTGCAAGTCCAAGGCCAGCAGGTAGGTTAGTAGCTACTGCTAGGGTGGGAAAGGAATGAGAGGATGTGTAAGAGGTGTGGTAAGGGTTAGAGATGGTGCATGAGGATGTGAGGGGAGGGCCTGAGAGGAGAGGCAAGAGTTAAATGTGTGAGGGGCAATGCAGACGGGGCAGGGGGTGTGATGGTATAGGTAGGAATGATGTGCAGGATAGTGGCATGGATTAGGGAGGGTGCATAAGGGTGCATGAGTAACTGGCATGGCACAAGTGCAGAGGGCCTTGGGGATGGCCACAGGTGGGAAGACTTAGCCAAGCAACTTGTGACCCTTCCCCATTGACTTTCTGCCTGCCAGCTTCTCACAAGTCAATGAGGAAGCCAGCAGGAAGTCAGAAAGTGTTCCTGCTTCCGCTGTTCTTTTCCCCACACATGATAATTTGGTTGATCTATTTAGCTAAATATCCCACCGATGATAATTCTGCTGACCTATTTAGGTAAATATCTCTGAAATTATGACACAATTGAAATGATAACATGTCACAGGCTGTTTAGTTCCCTATAAACCCATTGATAAAAACCATTTTCTATTTTTTTTGTAATTGTTTTTCTGCTTTGTTATTTCTTATCCAGGGTTGTTTCTTTAGACCAGCAGTTTCAACAACACATTTGTGCTTATTAGAGCTTGATATTTTCTCTTTGCTGCCAGTTTATGGTTGTTTGGATTTTTATAAAAGAAAAATATGCAAACTCAATTGTTAAGATTCAAGAGAAGCCTAACAGTGAATCTTTATTTGACAGACACAACCCCAACACACCATGACATTGTAGGGGTTTTTTTCACCCCTGTTAAAGTCAAGCCAAACTAAATATGATTATGTAAGGAAATCCAAGATACTGAAATAAGTTTTGAAAGTTATATTTAGCTGATTATAATAGAAACATTACTAAATATCGAGGTTTGTACGGTGTCCCCGTGCATGTATTGGAGCTAGGGCTCTTTTTATCCCTCCACTCAGGAGAGTTTGTGCAAGCACAAATAAGTGCTGTTGTACAGTCAAAATTGCTTTTTAAGGTTCTTTTATGAGTTCTTCAGTGATAATTGCTTGGCAACCTTGTAAGTGATTTCTTATGTTTCTGAATTTGCAACTGCTGTACATATTGAAAGTTTTATTTACAAATTAAAATGACAACATATAACAATTGATATGCAAGTACTCATGATTCATCTGAGATTAAAAAGAAATTACATGCCAGGTTTTTTCCATTTCATGTGGCTTTTAAAAAAGTGACCTGCAAGCCAATATTTTCCTCATTTCTGTAGTTCTGGATATTTCTATGTCTGAAAAGGCCACTCAAGACATTTGGAGTGGGCAGTCGTAATAAATTTAAATAATAATAATAATAGTTTAGTTTAAGATGTTCTGTGATGTCCCTCCTATTTCTTATGCTAGGATTGTGTAACCAAATATTTATCTTAAACAGACAAATTTGAAACTGGAAGTTTTGAATTATTTCCAGTAGCCATCTCCGTCAGCTTTTATGATTATTTGAAGGAAATGATAAGTAACAAAATGAATAGTATTTTTCATCTAACCCTTTGTTCATGAAAATCGGGAACATATTCTGCTGTCCTGAGAAGTAGATTAGGCTGATAAATCATTAATGCTACAATAATGTTAACCATTGTGCATTACTGTTCTTCTTATATTTTGTAGGCATTCTTCCGAAAAAAAAAGATTTGGATGACTGTTCCAAAGAAATAGTTCCCAGGTATTGTCATTTTTCAGCATTAAGTAGGATTCTATTTATTTTAAGGAAAGACTGAATGAAAATATATTGGAAGTATATTATATAATTTATTTAGTAATTGGAACAAATCAAACAGTATTATAGAGACTAATTTTTACCCATTTTAACATAATTTTGTTCTCAAAGTCTGGTCTGCTAGTGCTTGGTTGGGAGATTGCCCAGGGCTATAGAATAGATTTAAGAGATCAGAAGAAAACAAGACATCAGGAAACCATTCTGCATTTTGTCAAGAAAACTACATGAATATTTCCATGAAGTCTCTTGGAGTTGCCTTCAACTGGAAGGATAATTATTTTTTTAAAAAATAGACTTGTGAATGTTCATGTTGGAGTAGGTAGCTCAGGATGGCAAAAATCTATCATTGCTAGAACACAGAAGTATTCTCCTGCCTCTGGGTATGCCTCAGAAAAATGAATAGATAAATATTTGGTTCTTCTATCCAGGGTTGTTTAGAAAAGTTCTGATCAAAGCCAATGTGTCAGATAAATCAGTCTAAGGATAAATATTGAGCAATGGTAATCCATTGTTTCAAATGCTGCAGAATAATTTTGATATAATAGCAAGTTCAAGGTTTGCTGGTCATATACCTGTAGTGACACCAGGATTGCTTCTAGCACTTAGCTGTTTCAGACAATCAACTGAATATGGATAGTTTCAAGCCATTGTCCAGATCTGGGGTTAAGTCTCACAATTTGTAGATTGACTCTAATGCAAGTAACATTTTTGACTTTGGTTCTCTGACACAAAATGTCATTGATTTCTACTGGCTCAGAGTTATCAAGACAGGTCTACCAGTCAGAACAAGTCACACAATGTTGATTTGGGACAGAATTAATTCTCCGCTCTACCTGTCGAACTTAGTGGGGTATAGGAACCTAGAAAGCCACTTCATACGGTCAGGGTTCATACCTTGAATTAAGCATTGGTTATATAAATAGCGGTTTGATAAGCCACAATTGCCTAAGGATCAGATTGGTTTCTTGTTAAGGTTATGGTTAAGTTGATATGTAAGCTTGGATATTAGTAAACTGTTAGTATTGTTAACACTTTAGAAAACTCACCTTTAGAGTTGTATTTGGTGATACCAGGGATTGAACTTGGAAAGTTTAGTATGGAGAGCGTGTGTTTTACATATCCAAATGTGTATATAAGTAGTTGGAGATTCTAGTATAACACCTCAGACTGGCCAGCAAAGCAAGAACTTACTGAAACAAACAAAATAGCACTTCTGTTTTATAACTGAGGAATAATAAAACCCAAGAATAAAATAATAGCACTTTACCCCTCCTTCTTCTTTTAAAAATAAGTTATTTCAGCAAATCACTTAACATATTTTTCAACTGATCTTGATTTACTTTTTCTTTATTCTAGATCCCCTGCTAAAAAAAACCCCACTCCAAATTCTTTCTTTTCACAACTCAGTTGCAGTTTGTAGTACTTAAATATCGTGTTTCCCCAAAAATAAGACCTGGTCTTATATCTTTTTTGCCTCCAAAAGAGGCACTAGGTCTTATTTTCGGGGGATGTCTTACCCACTTACCTTAGGACCGCCGCAGCCAGGCTTCCCATGCCCCGACACCTGCCTCGTCTCGCTGGCCCACTTCTGCAGCCACTCGCCATCACTTGTGCGCGTCGCCCCCAGCCTCTGTTTTGCCAGCGGAGGCCTTCAAGAAAGGCCCCTGCAGCTGAGAAACGAGCTCCAGATTGACGCAGGTGGCGCCCCCCGACCTCCATTTTGCCAATAGAGGCCTTCAGGAAAGGGCCTCTGCAGCCGAGAAATGAGGTCCAGATTAACTTGCGCGACATCCCCGGCCTCCATCTCAATACCCTATTTGTTTATCAGAATTCTTGTGATGTTTTCCTTCAGTTTAAGAAAGCCTAAAATTATTTCTATGACCGTCTCACAATTAAATAATATTTAATAAATCACACATAAAGAAAAATCTCCGTGGAGGCACATATTTTTTACAAACAAAAATTTACAGTTTTCTCAATTTATTTCAGTTATGACTGGTTCCAGACACAAGATTCAGTCACTGTGGTAATATACACTAAACAAAAGGTAAATAAATTCAACTGCTGGAAAACATTTGCAATATTGTAATCTTCTCTTTTTTCAGTATAGGCTTTGCCTTTGTTTCTTTTCTAGCTCTGTTATTTTTAAATGTTTAGATGTATCTTAATTCATTTCTTGAGAACACTTATTTATTTGTTTATGATATTTATTTATTTTTCATATTTATTAACCACAATCTCCCTCAGACATCTTTTTTTGCTGTCTCACATGTTTAAAATTTACTTCTAGACTATTAGTATGACTCTTCTCCTACTATGTAAAAATCACCTTTCTATGATTTTTAAATCACCTCCTGAAGCTAAACATAAATAGTTAAATTGAACCAAATATGCACTCTTCATCTAGTTCCCTCATCTTCACTTTCTTCTTGTTGCTTCTTATTACTTTGTAAAATGCCATTGATTGTGCCTAGTGATAATAATGTATAACAATGTTGTAACAGCTGTTTGTACTCCATCCCCATTTTCCTTCCCTCTGAAAGGATATGAATTCTGAATCGGTGATAGCAGATGTTCAAGAACATACATTAAGAGGAGAAATAATTGTGAAAGACTTCTCGTACCTTATACATGTCGGTAAGCTCTTTATTGGCATATTAATTTTGTTCACACTTTATCAGTAAATAAGTGGATTATGACTGCATTAACATAACACACGTTCGCCTGATGCCAATATTATGTACATTTGTCAGCTTTTGTAAATGGTGAAGGCTGCATTTATATCATGAAACTAGGATCCAATGATGTAAAATGTGCTACACTGTGTGACAGAAGAAAAAGTGTTTATTCTTGGAGCTTTTTTTTTTTTTTTTGCACTTTTTCCTGTTCTTGAGCAAGATGTTTAAAAAGCACCTAAACCAAGTGAAAAATGTGATTATCAAAAAGTTTCGGATTCCTCAATACTGAATTTCAGCAACTGGAGCAAATGGAAAATGCATCTCTGTGTTTTTTGCATTAGGCACATCTGATGAGTGGAAATACAGGAAGCATCAAAATACTAAGATGTATGGTTTGAAGTAGGTCAGAAACGACTTCTATAAGAAGCAGCAATTCTCTAAATTTTACGTCGGACTGTTTCCAAGTCCATCTTAATGAAACCATGAACTTAACTAGGAATACAGCATATCTGATCTCCCATTGGGTTATCCATTCCTTTTCCCAGGGAAATAAGGAATTCCAGATATGCTCACTTCTTGCTCAGGTTCAGTGATTTGACGCTACTTGAAAACCTCTGGTTTGCATATATTTTATCAAAGCTCTTTATTACACATGAGTGGTTGCTGCAAATTTGTTTTTTCCAGGTTAGTGCAAGCCTGTTTTACATGCAAAAACAGTTTTGGAACTATTACATACCATGGGAAGAGAGGAAAACTCCACAAATCTAAGGCTCATTCATGTAGTAATGGAATTGTGCCAAATAGCTCATTGTGTAAGTTTTCATTGTACAGATTTTCATAAACTGAATTACACCATGATCCATGTTTAAACAGTTTCACATTTTCTTCTTACCTTATTGCTTAACAGACTTTATAACTAATAATCTTATGTAAATTAAAGACTTTATTTAACCAGACTATATGCATCTGTTTCAGAACTGAGTTATGCAGTTTATAAAGATATGATAGGTAAGTAAGTATGTTATTTTTCGGTTCAAACATGCTTTTTTTTTTGCTTCCTTTTGCTAACATACTCAGGAGCTGATGTAATATGAATATTCTGTTTTGATTTTTTCTGGTATTTTTTTTTAAATATTTTTAAATAATTAGAGAGTGGAAAGAGAAAAAACAATAGGAAAGCTGGAACAAAGAATTTATTGAAAGTTTTCAAAATATAAAATAAGGAATTTGCAAAATGTTAAAGCAAAAAAAAAATTCACTACTCTTACAGGCTATATTATATTAGAGCAGATATAATTGTACAACAGTTCCACATTCCAAGAACTAGTACTAGAATCAAGTCAGGGTTTTTTTTTTCTTCTTCAATTTTTCTTCTTTCTTTTAAAAGATCACAAAAAATAAATAGTGCCAGAATACACAAGAATAACCAAATCATCAGGCATTGATGATGCTATCTCGTTTGGTAATGAAAAGTCTGCAAGAAAACCATCAAGCTCAGAGAGCACCAAGGATCCCACAATAACAAAATTTAACCTAAGCTAAACCAACCAATGGTATAGGGTTTCCTGCCTGAGCAGAGGGTTGGACTAGATGACCTCCACGGTCCCTTCCAACTTTATTATTACTATTATTATTATTATTATTATTATTATTATTATTGGGTGACCCTTGGTCAGTCATTCTCTCTCGGTTGTCAGAAGGAGGCAAAGGCAAACCACTTCTGAAAAACCTTGCCAAGAAGACTGCAGGGATTAGTCCAGGTCAGTGGTTCTCAACCTTTTTATACAGCGACCCCTGGTCACACAGATGCGCCGCGCATGCGCGGCGCCGCCCCTGTGCGTGGCGCCGCCCCCATGCGCGGCGCGCATGCGCGGCGCCGCCCCCTGAGGGGGAAAAATGGCAGATCGTGTTGTTTGGCGACCCCCATAAAATGGTCGTTCGACCCCAAATGGGGTCGCGACCCATAGGTTGAGAACCGCTGGTCCAGGTAGTCAACAAGAGTCAACACTGACTCAAAGGTGTGTACATCTCCCTGCCCCCAAGACTCTTGCTTTATATTTTAATTTTTTTTATTGTATACATTTGTATTCTGTTACCCATGCAAGGGGATCTAATCCAAACACTGCTTTAGTTGTAAAAATGTGCTTTCAGACCATGACATACATATATTTTGGAAGTTTATGTATGTATAAAAAAAGTTTCATTCAGTAACACTACACGTCCTGTTTTAAGAAACTGAATGAAATTGCCCTCCAGCAGCGCTTGATTTCTAAAATTACATTACCTGTGCAAAATGTTGTAGGTGCATTGCTATAGAACAATACTATGTATCTTTTTAGTACAGATTTCTGAAAATGTGGGAAAAGTGGAATTTGTTCTGAAGAAGAAAGAAAATTTGTCCTGGAAAATACTTGGGCAGCCTCTAGAGAATCATAATTCTTTTGTCAAATGTACAGATAGAGGTAATACATTTTATTGTTCCACTCAACGTTCATTTCTGCACAACTCCTCATAATTTTAGGGTATAACAGAAATTCCTGCTCTATAGATCTGTGAAGGAATATAGAGCTGACCTTCAGGAAAGCTGGGGCAAGTCATTAAGGGGAGATTTGCAGAAAAGATTACACAGTTCCTGACAAAAAGGAGATCATGAGAAAGATCTAAGTGTGTTTAGTATTAGATAGGACAGAAAATGCTTTGGGCAGGCTTTTCAGATTCTATTACTGCATCTTAACTACAATTAAGATCATCTCCTGAACTCCTGACAAAATTGGTTTTGACACGACTTCGCAACTAACAACAATAACAATCTCAACAGGATCTGAATCAATACTTGCAACGATATGATAGTTTTAGGAGATGCTCTTTGGTGGAATCATACATAACTGTGTGCAACTGTGTACACTTTGTAGCTCAGAACATCACTGCCTCCAAGCAGTTTAGATTAATAAAGCAGGATGTCTGTCAAACTTGTGCTTTTACTTTGGCCAAAAGCAGAATGATAAGAGTTAGGGAAGAGAGAAGGTTTTTAATATTGATGAATGCTCTAACCTCTGAGGATATAAAGAAATGCCTCTAAAACGAGGTGAATAGTGATCATCTCCTGATTGTGCTTGAGTTTCTGTCTTACCTTCTGTTTACCCTTGCTTTTGTTAAAGCATTGATCGATTATAAGTAGCTTATTTTCGAATAAATTTTCAGCAGAGTCTGGGTGAAAAAGCAACATGAATGATGATTAGACCATTGTGTGGTTCACTGGGACAGTCTGGTTTAATGAAGAGAAGAACGAGGGAGGACATAATAGCAGTGTTCCAATATCTCAGGGGCTGCCACAAAGAAGAGGGAGTCAAGCTATTCTCCAAAGCGCCTGAAGGCAGGACGAGAAGCAACGGATGGAAACTAATCAAGGAGAGAAGCAACCTAGAACTAAGGAGAAACTTCCTGACAGTTAGAACAATTAACCAGTGGAACAACCTGCCTCCAGAGGTGGTGAATGCTCCAACACTGGAAGTTTTTAAGAAGAGACTGGACGGCCATTTTTCTGAAATGGTATAGGGGTTCCTGCCTGAGCAGGGGGTTGGACCAGATGACCTCCAAGGTCCCTTCCAACTTTATTATTATTATTATTTTTATTATTATTATTATTCGTTTTGTTTGCCACTCGGAGAAAAAGTGGCTCTTATCTGCTACACTGGCATAGTATCAGCTTGTAATGATGTACCTTTGCATCATCATGTCTATAATTGATTTGTTTTACACTGTAAGACTTGAATATGTGGACCAGACTTTTGGCTAGAAATGTTCTTTGAATCTATATCTCAAGAATTTGAATATATTGACATTAATATACCAGTAAATATAAATGTTAACATTTTGAGATTAAAATATTAATGTAATATTTGAAAAATAGTAGTGAGCAGAATAATGACACTTGTTTGATATTCTTTGTAAGAGGCATAGAATTTCAGTAACTCAGATTGAGAATTTTCATTCTGTTTCTATAAAGGGAGTTCAGGTCATTGAGAAATTTCTTTCTGAAACTCCTGAATAGAACAAAGATTTTAAATGTATTTAAAGCATAAATGTTTAACAGTGTTAATACTTGTGCAAAGTACATTCAGTTAATTCCTTGGTTTTTGTGTTTCTAAGGTTTGTATTATAGGAAATGCAAGCTGTTGTCAAAGACAAACGTCAGTCATGATACTAGACTGTTCTGTGTAGAGTTACCGCCAGGAACACATCTCCAAGTGCCAGTGGGACACCATCTTTACCTCAAACAAACAATTACAGGTAATGAGGTGAAAATCTCACCCTGCTTCTAGAAATTATTGGTCCTAATTCTAATTTTCAAGGAATGTACAAGTGGTTGATTTTTTTACTAAGGGAAAAACATATATCTTATACAGCAGGTTTTTTTGCTCACCAATTATAAGGTATTTTCTGCAATCTGGTGATTTTGACACATTTAATATATGTATTTTAGATATTGGTGTTGATCTTTGGCATGGCATAAATAGGTTTCCTATGGGGCCCTGTTACTGACACTCCTTGGCCAAAAGTATCTACAGCATGGATTGGATAGGAAGGGTAGAGACAGATGATATACAAAATAGGTTGACAGTAATATTCTAATCAAACAAAATAACACCTAAGAGGTAGTTCATAGCATGATCATGCATTGATCTTTGGTTTATTTAGAAATAAATTGGTCATAAGTGCCGTACTTAATCTATGGTTTTTATTATTCACCCAGATATTAATATGTTTGTTCTTAACATTCATATCTTTTTGCACTAAAGCTACTTGTAATATTTAATGCTTCTTATTATGGATTTTTTTTTGCATTGTCTTTCCTTAGGTACAGAGATAGTCAAGCCTTACACACCAGTATTATCTTGTTTGGTATCACCATTCAAAATCCCCTCTTCCAATGATAAGGCACAAATATCTTTTATAATTAAAATTTATCCTGAAGGACTTTTTACACCGGTGCTTGACACTTTACAAATAGGTAAGACAGACGTTTCTCTTCCCCTCTCAGAGCATCTTAAAATGTATTAGTTTTTCTTTTTCATTTTTAAAATATTTTCAAAAGATATTATGCATTTTTTAAAAAAAGAATAGTATTGTGTAGACTGCAAATTGCCCGATTTCATTTGTTCCATTTTCTGTAGAATACTTGCGGGTTTTTTGAGATTGATGCTAACTTGCATCTATCGGGGGAACATTTGTGATTTTCTAATCTTTTAACATTTATTGTACTATATTTGTACTATTTCATTTTTTAATAGGGGACTATATTTCTCTGAGTAATCCTGAAGGTACTTTTAGAAAATCACAACTGGAAGATGTAGAAGATTTGCTTTTATTGGCAGGAGGCACCGGATTCACACCGATGGTTAAACTGCTCAGCTATGCCTTAAGTAATAGTCCTACCCTCAGGTATCTTTCTGTTCTACAACCTTGTTGTTGTTAGTTGCGAAGTCGTGTCCGACCCATCACGACTCCATGGACAATGTTCCTCCAGGTCTTCCTGTTCTCTACCATCTTCTGGAGTCCATTTAAGTTCACACCTACTGCTTCAGTGACTCCATCCAGCCATCTCATTCTCTGTCGTCCCCTTCTTCTATTGCCCTCAGTCTTTCCCAGCATTAGTCCCTTCTCCAGTGAGTCCTTCCTTCTCATTAGGTGGCCAAAGTACTTGAGTTTCAACTTCAGGATCTGGCCTTCTAAAGAGCAGTCGTGGTTGATCTCTTCTAGGACTGACCGGTTTGAACGCCTTGCAGTCCAAGGGACTCGCAGGAGTCTTCTCCAGCACCATAGTTCAAAGGCCTCAATTCTTTGGCGCTCAGCCTTTCTTATGGTCCAACTTTCACAGCCATACATTGCAACTGGGAAAACCATGGCCTGGACTATACGCACTTTTGTTGGCAGGGTGATGTCTCTGCTTTTTAGTATGCTATCTATTCCTGTTCATTTGGGGCATTCAAAGCCTTTTCTTTTTATTACTTCAAATAAACTATACTGTTCAGGTAACTGCTGAGTGACCAACTTCGTAATAATGGCTGCCAGCATATACTTTTAGTTTGCTCTGTAGCTCTTCCTTCTGTTTCCCAAGGTCATTGCCACATACCATTACAACAGCAAAAGGGAGAAACCAACACTGAGCTGCCTCCCCCATTCCATCAACAAGATCTGTTAAACTCCTTCTAAAGACAAAATTCTTTACACGGAAAGCAAAGTGTAACCTGAGCCCATTACAACCTATTCCGTTTTTATGTTACTATTTGTATGCCTGAACCACACTGGCCCCATGTTTAACCACTGCATGTGATAAATAGTGAGATGCACAGCATAACACAAGACTGTATCTGGGAATACACATAGGGGTAATGCCAGATGCAGAGGCACTGAGAAATTTACAGGCAAGGCATTTTGCTAATAAGCCAGCTTCTCACGCAACTTGCTATATGGTTATAAAACTCAACAAACCAGTCCCTTCTCATGGATGTGCCATGGCAGAACTCAGCATACTTCCCTGTTATATGTCACAGGGAGCATTGCCTGTAAATATTTACCTTTAATAATCTTGTGCTGATAACACTGGCTTTCACTCACTTTTTCTTGGAAAAGCAGTGCCCCCTTCCTTCCTTCCTTCCTTCCTTCCTTCCTTCCTTCCTTCCTTCCTTCCTTCCTTCCTCCCTCCCTCCCTCCCTCCCTCCCTCCCTCCCTCCCTCCCTCCCATCTTCCATTCTTAGTGACACAGTGATTGTAGTCTAGAGCAATTATGTTTGAATCTATACCAGTGGTTCTCAACCTGTGGGTCGGGACCCCATTTGGGGTCGAATGACCATTTCACGGGGGTCGCCAAACCACGCTGTCCGCCATTTTTTCCCTTTTCCCTAGCAGTCCTACTCCCTCTTATTGGTGGCCACACCCACTTGGGGGTCACCACAACATGGGGAACTGTATTATGGGGTCACGGCATTAGAAAGGTTGAGAACCACTGATCTATACCATCTCTAATGTTGTTTGGTTAAAATAGCAGCATAGCTGAAAATCGCATCATAAACTTCATAAAAGCATGTCACCCTTTGGCCCAGATGCCATGAGAATCATTTTCTTTATGGCAGTCAAGTTGCTGAAATAAAAACATGAAATGACTTTAGTTTAATTTCATTGCTTTTGTTGACTCCTTATAATTCTGGACTAAACCTGGCCCCCACTTTCTTACATAATGGGCTTTCCATATTCAATAATATTGGAGGAATACTGAAAGGAATACTGAAAATAGTCTATTTCTATTTTTAAAAAGCTAGAATATGTAGTTACAAACCCCGTGAAGTAAGAAAACAGTTGAGAAGGATTAATTTGTCCTCCCTCCATTCAAGAAAGAACAAAGTGGGATGGGAAGGACTGTTTCAGTGGATAGATGGGGGTACCTGTTTTCTCAGTAAGTTTATAAGGGACTCAGTTCTAAAGTACCATTTTATACAGGGTGCTGTATTTTCAAATGCGCAGAAGGGATATGAGCAAAGAAGGGGCAAGCAGAAAGCTGGAACCATCACATCTTACTATTTTTTGTGTGTTTCAGAGATCTGCTACTAGAGCTGAATAAGTGGATTAGCTAAAAACATTCTGGGAATTCTTACTGAGGTGTTCAGGGTTGTGTTTTTCAAAGAATACTGTTTGTTCACAGATTTTTAGAACTGAACATTAAATATTGAAATATCCCTTTAAGGGCAGTAAAAATGATGTTCTTCAACAAGACAGAAGATGATATACTTTGGAAAAGTCAGCTGGAACAGTTAGCCCTTAAGGACACAAGGTAATTTAATAGTTTCCAGAAACTGAAGTATACAATGACTTCGTGTTTGTTTTTTTTTTGTTTTTATCGTGTCTGCTGTTCATATAATGTGATACAAAAGCCCACCATTTAAGCAGGGACTTCTTTTGGGGAAGAATCAGTGGAGTTGGAAGGGGACCACTTAGGCTTCCAAATCTGAGTTCCTGCCCCACTCAGAAATCCAGTTAAAACATCCATGTTAAATCCACCTTGGTCAGTGATGGAAGGACTCTGCCTCTTTTAGTATTTTGTTCTACTATCAAAATCCATTGTTCCATGCCCTCCCTTCTAGAATAACAGATACAATCATAATTGTTTTTATTGTTTCCAAACTTTGTGACCACATTCTATGTCTTTTTGATATCTCTAACATATAATGTTTTTATTTATTTATTAAATTTGTTTGCCTCCTATCTCGCCACAATGTATATTGTATATATGCTGATAGGTATGGAAGCATTCATACAGTACAACCTGTATGCTAATAGCTGTGGCATTCTGGGATTGTTTGAGCTAAATAAATGAATTGCCAGGGTTGGATAAAGATAAGACTAATATGATTAGGAAGAATTGCTACAGTAAAAATGAATGTGTTGCCGAAGATTTTATTTCTATTTCAAACGATTCTAATAAAACTTGAGAGAAAATTCTTTCAAGATTTAAATTCATTGGTTTTGAACTTTATTTGGCAGGGGAAAAAAGCTAGAATTAAGATGAAAACATTACAAGATGCTAAGGAAAATGGAGGTTTTGGGTTGCCAGAATGGACGTTGTATTACCAAGCATCTGTGTTAACATGGGTGAAAGATAACACTTAGAAATAAAAGGTTATTGTATTTAGAGGGACATGACTTACAATTGGGGTGGCACGCTTTCTTATGGTACGGGAAAAATAAAGTCTATAAGTACTTTCAAAATCATTTTATAAGAAATACCTTGTCAACAGTATGGGAAAAAATTAAAGCTAAAATATATTTAAAAATTCCAGGGTGCTTATCAGTGAGGGAGGCATTTATACATCCAAACTTGGTAGACTTTGAAAAAATATGGACATATAAAGATATTCTAGATATTGATGGGAAATTAAAATCTAAACAAGAACTGGAAAATCAGGGAATTAACTTGTCCTGGTGGGCACATTTACAGATATAAAGTAGATATGAAAAAGATGTAAAAATGTATGGATTTTATAAGGATCAAACTGTGTTTGATAAGATTTTGTTAACCTCAGATGAGAAATTAATCAAGAAAATGTATAACATTTTGTTAATTTTGGATATGGAAAGTGAACAAGTGAAAGAAACAATGACAAGGTGGGCAAATTTTTTTGGCTATAATATAGAATTAGAAAAATGGCAAATGTTATGGGAGAGAAACTACAAAATAACAATGTCAACCTCATACAAAGAAAATCTATATAAAATATTTTATAGATGGCACCTGCCACCAGCAAGATTAGCAAAAATGTTTAAAAATATGTCAGATAGATGTTGGAAATGTAAACATAACATAGGCACATATTATCACATTTGGTGGACATGTGGTAAGGCAAAGGCCTATTGGAGAAAAATACATATGTGGTTAGACAAAATATTGGGTGAACAAGTGGATTTTAAACCTGAACTTTTTTTTACTAGGTATTATGCCTGAAAAGACTAATAAGCAGAAATTATATTTAATCTTACACATTTTTGCACAATACTGGAAGAATGAAGGATTGCCATCAGAAGAAGAAATAATCAGGAAAATATTGGAATGTGCAGAGATGGACAGATTAACTATGAGGTTGAAAGATAAAGAAGATACAGACTACTATTAAATTTGGAACCTATTTTATTCTTGGCTAGAGGAAAGAATGAAGGATTAGGAATTGAACATGTATTAGCATAGCAAATTCCAGACGACTTGTTGATTGGAAAAATTAACATATGTTGATGAAAAAAAAACAATAAAATCTTTACAAAAAAAAATAAGACTAATATGAGCAGATGATACCCTCTCCTGTATGCAAAGGGTAACAGGTTCTGCTTTTAAGTTTTTTTTTTAATAGATCATCATTTCTTAGACGCATAAGCTAGGAAGACTTGAGAGCAAAGTTCATTACCTCCGTAGTATATTCTAAAAAAAGCCAGAATATTTGAAAATGATTAGTACTTGAAATAAATGACTGTCCTAGCACATTATCTTAATAATCAATTTTTCAATGGGCCTCCAGAGCTTTTGTGAGCAGTCATTCACTCTGATTGGCTTAAGGAAGAGAAAAGGATGTAATTCCCTGCTGTTCATTGGTTTTCTTGATGTCCCTAAAAATCTACTTCAGATTACATACACTCGAGAACAATGTAACAGCGTGAGGAGAAAAACTGTTTGTCTTTTAGTAGTGATCTCAGTCCCTTTGGCTGATGGAAGGTCAATTCTGGATCCAACTTTTGCATTATTGTGTCGGTAGTAAAGAGTATAAAGCAGAACTAACCAGGTTCAGGATGCTGGTTCAGTTTCTTACCTACAGATAGTCCTTGTTTAGCAACTACAATTGGGACTTGCAACTTGGTCATTAAGCAAAGTTGTTGCTAAATGCTTGTGACCTTATTTCAGCATTTATTTTGCTCTATGGAGCCCTGAAGGTCCTAAATATCAGGATTGGTAATAAAGTTACTTTTTCATCACCATCTTACTTGCTGATGTCACCGCTAATTGAGAACTACCTTTATGTTATGCATGAATTGGTAGTTGCGTGAGGATGATGGAATGCATATGGATTTCTAAGCATTTGAAACGTGCCTTTTAAACATTGGTATCTTTAATTACTGTTTCTCAGGTTTGACATTCAGTTTGTTCTCTCGGAGCCAAAGAAAGAATGGCCAGGCAAACAAGGAAAAATCTCCCTCTCTCTGCTTTCTGAATTTGTGAAGAGAAGTCAACACAAGTCTAAAATACTTATATGCATTTGTGGTCCATTACCATTTATGGAACAAGGAATACAGTAAGTGAAATGGGAACAGGAGATAAATACTGTTAAACTGCATATTTTCCACATTGCCTATTTTAAACGTTTTAAACCAGCGGTTCTCAGCCTCTGGGTCGCGACCCCATTTGGGATCGAACGACCATTTCAGGCAGTCGCCAAACAACGCGATCTGCCATTTTTTTCCTCAGCCGGTGCTGCGCCGCGCATGGGGCGGTGAATGGGGGCGCCACCGTGCATGCGCGCCGCACGGGGCAGCACATGGGGGAGGCACCGCGCATGCGTGCTGCGCAGGGGCGGTGCCGCGCATGCGTGCCACGCAGGGGCAGTGCCACGCATGTGTGCCACGCAGGGGGCGGCACCACACATGCGCACCGCCTCCTTATGACCGGGGTCGCCAGTATAAAAAGATTGAGAACCACTGTTTTAAACAGTCTCACACTTTACGTGAAATGTTTTGAACACTGCAATGTTTTGAGCATAAGTAGGAAAGAGTACATTAAATACGTTGACAAATTTGTATCCCAGTTTGCTTAAGCTCCGGTTTGAATCATTGTGGGTCCAATGCATTTTGTGGATATTTTAACTCAGCTATGTAAGTACGTAACCTCCATACCAGAGTACGTATGAATGTATGCTTTTTGTTAATTGCTGTTGATTCAGTCATGGCTCATTGGACAAGCCATCTTTTGCCACATAAAACCCTTAGTTTGACTGGCCAGACGGGTTTATATGTACATTTATCAATATGAATCAGTAATTAAGACTAATATTCAAAGGATCTATTTGGAAGCAATTTTCAATAATCCTTGCACCACTAAATTAATATATGACTCAGAATAGAGTTCTAGTCAAAGACTGTGTTTTTAAAAGAACCACACTTATAGTTCCTTTTGAACTTTGATTTACTTTTCAATTGTGAAACAGGTCAAATAAAAACTTTAAACAAAATTAATATGGTAAATGTGACGAATGAATGTTCTCTTCTTCATTCCATACATTAAGAATTCATGTGCCTGTGAGAGAATATACTTTTAATTATCTTTTAGCTTGTGAGGAAATAAAAACATTACTTTTTTACACAATTAGATTGGGGTTAATTTTCCATTTAATACATTTTGTTTCAGGTTTTTACAAACTCTTGGACACTCGGGTAGTGATGTACATTGTTTTACCGCATAACAAAAAGAGAACATTGGAACTCCTGTACATATATTTCATCATCATATTTATTACTTTCATTTGAAGTTCAGCAGGAAAATATTATGCATGAATAATGTTAATTTTAATATAAGTACTTGAATTCTGTATTCTTGGTCAAGAAATAATTTTATATTCTGCTTATTTGTAATTATATTTATCTTTGCTACAATGTGAACTGAAATATTTTAGATAAATTAGATCATTTTATATGCATTGAGCAGATATGAACTCTAATCTCCATGAAGAAAGGTTTAGTAGCATTCCTTTGCACTGATAAGCATCAGATACCTTTTCTTACATTATAATTTTGTTACTGTAAAATAACTTATTGGCAATATATTAGATACGTACATATAAAGTGGTTAACTCAGGAAAAAGATTGGTTGCAATATAATCATATTAATATAAAGCTCTAGTGTTAAAAATGTTAGCTTTGTGTTCTAATTCACAATACATGAATTTTATATAATGAATTACTTTTTTGTATAAGACCAATAAAGCAAGGAAATGTTGCATTAAAAGGAAATATTTGTATTATTTCAGTCTTCTTGTATTGACTTTAGGAGATTAAGAATTACTTGACATCTCATATTCTGGGAGGATTGCTTTCTGAATATAGGTACTCTTCAAACACAGTCTTCCAGAGAAAAAATGAAGGTCTTATTTTAAAATACCCAAAGGATGCTCGCTCTGGAAATTTTGATCAGGAAACTCTATTACTGTTTATTTGTTAGATTTATAGCCTCCTTTCTTCTAGGACAGGGGTTCTCAACCTTGGCAACTTTAAGACTTGTGGACTTCAACTCCCAGAATTCCTCAGCCAGCAAAGCTGGCTGAGGAATTCTGGGAGTTGAAGTCCACAAGTCTTAAAGTTGCCAAGGTTGAGAATCCCTGTTCTAGGAGCTTAAGTCAATGTGTACAATATCTCCTCTTCTATTTTTTCACAACCACCACTCAGCAAAGGATTGAAATTGGACATAAGTCTACAATACCTTGGTTCTAATTTTACATCTTGACATTAGCCTTTTGTCTGAAATATATTTAAGATTGTTTTGCATTGAAAAAATGTGTTAGCAGTATCAATAAAATGTAAATTTTAATGCTATATTTAAAAAACCGGAAATAACTAGTAATAAAACGTAGGAACAATAAGATTAGCAAATGTATACTGTACCCTTACCACAATGAATCTATGGCTGCATTTCTCAAAGGGAATCAGTTTTACTGGATTCCATATCAAGGTTCTCCCTTCCCTTTGAGATCTCCCTCCAAATTGTTCCCCTCCTCTCTGAAGGGAGAAACCTGGGATATGTTTCAAGTTGCTTTAGCTTCCTTGACTGAAAACAGGAAGAAAATTCAAGGTTTTTTCAGATCATACTAAAATATTTGGTCTCTCTTTTCTATTGTCAGAGAAAATCTATTCATATGAAAAGGCTCTTACAAGTTTGAACAAATTACAAAATAAAGAATTGAAGTGGTTTGTTTGGCTTCATATAAATGATATCCAAGTCCAATTGTGTTTTCTAACCATTGCGGCGGTTCAATGTGAGGTTAACCCCCGCTGTAATGTCATAGATCAAGGTTTCCCAAAGTTTGAGGTGAACCTCCCTTAGGGAGGTGGAAACAGAATCCAGAGGAAGTGTGAAGAACCTTTTAGTTGCATGGTTATAATAAATTAAGCTTTCCCAAAGTTTCAGTGTATTGTTTTCATTGTTCATTTGTATTCATTTTGGGAGTTTGGAATTTTAGAGGCGGTGTGGCCATTAAGATTACACTAAAGCAGACCTGGGAATTTTATGGCCCTTGGCCCATATCCCGCCCTTTGGATATCCCTTTCTGGCCTGCATGAGATCAATTGGAAGTTAGAGGATAAAATGTAAATAAGCATGCCACATGGGGCAGGAGAAGAAGCCGACTGTGTTCTTTAGCAGCTGGTGAGAGAAAATAATTTCTGTGCCTGCATCAGAAGAACAGTAGCTGGGTTAAGATGAGGTCATGCCCCTCTCCTCCCTCAGAACGTGGGCGCCAGTAGCAGAATTAAGTTCAGCCTATTGGTTCGGCCCTGCATGACAGTCCCAGTTTCTCAGGTGTCCCCTTGGGAAAATTAATTGCCTACCTCTGCACTAAAGGGTGGTGTGATGGCAGAAAGTTTAGGAACTTCTGTCCTACACTAGCAATGAGGGTAACAAAATGGTCCCCACAATATATGTGTCTCACCCTTATCACTGATAGAAAATGGTAATAGTTAAATACATTAATACTCTTTGACTTGAGAGAAGCAAAGACATGTTTTAAGAAACTTAACAGCTTGCTCCAGATGGAAAAATATTACAGTCAAAACAGGATGTCCACACAAAAATGCAATAGAAAATTAAGAAAAAAAAGTTGCTGTGTATTTTCAAGCTAGGAAACATTGAGCGCAAAGAAGATTAGCAATATCTTTAAAAAATGTAGCCCTGTTAATTTAAAAGGGAGTTCTGCTTATCTAAAAGGAGAGCTTACTTTTGAGATAACTGCAATTGGATACAGATGTTTGGAATACAAAGAGTGGGACATCCAGGGATGGTTATAGAATTTTATTCATTCACAGTAATATTTATATTAAAGTAAATGCAAAGAAAAGTCTGCGTTATTAAGACAGTTTAAAATAGCAACGCTGTGGGCACCAATGAATAGGATATTTTTGACTGTAATATTATAAACACTTTAAAGAAATTTAGAGAAGGTATTTAATTAAGATACACTTTTTATGCAACTTAACTGGAGTTTAACTGCCATATAGTATTGTGAGAATACCCAAAAGCTGTAAAAGGGCATTAGATAAACTCATGTTCATGACTGTGGTTGCCTGAAATAAATAATAACAAAATAACCTTTTACATTCAGGAACACTCTGTCTTGGGGTACCTGATGCTGAGAAGTAGGAACAAGATGGGAATAATAGCTTTGTGTTTGTGCCTTGTTGATAGGCTTCCCAAATAGCTGGAATCTTACATTTTTTTCGCCAGCATCAGCTTATATTATCATTGTATCATTCCCAATATAAATCTTCTTTTTCCTTTGAAGAGTATAAGCACAAACTTGCTCTGGAATCTCCTGTTGTCATAGTAACATAGACAAGGGAAGCAAACCACTAGAAAATTACCTGCTTCCAGAATTGAAAAGGATGCAGACACAACTACTTCTTTAATGGAATAGAAAAATCAATGTGAGATCATTACTTAGAAAAAAAGAGGGTACAGCTCCTCAGTGCTATGCAGCACAGAGGGAGCATATTAGTACATACATTTTTTGATTCATATAATCTTCAGGATTGCATTTTCTTTTTCCTCCATCCTAAATAGTTGAAAAAGTATTTTAAAGTAATGTCTTGCAACTGCAGAAGGATATGGAAAGCTGCAAAATTCCATGAGACAGATTCAAAAGACTAGAAAATTGAATCTGGATGAGATCTGGGTGTCTCATTATATACTAACCATGTTAGCTACAGCAACAGTGCATTATACTATTACTTAATGTTTCTGTAACTCTCCCCTTATTTATTCAGCTTATATGCTGAACATATATTGAGGGAAGTGTGGTTGGAATAAGTTGAGTGTGGTTTTAAAATTGGAGGAAGAAAGATCAATAACCTGTACTATATTGATGACACTACTGATAGCTGAAAATGCCAATTACCTGTAAGCTTTAGTAATGAAAATCAAGAAGCATTTCAAAAACAAATATAAAGAAGCCCAAAATAATGACAATAAGTATGACGACTACCCTTTGAACCGAGGATGTGGTTACTGAAGTGACAGATAGCTTCTGCCTGTTAGGATTGGCAGTCAAGAAATATGTCCTAGACTGGCCCTTGTTTGGATAGCAATGAAGGCCTTGGAAAACACACAGATGCTGTGATGTCTCTATAACTTACACAGATTAAAATTTGTGTGGACAATGTTTATTTCTGTGACACCACAGTAGCATGAAAAAGCATGATATCGAGTATGAGGCTTTCTTTCTGGTGTTGGAAAAGACTCCAGAAACTGACAAGAAAACAAAGGGATCACAGGATAAAGCAATCCGGAATTCTCCCTTGAGGCAAAAATGACAAGGCTCAAAGTATTCTCTTATATGAGAAGACAAGGCTGCTTTGAGAAGTTCCTAACACCGGGAAAGGTGGAAGGAAAAAGGAAAGGACGACTAGCAGCAAGGTGGATGGACTCTATCCACCATTTCATTATCTTAATTGCCAGGACTAAGGCTGATTGCCGGACCTTTTGTCATTCTTTTGGTTACAACTTTTACAGAGTCTTCTGTTGCTCTGGGTTGCAATATCCGGACCTCCGCCAGAGGGCAGCTGAGAAATGCCGCGGGAAACTCCAGCCGGCTCAGAGGCGCCGCCGTTGCTGCGCGGAGGGAGACGCCAAGGCTGCAGCGCCTCCCTTCAGCAGTCGGTCGTTCGAGGGAGCCGGTTGCTTCTCGGCGGCGCGGCGCGGCGCGGCGCGGCGCGTCTTATGAATGAAAGCCGTTTGGCGAGGAGGCGGCGGACGGTAGAGAAGATCGCGGGTGCGCGCCTGGCAAGTGGAGGGAAAAGCGGGAAACGTGGAAGGAGGGTAAGTGCAACCTTCGCGTAAAGGAGCAGAGGAGGCGCAGCTCCGGAGCCTGTTTGTCTTCGCGCAAAATGCAAGGGAGGAACTGTGGTTGCAGTAGTCATTTGGTGGGAGACGTGAGAAGGAGGCGAGGTGCTCTTCTCAGCGAACTTGGGATCTCTGAAGCGTCGCCGGATGCGATTTTTTTTGAAGGGGCGGCAGCATGATTTGGACACTCCCTCGTCTGATCGCTGGCTGATTGCCAAATAAACACCTTTATTGGGGGAGGGGGGGGGACAAGCCCGGCGGCGCTGTTTTTAAAAGGCTCCCGAAAGGTTGCACAGATGTCGCCCTGGGTCGGAGGAGGCTTTGATCCGGCAGCGTATTGATTTGTTAGGGGGAGGTTATGTGTGGACAGTATGCGGGGTGGCTTTATGCAAATTATTCCGGCACTGTATTAAATTAATACTGAGTTGGGAATTCTGAGGTGTAAACGAGGAAGGAAGAAATATCTCCCCACCTTACTTGAGGTTGCTCTTACCCGCTCCGGCGGTGTTACGGAAGGGGTGACGTCTCAGTGCCACTTGGTTTATAAGCTGAAGTTGCTGCCGATCTCTAGCTGAGCTATGGCAGGCGTTTCTTTAGAATATTTTCCCGTTCTTCCGATTTTTCAAACAGATTCTCATAGATGCATACCAAAAAAAAAAAAAGTATTAAAACATGGCATACAGCTTTAAAAAGTACATAATGCCCAAGATTAAACAACCAGATAAAATAGGAATAATAGCAAAAAGGCGAACCTAGGGAAGTGTTAGAGATAAAAAGCAACAGGCCGTAGTTTTAAATGACCCAGGCAAACCAAACGGTCTTAAGCTGTGCACCAGGCGTCTTTTCTGGGAACTGCCACATCTTGTCCTCCCTTTTGAGCAAAGTGGACTTAGACAAGAACTCTGAAGATCCTAACAGGTAGGCTGGTATATGGAGAACAAAACAGCCTTTTGATGATTTGAAGCTGTTGAGGGGATTGAATTGTGCAACATTCAGGAACAGGTTGGTAGACAGGGCTCTTGTTTTAAACTGGGAAGAGATTTTCTCTAGTCACAGTAATACAGCAGGTACTGATTGTGGCAGCTAACATATCCAGTTTTCTAAGGCCTCCAATCTTCCATTCCATATTCCATTTCTTGAACTACATGAAAGAAATTAATTCCTAAAAGTTGGAAATATTAGATGCATAAAGGAAGAGGAAAATAACTGAGATTTGGCAAAAGATACGCTGTTGTGGTAATTACTGTAATGAATTTTGTGTTTCACAGCTCTTTGTCCATCCTTTGCAGCTTTCTTTTTGGATAGCATTTTCCCTGTTTCCTTTCAGGTATTGCCCTAAGCCAAGATTGAACAATCCCAAGAGTTTTGCTTCATGCACTTTGCTAAAGCATAAATCATAATGGCCAGACAAACAGTATTACGGCATGATGTGGGAACTCGGCAAGAGTTCAAAAAGCCACATCTCTTTTAAAGAAAAATGGTTTTCTTTAATTTTCAGAAAATTCAACAAGGTCCAGTTATCGTGAAACAATTTTCTTGGCATAATACTATTTGTATTTAGTCCCTTCAAAAGAAGATAGAATGGATCAAGTGAAAACATTGAAGATATCTTGAAAACTATACAACAACATGGTTGCATGCTGTGCAATCACTTTTATTGAGATGGGCAGCTGTATAAATGTGACTAATAAATAGTTTTCCTCCTCTTGTTTATCTGAACTCAGATAGCCAGAGTACAAAATCTGGGATGCAGTGAAATTTCAGTAAATAGTAAAATCCATCCAGAAGCTGTAACACATTAAGGGAATCACAAACCTTATTGTTTTCAAAGGCTCTGCATGGTGTCAAATTATGTTGGTTCCTTGGAGAAAAAATTAGAAAGCCACAAAAAAAGATAATACTAGGAGCAAACCACAAAATGTCAAAGAAAAGAACTGGAGAGAAGGAGAAAATAGAAGGCCTGAAAAATGCCTACCAGATGTGTCTAGACTACAAATTGGATGATCCTAAGGAGTAACACATCATATCTGGAAATCACACAATCTGAGGAAGGCTGAACAGGATAGTGTTCAATCTGCAAAATGCAGTTTGCAGTTCAGGTAGCGTTTTGAACAGCTTTATTCAATTATTTGTTGTTAGGCTCTAAACAAATTTCTAATTGCCTCAAGCACTGCTGAAAATTATGTCCTGTTCTTTTCAGCCTCTTAAATTTGGACAAAATTAAGGAACAATGCTTTTAAAACCTGAGTTTTCTTTTTTCGTCTCCTGGCTAATTCCCTATAATGAATTTATTCTGCAGTGTTTGTTCCTAGCCTATTTTATTGCTATGCTTTAGGTTTAGAAAGCTTCTTCCTCAAATCCTAATTGACTCGTCTTTCCAGAATATTTTTCTTCTACAGTGGCCTTTCAAATAACACAGAGATCTTCATGTCAATTTATTTCTCATGTAACTAAAATTTACAGTTCAATGTTCTTTCTTTCCTCCTGCTCTGTATTTGTGATGCCATTCTCAACAATGTAATACGGTATGATTTTCTAGTTTAATTCCTTCTTGGACAGGTGCCTAATTCAGCCATATTTTGGGGGAATGTGTGAATTATAAATAATTAACTAGAGTAGAATAGTTGAAATGAGTTTGAGAGGCCCCTTCCTGTCTCCCAGAAGGAGCTAAACCTGAGTTTTTTTTATGTCAGCCAAATCTTACATTAGCAACCACAGGAGAGCAAAATATTTTTTTGTAGAATAAAGTGAAAACCTGAAATCAATCTGATTGGATGCTGACCTTTGATAAAGAGCATTTCTTGTTTTTTGCTTTATTCTGACATTGTGGCAGCAGTGTAGCAGTAGGAATTGGGTGTGTAGAACTGGGGGGGAAAAAAACAATGCTAGATATATACCATAGGCAAGGCAAGGAACAGCTCAACTAAGATCCCCAAGAAACATCTCTTTACCTACAGCCATCTCAATTTAAGTGGATGGCAAAGTTTCCAGATGTTGGGGATAATAGCATGACTTCAACCCAAATTCTTTAATGGTCTGAACTCTGATAGATTTTCTAATCTCACTTCTTTTGCCAAACAATTCATTTAAGAGTTGTTCCGAGCTGAGGAAGCACAAGTGGTACCATGTGAACACCATGTAGAATAAGCACTCGGAGAACATAGACAGAAGTGCATAAGACAAAGCTGGAATTAATTTTACTTGGGAGATATTTCTGGTTCTTGTTGTTATCCTATAGAAAAGTCAACAACTCAGTTCCCATAGTGTTTGAAGCTGATTGTGCACTTAGAGTGTATGTGAAAAGGAGCAAAAAGAGGATACCATAAGAGTTTTTAACATGGTTTTAAATTAGTTTAGCTGGATATAAAGGGAAAGATTAAAATCTTTGGTCAGATCTAAACAAAATATCCCATCATCCTTACAGAATGGATTAGAGAAGCTTTCTTCTCACTTAGGAGATTTCTATTATCTACTCTAGAGCTAATACTTTTTATTTTTGAAGGTTTGCTGCTTTGGATCTTGCACTATGGATACAGAACAATACTAAATACAAAAAATGGAAAGTGTTTTTGGAAAGGGCAGCAGAGAACGATAGATAAAAATACAGCACTGCTGGGTAAAAAATTAGGAAATAAAATCAGAAAGACTGGGTGAGGCAAAGCTACAGAGAACTTTGAAGGCAAGCTTAGTATTTACTGCAGTGTAGACAACAATGACATGATGCTAATTAATTTCATTTAATTGTTTTTAAACATTTATACCCCAACTGTCCTTCCATACAGGTTTCCAAGGCAACACATACTGAGCCTTTCTCCTCACTGTAGGTTTATCAAAAGAATAATTGCAGGTCAGAATGTTCCAAGCGGGGGCGAGCATAAATCAGACATTAATGTCCATGTTTTCAGCAAGAACTCAACAAATGTATTTCTAATCAGATGGGATGTAATAGCTTTATATTCTCTGGCAGAACCAACTGTGGGTGAAAAACACTGAGGGAGGAAGCAATGATTCTTGAATTGGTGCAGCAAGGGTCAGCGTGAGGTCAAGAACCAACTTTCTGCATTGCTTCATGCCTCTATTGTTGGCTGAAACAAATTGTAACCGTTCTAATCACTTTTTTAAATATTAAGAACCTGAGATTATTACATAGTTCTGTCAGTGAAACTTTCTATAGCAAATCAAATATGTTTGTGGCCAACAATCTCAGTATGCAGGCAAAGCAGTCTTCCTTGAGCGGTTGCCCTGCAGATTTTCCAAACTGGATTTTTTTTTTTGAGAGAGAGTTGAAGTCTAATAGATCTAGACTAAATCCAATTGTGGAAGGCTGCCCTGTAACTTCACTGGGTAGGTGCTGAATCTGCAAATCTGTGGAGAAGAAACTTCTTCTATGCTTCAGCAGCCTTTCTGTCACCCAGGAAAGAAACTGAACCTATCATAAATCCTTAAATGTCATAGAAAGAAGCTGATACTCACACATTTCAAAAATAACAGGCAGCAGCCTTTGCCAAGTGGGAATTGCAAAGCAATTCCGATCTCAGCGAAGCAATCTTAAAGGGAAATCAAGACTAGCACCTTGGAGAGCTCCATGTGGAGCTTGGTTTGCTAAATCATAAAAAAAATATTTAAAATCATGGGCAGATTAAAGAAGCAGTTGCAAACAAGTACCCCCCCCCCAAATTAGAATATTAAAACTGAGAAGAAAATATAGTTCAAGGGAAAAAAGTCAGAGTTTTAAAATGTGGTAAATTTAAAACAAATACCACAAGATCAATGCATTTTACGATAGAGGAAAGAAAACATGTGGTCCAAATCTGCATTTTAATAAACATATTCATCTAGGGTCTGTTAGTTGCAGCTGTCTACTTTTTAAAATTTGAATATGAGATAAAATTCTTTGCTCTCCCATGCCACTCCTTAATTAATGAAGCAATTGCCTTCTTTCCATAAGCTATTGTACTTTATTTCGGCAGCTGCAAGTTAACAGTGAGTATTATACATTAATTTAAGAATATATCATTTAGAATGTCTGCGATTTTTGTTCTGGAGAAACCTGTCTAGACATCTATTCTGAACTTGGTTTCTCTATAGACACCTCAAATTGTTTCATAATATTGCATTCCTAGGAACTAGATACCTGATGTGTAAATTCAGAGAGGACAGAATAAAGCAGGTGGGAGCACTAAATAACTATGTGATTGGAAGGTTGGACCAGTAATGTCAGAAATAGAATTATCTTTACTGAAGGACCTATTTAGGATTCCATTTTTCTTAAATATGTCAGGCTTGTCTAATGCAAATATTATTCAACAAGTCTCATGTTTTTAAGAAAAAAATATTTGCAATAGACAAATGGATATTATAAAAATTTTAACTGTTTATTCATATAATGGCATATATTTGATTTTTTGGGTTGTACATTGTCATTTTTTTGCCATAGCACTTTTATGTGTATTTTTTCTTCTCTTTGATTGTGTTTCTGTTTTTGTTTTTTTATTTGTTGTTCATTAAGAAGCAAAACAAATAAATGAGATCTTTCTTTCCGTCTTGGTCTGTTGGAGCATTTAATTGCCAGCAGTTTTCACTTTCCCTTCTTTTCTTCAACCAGCTGCATATGCACTGAAGCCACCAAATGACTTTATTGAGTCTGTGTCCCTAATGGTTGGTTTGACTCCCATCTCCCCCCCCCCTCTTTTGCACCTCCTTCCCGAAATAGTTGGGTTTCTTTTTTTTTGTTTGGAGATTTGAAAGATACATTTTCATTAAGTGTTTTTTATACACCGGGCTGCATCATTGCTAAGCTACCACAAATGTTTTATTATGATCTGTGTTATCTGGACTTTCTTTTTTTATACTTTGATCACTGAAACTTAAATTCAGCAGAAATGCTTTCATAATTGTATGATTTATTGCAAAGGAAGAAGTGCTTTCAAAAAGGAAGGCTTCTGTAATTGTATTTTGTATAGCTATTTTAGGAAGAATTTTTTATTCTATCCTCTCTTATGTTATTATTGCAATGTCTACATTCAGATAAAGCAATGATCTCTCTTTTCACCTTGCTTACTTGTGTGTGTGTGTATTTGTGTGTGTATATATTTTCCATATATATATATATAATGTTGATATAATAGCATATGGAGAAGTTGTTTTTGGTCATCCTCCTCCTCTGCCTCCTCCTCCTCCTCCTCATCATCATCATCATCATCAGGCAATGTATATGCCTAATTTGATTTCTTCCTTTTAATAAACTTTATAAAATTTAAATAAAAAAAAATCAAAGTAGAAACAGGAAACTTTGCACTGCCATGCTGTGAAGAAATGAAATTTCAAATATTTGAGCCAGTGAGTTGATCTTTCAAAGTAATCAGATGTTTTTCAACATGCCAATATTTGGGAAAAACTTCATCCTGGTATTGTTATATTTGGCTTCCGGTTGGCTGAACTGAATGAGCAAGCCAGAGCCAGCCTTTAATATCACCAAATCAGTTCCTCACTCCTCCACAAGGCATACTTTATGAGCCACTTGCCCTGCTCTGTGGTCATTTAGCAAATCCGTTTAGAACAGTAGTTCTCAACCTTTTTAATGCCGCGACCCCCAACCGGTCGTAAGTCGAGGACTACTCAGCTAGTGCAGCACCATTTGCAGAATGGGACTTTTGGCGGGCTCAGCAGGGCAGAGACAGCCTGGACAATTCCTATTGGCTTTTGAAAGCCAATAGAATTAGACTCTATTCAAGAGAGTCTATTCTATTGGCTTTCAAAAGCCAATAGAATAAAAGGGAATAGCACAGCTAAGGAAAAGGGGGAAAAAATGGCGGACTGCATTGTTTGGCGACCCCCGTAAAATGGTCGTTCGACCCCAACTGGGGTCCCGACCCACAGATTGAGAACCACTGGTTTAGAAAGTAGAGGCAGAGACAGTGCACACTGTGGACACAGCAATTAGATCAGTGTTTCTCAACCTTGACAATTTTAAGGCATGTGGACTTCAACTCCCAGAATTCCACAGCCAGCAATGCTGGCTGTGGAATTCTGGGAGTTGAAGTCCACATGCCTTAAAATTGTCAAGGTTGAGAAACACTGAATTAGATGGATTAGAAAAAGCACCCACCATATTACACTCATTAATCTTATACTCCTTAGAAACTCTGAAGTAGACGTTAATTAGGTTGTTTTTACAAGCCACAGTTCTTCCTCAGTTTTAAGGCAGTTAACTACACACACACACACACCCTTTGTATTTTAAAAAGAAAAAAAACGTGATCTTTAAGGAATTATGATTGGAAATTTCAAAACAGAAAACAGCTCTGTGATTTAACTCTCATGAAGAGAGTTGTAGAAATGTGTATTTTCTTATTGAACATGTTCTGGTCTTAATACCTAGAAGTCTCATTCTAAGAATGCAGAAGAGGTCCTTGTGTATCAGAGCAAAAGTCAGCTCGGTATCCTATTTCCCATGGAGAAGAATGGGATAAACTTGCTTGTGGGAATTCCACAGCAGGGACATGACGATAGTATCTCCCATTTGACCCATAACAACTGATCAGGGACATCTACAGAAAGCTAAAATTTGCTCAGAATAATCAAATGCACACTATGATGACACATTTCAAGTTCTGCCCCTTACGTAGTTACATGCAATGTACAAGGCTTTACCTTCTCTCCTTTTTCACTCCACCACGGTCACTCATGCAACTGTCATTGACAGATATGATTTCTGATCCTGAAGGTTAAAAAACCAACAACAACCCACGACCTCTCTGGCTTGTTCTGGCAAATGCATCAGTTCTTAATTGCTTTTCCTTTGGCTACCATATGCTTCTAATTCTCTAAGGCAGTACGAAGAGAGAAAACACTACAGATTTCATACAGGTGTGCCAGGATTGGCAACCAATGACATTCTTGATGTTGCTGAATTACTCCCTCAACCTTGGCCATGCTTCTTGGGATGCCGACAATGATTAACGAAAAACAGAGAGGGAGAAAAAGAAGGGACAGTTATCTAGCACTCTAGATCAGAGGTCCCCAATCTTTTGGGCACCGGGGACCGGTTCCATGGAGAGAGGTATTTTTGCGAACCGGAGGGGGCGTGGTTTTGCGTGCTGCCTGCATCCTGTAGATGGGGATTCACTTGTTTGCACGGACCGGTTTCTGGCATGCCGCTGATCAGTGCTGGTCCACGGACCGGGGTTTGAGGACCCTTGCTCTAGATGACTGTCCATTCTTGTATAGGACTAGCCTATATAATAGGTTACAGTACTTGAATGGAAAATAGAAGAAAATAGTAGAAAAATAGGGTGTTTCATCATCAAAGTGCTTTTCCCTTAGCCTAGTGTTTCTTAACCTTGACAATTTTAAGGCATGTGGACTTCAACTCCCAGAATTCCACAGCCAGCATTTCTGGCTGTGGAATTCTGAGAGTTGAAGTCCACATGCCTTAAAATTGTTAAGGTTGAGAAACACTGCTTAGCCTATCTTCTATTGATGGCTCTAAATATATGTATTTCTTTTACATATATTTAATTCCCTTTAAATATTTAGGCATTTGTGAATTTCTGAGACTTAAAAAAAAAACCTTTGACATGCTTTGTTAACTTGAATTATATTTGGGAGGTGGATAATTGTGGCTTCATATCACCTGAGAGGGAATCTTATTTCCCTTTTGAATTAACATTCTAGCTCTGCTACCATCCCATCTGAAGTACTGCAGTGTAGTTTAAGCTCAGCTATCAGTTTTTGTAGTGGTAGCTGTGGCTAATAAAGAGGTTACTACTTGCTGTCTGAACAATTTATTAGCTGTCCTGCAGCCTCTCCTTGTGGATGAGATATTGCCATGATAGTTAATTATTTGGTTTTGAGTAATGCTGTTTTTCATCTGCCTGATTATTATTCTTTGGCAAGAATCCATAGATTCTTCACGAGGGCAAATTTCTGACTTATTCCTACCACCTTCTCCTTCCTTATCACACTGTATTGTTCATATGCTAACTCACCAGGATTTTGTTTTGTATCCGCGGAAACACACACACACACACACACACACACACACACACACACACACATATATATGAGGCCTAGGATAAATATGGAGTGCCATCAAATGTAGCAGAAAAAGAAATGGACAGGTTGAGTTAATAGACATAAGCAAATCCTCTTCGGTGACTCTTATTTAAATGGATGGGCATTGCTGAAGGAGCAGTGTCAAGCCACATGAAGGCACACCTTTCTCTATTTATTTTGATAAATCATTGTGTAGCATATCTTCCAAAATAGTTGTGCCACAGCGACACAGAGATATTTAGCAGGAAGGCTGGCAAATTGTCATTTAGATTTTCTTCATCGGATGGTATGAGGGGCCCTGTATCAGGGCAGCATATCATTAGTTGACGTTCTTTGGGGGCATACACTTCCAATATAGGCAATGAAAGAAGCTGTGTCAGAAGCATTGAGGGAGATGGGTGGTTCAAAAATGTGAAAAAAATCAATAAAATAAGATGATTCTTACTTTGCTTGGGTTTAATTGTATTCTGCAAAAATGCATTTTGTTAGAATATTAGGACTCCCTCTGACCCAATCTGCTCTTCATATATTTTTCTCAGATGTAGTTGAGTTGATAGATAGCATTGAAGTAGACAACTAGTAATTATTCCCAAATGGCAAGTTGCTATAAGATGCTAAAACGAGGTTGGGAAAAGACGACAAGATCATCTAATATATGGAGAAATGGAATAAGGAATCAATGAAAGGAAATGGTTGAGATACAAAAAGAGGTGATGCTGTATTAAAGAAGAAAGATGCCTATAGAGAAGAAAATAATTCTAGATTTTTCTCCAACACTTCTCTTGAACGGGTTCCACTTGAACCTGTCTCCGATGAAAACTGTGAAATAGATAATGAGAATGCACAAATATTCTGTGACAATCTTATAAAATCTGCCCTGTTCTGCTTCTCCTCTTCCTTCCACCTATGTTTTTTTCTCCCTCCCCTAATTGCTTATCAAATTTCAGAAGCTCAACTTTGCAACTAGAATATTCGATGATCTTCTAGTATAGCAGGCTGGCTGTGGAATTCTGGGAGTTGAAGTCCACATGCCTTAAAATTGTCAAGGTTGAGAAACACTGTTCTAGTAGAAAAAAAAACCCAATTATCTAACTTTGCATAGTCCATCATTCAGCTGTAAGTAAAAAAAAAACAGCAAAAGAGAAAAGGAGAGAACTTCTGTCAGGTTATCAGGATTAATTTGTGAATGGTCTCTTTTCTGATTTGGTCTAGTTTGAAAGGCTGATGTAAATTCTTCACAACTCAGAATGAAAATGGCATTTAATTTTATATGTTGAGCACTGATCTGCATCTCACTTTGGACATAAAATTGGCCTTGGGAATCACCTATTCTGTGGCTAAGACTTTGCCGATTTTAGCTATGTTAGCAATAAACTGGAAAGAGGTAGGTAAACCCTAATCTTTGCAATAAGATAGAATGACTATCAGTCACTGCGAGTAGTAGATAGAGCAGATTGACACTGAGATTGCGTTATTCTGCAAAAGCTTATGTCATTTATGTATTGACAGGCTGGAGATGATGGAACCTCACTATATTTTCAACAAAACGTCCCAACATGCCTTATTATCTCATTCTGATTATACGTGGGAATATGAATATTATGAATATGGCCCAGTCTCCTTTAAAGATCTCAAAGCTCACAAATGTAAGTCTTAGCTGGATGTTTGCTATTTTTAAATCCTTTTTTGCTCTTTCTCAATTATAGTTTTTAAGATATACATTTTGAAATCAGTTTTTTTCCCTCCCTCCATTATAGATTCCATTGTGATTGGATTTTGGGTTGGCCTTGCTGTGTTTGTCATTTTTATGTTCTTTGTGCTGACCTTGCTGACCAAGACAGGAGTACCACATCAAGAGTAAGTCCTGCTGAGTTCCCCCAAATATACTGCTAGTGCCAGAAACGCTACGTGTTCACAATTAAATCTAAATATTTCATAACAAATGTATGCACTTTGTTCTACATGAGAATGTAAGAGTTGCCCTTGGTTATTAGGATTTATTGAAACACATTACTGATGTTGGCAGAGCTGAGCAAGAAAGACACTTTTCACTCAGAACGCTAAGAATTGCAAATTGATAATATTTGAGAAATATCAATAATATTCTAGAAATATTATTGATAATATTCGAGAAATATTATCGATTTTCAGTGCCCAGGTAGTCCTTACTTACCAATTGTAATTGGGATTGGGAACTGTGTAACTAAGCAGCACAATTGTAAGGCATATCATGTGACCATGCCATTCTACAATGGTAGTTCCAGCAATCTCAGTTGCCATCATTAGGCAAATACTGAACAGTTGCAACGTTCCACAGACTTGATCTCCATCTATGATTTCTTGCTGGCTTTCCCACTGACTTTTGTCAGAAGCCATCAGGAAATGGTGATCATGCAGGGGCCCTGCAACAGCCAAAACTACAAGGACCCATTATAAGTACTTCTCATTCAGCATCATCAGAACTTTGAACCGTCACTGAATAAGTATATGTCAAGTGGGAACTACTGTTAAAGTAGGGCATCTTTAAGTTTATCCTCAACCATGGAAGTTCACTGACATTTTGGGCCAATCCCTCCATCTTAGCAGACCTCCTACCTCATAGGATTGTTAGTGGAAAAATGAAGGGAACGTGTTAGAGCGTGCACAGTCTTATTGTGCGAGATAACCCAGGAGTAAACACAGTAAACAGTGGTCTATATTAAATGGTGGTTTATCTTACACTATCTACAATATCATACACCAGGAACAATATACATACATGTGCTAATACAGCAGGATCCAACAAACTGCAGTTACAGCAGGAAGCGGAAGAGAAGAACACATCAGTGGAGCCTTCCCTTTATACAAAGGCTTATACAAAGAGACAGACCCTGCTGACTCATTCCCATCATAACATCTTAAATCTTACATTACACAAGCTGGCTAGCTGCTAAATCAATACCTTGATAGAATGTGATATGGCCACCATGAGTTCCTGGAAGAATGGCAGTGAATAATTCCAATTAATTAACAAACATTAATACATCTGTTTTGGCATATCCTATTTCACACCATGCACATAAATGACATTATACTAAATTTCTTATCTTTGTTTCATAGGCGTATAAGCTCTTCTGAGAAAAGACTCTGCACAAACAACTTTGTAGCTGACTTTGAACAGCCACTGGATTCTGAGCAAATTTTTTCTCAACAACTGTTTCTCCATTGCTACATCAATGAACTGGAGGACATGGATAGAACCAAGCAGTGTCATAAGGTGCCAGTTAAGGACAGTAGCATCCACTTCCAAGAAGTAATTGAGAGTGCTGGACGACTGGAAGAGGAGGTGAACTGTCATATAAAATTCAACATTCCTAACTTTGTGAATTATGATTCTCTGGGTGAAGATGACTTGTTAATTTCTGAGCCATCTATCATTTTGGAGAACAAACCAGTGAGTCAAGTCTCTTGCCAGATTCTTGACTAAAGAAACTTGAGCAAAATGTTTAAGCTTGCAAGCTGGTAGCATCACTCTCTTTGGATGTCTATGAAAAGAGAATACTTTTTTTCTTGCATTCCCATCTCATCCTATTTTTATGGGTTTCAGGACTTTGGCTATTGAAACATGCTTTAGTGCATGACGTGGGTTTGGTTTGGAATGCATTTCCTGTGGGTTCTTAAGGTCCCATGTTTTTGCATTTATACATTTTTTTCTTTAGAAAACCAGTTTGAAGTTGCAATGAGATTCTATTAAGCTCTACACAAACAAAAGTGTTCTATCAACTTGTCTGGAGTCTTTAAATTCTACATTCTCTTAGAACATATGTGCTGAATTTAAACAGAGTAGAAAAATCTAATGTTGAAGAAATTGGGTGCAGTCATATTTGGAAATAAATCACACCATTACTGATTTAAGGCCTGGTTAAGTGCTTGCATTCACTCTTCTGCACTGATGGGGCGTTGTCTTACCTGAACGCCTTTTCTCAACATGATGATGGAGAATCCACAAATGGGTTGTCTTAATCTTCCTGCTCCAATAAGACTAAGTCTGAAGTGTAAGTACGCCTCTACTGTGCAAGAGCACCCCAGTTTGAGACTAAGGCGATACACAGATGTTAGTCCGACTCCTGTGCTTTCCTATCACTGGAATCAAGGCCAAATTGATCTTAGACGGGAGGGAGTGGATTCTCCATCATCATGTTGAGAAAAGGCATTCAGGTAAGACAACGCCCCTTCTCCCGCATGATTGGATGGAGAATCCACAAATGGGACATACCAAAGCCCTGTGTCCCTAAGGGGGGGGGGAGTAGTTTGGGCCTGGGTCCCACTGGGTAATAATACATGTTGCACCACCCTGCGACCAAAGGAGGCATCTGAGGAGGCATATTTGTCAATTCTGTAGTGCCGAACAAAGGACTAAGGCGAGGACCATGTTGCCACCCTACAAATCTCCCCAATACGTGCCTAGGTCGCCCAGGCCGCCGAAGTAGTGGTGCCATGAATGGAATGGGCCGTGATGTGTCCAGGAACTCTCAATGATTGTGCCTTGTATGCGAGGGCGATGCAAACCCTAATCCATCTCCTATCATCAAGGAAGAGACCTTCTGACCCATGGAGGAAGGTTGAAAAGACACAAACAATGTTTCGGATTTACGGAAGGCCGAAGTCCGTTTGATGTAACATTGCCGAGTCCTGCGAACGTCAAGAGTGTGCCACCGCTTCTTGAGATCATGGGAAGGGTTAGGACAGAAATTTGGTAAAACCACCTCCTGGGACCTATGGTACAAAGAATTTATCTTGGGAATAAAGGAAGGGTCTAGTCTGAGGGTCACCCTGTCTGCAGGGAAGATGCACAGGTCCTCTCTGACGGAGAGAGCGGCCAGTTCTGAAATTCGCCTGGCTGATGTGACTGCCACGAGAAATGCCACCTTCATAGATAATAGCTTAAGTGAACATGTGGTAATAGGCTCGAAGGGTGGTGAAATGAGGGCCTGTAAGACCCGGTCTAGGTTCCAAGAAGGATAACAGTGAACCGCCTGGCGTTAGTTGCTCCCTTTAAAAAGGAATGCACCGTAGGGTGGTGTGCCAAGGGAGCGCAATTGTCACACGAGTACCGTAGATAGAGTTGCAACCTATCTGCAGATGGTGCTCGGGGATAGTCCCTTGTCCAACCCATCCATCAGGAATTCCAAAACAATCGGAACAGAAATGTCCGAAAGCTCCACCTTACGACCTGAGCACTAGGTACAGAAGCTCCGCCATGTGGCATCATAGATCCTATTCGTTGAGGGGCACCTGGATTGTTGAATCATGACAATCACCCTCAACGAATATGAGTCTCAGGTCAAGGCCCGCCTCTCATGTGCCAAACGGTTAGTTGGAGCCACTGTGGGTCCAGGTGCTGAAGTACCCCCTGAGTAAGGGTAATATGACCTGCTGGAATCCTCCACGGAGGGGAGATGGAGAGTTCTACCAGGTTAGCGAACCACGGACATCTCGGCCAATATGGCGCAATCAGGAGGATCTCCGCTCGCTCATGTAGGATCTTGCAGATCGTTGTGGGGAGGAGTGGTAAGGGAGGAAAAGCGTAAAGCAGTTCTCTGGGCCAGGGACTGCGGAGGGCATCCGTCCCCTCTGCTGTTGGAGACGGAAAAGAATCTCGGGAGTTGGGAGTTGGCTGGGGAAGCAAAGAGGTCTAAGGTTGGGGAGCCAAACCTGTCCACGATCTCCCGGAACAATCCTGGGTCCAGGCACCATTTGGCATGGTCTACAGTTGCTCTGCTCAATGAGTCCACCTGCTGGTTGGCCACTCTGGATATATGCTCTGCCCTGATGGAAGCAAGATTGATTTCTGCCCAAGACCCCAACAATTGGGCCTCCTCCATGAGAGGCCTGGACCTGGTCCCCCCCTGCCTGTTCATGTGGACCTTTGCAGCAATGTTGTCTGTAAGTACCAGGACATGCTGTCCCGCAACCCTGCTGCTGAAATGTCGTAAGGCCAGATGTATGGCTCTGAATTCCAGTCAGTTTATATTGTTTTTCAATTTGTCTTGGGACCACCGACCCTGAGCCCAATGCAACTGGAGATGCGCTCCCCAGCTGAACAGGCTGGCGTCTGTGGTCAGGGTGATTCTGGCTGGCTCCTTGAACTCCGTTCCCCTTGACATAGCTGGGGAAGCCCACCATCGAAGGGAGTTCAACGCCAGACACGGAACTCGAACCTTCTGGTTGGAAGCACTGATGCGTAGCCTCTGAAATAGAAGTAGAAGCCACTGCAACTCCTGGGCATGAAGGCATGTCCACGGAACGATTTGTATACAGGACACCATCTTCCCCAGGAGTTGTGACAACACGACTAAGGTGACCATCCTGTCTCTCTGAATTCGATGAACAAGGGCCCGAATGCTGTCCTGTCGGTCCTGTGACAGATAGACCGTGCAATTGTTCGTGTCTATGACTGCCCCTAGATGCAGGAGCTGGGTTGAGGGCACTGTATGACTTTTCTGAAAATTGACAGAAAACCTGTGCTCCTGAAAGATCCTGACAGTGAGGGCGAGATCTGACCGAGCCCTCTGGATGGAGGAGGACTGTATCAGTATGTCGTCCAGATAGCACTGAACTCTGATCGGAGTCTGTCTCAGGTGGGCAGCCAGCACTGCCAGTATCTTTATAAATAGTCTGGGTGCTGACGAGAGGCCGAATGGGAGGGCCCTGTATTGATAGTGCTGGTGGGCATAACAAAACATTTCCAAAGCACCTGAAGGCAGGACAAGAAGCAATGGGTGGAAACTAATCAAGGAGAGAAGCAACCTAGAACTAAGGAGAAACTTCCTGACAGTGAGAACAATTAATCAGTGGAACAGCTTGCCTCCAGAAGCAGTAAATGCTCCAACACTGGAAGTTTTTAAGAAGAGACTGGACAGCCATTTGTCCGAAATGGTGTAGGGTTTCCTGCCCGAGCAGGGGGTTGGACTAGATGACCTCCAAGGTCCCTTCCAACTTTACTATTATTATTATTATTATTATTATTATTATTATTATTATTATTATTATTATTATTAAAACCTGAGAAATTTGCAATGCCCAGGGAGAATGGGGATATATAAATATGCCTCTGTCAGGTCTATTGATGTCAGGAAGTCCCCTCTTCTGATGCTTGCTAAGATCAACTTGAACTTCCTGTACATCAGATAGTAATTTAGACTCTTTAAATCTAAAATTTTCTTCCAGCCCCCCGAAGCCTTCGGGACGAAGAGAGTGGAGTAAACCCCCCGTCTCTTCTGGTCCTCTGGCACTGGCTCTATGGCCTGTATCTGTGACAGGTAGGAGATGGCCTCTGACATGAGAGCCGCTCTGTTCTTGTTCGTGGGGGTGGGGGTGGGACAAGTCCGGAAGTGATCCGGTGGACTGGACCAAAACTCCAACATTAGACCTTGAGCTATAGTGTTCAAGACCCATGAGTCCGTGGTGGTGGCTGCCCATACATCGGAGTAAAGAGACAGCCGACCTCCCATGGGTGGAGTGTCCCTGGAGTCACTTCCCTCGTTTGAAAGGGCGTCCTCCTGAGCCTCGAAAGGGCCGTTTGGACTGGAATTGTGGCCGGGGTACAGGACTGTCCTGCTGGCGCTCCGATCTCTGGTAGAAAGGGTGAGAGGTCTGGGGCCAGTCCCAATTTGAGGCTGGCCGAAAGGACTGCCTATGATAATAGTTCTGTGAAGCCCCGCCCCCGAACGCTTATCCCCCCCTCTTAGTATTGTTAATAAGAGTCTTGCATTTGTCCTTGCCCTCAACCAAGTAAGGGTTGACGGCTTCACCAAAGAGGTTCCCCCAGCGTAAGGCTTAGTAGCCAAGCGCCACTTAGCCTTTAGGTCCACCCGCCAGTTTTTGAGCCACAAAAGTCTATGTGCTGAAATGTCTGTCGCTATGGCTCGCGAAGAGTATCTGGCGGCATGGAGGGAGGCGTCAGCCATGTACTGGGATGTGGCCACCAACTTACCCAGGTTCTGGTGAACATGAACCTGGTCAGGAGGGATCATGTCCTGGAGTTCACGGAGCCACAGTACGGAAGCCCGAGCGAAGAAGGCCATGGATATGGAAGCCTTGATTGCCCAAGCCAATGCCTGATGTGATCTGCACAAGGCAGCTTCAAATTTTTTGTCCTCTGCCTTAAGCGCTTCGGCCATGTCCCCTGGAATATTTGTATTGGAAAAAAGAGAGTTAAGTGGCTCATCAATTTGAGGGACCTCCAGTAAGGAGGCGAAAGAGGGAGCCACATTAAATAAACCCTTCTCTGAAATCCCCAGATTGGGGATAGACCCCAGGTTACCCCACTGCTTCTGTACTGTGTTGCGGAAGGGGGGGCAGGGAACATGCTTTTGTGGTACCACCAGTTCAGCATAAAGTTGATTGGGGTCCTTAGATGTAGATGGAGTTGTCTGGGCCTCCTGTTCCAGGGTGATGTTAGCTGTCGTGCAGGCCTTCAGCAGCAAGGAGCTGAAGAGGGATTGATCAAAAAGACCAGCGGGAGGAGTGGGGTCCGGAGTTGAGACGTCCTCATCATCCGACAGGAGCAGGCCTGAAGGATCGAAGTTCGCAGAATCCAATTCCGAGGAAACCTCCTGTGTGAAGTCTGGCATTCCAGGAGGGAGGAGTGATCGTGGAGGTGCGGCGGGAGCTTGTAGAGATCGTTATGAGGCCATGAACTGGGCAAAGGCCTGAGTTATCATAGCCTGAAACAGATCAGGCCCGAGTGTCTGTGGTTCAGGGGGATGAAGCCCTGCTGCAGTGGGTGTAAAGGTAGCCTGTGGCCCAAATAGAGCCTGTGCTCCACACTGGTTAGCTGTGAAAGCCAATACTTTCTTCAAAGTCTTTGGAATGTTAACGAGGCCAATACTTTCTGCTGTCAAAGTCTTTGGAATGTTAATGAGGGAGGAATGCTCTCTGGAGGGAGAGCCATCCCAATTCATGCAGGCACCTGCCTGCAGGGAATCCCTACAAGAAAGGCTTTCCTGTCAGAAGGCTAAAATACTAATTAAAGGTTTCCTTTCTTGTTTTTGTTAATAATAATATTAACTAAAGTCCAGGATGAAGGGAAGGAAATTTCACAAATGGGTTATACAACCTGCTGTAGTCTGAGTAATCAAAAACGCATCTTTAGAGCAAGAGACTAAGTCTAAAACTGGGATGCTCTTGCACAGCAGAGGTGTACTTACACTTCAGACTTAGTCTTATTGGAGCAGGAAGATTAAGACAACCCATTTGTGGATTCTCCATCCAATCATGCTGGAGAAGCAGGTATTGTTGCAGCAAGCTAGCATTTATAAAGTACTGTGATGTGATGGGATCAAATGTTTTTATGAAATCCTAGTTTTCAATGTCTTAGAGTCATATCCTACTTTATAGGAATATATGGATGTCTGTTACTGTGCTTAGCAGTCATCATACTGTATCAGATATTCCCAACAAAAGAATGAAACTACGAGCAATAAAACAAAGACTGTACTTATTCCGGACTACAGCTTTTGACTTTTTATTAAAAAAGAATTAAGAAACCCTCTAGATGCATAATTACAACATAGCAGGGGTGTCAAACTGAGAACTGTTCTCAGACAATACATGGGTTTCTTCAACATCTTTGATAAATAGGACTATGAAAAATGGACTCTTTCTTTAACCCTACTGGCAGGTTGGTGAATTGTTGACTTTTTAACCATTTGCTGGTAGATAAGTGAAATAATGATTATTTCCTTGCTTGTTTGCTTGTTCATCCCATCAGAGTGGAGCTGGAATGCCAAGCTTGAAGTGACCTGGCATTCAATTGCCTAAATCATCTGCAGCAAAATCCTTGAGGAACTTCTGTTACTAACTGCTCCTTCCAGAGCTCCATTGGTGAAAATAAGTGGTAGAGATGTACAATGAACTGAAAGCAAGGAAACGGAGGGACAGAAGGCAGGGAGTGATTGGTGGTGGTGGGAATAGGAGGGCAGGATCCTCTGTGGGTATTTAATATCAGGTGTGAAAAACCAGATCCATACATGAAGATTCAAATTAATGGATTTATTGTTAAAAGTTTATGCACTTCTCAACTAAAATCAGCACTCTTGTGGCTATGTAATGATTTTTAACTGATGCCTCTTTTAACTCTCCCCCCCCACAGTACAATCTCTTGTGGAACAAGTATAGCAAGGAACAAGCAAACATTTTCCTAACCACAAAAAAACAAAAATAAGAAAAGAACAAAATTGAAATTCTTTGCCAATTTTTCATGTTTTTATTTTAAGCTGCCAAAAGGGATAGCATATTAAATTAACAAACAAATAAGAGGAATAATTCTCCCTCAATCCCCTCCCTTCTCTCAACATCACAAAGGATACTGGACTTCCAGTTTAGAATCCTGTTATGTTTTTGGCTTGTTGACATTCTGTTAGCATAGTGTTTCTCAACCTTGACAATTTTAAGGCATGTGGACTTCAACTCCCAGAATTCCACAGCCAGCATTGCTGGCTGTGGAATTCTGGGAGTTGAAGTCCACATGCCTTAAAATTGTCAAGGTTGAGAAACACTGTGTTAGCAGGTCTTGCTAACCAAACGCTGAAGTATATCTTTGGGTGGAGCTGAAAACCGAGTGGAATCCTTTCTGGCTTAAATGACAATAATGGTAAAATAAGAGTGGCTCCCCTCCCCTCACTGGTACTTTAAGGGGGAATGAATGGCTTATTGTGAGCAAGAAACTCCTGCAAGGAGCAGGAAATTGGACTAGATGACCTTGAAAGTCCCTCCCAAATGTATGATTCTGTAACGGCTGGGTATTGTTTACTTATGCAAATAGAAACCATCTGTCTTTAAAGACCCACCCATGAAAAGTGACTGGCTCTTGCTTTCTGAGTGTTGGAGGTAAAAAAGCAGGGATCCCAAGATTGGAGCCAAGGAAGCCATGGGCAGACAGAACACCTGGCTGGCATTTTAGCCAAAATTTAACATCCACGCAGTGGTTAGGCTGGCTTCATATCCAGCTGGTATCAACCTGGTAGACAAGAAACAAAATGCTACAATGTGGAATTGCCCTAAGCCTATAAGCTAGTGGGAGTCAATGACACTGCCTTGGAAATGTGGCATTTACGTTGACTAAATAACATGCCAAGAACTCTGATCAATAATGGAATATATCACATTTAGTCATTACAAATGTAGAATGTAGCTAGACCAGAAAGATGATGGTCACACTTGGCTCTCAACATCAAATAGGTCTGAATGCCAGAATTTTTGGGGAGATTGTAATTCAACATACCTTAGAAGGACAGATTATTTCACATTTGCTCTTTGATATGTATGTAAATCATTTTAATCCCTAGTGACAGCATAGATTTTCTCCAAGACAATCTATTCCTAACCAGTTCTTTCAGGTCCCTTAATGACATACTCATCACCACTGTAACTTGAGTCCACTGACAAAAAATTTTTCAGCCACTGGAAGTGCTTGCTGAACTGAACCCCTTGTCACTGAGGCAATTTCTAAACCCTGAAAAGCCTACTTACTTCCCACCTAACCTTGTGTTGGCTATTGCTTCTATGCAACAACTGGATGAGTTTCATTTATCAACACCATCTGGCCATACTTCAGTCTTAATATCATTCCTTTCCCATTTAATGGGAGTGCTGCTTGCTGTTAGCATTACCTGGAATCTTTCCATGAATCTCTTCATGTTACTCCATCTCTCTTGCCAATTGACCAGGGGGTGGGGAAGAGTAGAATTCTTCTTTTCTAAAGACAGTGGCCATGTCCTCCCTGAAGGCTTCTGCCTCTCTCTTTCCTTCTCCTCTACCATTGGAGGCAACAGGAGAGGGTTGCTTTTCTCTAGGAGGGACATCCCATATTGCAGGATGGGGCAAGGATGGGGTTCCTTCTAAAGCAGGGGTGTTGTGACGTGTCGTGACATATCACGACTTTTTCTCCATTGCCGGCAATGGGGTGGGTGCGGTTTTGGCATGACGCATCCAGCCCATGGGCTGGCAGTTTGACACCCCTGTTCTAAAGGAACCTGAAGAAATTCTAGGCTCAGTCCTGCTTTCTCATTTGAAGAAAAACCACCTGGCAGCTGAGACTGACAATGCGGTCATTAAAGTAAGGAGAGGGCTATGAAACATCAGAATGTGGAGGTAGCATAATCAAAGCGGGAAAGAACTATAAAGGGAAAATTTGTCTCTCAGGAGAGCAGGTATAAAGAAAGTTGATGTTTTGTTATTGAAAAACATAGCCAACACAACAGTTTTCAAATATTTCCTAAAAGCCAAATAAGATTCAAGAATATTTTATGAATTATTCTTATGCTAACTAGTCTTTGCTCAGAATGCAAAAAACAATATGACCCTTTGATATTAGCAGTCTTAAACTGCTTACCCCTATTCAGTAGACTTTGACTGCAATAATTGTTTCTACCTTGAATGAGCTGCATTAAGTTACATAATTTTACATAGTGGGCCTTTGACCATAAAGGTCTAGGTCAGTGGTTCTCAACCTTTCTAATGCTGCGACCCCATAATAAGTTCCCCATGTTGTGGTGACCCCCAACCACTTATACATCACCGGGTGCCAGGGGCGTGGCCAAAGAAAAGGGGGAAAAATGGCGGACAACCTTGTTTGGCAACCCCCGTGAAATGGTTTTTCGACCCCAAATGGGGTCCCGACCCACAGGTTGAGAACCACTGGTCTAGGTTATGCAATTACAAAGGGAAGATATTATTCTATTCTTCCTCCACATCCATTCAGAATACCACCATTAAGTGCTCTAATTGGGCAGTAGATTAGGCCACAATCAGTTAACCCAGCTGTGATATCAGGCATTTAACGACACTGCACAAGACTCTAATTAGAGATTACAAAACTGAGTAGGGGTTTTTTTCACTAAATATTTTTAGAAATGAAAATTATGCCTCAGAGATTTTACTGCAATTATTGGAAATCATTTTTTTTTGCTGACTAAAATAAAACAGCAAGACTTGTGAAAGCAACCGTTATCTTCTGTCCCTATGGTGACCAGTGCCTCATCATCTCCAGTTGCTGAACAATCTGTCTCTGCTATCCAAGCTTCCCAGAACTCGGGTAAGGTTAAGAAATTGGTAATGTTTACAAAAATCTAATCACATCTACTAAAATATTTACTAAATATATATTTATTTTAAAATATGAAATTTTTTAAAGGATTAAAAAAAATCAGATTTAAATTCTAGATTCAACTCCATTTTTACAGCAGAAATCTGGACCGAGTCAAAAACACTAACCAGTGTACCTTTACGGAATTTCAGCATATTTCTATTTTTATTAGAGCTCTTAGTCTCTGATTAACTCAGATGTTTAAATCTTCCAATAATTTTCTGGCATATTTGAGCTACCTGGTGTTATAACAACACCTTGTTTCTGCAATTGCCGTAGAACGTCTAACATTGAATCTAGTTCAACGCGAAATTTTTCCAGTTCTTGATTCTTCAACAGAGCAAGTTTCCTCCATTTCTCTGTTTCCTGAAGATGTTTGACTTCTGCATTATATCTTGTTTGTTGTATTACCTGTACAGTATGAGAAGAGTTATTTCAAAACACATGCTCATCAATATCTGTTTTATTCTTAAGAGCATTTACAGCACTTATGGCGAAGTTTAATTGAAAAAAATTCTTGCACTAAGGGAGATGCCTCAGATACACTCAATGTATCAGGCCATGGGGTTTGAGGTAAACTCTTAGAGTATGTTATTCGGATGTTTCTCTGAAAGAAACCTATGACTTGTAATAAATTCAGTTCATGCGTACTGAAGGATATTGCCCACGGGTATCTTTGTAAAATGAAAAAGATGGGGTGGCCCACTGATTCCAGAAGAATAGCGACTTGGTTACATGTGAAATGGCCCCAAAAAGTAATTCTGTGAATTAATTCTTCGTGCAAAAAATTCTATGAAACAGTCTTTGAATTGCTTTTAGCCCTTAATTCTAGACCAGCGGTTCTCAACCTATGGGTCGCGACCCCATTTGGGGTCGATCGCCCATTTTTCGGGGGTCGCCAAAGGTGGCGATCCGCCATTTTCCGCGGTGTCGCGCATGCGCGCCACGCATGGGGGGCACACGCACGCGCCCCGTGCATGGGGCGGCACCGTGCACGCACGTCATGCATGGAGCGCCGCGCACGCGCGCCGTGCATGGGGGGAGCGCCGCGCACACGCGTTGCGCATGGGGGGAGCGCCATGTACGCACGCCACGCGAGGGGGGGCGTCGCGAATGCGCGTCGTGCATGGGGGCGCCACCGCGCATGCGTGCCATGCGTGGGGCCCCTGCCCCCATGCGCGCAGCCCGGCGCATGCGCAGAACGTTTGTGTGACGGGGGTCGCTGTCACACAAACGTTGAGAAGCACTGTTCTAGACTGTTCATTGTGAAGAGAACTTACAAAAATTGGATAGGGGAAGACGTGTATTAACAAATTTATAATAGTTGCCACAAATGATTTGTTTTCTTTAGTTAGAAGCTAGAACTGAGAAAAGACTCTGGTTCTGTTGGCAGAGCCAGGACTAGCAAGGCGTGGGAACGGAGGCTTTCTTTCCCGACTCCTGACCTCTCATTTGGAAAGGCCTTAATCCCCTTCTGTCCAAACGCTCATTCTCGTGCCTTAAGGAGGTAGGGGAGGATTAATAAAGCACCTTTTTGAAGCCATAGTCCACCTTACTGCAAGCGCAGATGCTGAATCACAGGAGCTTGGCAACAATTCAATCCTTTACTCCTTTTTCAGAATCCAGTGCTGCAGGCTATCCATAACTGAATATTTTAACCTTTACATTAAATCAAAGAATCAGAAGGATCTTGCAGCATTCTCCATCCGAGCTGCGCTTTTAAATAACAATTTGACCGCTTCTTACTGTCTGGAAATAGATTACATAGACACCGAAGAAGACTGTAATTAAACCAGTCTCTTTTTGCTGCCATGGGACTACTAAGTGCGATACTGATAACCTTCAATTTTCCCTTGTTTTTTCTCCCAAGGCTGCCCTGGGAGCTTTCCTAACGCTCCCAAGCAAACTTAGGGGCTACTTGGGAGATGAAGAATGGAAGTGGGAAGAATGGTTTTTCCACTACATTGATAGAAGGAATTCTATCAGTAAGAGCAGTGTATTGCACATCACTGTAAACCCATAATATTTTTAACGATTTTTCTATACAAATTAATTATATCTGCATGCTTTCACAACAGATTAGAATCCTGAAGCCAGAAAATATTTGCTGTGATTCTGAAAGGCTTATAAAATTCAAAATATTTACATTTTAAGATTAACAATTCCTTGTTTTCTTACCTGCTGCAGTTCTTGCTCTCTCTGTTCATAACTGGTTTCCAATTGTCTTATTTTTCGTTCCAGACACGAAAAGCGTTTCAGCTCAGGACTCTGATTCTCTCTAGCTACTTTGAGCTCTTCTAACAACTTTCCCATCTGGAAGGGCAATTTATGTAATGATCCAGCATTTGATTAAGAAGTATTCAATTATTTCGCTTATATAAACTTGCATCAACTACATAAAAGCATGATTCTACTTCTGGGAGAGTAAAGGATGCAACATTTATATTTATCTTTTGTGCTCTTCTATGTATCAGCATACACTTACTATACTTCAGGGGTGTCAAACTCACAATGTCATGTGACATGTCACGATGTATCGCGACTATTTTTCCATTGCTGGCAATGGGATGGGCACCGTTTCGCCATGATGCATCTGGCCCGCGGGCCGGCACTTTGACACCCCTGCTATACTTACTCAAAATACATACATTTATCCCCATTTAATAATGGCAATTGGGACCATGACTGTGCCATTTTAAAATGGCAGTTGCAGCAGTCCCAGTTGCCACTGTTAGGCAAATCTTGCATGATTTAGCATCTTGCAGTCACACGATTGCCATTTGTGACTTGCTGGTTTCCCCACTGACTTTGCTGATTGTAAACTGGCAGTGAAAGTCACAAATGGTGAACGCACGACTGGGGCATGCTGCAATGTTGTAATTGACAGCCGACTGCCAAGTGCCTAAATTGTAGTTCATATGACCATGGGAAAGCTGTGATGGACACAACTATGTAAGCCCCTCTCATTAAGTGCCATCGTGACTGCGAACAGTGGTCATACATTGAGGACCTGTATTTGCATATAATGATATAAATAATATATAAATAATAATGCGTATTATTTCTGTTTTATTTGATTCCCATGGTGCTTGCACTGCTTTGTCTTTGAAGAACTTAAAAGTATATTGTTATTTTCACACATATAAGGCAATGAACATATGCAAAAACCCTTCCTCCTCCCATTTCCCCCCACAACAACAAACCTTTGAAGTGAATTGGGCTGAGAGAGAGAATGACTGGCCCAAGGTCATCCATCTGTCATGGCTAAGGCAGAACTTGAACGTACCGTTTCTTACTTTCTAGCCTGATGTCTTAACTACTGGACTAAACTGACTAATAATTTATAACTATTAAATATTTTCTACAGTTTTAAGAAATATCCGCACATTTACAGGTAAGTATTGCAATTCTAGAAATGCATATTTAAAAATAAGTCTCACTGCGTTCAGTAGGGCTTACTGACATGCAGGGTATTGCAATTTATATCTGATGGTACAATATTCTAGACAACATGGGGCAAGCTGAACGTTTGAGAACTTCTCATACACAACCCCCCCCCCCGAGCAGTACCACAGAAACTGTATCCTTTTCAAGAAATTGTCTTTGAAATAGCTATTTTTAAAATGAAAAATTATTCCATTATATCTACATATCTCATCTATCTTCTCTATCATCCATCCATCTGTTCAATTCTCAAGGTTTACTCGGCCTTCCATCCTTCCGAGGTTGGTAAAATGAGGACCCTGATTGTTGGGGGCAATAGGCTGACTCTGTAAACCACTTAGAGAGGGCTGTAAAGCAATATATAAGTCTAAGTGCTATTGTTGTCTGTCTGTCTGTCTGTCTGCCTATATCTATCTATCTATCTATCTATCTATCTATCTATCTATCTATCTATCTATCTATCTATCTATCTATCTATCTATCTATCTATCATCTTTACCTACCTACTTACCTATGTACCAACTTTCATCTGATGCTATTAGCGTTCAGTGAAAATGACTAATAAGTCACTCTCACTCCAGTTTGAATTATAACAAACTGGTGAACTAGTTAATGAAATAGGTTTAAAGTATTCTGGCACAAATGCTGAAGCCAGCATACAAGGCAAGAACAGGTGGATAAAGGTCAGAGTATAGATATCACAATCATGATAAAATGCTATCAAGACCTATTGCATAAAATGCACCAATTTACGAGGGCAGTTCGGAAATAAACCGAATTTACAAACTGCTGTTAATACTCTTAAAATACTTTAGATTTCAATTTACCTCCTTCTGAAGAATGGCTTCCCTCCTTTGTGAAACTGCAAGGGCTCCCTCCTCCTTTTGCAGTTCATGAACTTGCTGCTGAAGGTACTTAATAAGGTTCTATGGGAAGACATAAGTATTCTTGATGGTTAGACTATTCTAAAACATGATGTACTTCTTTAAAGATATGATGGTGTGTGGCCCATCCACTTCAGTAATCAGAATCTGCATTGATTAGGACTAGACAAGAGAGAATTGTGTTGCCTTAGCGGATAACATGCAAATAATTGTTTCAATTTCATTTTTTAAATATTATTTTTATTGAAGAAATTTTTAATAAGATTAAAACACTATAAATATTAGAAAACAAAGAAAATATACTGAATAAGAAAGAAAACAGAAAAAGAAATAGAAAAGAAAAAAAAAGGATTATAAAGAAATGGCTTCTAATCTTTTGGATACTGCTTGTACATGCATTTATATTTTACTCCTTTCTAAGGCTATATCATAATTTCCTTCTTTCCATAAATTATCCTTTCTAATCCTCAAACCCTAGAAAAATTCATAACAAAGTTTTTGAAATGGGATGAAGATGACACGGAGGCAGAAATTAAAAAGTATATAGAATCAATACACAAACCCATAAATCATAGGTTCACTTTTCTCTTTTTCAGCAAAAGGTTCATAAGGAGTTTCAGTCACTGAAAAATGTAGTTATTGATATTTCTGTAATAAAATTAATTTTGCCATCTCTGCTAGTTCTGTTATCCTCACAAACCGTTCTCCCATTAGGGCTGTTTCAGAAGCTTTCATTTTTGTGCATATAATAGTCTTGCAACAATAATCATATATAAAAACAATCTTCCATGGCTCTTTCTAATTGTTTATTAAACCCAGAATGAAAGGTTCTGGTTTCAGTTGAAGACTGCCCTATAAAATTATCATTATATGTATTTGAACCCAGAAATTTCTCGCTTTTTTACAAGTTCTCCAGGCATGATAAAATGAACAGCTTGTCAGTCAAAAAGAAGTACTCTTCTTTTTGCTCAGTATTCTAACTGGAATTTCTTTTAAGTACAATCACATCCACATTATTAATCTTCAATCTCTTAGTGAAATGCTTCTATAAAACTTGATCTCTGCTGATCTTTCTGACAAAGTGCAGAAGAATATCCTTAGTATATGTCTTAGTTTTACAAATTGTGTAAACACATAATTTACATAAACATGGCATTCAGAGTAATATTGTCAGAAGTGCCATCTTACGCCTGCACTTTGCATTCACTAGCTGCCAGTCTACTATGAATTAAGGGTGAGGGAGAAGGATGTTCAAGATCCCATGGCTGGGAAAGTAAACCTTTCACACCGAATGGAGTTGAGAGTCGTTCTTACTTAAAGGACCAAGCTGGGGCAGGATTGACAAATATATAGTACAATGGTTTCTATGACAGTTCATGGAATGAAAAAACTACTTGCTATAATGGCAAGTATGTCTGCAAGATACAATATACCATGGCCTTTCTGTGTATGCCTGTGTCTATTTGTAGGGGTATGTTGTGGTGTGGGTGTGTGTCTACCTCTCTCTCTCTCTCTGGCCAATTTTACCTCTTGAGATGAAATCTTGCTGTTCAGTTCTGCTGCTTTGGAAATAGAATATTCTCTTGCTTGCTGACAAAGAATTCTCTCCAGCTCTTTCTGATGTGATACTTTAAGAGTAGCAATATGACCTTGTAACTCTTCTTTTGCCCTGTAAGCACAGAAAAAAAGTAACACTCTTTGCTGTGTTGGTAGTAACCTACATATATCCAATTCTTTCCAAATAATACGAATATCCTATCTGGCTTGTATGTACTATATTTTTCAAATGTTTCTGCAGCTGTAAATCAACCACAATTGTTCTTCCCATTGTTCTTTTTTTACACCACTCTTAAACATGAGGGATAGGGCAGAGTTCCCCAATCTTCCTGGCTTTCCGGTGGGGAAGAGGGAAAGGGGATGGTTCCATGCATGTAGCCGGCAAGTGCGTGCATGTGCAGCTCCATTTGCGCATGCATGCGCTTGCCCGCTGCTCACGCACGTGGAGATGTGTGCGTGCATGCACACTTCCGTGGTCCAGTACCAAATGGCTCAATAGTGGGCCACAGCCCGGGGGTTGGGGACTCCTGGGGACAGAAAGGAGAAAAAAATATGCCTGCTTTAGGACCAATCTTAAGAACTCAATATTTAAATCTTTAATTCTAATAAAGCAAGTACAAGCATTATCATTAATGAGAGTGGAAAGAGGATCAAGACAGAGCCAAAAAGGAAATGAACTGTGGCATTTCTATCAATTGTAATTTAAAAAAGAGAGCTTATTTTACAAAATGAAATAGTTTGCGCACTAAACAAATATTATTCATTGTACGGAAAAGCAATATATGTATGATTTCTATTCTAACAATAGATCTCTGTAAAAGATTCTATGTAATACTGGCTGATCAAAAAGGGCTTGTTTAATTTTTTTTTTAAAATAACACTTTAAAAAAAATCTGTGTAAGTTTGTTCTAGTGGTCCAATTAACTGCAAGGATCATGTGTTAAAGTCCATAATTTATTTAAGGGTAGAATGCAAATAATACTATACAATTGTAATTTAGACTGTATTTGTAACTCACATCACTGCATAAAAAGTAATGGGAAAAATTCAACAAATGCCAGTGGAAGCTTGACTTAAACTGCAAGGAAAAACTTTAATTTAACCTGGCCCTGCTGAGGAGAGCTGCTTCTAATGAACAGGCTTCCAAGAAAGCACTCGTGAGAAGGGCAAGACTTCAAATCAGCAAGCGTTACTACTCTACAGCAGGAGTAGTCAACCTTGGCTCTTTTATGACTCGTGGACTTCAACTCCCAGAATTCCTGAGCCAGCCAAGCTGGCTCAGGAATTCTGGGAGTTGAAGTCCACGAGTCATAAAAGAGCCAAGGTTGACTACCCCTGCTCTACAGGAATAAATGGCCCTGGGCATGTGTTAACAACTCTAGACCATCAAAAGATTACCTTCTCATAAGATCTTCAGCATTTGCCAGAGCTGCTTGAGATGTTACCCTTTCTTCGTTTAGTTCCAGTTTCAGTTTTTCCAATTCTTCTTTCAGGTGGGCATTTTCTTGTTGGACTTCTGAAATGTGAGCGTCAGCAAAGACATCGGGCTGGTATATCTTATCTTTGAGATGATCAGGGAAAAAACCTGCATTCCTGGGGACCTTTTTCTCAGGACTCACAGGGTCTTTTTCCAGCATTCCTTTTTTATCAAGCCTTCTTCCAGAATTTGCACTGGACAGCATCCTCCTCCTCTCTTTTTGAAGCCTTTCAACAGTTTTGGTGAGATCTTTTATCTCCCTGTTTTTGGCAATCATTTCCTGATTGAGCCGAACCAACTGGGCTTTTGCACGCGCTTGTTCCACCTGATGTTCTAGTGACTGCAGATCTGCAACGTCATCTCGTGGATTCCTCTGACTTTCTAGCTGGGCTACATGGCTTCGGAGGGAATTGATTTCAGCCTGGAGATTCTGAACAGTCTCTTGGTGGGCTTCATTGACCTTACACAGTTCCTGATCAAAGCTGGATGACTTGTCTTGAAGCTTCTGAGGCTCATTCAGCAGTTTATATGCCAAAAGTTGTTCAAGTTCCTCAATTCTTTTCTCATATTGAAGCTGTAAAGACAGATTGCAGGAAGTAAAGATTCACCTATATTTTGCTTTTATTTGCTCTGAATCTCAAAGGAGAGCAAGGGCGCAATAGTTAACGGTTCCTTAATGCTTTCCCAGGGAACACATGATTGTTTCCTTAAGCAGTCACCAGGATAGATCCAGACTGATATATCCAACTATGGCACTTTGCATACCAACCTTAGAAGTGTATTATCTGCCAGCTTTCCGAGAGGGAAGCCATCAAGCCATGTTCCCAGAAGAGAACCGATGGTATGAACAGTGAAGTATGGTAGACCGCGTTCTTTTTCTCAACTGCTTTGACAACACTCATTTTAAAAAAGACTCTGACACCAGTAACCAAGAGTGAAAATATTTTTTTTTTAAAAAAATGCAGCTTGTTGTGCAACACAAACAACCCAAGTACAAACACTTGCACAATTATGGCTTCCTTTCTATGAAAGTTAAAGTCAACATGTGATGCTAAAGTGACAAAGTAGGCTCACTTACACGCATGCTTTCGCTTACATAAATGTGAAATGAAACACAAAAATATTGGATTTTGTAAAATTACACCAGGGAACTTAAGGAACATTTGATAAAGTTGATCAATGTGATGGACAAGAAATTTTGTAGGAACTTTGGAAAGCAATAACCTAGGTCAGGGGTAGGCAACCTTGGCTCATTTATGACTCGTGGACTTCAACTCCCAGAGTTCCTGAGCATAGCTGGCTCAGGAATTCTAGGAGTTGAAGTCCACGAGTCATAAAAGAGCTAAGGTTGCCTATTCCTGACCTAGGTGTCAACAAGTAGTCTCCCAGCATTATCTTCTGGACATGGCCTGATAAGGAGAACTGGAACCACTGGAAAACAATACTATGATTTATTTATTTATTGTAATGCTCTCCATCTTTAATTGATTCTGGCTCACCACATAAAACAACGAAGTAAAATAAAAAAATACTCAGCAATAAACAACACTGTGAATCCTATCAGCAACAACGTTGTCAGGGTTCCGACTAATGAAGCACTTTAAAGAACTTTCAGGCATGTTTCCTAAAGTCTTTATTACAGAGCTACAAATTGCCGGTCACCATCATGGACGTTTTGATGCCAGAATCTGACTTCCTCTCGCTGGCATCAAACTTTTCTTGCTAAACCCCTCCCTTATCTTGCAGTCACAAGTCACATTATCCAATTAGTGTGAAGGTCAAAAGTTTACTTCCCCTTTCTTTCCCGGGCTTTTTACCCCCCCACTCTAAGCTATGTATTAACCCAGTAAATACCAGACAGTTTCGCATATTGTCAAAGCAAGAATATACAGTATTTGCAGCATTGACAAACGTATCATCCATGCAACAAGGGGTTCCAACCACCGACGTCGAAAGCCTGGGAGAAGAGCCAGATTTAAAAGGCCCTCCAGAATGCCATCAGAGTATTAAAACGTCCTGAAGTACCCAGGAAAACAACCAGAGCCGAGCCCTCCAAGACAGTTTCCAGCATGGCTCACGGTTACCAAAGTAATCGAACAATTTTAGTATCGTATCTTACTAGAAAGACCAGTTGAAATGGGCCTAGATAATTAGTACTCAGAGTTCTTAATCACCTTTCTCAGAATATGTTTGAGACTGGTCTATAATTGCCAAGATCTTTTGAATCAAAGCAGGTTTTTACTGAAATCCTGGCTCATCTTCACCAGTGTTTTTACTGAATAGTAAAGAAGAGCAATAATCAGCCTGTTCTGTACAGGTAAAACTGAGGCACGCCATACCTTCCTTATTATTTCTACTGGTACAAAGTAGATTGAAACCTGCAACGGCCTCATCTTCACCAAAGTCTTTCACTTGCAGTCTAACTGGCATCTTAACAGCTTCAATCTTTTCAGCTGTCAGCTAGTAGATTTTAAAAGAAGTATTTAAAACTGTAGTGAAGTGTTTCACCTTTATTTTTTGAAACTGTTGTTCCATGGCACGGAGACTTTTTTTGGCTTCGTCATCTTTACCCTCCAGTTCTGTTTCTAACTTCTTAACTCTTTTTTCAAGAAATTCCACTGTATTACTTTTTGGTGTAGCATCGCCGTCTCCCTCAGAAGCTGCTGTAGCAGCAGCATATATCAAAGCTGGCAAAGAATTAGGATATCTTCTCTTCAGAATCCCTTCCATTTCCTTAACCTTTCAAAAGATACATTAAATTAAATAAAAATAAAAAAACACTTAGGAAATCAAAAGGTTTAGAGCAAAGGCATTTTAGCTTTACATTTTCAGTGACAAGAGAAAGGTGTCTGATAATATTTACACTGAAATTTTAAACATACCTAAGGATACTTGTTTCATAGTTGAACAATACAAATACGCAAACAATACTGTTCATAAGCTAAAGGGAGAATCCTAGGAGTATACTGAACATAACTAGTGGGATTTATAATTGACAATTCAAATTATAATTTATAATTAACAATTCAATTATAATTAATTGCTTTCTCACAAGCCTCAGTTGTGAAAATGATTTCACTAAATGAGAAGAGAGAGAAAAAGAACTCAGTAGCAAAGAAATCCTTTGCATGCTAAAAATATCAGAATCAGCCTTAACATTTCCATCTAAATTTGGGGCAGACAGACATGCATGCACACTGATCGTTTTCCAAAACCTATATATTTCAGGGGTCTAGGGAAAGAGCAATGAAAAGACATAGATATATCATTTTTTTATAGATTCTCTATCTCAGAAAGAGACTGAAACACCTCTCAATTACTGTAAATGAACTCAACATCCTTCCTTGGACATTATTTTAGTATGAAGAGTATTTGGCCTTAATTCCCTATCCCCACTCTGTAAATCTATTTAACAATTATTTTCCAGAAAAGAGCTTCAAAGCAAACACAGTTAAATCACCATTCTCATTATTAATAAAAGTAGATACTAATATAATACAGGAAAAAGGACTGTATATTACATACCTGCCGCTCAAGGTCTTGAATCCGTTTGGCATCTGCTGCCCTATTTTTTAGCCGTGTCCTTTGCTGGGCAGAGTGATGCCCAGCTTCACTTCTAAGTTTTTCAACCTGTGCAATAAAAAGTAAAAGTATACCAAAGAATGGCCTAAACAATCCATTTATCATTACCGTAACACAAAGTATTTTCATTTTTTTTCAATGGAAGATTTTTCTTCATGAAAACAGGACTGGAACCTAGACATTGACTTTCTCAGTAATAGTTGTCCCTCTGAAACAGCTTGCTTCCCCCTGATGTTAGGTGTGCCTTGCTCTGATAATGTAGCAGGAAATACTAAGTTATTCTCTCTATGATAGCATTCACATTATTGAATAATTTCCCTTGAATAGATCTTTATTGTTTTTTTGTTTTAAAAAACTCATAGTATTTGATCTTTACAGCAATATTTTTAAAGCCTATTAGTCAATGTACAAATTGCTTTTCATTCTGTCAATCCCATATCAGCATGGGGGAGAGAGGCTCTTTTCTTTATTGATTTGTCTGATATTGAACCATATCATGTTCCATCAACATTTTTCACAGACTCTAGGTTGGATTGTAAGTACAATATCACTTTAAAATAATTTCAGTTTATGTTCTTGTGCAACTAATTTGGCTTCTAGAATTCTATTTTTTATGTATTTGGATTACCAATGGTTCTAATGCTAGAACTATTAGCTAATAATGCTAATAAAAATAAAGGAGAGAATAGCCTTGTCTTGTCTCTCTCTTGTTTTATGCATACAACATATTTAATTTAAGTAAGTAAGTAAGTAAGTAAGGAAGGAAGGAAGGAAGGAAGGAAGGAAGGAAGGAAGGGAGAAGTTGATATGAATAATGAACCTGAAATTCTATCATCCTTTTTATTGGGCTTATTAAACATGACAGCCCTTTATGGATTACTGCCTTGTCGTGGCAAAGGGGCTTGTGTAACTCAATGAAGCTATAAGCTATGCCGTGCAGGGCCACCCAAGACGGACAGGTCATAGCAGAGAGTGCTGACAAAATGTGATCCACTGGAGAAGGAAATGGCAAACCACTCCAGTATCTTTGCCATGAAAACCCCATGGACAGTACTAAAAGGCAAAAAGATATGATGCTGGAAGATGAGCCCCTCAGGTCGGAAGGTGTCCAATATGCTACTGGGGAAGAGCAGAGGGCTAGTACTAGTAGCACCAGAAAGAATGAAGCGACTGGGCCAAAGCCGAAAGGACACTCAGCTGTGGATATATCTGGTGGTGAAAGCAAAGTCCGATGCTGTAAAGATCTTTTTTCCATAGGAACCTGGAATGTAAGACCCATGAATCAAGGCAAGCTAGACGTAGTCAAAAAAGACATGACAAGACTGAACATCGACATCTTAGGAATCAGCGAACTAAAATGGACAGGAATGGGTGAATTTAACTCAGATGACAATCAGGTATACTACTGTGGGCAAGAATCCCTCAGAAGAAATGGAGTAGCCTTCATAGTCAATAAAAGAATAGGAAAAGCAATACTGGGATACAATCCCCAAAATGACAGAATGATCTCAATTCGAATCCAAGGCAAACCATTCCATATCACAATAATCCAAATCTATGCCCCAACCACTAGTGCTGAAGAGGATGAAATAGACCGGTTCTATGAAGCCCTGCAGCACCTTATAGAATTAACACCAAAAAATGATGTCCTTATCATCATGGGGGATTGGAATGTTAAGGTAGGAAGCCAAAAGATAACCGGAATAACAGGCAAGTTTGGCCTTGGAGTACAAAATGAAGCAGGGCACAGGCTAATAGAATTTTGTCTAGAGAATACGATGGTCATAACAAACACTCTTTTCCAACAACCCAAGAGACGGCTCTACACATGGACATCACCTGATGGTCAACATAGAAATCAAATTGACTATGTGCTCTGCAGCCAAAGATGGAGAAACTTTATACAGTCAGTAAAAACAAGAAAAACAAGACCAGGAGCTGACTATGGCTCAGATCATGAGCTTCTCGTTGCAAAATTTAGGCTTAAATTGAAAAAAGTAGGGAAAAGCACTAGGCCACCCAGGTATGAATTAAATCATATTCCTGATGAATATACAATAGAGGTGACAAATAGATTTAAGGAATTAGATCTGATAGACAGAGTGCCTGAAGAACTATGGATGGAAGTTCGCAACATTGTACAAGAGGTAGCAACTAAAACCATCCCAAAGAAAAAGAAATGCAAGAAAGCAAAATGGCTGTCTGAGGAAGCTTTGCAAATAGCTGAGGAAAGAAGGGGAGCGAAAGGCAAAAGAGAAAGAGAAAGATACACCCAATTGAATGCAGAATTCCAGAGAGTAGCTAGAAGAGATAAGAATGCCTTCTTAAATGAACAGTGCAAAGAAATAGAAGAAAACAACAGAATAGGGAGGACCAGAGATCTCTTCAAGAAAATTGGAGATATGAAGGGAATGTTTCATGCAAAGATGGGCATGATAAAGGACCAAAACGGCAGGGACCTAACAGAGGCAGAAGAGATTAAGAAGAGATGGCAAAACTACACAGAAGAACTATACAAGAATGAGCTTAACGTCCCAGATAACCACAATGAGATGGTCACTGACCTCGAATCAGACATCCTAGAATGTGAAGTGAAATGGGCCTTAGAAAATCTGAGCAACAACAAAGCTAGTGGAGGTGACAGTATTCCAGCTGAGCTATTCAAAATCTTAAAAGACGATGCAGTAAAAGTGCTACACTCAATTTGCCAGCAAATTTGGAAAACTCAACAGTGGCCACAGGATTGGAAAAGGTCAGTTTACATTCCAATTCCAAAGAAAGGCAATGCCAAAGAATGTTCAAACTATCGCACCATTGCACTCATTTCACATGCTAGTAAAGTTATGCTTAAAATCCTACAAGCTAGATTCCAGCAGTATGTAGATCGAGAACTACTAGAAGTACAGGCAGGATTTCGAAGAGGCAGAGGAACTAGAGATCAAATTGCCAACATACGCTGGATCATGGAGAAAGCTAGGGAGTTCCAGAAAAACATCTACTTCTGCTTCATTGACTATGCTAAAGCCTTTGATTGTGTGGATCACAACAAATTGTGGCAAGTTCTTAAAGAGATGGGAATACCAGACCATCTTATTTGTCTCTTGAGAAACCTATATGCGGGTCAAGAAGCAACAGTGAGAACTGGACACGGAACCACTGATTGGTTCAAAATTGGAAAAGGAGTCCGGCAAGGCTGTATACTGTCGCCCTGCCTATTTAACTTATATGCAGAGCACATCATGAGAAAGGCAGGGCTAGATGAATCAAAAGTTGGAATTAAGATTGCCGGGAGAAATATCAACAACCTAAGATATGCAGATGATACCACTCTAATGGCAGAAAGTGAAGAGGAACTAAAGAGCCTCTTGATGCGGGTGAAGAAGGAGAGTGCAAAAGTTGGCTTGAAACTCAACATTAAGAAAACCAAAATCATGGCATCCGGCCCTCTCAATTCCTGGCAAATAGATGGGGAAGAAATGGAGGTAGTGACAGATTTTATTTTTCTGGGCTCCAAGATCACCTCAGATGGGGACTGCAGCCAAGAAATTAAAAGACGCTTGCTCCTGGGGAGGAAAGCTATGGCAAATCTAGACAGCATACTAAAAAGCAGAGACATCACCCTGCCAACAAAAGTGCGTATAGTCCAGGCCATGGTTTTCCCAGTTGCAATGTATGGCTGTGAAAGTTGGACCATAAGAAAGGCTGAGCGCAAAGAATTGAGGCCTTTGAACTATGGTGCTGGAGAAGACTCCTGCGAGTCCCTTGGACTGCAAGGCGTTCAAACCGGTCAGTCCTAGAAGAGATCAACCCCGACTGCTCTTTAGAAGGCCAGATCCTGAAGTTGAAACTCAAATACTTTGGCCACCTAATGAGAAGGAAGGACTCACTGGAGAAGGGCCTAATGCTGGGAAAGATTGAGGGCAATAGAAGAAGAGGACGACAGAGAATGAGATGGCTGGATGGAGTCACTGAAGCAGTAGGTGTGAACTTAAATGGACTCCAGAAGATGGTAGAGGACAGGAAGACCTGGAGGAACGCTGTTCATGGGGTTGCGATGGGTCGGACACGACTTCGCAATTAACAACAACAACAAAAAACATGACAGAGAAACCATCACAAAAATCACAAAGATGAAAGAACAGTTTATTTAACAGCTGATCTCACTTTCTGTGTGAATGAATGTTGTAGTCTGACATTCTCAAAATTTCAGCATATTTTGTGCATGCTGATTGTGCAACAGCCATATTCCTGGCCAGCTAACAAGTAAAAGAGAGCATTCTAGATGGAGTCAATTTGCACTCCAGGCCTCCAATTGAACATTTTCTGGGCTATTCTCAACAGACAAATCTAAAACACTAAAATACAGAGCAGTTTTATGTCAGGGTACAAACCACAGTATCTCTTGAACTTAAGACCTTGTGACGTCAAGCAATCCAGGCTGATTCCATCACCTAGTTCTGGTTAATAGAGAAAATGCAACAAAGGTAGCCACCTCTGTGGATAAGCTAACAGGCTGGAACAGTTCCATTAAAACTCCCTGATTGCTTATCTAGGGCCAATTTTCCTCCCTTCTTTGTTTTGCCAATAAGTGGCCAGATTATATACTTATAATGAGAAGCAAGATGTGACCATTACTGTTGCCCACCAAGAAGTCAGGCAGGCAATAGGTGTTTCCCCCTGAATACATGAACCTCAGGCTGTATGACACTCTGTCTGAGGGGGCAGTTGGGAGATCTGGCCCCTGTCTTTTTCAACAAAATGCCTTGGCTTGGCATTGGTGTACTTCTAGTTGATGTTTGATAATCACCTCTACTTTCAGCTTACTGATTTCTTCTTTTGCTCCTCTCAGGCGAGCTGCATCTTTATCCAAGAGCTCCTGATTTTCTGCATACCACTGGAGTCTTTTTTGCAAGCGATTAATTTCACCTTTATAGGACTCTTCCATAATTTTCATTTCATATGATTTCTCACCTAGGAGATAAAATGATTCGTGCTGAATCCTTTTAGAAGTATCGTTGTTATTTTTCTTTACTTTGGTTTTAAACTGTGGGCTAATTTTTGCATATAAAAACTTGGGTTTGTTTGTATCCCGCCTTTATTATGTTTACAAATAGCTCAAAGCGGCAAACATATCCAAACACAATCCAACACACCTTCCTCCCCCTATTTTCCCTACAACAACAACGCTGTGAGGTGGGTTGGGCTGAGAGAGAGTGATTGGCCCAAAATCATCCTGCTGGCTTTCATGGCTAAGACGGGACTTCCAAATTCAAGAGTGATATTCTTTGGGTTTCTTTTTTCCCTCATGAAAAGAAAGTAAAAGAGGTGTTTTGCAATGCATGGGACCTTCAAAGAACACCTTCTCCTCCAATCTTTAAAGCAGTTGCATTTTTCGCAAAGCTTTTTCTGAGGTGCCGTGTAAGCCTTACTAAAGAAGTGGCTGCTTTAATGTTTTGTTCACAACCAGCATTGTGCACAGCAATAGAATAACAGCATAATAGAGTTGGAAGGGGTCTTGGAGGTCTTCTAGTCCAACCCCCTGCTCAGGCAGGAAACCTTGTACCATTTCAGACAAATGGTTGTCCAATCTCTTCTTAAAAACCTCCAATATGGGAGCACCCACAATTTCTGGAGGCAAGTTGTTCCACTGATTAATTGTTCTAATTATCAGGAAAATTCTCCTTAGTTCTGGGTTGCTTCTCTGCTTGATTAGTTTCCATCCATTGCTTTTTTTTCTGCCTTAAGATGCTCTGGAGAATAGGTTGAGCCCCTCTTCTTTGTGGCAGCCCCTGAGATATTGGAACACTGTGATCATCTCACCTTTAGTGCTTTAAATGGAGCATTCTGGCTAGCAAAATGCCTCACATCAAAATGCCAAAGTCACTGCATCCTCTTGAAGACTCAGTGTGATTGTTCTCTACATATGCATATACATATATGCAAGGAAGACACTTAGGCTGGAACTGCACTATTTTTCAAAGATTCCTTGCACAAACACATTGAATATTAAACAGATGCAATATTTTCCATTTTGAAGAACACAACAAAACAGCAATCTTATTCACTGGGAAATAGTCTTCTTAAAACAGGATGTTACCTGAGGCAGAAACAATCTGAGCTCTTGCCAAATCTCGTTCTTTCTTCATTTGAGCCAAATCAACTTCAAGGGATTGTTTATCTTGCTTTAGATGCTTTCTCTCTTCAAGCAAATTGGCCTCTGTAGCCTTTGTTCCCCACCCACCCCAAGAAAGGGATATCAAAGAAAAGAGAAAGACAAAACATGTTATTAACCACTGAACCGAGCTTTCCACATGGTTGGGAATAATGGCAGATCTATTCAATATTTTCTTTATCAAGAAATCAGTCTGTCCAAATGCCCAGGTGGAATTGTCACTTTAAAATACATTTACAGCTGCCATTTCCACAAAATCAAGATAATGTAGTTCATGCAGTTTAGTTTTATGGCAGGAAACTAAAAAAAAAAAATCTGCAATTTCAGTTCATGATTATGACTATACTTCGTAAGAGTTACATGGAAAATAAAGTGAATCTCCTCAGCAATAAAATCTGTCAAGAATTGTCCAATTGTTAAGGGCATCAGCTTACATAGTTGGGTAAAGAAGGCTCCTGAAATTTGGGGGATAGTTGGAAAGATAATACACACTTTGAATGGAAAAGGATGATAATCTGGTCACAAAGGAACAGGAAAGTATTAATAGAAACTTTTCTGAGTTGATCTGTTAAATCAGAGTAATATATCTTATCAGTCCAATCTAGTGTTTGTTTAGAAAGAATATTAAAATAGATATGTTATAAAAATAAGTAACACATCTACATATTGATGATATGAACTTGCTGGTAATATTTTGAATATTAAAGCACAGAAATTGCAAAAAGGCCTACCTTGGCTGTTCGAAGTTCTGAAATCAAGTCTGTGAAATTCTGATTCTCAGATGGTTTATCATTCTGCACTCCATGTGATAAAACATTATTTTTTTCTAGCTTCTCCCTATTTTAAATTAAAAGATTACCACTTTTGTACAGTTTTATATTTAAGATAGAAAGTGTCTCTATTTTGGATATATCTGCAAATGAATCTAATTTTTATATGTATACACATACTCCATTGCTGACTTCTTAGTTTATTGCAAATGACAAGAATATCTCAGAATAATTTAGATGGAACTCTTTCAAAGCAGAACAGAGTTGTTGTTTTTAATTTCTATACTAGGATTTCTTGAATAACTTCCTTGTTGAAGCTATTCAATTTGAATAGCAAGAAGATGAGATTCAGAACTTTATATTAGGTGGCTGATTTACAAACTTAGTAAGAAATCTGTCCTGACCCAAACTACTTCTCTAAAATGGCTTTTTTTCTGCAAAACCTCTGTCAATATAATCCTACCCATTTTGTACAGTTTAGAAATGAGACAATATTTGAAAGGCAACTCTTACCTAACTATCACCCAATATTAGAATGTCTGATTAAACCACTGATTTTGGTGGGAATAGCCACACTGATTTGCTAGCTAAAAATCAATTAGACACAGCACAATTATAATCATGTTTATTTGGAAGTAAGTCCTACTCATGTTCAAAAGGAATTACATATCCAGATAAATGACGTGTTCCTTTATTTACTACAGAAATAATAATTTATGCAAACTTATTATAGATTTTGCCATATACTTAAATAAACTCACTGTAAAGCTGCTAATTGAGTCATCAAACGTTGATTCTCTTTAAACATAATTTCCTCATTTTTCTTGTTATTTAGCTGAAGCTCCTTAACTTGCTTATATAATCTTTCATTCTCCTGAATTAAAAAAGAACAATTATTTAGTTACTATGGGTTCATGTGAAAAGATGTGCACCAGTATCTGTAGTTTCTAATTTCCAGACCAATAGTAGTTTGTTATGTAAAATCAAAGTATTGTTGAGAGATTTCATCCAACATTCTCCCTGGCTCAGAAAATTTATATCACAAATCATGCAAGTAGAAACATACTAAGAATTTTCAAATTGAAAAAATTGAAATTTAGAACATTTAGATTTGACTTTGTTTGTACGCATACAAACAAAATGTAGATAGCTGCATGCAAAGTTATTTACTTCTTAAGAACCAAATTCATGTACCACCAGTGATTAATTTGAAGCATCAAAAATTAAGAGACATTAGAGAGCCAGCTAGCTCAGTATCTTAATATCCTACTGGCTCTCTAATGTCTCTTAATTTTTGATGCTTCAAATTAATCACTAAAATGCTAGATGCTTTGCCAAATTGATGATACTATTTCAGAATGTCTAATTTGTATGGAAAAAAGGTGATTATAAATCTAACAAATGCAAACAAATAAATACAAGTTAGGCTTCAAACTGAATTTTCTAAAAATAAGCTACTTACTTCAGATTCTTCAGCTTCTTTTCTGCCAAGATAACTACTAGTTGCACTGACTGATAAGTTCCAATGGGAAGTGCTGTCTAACACTTCTGGTAGGCAGGACAAAAAGCCCAGAGTCACAATATTAAATGATCTTTACCTGGTGGTATCCTTGGAGAAGAATCTCTTGATTCTGGATTTCTTTTTGGATTTCTTTCAACATTTCTTCATCGTTAAGATTTTTCTCCCGAATAGTTGACCACATTGTTCCTTTTTTAAGGTCTTTTATATTATTTAGCTATGAAGAAAATGCCTAAGCATTATTGCATCTTATAACAATGCTGAGAAAAAATAATTTTACGTGTAAGCTGAATACATATATAATTGAGAAACAGAATATAGGTATTATTATTCAAGTAAATAGTATTCATTTATTGAAATGTTAGTAACCTGAATAATCACATTTATATTCTGCTTTTCCTCCAAGTAACATGTATGGGATATGGGTTTATTGGATTTTATAAAGCTGCTCAGTATTTCTGTGATTATTAGGAACTGAGTAGTAGTTTTTTCTTGTTTAATAATAGACATTTCAATGCATAAAACTGGATCAGAGTAGAAAGACAATCTTGCATGACAACTGACTGAGTTGCATCTCCAAAAACAATGAGTAAAGGCAGGTAGTTTCATGGACATTTTAATCAAATGTAAGATAAATGTTGTTTTAATGGAATATACTAAAAAGTATGCTATTTATTAAGCAGCAAAAGAATGTAAGATGGCACCTGTGTTTGAAGAACATAATTTTCTTGGCTTAACTGGGAAAGTTCTTTATCTTGCTGCACTTTCCTTTCCAGAATTTTTGCCTCCATTTCCTTCTCTGTTTGCAGAGAGGTGGCTTTCAGACGCTCAATCAAAGTATTGGCTGCAGTCAATTCTTCCTCTGCTTCCTGCACTCTTTTTAGTAAATAAAGCTCTCTTTCATTATGAAATGAGGAAATTGGGGCTGCCTGATGATACACAGGAAATAAATACAATATGGAGTGCAGAATCAAATTCAAGTGCTAATTTTCTTTTTTCATATAAAAATTAAATGCTTAACGTTTTCCAAGCCTATTCCAGTATGCAAAATATTTCAACACTGTAGAGAGGAATTAAAACACTTCTGTTCATTAGGAAAATGCATCATTTTAGCACCAAAGCAAATTAATTCAAGTACATAAAATATACACAAATAAGTGCTATGCTTGAGGAAGCAGTTGACTGCATCCAAGTGTATTATAATTAAAATGAATAAGCACCAAGATGGAAAAACATGAACTGGTCTAAGCTCCCTGAAGCAAAGATGGGGAATCTGTATTCCTCCAGCTATTTGTACAACCCTCCCCCCCCCGAATTTTCAACAATAATCGTAATGGTTGAGGCTGCTGGGAATTGAAATTCAACATTTCCCAAAGCTGTCTTACAAAAATAAGGATATAAATGTGATAAACAATATTACTATAGATTGGGTTTAACATATCTCTTCCCCAGACAAGCCTCCTATGTTAGAAACCCAATCTATCCTGTTTGCAAGAAGGACCATGTACAAAGTGACACTTTCACAAAAGAGGCAGAGGAGGGGAAGGCTGGGATATTGCCAGTTCCCCCTCCTCCTCCTGTATCACCTCACATTCTGTCTCTGCACCCAAAATAAGGTATTGCGTAAACTGAGAGACTGCAGCTTGAGGAAAGTCAAAATTACCTCTCCCCCTTTCCTTCAATTTATGAGTTCTATTAATGGAATCCAATTCATAGATTATGAATTCAATAGTAGGTAGTTGTCTATGGTAGCACAAGAGTTATTTAAAACAAAAAGCCCCGCAAGTATATACTTTTTGTGCTACGGTTTGGGCTCAGTGTATATATGCATTTGCTAGATCAAATCAAATAAGGGAATGCCAAACTGGGTGTTCATTCTCCTTTCTCACATCTGAGAAGAGTATACAGGTCTCATTTAGCGACCGCCGTTGGGACCAGCAACTCAGTCTTTAAGCCGAGTGGACACTAAGTGAAATGGCAATGGTGCTTCCTGTCTTACTTCGGCTTTCTTTTGCTTTACAAAAAGTAAAACCTTGCTTTACGGTGAAGATTGTAAAAACGAAGATGGATAGCAAAGTTACTTCTTCCTCACTGTCGTAACTGCGAACGGTTGCTAAACGAGAACAAGCTGTACGTGAGTGACATTAAGAACACTTAGAACAAAGAACCTTCCTCTTATTCTACATTTTCATTTCTCCAGCATTCTCCTTTTAAAAAAAATACCTGTTGAAGAGCAGTGGTTGTATCACTTATCTTGTGATGCTGGATGTCATTTTCTTTAGGATCTGGTGGAAATTCACCTGAAGATGGTTGTCCAGGGTTAATAGAATCATTTCTTTTGGATGAGAGTGAAGGGGGTTTTGTCTGAATTACTTTAGTCACTGATGTGCCTTTGAAAGAAAAACAATCAATTATGCCTTGTTTTTTTTAAAAAATTGCAACAATGACTCTATAATTTTGATATAGATACCTTATATTTCTTGGAATCATTATTTTATGCCAAAAAGGTCTATTTTCATTACCTTTAATACGGTAGTTTCTTTAAATATACATTACATCACGTTATACCAATTTTAAATTATACACATACACACACATACACGTAATTTAAAATATATAGACACACTCACACACCTTTCTGTCTTGGTGGAGATTTGACTTTCAGAAGTGGATTTTTGTTGCTTTCCTTCAACGTCTTCTCATTAACTGTAGGGAGGTGCTTTAATGAAGAATTGGGTTTTCCATATCCAGAGCTTCTAATAGAACTATGTGATCCACCCAAATGTTTCTTTCTATGAATAATCATTGTGTTTTTACTATTCTTATACATTACTTGTTTATTTGGTACTAAATTTGGATTCTCTTTATTCCAAGTGTTGGGTTGATGCATCTACAAATGACACATACATGTATATTATTGACTAGTTTGGTTTCAGAATGTAAACTGAAGGCTTAATATTTAAAACAAAATTATGTAATCACCAAGTTATACTTCTATAGAATGGCAAGATTAACTTGTAAATCTAATTCTACCAAATACATTTTTACCAAAATTATATTAGCTTGATTGTATCCCAAGTAAACAACTCAAGCATCATATATAAAATCATGCAAACAAGTAGATACTCAGCTGCCTAAGCAGTAACCTAATCACCGTGGTCAACACGAGCGTCTTGAAAGTCATATTTCAGAATCCTAGAAATCAGCTGCTTCAAGAAAAGTGAGGAAAGTTGAAGATAAGTAGGAAATAGGGAGTAAAGGTTGGAGGAATAGGATCAAAGTTTCAACCAGCAAAGTATTAAACTCTGTTACTAAGCAGGATCATTTTGATTCCTTTCTGATGGCTTCTAATTGATTGGCAGGGACTTATTTTTTTAATTTTGTGATTATGAAATAAATTTGTCCTGCTGATGACTGGTTGCTGTTTTGAAAGGCTACCTTTCATTTAATGGCTTATTTTGGACTGGCTTTAGCTGTAGAAGAATAAAACTCTTTGATTTTCCTGCTTTTTAGTGCCTTAACTATGACAAGTAAAAGCTGCTCACCTGTCCAGATTTCCTCTCCTGATACAGTGTTGAACAATCTGACAGAGTGCTTAATTTCATAGCATCATGTTTAATTTTATCAGCCAATTTCTTCTTGATAACTTTCAGATGAGGACTATCTTTACTACTTTCATTTGCAACTTCTAAAACAGAAGTATCTTCTTGTTCGCCGTGGTGGTTTAAAAGACAGCCAATGTTTTGAGATTCCACTGAAGTATCATTAGGATGTTCTTTAGGTGTCTTCATTAATCCATCCGGGTGATCTTGTGTGACTTTCACAGGACTATGAGATGGAAGGGAAAGAAAACCATATATGAATAGGTCCTGTTGTTTCTATTAATAATAGCTTATAAAATTATGGACATTTGATACTGAATTGCACACTAGTTTTATATAATTGTGCAGTAAAACAATTACCTGATCCAGCAAGACAGGACTAAGTAATAATGGCACTATCAATAGATCACACTGCAGCAGATGTAAACAAGTATCTCATATTTGGCCAGGTAATGTTCTTTCCCATACACTCAAAAACTCCTTGACTATAAAAAGAAAACTGTACCCAATACAGCAATAATGAACCCTACTTATTTGTTTTACAGTTTTATATACTAGCATACAACAAAAGAGAAAAATTAAAATTAAAAAATATTCTCTGTCTCCTGCAGCGGATGCAAAAAAAATCAGTAAACTAAGTTGGCTGATCACCTTATGGAAGGCCAAAAGGATGAAGTATAATCGGATGTGGCTTTATGATTTCATGATTTATGATTTCATGGACATGCACTATTAAGATAATGTATTTTAGATAGGTTATTGTTGGCCCCATAAGCACCCCTTTGAAGCTCTATCAAGGTTTGCCTTCTGGGTATGGAGATTTTGCTTGGGGGGATTCTTTCCCATCATACCTTAAGTCATCTATTTTACAGGTAGTCTTTAACTTACAACCATTTGTTTACTGACTGTCCGAGGTTATAACGACACTAAAATAAGTGAGTTAGGACTGTTTTCACACTTATGACCATTGCAGTATCCCCGTGATCATGTGATCAAAATTCGGACCTGTGATGATTCCCCGGATGCGTCCCCAGATGCTCGTTCAGAGGAGAATGAGCTGGCAGGAAAGGGCTACAAGCCAGGAGCGGAGGGGCCGAGCACAGGGGAGACAGGAGAGACTCAACTGCAGTTGGGAAGCTGAGAGGCCTTGAGGGGAGAGGGCAAACAAATGCATCTGGTCAGTGGAGATGAAGAAGAACTACCTCCTTCTCCAGATCTGAGAGCATGTAGGGCTGAGAGGAGGCAGCAGAAAGAAGGTCAGCCAGGCCACTTGTGAGAAGATAGCCTCATCCCTCTTGATGAGCTGTACTAGGAAGCAGTTATTTAGCTCATCAAGGGGAGTGAAATGATGCTTGGAAGGTGTTCGTTTCTTGCCTTGAACTTTGGATTGTGTTTCTTCAGCTGTGGCCCTGCCTTTGCCCTGTGGATTTGCCTTTGGCTTGCCTTGGTCTTGGATCTTGCCTTTGCCTTGGGAACTTGCTTTTGCCTAGTGGACTGGACTTGCCTTTGCCTTGAGGACTAGTGTTGGCTTCATTTGAGCAGCCTGCGGAACTTATTGGGGTTGAGCTGGTGCTGGCCCAGGGAATTGCTGGGGAATACCAATTCAGGCTCAGAAGCCTTAACAAAGACTCCTTGCACCTGTGGTGTATGTATGTGAGAGAGAAAGCGCGCTCGAGAGAGAGAGAAAATGGGACAGCAGACTCTTGGCAACTGGCCTACATTTATGAGGGTTGCAGGGGTCATGTGACCACCTTTTGCAACTTCTAATAAGCAAAGTCAATGGGGAAGCCAAATTCATTTAACAACCGTGTTACTAAACAACTGCAATGATTCACTTCACAGCTGTGGCAAGAAAGGTTGGGGCAAAACCCACTTAACCATCTTGCTTAGCAATGGAAATTTGGGGCTTAATTGTGGTTGTAAATCAAGGACTACCTATACTTAGTTCTGCCAGCTACAGGACTGAGCAAACAGATACCATTTTAAGGTTGCAAGTTTTCAGCTTAAATTCTTCTCTCCAATTATTGATTAAATAGATGTTAGCAGCAAAGAAATATTTAAATCTTATGAATAATATACTCAAGGAGCAAATGATATCTTACTAACACTACAATAGTAATATCTTCATTTTAAAAAGAGTTAAAGAAAAAAACCCATGAACATTTCATTGGCTATGCCATGCATTTTCCAGAATGAATACCTAACAGGCTCCAGTTCAAATCCCCTGACAAAAGATGAATCTGCTCTGATAGGTTTCATCAGTTCTTCTATGGTGGGCAAATCTAGATAGAAGGAGAACAGCACACTTGTTATTACTTCTGTAGCAAAAGTATTTTCAAATAAAATTAGAAGAAAATTTCAGTTTTTGGTCAGAAATTACTAAAAGATTGGCATAAATTTAGTTTCAAATACTGGGAAAACCAAAGAGATCATTGTCGATTTCAGAAAAGGCAGGCACAACCACACTCCCCTGTGCATTAATGATTCACCTGTGGAGATGGTTACCAGCATCAAATTCCTGGGTGTGCAGCTAATGAGTAGGCTGGCTTGGTCGCTCAACAGCAAGACAATGGTGAAGCGGGCACAGCAGCGCCTGCATTTTCTGCATTGCATGAGAAAAGCACATCTTCCTTCCCCTGTCCTGACCACTTTCTACAGGGGGACGATCGAGAGCATCCTGTCATACAGCATTACAGTCTGGTTTGGAAGCATCACTGCTTCAGACAGGAAGGCGGTGCAGAGAGTGGTGAGGATGGCAGAAAAGATTATTGGCAGTTCCCTCCCGTCCATAGCACATAAGTGTAAGATTGTCTGGGACATTACACACCCTCTTCACAACTTGTTTTCCTTGTTACCTTCTGGGAGGAGGCTCTGTGGTATTCGAAGCAGAACATCCAGATTCAGTCAGTTTTGTTCCATACTGTATTAACCTTGTGAACTCTAAAGCTTCCTCCTTCCATTATGTATAGTATTCAAAATGGAAGTGATTAATATTTATATGTTGCTTATATGTAAGGGTGTAGGTCTACACATATGTTGTATATAGTATGTTTAAATGTGTGTTATGTATGTGTACACTTTGAGAGCAAGCAACTAAATTTCCTTTTTAATGTGTGCCATTGTGCCCACAGTAAAAAATAACAATAAAGGCTATCTATCTATCTATCTATCTATCTATCTATCTATCTATCTATCTATCTATCTATCTATCTATCTATCTATCTATCTATCTAATACCTGGTTATATTGGGACTGGTTTGTTTTGTCCATCTTATTACATTTTGCAGTGATTAATGCAGTGTATTAACCATTGATTTTGAACTGTTTTGAATAGCTATGATTTTACATTTTATTGTACATTTCTAGGAGACATTGGTTCTCTACACAGTAGGGACAGTAAACAAAACTAAAAACAAGCATTACTTTTAACTTTTCTTCTTTAAGATAATTTGTGATCTCCTAATTACAACAATTTTTATTTTTCTTATATACATAGTTTACTTCAATCTTTAATATATTTATTTTCTATAGCAGCCTTCCTATTCTTTACTATTTTGCAAACTAGGCATGAAACAGTGAGATCAAACTTCAGCCACAGAGTACATTGGGTGATTTAGAGCAATTGTTCCATCTATGCCCAAGCTTCCTCATAGTTGTGAGAATACTATTACAGCTTTCAAAAATGTCATCTTGTGCTCCTGGATGAAAGGAAGGATAAAAACTTAAAAATAATAACAAATTTGAGGCAATTCTCTAAAGTATGACTTTTTAGTGATTATTGAGAGTTGGTTAGTAAAGAATGCTACTGAATGGTATTAGACTGAAATTATATATTTAATTAACTATATGTTAGCTATAATATCATAATATCTTTTATTCGGGGTCTTATAGCAATAGCACTTATATACCGCTTCACAATGCTTTACAGCCCTCTCTAAGCTGTTTACAGAGTCAGCATATTTCTGGGTCCTTATTTTACCAACAATCTGGGTCCTCATTTTACCAATCTCGGAAGGATGGAAGGCTGAGTCAACCTTGAGCCACTCAGGATCGAACTCCTGGTGTGAGCAATGAGTTAGTCTGCAATACTGCTTTCTAACCACTGCGCCATGATGGCTCTTATAGTGGTATATCCTATTTTTGCTACAGTAACAACCTTGTTTGACAAAGACTGAGAGCTGAGAGACAATGACTGGTCACGAATCACACAGTGAGTTTCTGTACATCAGAGTCCAGGTTTCAACACCTCAACCATTATAGCTACATTAGCTCTATACTGTTAGCTCTATTTAAGAGATCAGCCAAATATATAAGTAACAGAAATTATTGGAATGCTAACACTGAATAACTGAGCAGTCATTGCTGCCACTGAGAGATCATAAATGCACTGGCTGACTAAGTAATTACTCATTTTCTTGGATGTCAAATAAATAAAATCCTGAAAGCTGAGGAAAGAACTCAGACAGTCTGATCAAGATAAGCAATAAAGATATAAAGTGTAGCTTTCAATATATTTCCTCGGATGCCTAGACTGTGCTTCTAACGCATTTCCATATGCTAGAATACAACACCAGTTATGCTGGTTTGCATAACAGTACACATCTATGTTCAACTGACTTCTAGACTGATGCTAATACAATCACAAAATACAAAAGGCGACTACTAAAGATAGAAAGGCACGAATGAACTGTCAGCATTAGTTTAGTTCTGTTTTTTAATTTCTTGAACTTTATGTATGTAGAGATTTAATTTTCTTACTAACAGACTAGTATATTTTACATCCTTTGATGTATTTCATTTTAAAAAAACTAAAGGAAAATATTTAGTTTTTTAAATCTCATGGTCAAATTTGTAAAATCTTTTGCAGACTACAAATAGAACATGTTTCTTCTTTGAGAAGTTTCAAGAAAGATTTCATGAGTTTCATTCCATGAAAAAAAAAAAAAACCACAATGGCTACAATATAAGAAAATGAATTACTCATCCTATTCACAGAGACCTTAAAACAGAGGTCCCCAATCCCTGGTCTGCGGACCAGCACTGGGCTGTGGCATGTCAGAAACTGGGCTGTGCAAACAAGTGTAGCCCCATCCATGGGATGCAGGCAGCACGCAAAATCACGCCCCCTCCAATCCAAAGAAAAACCTCTCCCCACAGAACTGGTCCCTGGTGCCTAAAAGGTTGGGGGCCTCTGCCTTAAAAGGCTGGGGAAACCCCATAATATTGGCCTTGGACATGAATAATGAAACTACACTCGCAGGAGTCCGAATCAACGACACAAATATCTTTTCCATCAAATTATTGCCTAACCTCCTTTCTAGAAAAATGATACTCTGATAGAAAAGAATCATGTAATTAGCTTCATTAGCACAATTTGGGAAATCAGCAACATAAATGCAGTCATGTGGGATCACAATTCACAGAGATGGGTTCTGCACTTTCTCTGGTGCAAACAATGATGTCACCAGAGATAAAGCAGAATAAGCAATAGCAATGGACATTTTAGTATTAACATGGAAGGAGCTACAGTATTTATATCTTCTTTGGAGGAGGACCGGGAACAGTCCAGTGATCGGAATGATAAATGCAAACAATATTGGGAAGTATCAGAATTTACCAGAATTAGTAATGGAAGTATTTTGAGGGCAGCTTTCTTTATTTTGTGAAGTGTCATTGACTAAGCAAACTTCGACTTCAATTTTTTCATCATGAACGTTCTGTTCATCTGTAGCTCCTAAAGACTGTTCAACATGACGGTAAGCTTGATGCAAAGCTTCAATGTCACTGTTGGTTTGCCCACTGGAAATACCTGAAAGGAGAAAAATTAAACAATTCCAGATGTAGTAGGCTGAAAATAAATATTCATGAGGAACAAATCAGTAAAATAACAGCACTAGTAACCTAGTATGACTTAAGCAAAATTCTAATGTCACACAGGGCCAAAGCTTGATCAGGCAACAGGACTTTTAACCCTTTGCAGGCACTCAATTCAGCTCAGGATTTTTCAGGCTCAGAGCAGATTTTATGAGTGAGCAAAGGGAAAGGGAAATGCCTCTGATTCTTTCCATTGTTAGGAGCTTATATATATATATATATAGATTATAAAGCATCTTCTGCTGAGATTCAAATACAAATGCATCTGGGAATGAGTTTCATCAAGTTCAACAGGATTATTTCCAATAAAAAAAAATTTAAGATTGAAATGTAATTATGTCAGATCATAACACCAGATCCTAACCAACCAGTAAATACTAATGTTAAAAAAATATTCATTACATCTGACATTACTGTAACTTAAATTCAGTAACTAGTAAGACCAAAGAACAGAAAAATAGCATTTTATGCTTTTTCTTGCATTTATCGTCATCTCAAAACTAGATTTGGCACAAGCACTTGTTGCTTGTATATACACTGAGAGCTTATGCACTGGAGACAAATTCCTTATGTGACCAATCACACTTGGCCAATAAAGAATTATATTGTATTCTATAGGGCTAGAGGTAGTCTATTTGATCATATGGAAAAAAACAGTGTCTAAGCTACAGTTGCATACTTTAAGACTGTTTGATTTTAAATATTGGATTTCCTGCCACTGAAATAAATGGGAAGTCAATGGGAAGTTTTGTTTTGCTTAGATGGATACTTACATGACCAAACAGTAATTTTAATGAACCAAGATAGAATGAGACAAACTGCTCCCGCCTCACATCCGTTTAAAGCATGATTAATAGAAGAAATAATTAACAAAAAGTAGCTTTACCTGTTCCAGTCATTTCTTCTACAGTAATTTCTTGAGCTGTATGTTGCTCTACCACAGCTGCATCTTGCTGTTCATTGGTTTTTGGAGTTTCTAAAACTGACTCCTGAGAATCCAGAAGAACTACAAAGGAAAAAGAATTATATCTTCTCTATATTAGTGAAGATGAAGAAAATGTAAAGGCAACCTTATGCTTAATCTGTAACATGCGCAACATGCAGTAAAGTTTAATATGTAGAAATACTAAAAATTGTTTAGATAAGAAACTTTTAAGATAACACAATAAATATTTAATAAATATATTAAATACAAAAGGCTTTAAATAAGAAAATGAAAAAGATAAAATTATGTATAAAACGATAAATAATTCACCATCAACTTATTTGCAAAAAAAAAATGTTAAATGGTTCTTGCTTATGCAACAATAGGATCTAATCATATGTCATGCTTGCAGGAGATGGTTGGGGAGAAGACTGCAATATCAAGTATTCTAACTAGGAAGAAAGCTGTGTCACTCAATGGGACTTCTTTTAACTAAGCATATATACAAAGGGACAGCATTTTTTCCCCGGTTTCTATTATGTTTTTCTTTGTAGAGAGACTAACGGCTTTTTTACTGAAGCTTGCCTCTAATATGTACTCGTAAATTGTTATTATTTTAAACTTTAAATTATTTCCAAAATTGAAAAATAAATGTTGATGTCAATTGTTCACTTACATTACCATTTTTATTTTTGACCAGTCTTTGAAAATGACTCCTAGACAAAGTTATTTGTGTAACGCTAATCTGTAAAACTTTTCTTTTTCCAGTTACAGTGACTGATATGAGTACTTTTGACATCAAAGTATTCCTGTAATCTTTTCTAATAAAATTCAGGATTAATAATAATAAATATTGCTTGCTTTTATTCATGGGGAAGCCAGCCCTATAATAAGCAGAATTAAAGGAAAATTATTTGCTTTTTCAGATATCCATAAAGCATTTCCGAAGTCAATTTTGCCAACATATTTACAACTGGCATTGAAACCAATTAAAAAAATATGGCCCCATTATGTTTGATTATTTATTTCCCAAATTCAAGAAAATCGAACTCATTTTATAATATATATTTCATATTATATGAATTCCGTACCTTTAGCCAGCATGCCTGTTCTTTCCTCCTAGAAAATAAAATTATATATATATATATATATATATATATATATATATATATATATATATATATATATATATAAAAATCTCATACATGGAAGAAATTATTTTGAATAAGAAATAGGAAACTTTCTTGAAGTAATTTACCATTTTACAACTTAAATGTTTTGATATACTATAAAACTAATATTTCACTTGCATAAAACGTAAGCAGCATCAAGTCAAAAGATATATACTACTGAAAATTGAAGTTATAATTCTGGGTATAGAAAATTAGCAAAATAAGTACTATTTTCAAAAAAAGTAAATTAAAATCTGAATAATACTTTAAGGAAATAATATTTGGAAGCATTTAATACATGTGCAAATCATTCCGATCACTGTGCCTTTCTCCTCAAAATGTATTGATTTCCAATAGCCAAATGATTAATACCCATGGTGGCACAGAGGATAGAATGCAGTATTGCAAGCAAATTCTGCCCATAGCCAGGAGTTTGATCCTGACTGGCTCAAGGTTGACAATTTACCAACCTTCTGAGGTTGGTAAATTGAGGACCCAGACTGTTGAGGGCAATATGCTGACATTTGTAACCACTCAGAGAATGCGGTAAAGCCCAATGGAGTGATATATGCGTAAGAGTAAATGCTACTGCTATTCCTTGAATGATTTTGGTGTAGAAAACTGATTAATCATTCAGTGCTTTTAATCTGGCCCTTTTACTGAACATAATGCTTCATCTATGCTGGAAATACACCTGAGTATACATGAAAATACAAACCAGAGAAGATGGTTATGAATACAAGAAAATTTAAATGGTAATATTTTATGCTCTTGGATTAGAATGTATTATTTATTCGCAATCCTATACATGCCTGTTTGTTCATTTTTTAGAAATTTTATAAATAAAGTTTAATGTTGTACAGATTGATAATACCATTATTATATCACTTAAATATTAGAATCCTGATTCAGCTTTTATTAAATCAGGAACATATGCCTTTGTAAATAATATTCCTGGCTCTACCATTATAGGGTCCTGAGATTTGCAAATCTGTTTTAAAAACATATTAAAAACACTATGTATATCTCAAGAGAATTATGTTTGGCATCAAGATCTTTAATCATATCATTACTGTAATGTGATTTTGGCATTGATGCTGAACTCTTATTGCTCTTTTATCCTTCCAATAGTTTTGCTTTATAGTGGTAATCTAACTTTTTATGATTTCAGAAGTATACATTTCTGAAGAGCTCTGAACATAATTAGATGCCAGCTATGAAATGTTATAAACAATATGTATCTTCAGGAGCAAAGCCAATAAATGCATTCAAAGTCAACTCTATGTCACATTTCTATCTTTGAACTGGGACATTTGGGATTTCAGGGCACGCTGTTCCACAACTGCTCACCTGGATGCTTATTCCACTGACCTTAGTGGTCCTTACATCTCAAAAGACAAGTACCGTAAATAACTAGCTAATCCCACAGTCAGATAAAACATTGAAACCACAAAATTTAGAATGCTTAAATAGGAAGTGATTATACTTATCACAAATGCTCACAGTAGCTTCAGACGTGACCACCTGTTCAGCTTTGTTGTCTTCATTACACTCTGAATTTTCCTCAAAATCCTCACTATAATCACCTGAACGTTTGGAGGAAAGTCTGTGTTTAGTTCTTCAAAACAAATAAGAGAAACAATGCAATTTTCCTTTCCAAGGATCTATTTGACTCTTTTATTGGATCAGATCAAACAGATGGGAAAACCTTACAGTTTAATGTTAAGTTACAGTTTAATGTTCTTCTCTCAGCAGGATAGTCAGCTATGTAAGTGTCCTTATACACTGAATAATGTTACAGGAGTAACAGGAACGTGCTGTTTCTCACTGAATTGTAAGAGTGCAAGCAAGCATTAAGACATGGTTTAAATTCTTTCTATTTAAAATGTGTCCAATTCTGAGTTAAACTATATTTATCAATACTGAAAAAACAAAAACCCAAACTTATTCTACAGTCACTGGTTGCATAAAGCCTTCACATTCTGTTGCAATGTAGCAGATTACCTCAATGGCCTAATGACAACAATATTTTCCTATTTGTCTCAGGTAATTCTTGACTTATGAGGAACTGCCCTTTAAATTAATGTAATATCTTGTGACTGCCTTTCATGAATCTTTACAATGAAACAATGAATTGACAACATCCTTTGGAAATCAATGCCACGTAAGTAAATAGGCATTAAATGTTAGGTTACTAAGCAAATTGTTTGAAATTACCAGATTTTTCATGACTCATACATTCACTGTCATCTTCTCCTTTTGTCTGTTTCGCTTGAGACTGGTTGCTGCAAAATATAAAAATATTAGTTATGACAAAATATTTTTCTCTTTACATTTGGCTGAGGATATTCATTCTAATGCTATGCTGTTCTAACAACAAAAAAAGTCCTTTCAACTACCCACAAATTTTTCCTAAACAACTAAAGGCAGGCAGGATGGGTGGAAGTAATCTGTGAATATCTACAGTATATCCAAAGAAGATTTTAGAATACAGAATCTATATTTTTTTTAAAAAAGGAAGCTATAACCCCCAATTTGGCTTTACTTATATTTATAGATACACATTTGAAAAATATTTTAGCCCATTATGGCTTCAATAGTGAAAATTCCTTTATAATAAAGACTAAATTTCAGTTTAGACCAGTATTCAATTACTATTGTATTGCTCCTAGATTGTATCGACATTAATCCTAGATTGGACCTAAGAAAAATACTGTAAAAATTATGGATGGCCACTGAATATTTTACTTATTTATTTGTTTGTTTGTTTGTTAAATTTATTAAATTTATTGGCCGCCCATTTTACCACAGAGTAACTCTGGACGGCTTATAATAAAAAAAGATAAATATACAAGCCAAACTTTACGATCCAATTAAAAACAGGGAGGGGCAGGACGGAGGGACTTGTTAATTGATCAACCACCTCCACTGTGATGTCCCCTCACTGGAACCCCAAGCTAGCTGGCACAGCTAGGTTTTTAGGCTCTTACGGTAGGTCAGGAGGGTTGGATTTTTTTCCAACTTATTTACATCTTTACTTATTTATGTTAACACTGAGAAGGGAACATTTTCATAAATGAACAGAATCACAAATGGTAAGCAATTTTTCCTAGTCTATGCATAAATATCTGCTTGCTTTCAACTTCCAATCTCATTTTCCTGTTCGAATTCATTTTGTTATCCATAAAGTGTCATTTTCTACTCTACGGCTTCCACCTTACTTTTCAGTGCTACAATACAATGTGAATATTTATTTAGTACAATTTGTTTTCACAATGTTTCACTGTTACATTTCCAAACTACTGCAATTCAACATATAACTACCATTGTTATCTTTGTTTATTTTACCGTAAAAATGTGTGCAGGATTTCAGAATTATTAGAATCTAATTCCTGATTTAATTTTGAGTAGTCTATGGTGGAGGATGCTCCTTTTTCAAGGTCAGCAAAAAACTTCTCCTTTTCCTCTTCTTCTTCCAAAGTATCCAATCCATCTCCCAAAATATTCTCACTAGGTCCCAAAGCCACAACTGAATCTAAATGATAAAAGTATCAGAATATATATAAATAACCATATGAATTTATACCTTAGTACTGTAACTGTCAAATGACATTCAGACATTTTAAATAAGAAAACAAGAATATTAGCATATGGTTCTAAATTCCCATTTGTTTAAACATAGGAAGTAAATCCAAGACTACAAAGGAATGTGTGGGCAGACTGGTTCCCAATGGAGAAAAAAAAAAACAAAAAAGAGGAAAAAAGAAATATGCTTTGTCTTCGCATAGCAGGATAGTTTTGTGAGCTCATATGGTTTGAATGAACTATTGGACTGGGGCGATTGTACAACTAGTACAGAAACCTAAAGCCCATGTATTTTCTAGAGCTGAGTTGTAAAACACTCCTTGAATCAATCATACTGCATTTTAAATTGTGGCACCAGGGTAAAAATAAATATATAACATTATTTTGAAGTGACCATTTCATTTCTTCAGAACTATGCAACATAAAAACCACTTAAAAAAATAACTAGTCTATACTTGCAATATGTTTGTTAGCAAATTTTTAAAATATAGTATAGTAAAAAAGACGTTTAATGTCAGAAGCACTTTTACCATTTGATTCCAAACTATCTTTGCTTAAAGAGACAGAAACACCATGAAGCTGCGGGAGCTGAAGGTCTTCTCCAAAATCTTCATCTACTTCCTCAATAGAAGGAGAAAGCTTCCGTGATTTCAGAAAGTTATTGCTGGTGTCAGGTATACCTTAAAACAAAACCAGGGAGAAGGGGAATGAATATTGATAAATCTATAGTTGAACACAGAAATATATTGAATGATGGGTTCAAGTATTTTGCCTACTTAAAATCTCAATTTTCAAAACAGTTTACATATTGCATTTGGTCTAATAAGCTACCCAAAAATTGTGATGTGAAAAGTAATATCCCCAATGTATGTTCTCCACAGAATAATTTGGATTTTTTATGACAACTATACTCATTAATACAATAAACTGGCAACACTGTTTTCCAGATTACTGCTAACAAACAAACATCCAGTTCTTATTTGTTCCATTGCTAATTTAAAAAACAAAAAACTAGATTCACACTCGAGGACATAGGATCTACTTATCTTATCAATGTAATTGTATTTAAGGATAAATCATGTTACTGAGAAATATTTAATATTTAAATAGTTTCATACAACAGATTTAATTACAAAACAGAAAAATATGGCATTGCCTGTTTAACATTTTTAAGGTTTGATTATATATATTGTTTTGAACTGAAAGCAAATTCAACTGTAGTACAAAGAGTATAAATCTTTAGCTCCTCAATGAATCCTAAACATACAAATGAATAAATCACTTTTATAAATATAATTGGTCTATAATTTTGCTAAAGACTACACAGAATATTCACCAAAATATTTCAACAGAACGCAATAAATTTTGCGACTGAATGTCAATCATTTAGATGAAGAACCAACATTATCTTTATATATTTATATAATACACATAGCTTCTTTATAGGACTAGTTTTAAAAAATGTAGCCTTTATAACGTGGGCTCTCATTTGACTGCCTGGCCACTCAAAGAAATCAGATTTCTCATATTCTGGTCATTAGCTTAATTTGAATCATATCAGGATTGTTGTAATTTTTCAGAATGGTGCATTTAAACATTAACTGAAATCATACTGGAAGATCTTTTAACAATGGCTTATGTATATGGCTTTTGATTCAAAACCAATTTATACAATTAAATATTTCATAGAAACACAGGAACTATCCACCTAGCTCTTTACTAGCTGGTGTAGAAAAGACTCACCTAAAAGGCAGTTCAAGAGTAAATACGATTAAATACCCTGATTCATAGTGATTCAATAGATTTTCAGATTAAAAATATTTTCAATTCTGCTTGTAGATGACATAAATTAACTAAGGATCTTACATATACCATTGTTTTAGCAAGTTCCCTCCTATTGAGATTATAATTGGAAACAACTCAGTAACAAAGTAAAAGCACTGTTACTTGAAATAAATTAATTTTGAGTCCCAACACATCACAACTAACATCAAACATTGGCATTTATAAATAGGAAATTTAATCCAGTACCAGGCTCATTATCTGAAAATGATATCCTCTTTTCATAATTTTCAGCCACTGCATCTTTTCTCCCAATAAGTTTCTTTTCATTCCCTTTTGATACACTTTTGATAAACTTGCTCTTTTTGGGAACTTTGGAAATTCAAGGAAATAACAGAAAAGATTGCAACAGTAAGCCAAAAGTAAAATCAAACCACCAAGAATAAAAAAATGAAACAGAGTATATAGTGTCAATTTCTAGACATGCCAAATGTGAAAGTTTGGAATCAGAAACAATTTTCAGTTAAAAATAGTAGCACCCAAGAATACTATTATAATCATTTCCTTAACTATAGAAAACACTGCTAAATCGAAGGAGAGAAATTGCTATACACTAGCAAGCATGTATGTAGAAGGTTTTGTTTATTTAAAGTTGCATTTTCAGTTAAATGTTGCAAATCTAACCTTTCTCAAGTAGCAATAAAATAACAATAATAATAATTTCTACTTCTAAGCATTATTTGATTTGACTGCATTTCTGGATGGTTTACTTTCTATTTCCTATAACTGGGGTAATGTCTCAAGAGACATTTCAAGATAAACAATTTATTTTCAATTATACACAGCTTATATATCACCTTTCTATTTTTGAAATTGCTGCAAGAAAAGTGTCACATTTCTCATATAATAATAATATTTAGTTCTTCAGCAAAAAAATCCAAGAAGCATTAATATTAAACAAGCGTTTTGATTCTCAGACTGTGTATTTCAAAAACCTTAATAACTATAATTAATATAACACTGAAAATCTCAGTTTACAAATCATATACGCATAACAATCTAAAATCTAAGATTGTATAAACTTACATAGTGGGATTCCAGAATCTCATGAGGTAATTCTTGCTCCCACTGGCACGAGTGTAATAATTTATCCTTTCCTCTCTAGTTCCCTGCTCTCCCAAGATGTCTCGACTTATGCGGAAAGGACATTTGGTAAAAAAATAATCTCTCTGCTTATGGTGGATCAGAAAGTTCTTCCATTTGCAGAATTGCAAATCTAGATCAGGCTTACTAAAAATAAGGCTAAACAACTTAATTTGCTTTTATCATCTTATTGCTAAATATTTTTTTTTCTTGTACTCTTCATCAGAAAGAATACTTCAAAGTATCTTTTTGAAATGGTAGCTTAAGAGCTGTAAATATTATAATGTTTTTTTCTTTACAAGTGTTTTATATTAAAAACAGGGCACTGAATTAGGAATTTTCATTGCAAACTTAACTCTTCACAAAACTGAAATACTATACTGTTCAGTAAGCTTTACTTTACTTTACTTTACTTTCCCAACTAAATAAGTTTTGCAGATGAAAAATCAACAGTGTCTACTATCTATCAAATTTTATCCAATACTGATCATATTATTTGATTTTCATGCATTTCAAAAAGAATATTGATCTTCACGCTTCTTCCAACTAAGTTTCATTAGAGGACAGGCTACACAATAAATTATTTATGCTTAAAGTAAAATACATAAAAATCCCAAACTATATTATTGTAAGACAGTGCCATATGACAGATAAGGAGATTTGCCAAATCCACTATTTGGATATTTAGTTGGAAAGAATATTCTAAGTTTTCCTGTTCTGTGTGCTTTACAGTTTAATAGTTAATTTCTCAATGAACACATGAAATGCATTAACAATATGATCCCTTGAATATTTATTTCGAATGGTACTTGATTCTAATATATATGATTAAGAATGTAAGTTTGACCTCCGATATCTACTTCTCCTGAATCTTATTTGTTTTTGTAAATATGGAGACAATCACAAAGTGCTTTGAACTGTTATAAAAAGAATGAACTTATTTATACTCATATAATTATACAGTTTTTAAAAATGATTTACAGTGTTTTTAAATGATTGACAAAAAATATGTGGAATATAGCACAATATAGCTTCAAACAACTCTTGAAACAGCTGCCCAAGCTCAGAAAAAGACACTATGCTTAATCCTGTTAAGCATCTCTTTCAAAAAATATGCAGTCCTACAATTTTTACTTCATTTTCTCTCCTTCTGTCTCTCTCTGCTTTGCTCTCTCTCTCACACACACAAACAGCCCCATCTCTATACATATGAATAAAAATCAGCTTAAATCAATCCACTTTAGGTTGAAATCATCTTCATTGAAGGTAATTTATATGCAGGTCTAGTATGAGTTGGTATGTATCCTACTTCCCAGTCTAGGCCAGAAAGACAATTACTGGCCCAAAATTTACACACACACAAATAAGAGTACAAAAGTGATTCACTGACACCTTGTGGCAGAGATGTTACATAAAATAAATTTCAGTACAATACTGTACCATCATCTGAATCATCTTCTGTTATCCACCATGGCACAGGATGCTTTTTATTTTTAGACTGCTCAACTGATTCAGGAATAGTAACATTTTGATTTTGTTCATTTCCAAGTGAATCATCTGAAAGAGACTGAATAAAAAGAGAGCCAGTTTGCTGTTATTATTTATTATTGCTTCATAATTTTTATCAGCCAGCCAAGTTTAAGCTTGTTTAAGTATCTATGATTTCGAGGGTTAATCCTGTGCTTAAAATACAATGGTTCTTAAAATAAAATTTTGCACCAAATAAATTGTTGGAGGAGAAGGTCACATTTTTATGATAAAATTGTAGCATTTATACTATGCTACTAGCTATTCCTCCAATACTATTTAGGCTACAGATTCATCTCTGCTCATTCTCCACATTCTATTTTTGATTATTTCCATTTCCAGCAATGGAGAACATGTGTGGTTCCTCTTCAAGCCACACTCTTTTTGAAATCTATTTTTTAATTGAAAAAAAGATGCAAGAAAACATCTTTTCAGATTTTCTAGAGTACAGATCATGTATAACAGGAAATAAGTTCTACAGGACAGAAGGGGTATCATAACTGAAAATTATTGGACTATATCTGCAGAAATTCAACATTTTATATTTTTATTTCTGCCTACATTTTGTCATTTTTATCAAATTAATATTGTCCTCATTTGACAGTTATGTATGTCAATGATCAGACTTCCCTATCACTAGTGTTCCTAAAGAGCACAGAATATCCTTATAGAATCCTTAAAGATCTCTATGTTTACATTATGAAAATTAATGTCCCCAGACCAATATAAGTATATTTGTAGATCCTTTTAATTTAACTTTTGTGTAAGTGAATTCACTTATAGGAATTATAAAATAATTCTTCTGATAAGCCATGCAGTTTAATTATTATGTTCTTCTTTGCCAACACTGGAAGAACTGAAGTAGCAGCCAATCTAATTTGAAACACACTTTGATATTAAAAGTTGTACTCTGATCTGTTTTGGCTTAGCGCTTGTAGCAGAACCATGTCTGGAAGATTTTTTTCAAATTGAAGACACAAATGGCCAGGACAAATTAATTCTTAATGTACGTAAAAAAAAAATTATTACTAATCAAAACAAACCATTTCAAATAAAGTACAAGCTTGAATAAATCCAGTCAATAAATCAATAGATAATAGATAATAAAAAAGCAAGGAAATTATATGGCACAATTGTTGAACTACAATAACTTTTTGTTCTTATGTACCATGTGAATATATAGGAGCAAGGATTTATCTAATGGAGGCCTTCAGCTTATCCCGCAAGATTTGTCTGTAGATGGAATCAAACGCATACTTGAAACTGACAAATGCTTAACAGAGCACTGCTTTGGGTTCTCTAGAGCAGTGGCCCCCCAATCTTTTGGGCACCAGGGACCTGTGTGTGTGTGTGTGTGTGTGTGTGTATTTCGCATGCTACCTATATCCTGCACATGTGTATATGAGGCTTTGCTCGCTTGAGCAGCCCAGTTCCTGACAGGCCGCGGACCGGTGTGGCACAGGGGACCCCTGCTTTAGAGTAGGGTTTCCAGAGTTTATGACAATAGGTACCACACATTGGATGGAGTACAAAAAAATGGAAGAATCAGAAATTAAATATTTATATTATTTTTAGGGGTGTTTTTTTTCTTTTCTTAACATTTATGAATAGCAATACAGATTTTGGCAATGAACTTTATGCAAATTATATTTCCTTTTTATATCATCAAAATAATTCAACATACTTTGCTAATATATTGAGCATTAATTGTATAATTTTAATAATTATCTATTTATAGATATTATATATATTATCATTTTTCAAAACATATGTTTTAAATATTTTTTTAAAATACCATACCACTGGTATTTGTAAATTATGTTTTCTGGTTTACTATAGTATGTGATCTCATTTGCCATGTATGTATAACATACTATTTTAATTTATATGCCATTCATGTAAAAAGAAAAAAGTGTTTTAAATGTGAAACTGAATTGTACCTTTTACTGATATCCAATGCCAGTGAAAAAGTATTTGATACTAAGCATATTGATCAGTTAATATAAATCTGAGTTGATGTCGGGATAAGACATTTAACAATATTATAGAAAGGGGCACAATATTCTACTGGTACACTGAAAACAGACAAATAAAAATATAATTGTACCTCTTTTAAAAACTGCTCAAACTTTTCATCTATATCTTTCATTGAAAACCGATGAGCCATAGTTAGCAACAAAGTTCAACTTCCCAAGTCACTAGAATGATCAAACACATTCTGAAATGAAAAAGATGTAATTATTCTAGCCAGAATTTTAAATTTATTACTTTCTAATCTTATATTATAAAACTTCACTTGGCCTATAATGAGGATGGACTAAAGTACATTTCTTCAAATGCATCACCAAATTTAAGCTCCTGTTGCTTTGGGGCAAGGAATGCAAAATCCATATAATAAGCTTAAAACAGCCTTAGACTAAACCATAACTGTTTCAATACCTCCACAGAAACAACCTAATTTAAATTAATATTTTGTTCACATGCATGATGTGGCACTTTGCACTGATGGCGCTTCCATTATAGTTCTCAATTCATCTATTAAGAATGCTTACTATTCATTTTCTCTCTTTTTCTTTCTAGATGGATAACCACATATGGTACATACAGCTAGCAATTTTCTTTGGTATTCTGTATGGATATAGTCATTTTGACTTATGACAATTGCGCCCAAAATTTTTGTTGTTAAGTGAGACATTTGTTAAATGAGTTTTGTCCCATTTTACGATCTTTCTTGCCACAACTGTTAAATGAATCACTGCAGTTGATAAGTTAGTAACCTGGTTGTTAAGTGAATCTGGCTTCCCCATTGACTTTGCTTGTCAGAAGGTTGCAAAAGGTGATCACATGACCCCCAGGACACTTCAACCGTCATAAGTATGAGCCAGTTGCCAAGCATCTGAATTTTGATCATATGATCATGGGATGCTTTAAAGGTTGTAAGTGTGAAAACGGTCATAAGTCACTTTTTTCAGTGCCCTTGTAACTTTGAAGCATCACTAAATGAACTGTTGTAAGTCAAGGACTACCTGTACAGGATAAATACAATGATTCCTACATTCTAATTCTGTAGTAACAGAACAGATCTACTCAGTGCTTTTTTTGTTAAAAAAAAAAAGGTGCCGGAACTTACATACGTTATACAATCTGCCTTGCCTACCCTAAAAGGTTCCATCCCAAAAAAGTGCCGGAACTCCGTTCTGGGCGTTCTATGATAAAAAAAGCCCTGGATCTACTTCTGCAGCAGCCCCTCCCCATTTCTCTTCCAAGGCTGTTCTGTATATTGAGAAGCCTTCAAAATTGGGTGGTTGTTGGAATAAGGCTGTAGGGTAAAGTGATATCACTATCTTTTCTATCATCACCTGATGAAGAAAAGCACTGGATTCCATCTGTTTACTTACAAATGTTTATGCAAGAGACACAACCATTAAATTAATACCAGTTAATTTGAGATGGACTATACGGACCTTGAGATGTGGAGATGTGTTTTATTAATATTACTCACTAAAACTTACTAATGGGCTCAAATAAACTGTCAAAACTAGTTATAGTTTTGGCTTCAATACATAGTTTTAAGAAATATTCCTTATGCTGATTTCTAAACACCATAATTTCAAAATATGCTATTTCCTTTTTTTTAAATATACAATTTTCATATGTTTTTACAAAGACATCAGTAATAATGTAAATATTATTTTTACACCAAATTTAAATAAAAAAATATTATTGACTCATGCTAACCAGACAATGATCCAATTCTATTTTCCTGATTCAACACTACTGGACAGCCACAAAAGACTTTATTAAAATAACTGAAGATCCATCAATGTGTACTCTGTTAATGAAAAAAAAAGTTTGCAAAATAATTTGTAATATAAATAAAAGTTTTAAGCTCTTTAGGTATAGTGAACAATTGCACAAAATATTCATTAAATAATAATTCAGCATTAAGAACAATTTCCATTTCTAATCACTCATCTCAAATCATTAAAGAATATCTATACAGAATAATATAAAACAACAATGGATGCAGAAAATTGAGTTTAATAAAACATTCTAACGGAAAAAGTCTCCAACATAAAATTATGACAAATCCATTTTCCATACCTACCATTTTAAAGGTACAAAAATGATATTACTGAAAATATATAGAATAAAATTCAATAAGAACTGTATTTGATAAGATTGGAATAAATGCCAGGAGTAAAACTCAAATAGAGTAAGACTGTATTTTAATTTATTTCATTAGGTTTGTATCCTGCCTTTTATACTGTAAAGGAGGCATCATATAGAGTGCTTCCTCCTAATATTTTTCCCCACTATCACCCCCTTATGAGGTAGATTGGACTTAGGAGGGAATAACTGGCTCAGAGTCACCCAGGAAGCTTATGGCTGAGTGTGATGTAGAGCCTGGGTCTCCCAAGTACCAGTCCAATACTTTAATCACTACATCTATCAGCCTCATTACATTTACAAACTTCAAATTTATCTATATCTGATCGCAATTTAAATCCAGCAAAGAGCAAGAGCCACTGAACCAAACAGTACTAAATAAGTACAGTTTGGATCATATTGTCTGTCTTTCCTATTTTCTACCAGTTTAGACAACTTATTTCAGAGCTCCTCAATGGGTTTTGTATTTTAGCACTTTTGGTGAGAACCATCAGACGAGAGTGTTGGTCCACTGTCTTCAAGTCATTATCAAAATATTCTCCAAGCTAAATAGGTCAGGGCTTTTCAACCTTTTCACCCATTGTACCACTTTTAGGATATGGCAATATCCGAGTACCACCAGTCGCCTAGCAAGGTGTCAAAAACTTGATGACCAAAAAAAAAAAAAAAGGAAAAAATTGATGAAGTACAGGTAGTCCTCGACTTACAACAGTTCCCTTAGTGACTGTTCGAAGTTACAATGGCAATGAAAAAAATGCCCCCCCAAGCCACAGCCTGCCCACCCGGCGGCACTCTTCCTCCTGTCCGAGGTTTTCATTGTGAGCATTTCTGTTGAGGATTGGCAACGGAGGTGGGGCGGTGTTTGGTTTTTATTCCCCGTCTGCTGGGTGGTTGCAGCAGGTTTTGGTCACTTCACATGACCCTGGGACATTGTGACCATCATAAATATGAATCAGTTGCCAAGCATCTGAATGTAAATCACAAGACCCTGGAGATGCTGCAACATTCCAGCTGATCGGCTCTTCTTCTGGGCTCAGCGGAAGCTCCAGGATCAGCACCAAGCTCCAGCTGGAGCTTGGCGCTAATCCTGGTGCTTCCGCTGAGCCCTGACAGCCCTGCAGCTCCAGCCATCTCTCGCTCAGGCTTGTGCGGTGCTGCCACCGGTTCAGCTCGTTCCCCTCCCCCGCTACTTTTCTAGGATGGTTGGGTACCACCTGCCAGGTACCAATTTACCACAGGTGGTACCCGTACCACTGGTTGAAAAGCCTTGGAATAGGTAATACTGAACCATTCCCTGTCTTTCAGCCTATAAATCCAAAGGTTTTATTTTATTTTATTTCACCCCAAAAGGCTTTTCTCCAAGGACCTTTTCAGAAGACTTGACCATTTTGCTTAACTCAACCTTCACACAGGAAATCCGGGCATTGCCGTTCAACAGGACAAGGCAAGAGATGCAAAGATAAGGATGAGCAATAAATTTCATGTCGCTTTTCTGTTGATTTGGTGTCAGCCCTGGTGAACGGCTGTCTGCTCAGATAGGGCGGCAAACATCTGGGCGATCTTTAGGCAGTAGCGAAGAATTGGAGGTCACCCCCTCCTATCCTCCCTCCCCTCCCCTCTCCTCCCCCCTTCCCGCCGTTGGTCACCCGAGCATAAGCTATGCCGGACCTGCTACACCCCCTGCGCGCCAATTTTTTTCTGGGAGCATCTAAGCGCACGGGGGATCCCTTGGGGGTTTGGGGGAGGGGGATCTTGTTACGCGAAAGCGGGAATGACAACTGCAGGGAATATCTCGATTAGCCCTCTGCAGGCCTTCCTACCGAGGGCTGAGGGGGCAGACAGCCAGTAACGCCGCTCCGGCCCCGCACAAGCTGCTGCGCCAACCACCTCTCTTCGCGCCTCAGGGAGGAGCTGAGGCGAAGGAGGCCAGGGCGCCGAAGTAAGTTCACCTGTCGAGGAGGAATTGGCGAAGGGAGAAGCCGTTAGAGAGGAAAGTTCCGGGCATCAGCGGAGGGGTAACCTAGGCAACCGACTGAACCGGTGCGGCCGCCGTAGCGCAGAAGCGAGCGCTCAGTGCCGCAATAGGTTACGTGCCGGTGACGTAGACACAGAACGCCAAGAGGATGATGAAAAAGCTACTTTTCTTTCTCTCCGTTGTCACGTGATGCAAACAGAACTCTGTACTTAGAGGGTGGGGTGTGTGTGTGTGCGCGTGTGGGCGCGCTTGCGAAGGGTGTGTGTGTGTGGGGGGTGGGTGGGAATTAAAGCAGGTTTTGCTTCAGCCCAGGGATTTTGCGCCTTGATACTTTTCAATTGAAGGGAGAAATGACTCTGAGCTTCGCGGGTTTTCGGCGGCAGGACCATCATTTCCTTCGGTGTCCGGTAGCGCCGCGGTACATCCTCCCAAAGGCAGAGCACCTTGCTACTCCTCTTCTGGGAGGCTCGGCATCAAGAGGATGCCCTAAGTACGAGAAAGCCGCCCTATTTGGATCCTGGGCTAGTCCCCAAAACTGGCTGCAAAAATCCGGATGATTGTAAAAATATACGGGGAAACTTCCTCTTGGCCATCTAGTTGAAGTTCAGATTATTGAATTTATTTTAAACTTCTGAGATTGCCTGGTGATTAAAAAAAAGCGATCTGTGAAGTTGTGCCTTGTCTTGAATATGTAGGCTCTGTAGTATCTTGTTTGTGTGGAAAAGGTGGTGATATCACAGCTGGAGGACTTCATGTAGACCTCTGACTGATTCTCTCTCAGGGCTAAAAGCCACCCCTGATAGATGGTTTGGGAAGAAGCAGTAATTAGTGTTGTCCATATAGGGAGTTAAATATTCAATTCACAGAAGCGTTCAATAATGCAAGTGATCTGCATAAGAGAAAAGTTTGGAGACCACTAGTTTGGTGTACTGTGTGAATCCTGCCGTTGCAAATAATTTTAAATGTGCTATTACTTTCAAAGCTAAGGATGCCTTTTCTTTTCCTGGCTAAATTCAGAGGCATATGTTTTGCAATTTTGGCAGACAGGTCCTGGAGCCTTAGAACAAAATGGTTTAGGATTGTCTGCAAGATTTGTATTGATTATTTCTCAAAGTGAAAGAAGTTGTTGCCTGTATCTGCTTGTTTGCTGTCTTTGCTAGATGGTTGGTCAGGAAAAGAGAATTTTGATTTTAGCAGGTATAGTTGGAGAGAGCAAGAGAGTACAAATTGGAAGTGAATAAAAGGTCTGTTCTTTAAAAGATCAGTGGGCAACAGCATGTCACTGGGTTTTCCAGAGACTGATGTTTGGATAATAATTTATTAAATGTCTTTACTACTTCCCACTGTAACACCGTTCAGAGGCACAGATGAGTAAATGCAGGAATGAGATACCTTTTGCTACATTGCATATTAAGCAGAGAGAGGCAGCTGTATGAATGCTCTGCCTATAGCATAGTGGATTCAGAGAACGATACAGAAAGTAGAAGAAACCACTATCTTACTTTCCTCGCATGTTTTTCTATTGATCCCTAAAAACAACAGAAATGAAAGAAGGAATAGGTACTGGAAAAGTGGTACAAATATTTTTTTACTTTTTTCTAATCTCTTTTAAAGAGCAGGGAAAAAGAGACAAAACTGGTATTTACCAACTTATAATTAGTAATATAAAAAAGTAATCTAAAAACTCTCCCTACAAATTCTGAAATGATATATGGAAATAAGGAAATCTGTTCTCTAATTTTTAACATGTACTTTAACCCCAAAACTGTATAAATAGGAACAAATTACACAATGGAGTCGCATAATATTTCTCTCTACCCTTAGCTTAAAACAAAAAATTGTCTTAATTGTGCCATTCGGACCTCAAGTATTTGGAGCTAGAAAGTTGCTGGGGCTTTGGATAATTTCTTAAAACATTCCAGGACAGTACTATTTATAGATTAGGCTGCTTACCAGGTTATCCTTGCTAAAATTAACAGCATTGTTGCATCCTAAATGGCTCAGTAAAGACAATCAAAATAAAATGGGAGGCTCTGGCAAAGGCCTTAGGAAAAAGACTCAATCTGCCATCTTTCTCTATGTATACTTAATCACAGTATAAACTTACATCCTTTCCCCCTCCCACATTGCTTTCATCTCAACCTACTTCATGAGTAAGGATTGAGTCATCCTTAGTTTTACCAGTGTTAAAAGTATTTCATAAACCCTATGGAGTGGCCAGTGGTAGGTAAAATCAGAAAGCTACTTGTGGACTGTTTCAGGCTGATGTTTCAGGCTCCCTTCTGAATGATTCCTGAGCGTTCTTATCTGTTTCAATTTTCCTATTGTTTCCTTAAGGAACTGACTTATTTGCCAAAGTTTGAAATAGTAGAACAGGCCTAAATGATAGAACTCCCCCATCCTTACTTTTTGAATAGAGCATGTGCATCTGGAAGTGATCATGCCTGTATAAAGGAAGAAAAACAAAAGGGAGGGACGTCATAATCAGAATTGTTCTTTGTGATTCAGCTTTCTTTGTAACTCCAAACTGTTGAGTTTTTGTTTTGTTTTAGTTACTGTGCTCCATTTGGGTACCTATAGAATGGGATACAGGAAGAAAAGGAAGCTAGAGAAGATAGGCAAAGTCCTATATCCAGATCTGCAACCATTCCTCCTGCAGTGACATGTTTGATGTTCAGAACAAGGAGGTCAGCAATACTGGAGGAATCAACCAGCTGCTGTTTATCACTCACTGCACAAGCAAAATCAGGACAGCACCATTGGCAGTGAGTCAGAATAGAGACCATAAAGGCAAGATAGGGATCAGCAGTGGAGAAGCATTTTTCATACTGGTATCATTTTCTGCTAATGGATGATTAAAACTTTAGCTTCGCAACAGCTATGTACATTAGGGATTTATTTCTTGCAACAAACGGGAGGATACGCTTAAGCAACAAGCAAGAATAAAAGATTAAAGCTGATGTATGAATACCTTGTTTGTTTCCAAGCCTGATGCAGATGGTGTGGGGTTTTCAATAGGGAAGGATGCAGAACTCTGCATAGGCTACTATTAAAAAATCCTATTAATGCATCTGCCATTTCTATATAGACATTTCCCCCCCTTTGGTTATATACCAGAGCTTCAGAAATACCTTCTAAAATTGACTTCTTAGAGATATTTTGCCTGTTGGACTCTTTAGCACCTGAACTATTGGGTGTGTCAAAATGTCAAAAATACTCTGAACAGATTACAGGAACTAAATATATAGAAAATAACCAAATTTTCTTGGACAGTACCCTGTACTTTTGCTGGCTTATGGTGGATAATAAAATGAAAGTTTGTGTGTGTGTGTGTGTGTGTGTGTGTGTGTGTGTGAGAGAGAGAGAGAGAGAGAGAGATTCTACAAATCCCAAGGGTGATAAGCATCTGTTGCCATTACATTCCCAATCTTTTAGCTAAATCTCTTGATCTTCTGATGCTTTATTATTGTGGCAGCACCTAGTCAAATATGACTAATTTTGAAAAAAATTAAGAAGGGTTAGATTTGCCTAATATTTGGATGGAAGATCAGCAGACATTCTCAGGGTTGAAGGCTAGTTTGGGAAGTCAATAAAACATCCTGCAAGAAGAGAATGGCAAACCATTTCCATATTGTTGCCAATACCAATATGCCCTTATATTCACTAGGAGTTAAGCTTAAGGGGGACTGTACTATTTATGAATGTGTTTTAATATTTTTGCAGAATTTTGGTGCAAACAAAATAAAGATCCTAGCTTCCTTGGTAACATCAGCTTTCAACTATGTTCAGAACAAAAGTAATGTAGCTGTGTTACCTGGCGAAATGCTTGTTATGAGGATCATTTGGCTTAGGAGTTTTGCACCACAGTTCAGTGAAACTATTTTGCTGAAGAAAGCAAGTTCTTATTTATGTTTCTAAGTTCTTGATTTCTCTCATATGAAAATGTCAAGTCATTTTGTAAGCTAATCAAAGTACCCTTGGTTTTGAAGATTTTTTTTCATTTTCTTTGTCTAATTGGTTAAGGTTTACATTGGTTCCCAGTTTTACTTGTTAAGGTATACCCATTAGTAGTTTTTTTTAAAATAAGAGGAACATATGTAGAATCAAAGGGCAAAATATGATTTTATTTCAGGTTTGAGCCATATTCAAAGTGGCATTAGCCCAGCTGCCAGATGTGAATCTGTGCTTCCATGAGACTTTGCATTACTTAGATTACACTGAAAGAAATATATGCTACATATTGACTATATTAAAAAATTGGTGGATCCAGGGCAAATAAATAACACAAAACTTGGTGACAAGAGATCTGCCTATACGACCTTATTGTCCTCTGCCTATGTGGTACGCTGAATAAATAAAAGTAGAAAGTTCAGCAGCAGCCAATCATCCTATTCATTCATACTCAATACAAGAAATATGGAGCAACTATTAAATTTGTTTTTTTAATCTCTTACAATAAAGCTTTTGAATCAAGAGCTCACTGTATAAATTGTTTCACCCAGACAACAATTCTCATAATCCCTTTCCAGAATAATATGCAGATGCCTCTTATTCTTTTAGCTGATTGACATATTTAGATATTTTTTAAAAAAGAGGAATTTTGATTGATTGATTAATTAAATTTATGTAACCTAATTGATGATAAATGACTTTGGGCAACATACAGTAGTAAAAACTAATACAAACTAAACTTAAAGCAAAAAGTGTAGTAAACAATAAAAATTGCAAGAAAGAGAAAGAAAATAAATGATAAAAAGATAAATATACCGTATAAAGAAGTGATTTCCAACCACCCTTATAACAAGAATAGCCAACTCTTCATCCCCTGTAAGATTACAAACCTTCCCCTATCTATAAGAAAGTCCATAAAACATCAACTTTTTGTAAAGCCAATAAGAAAACATTTTTCACGTAGTTCCCTTGGTTGTGATTAGTATTTTCCCTTTAATTGATAAAACTTCATCCATTTTCTTTTGTAGCCAATAAAGCATCCTTTTCCAGATCATTCTTCTGGTCTGTCCTTTATAGTTCCACTTCTGGTACTTATTCAGCCTTGTCAGCAAAATGTGCTCCTGTCATTCTTTCATTGACATCTTTTGGACGCAATCTATCCATAGAATCAGACACATTATTGACACTGTTGACATTGTAGCTATTAATTTTTGGCTCAATTTTTCAAAGATCCGCTTTAACAGTTCCAATGTTATTTTTTTTTTTTTACTATTTAGAATTGTTAGTCCCCTTTAGTGTCAATTTCTAAAATCCTAAAGTTGCTTATTTTTGTTATCAGGCAAGATAGCCAGAGTAACTTTGGTTCCCGTGAGAAGCTAGATCTATTTTATAGTTAATTCCAAACTTTTATAGTAAAAGCCAATATTCCTAATTTAACTGGACTCTTAAATTTGTTGGTAACTTCCTTAAATCAAAAACTTATTTAGCTTTCTGCTGTTTATTTGAAATTCTTTAGGTTATTAAGCTTGTAATTAGTTTTTCTTTTTTTCCAGGGTTGAAGCTGAACTCACCCAGTGACTTTTCAATTTTGTGATTCCGAAGATCCCTTATAGCTTTAAGATGGTTAATAGGCAATTTCCAAAAGTGATTAGAAACTGAAGCTTGCAAACCTAGTGTCTTTTAAAAGGCTCTGCACAATTTTGAACAAGGTGGCTAATTCTTTTGTCTCCTGGTTGTCAAACCTCCAGAAGACTGCTGTCCTGTCTTCTTGTGAAAAGGAGCCATTTGGAGCATATGTAGGCTATCTTCCATCCTCTCCTTATCCAGAGAAGTTCTGATCTACTCACTGGTTCTTTAGTTGTTGTTGCCTCTGTTGTTGGCTTCATTTTTGTGGAGAGGTCTTCAATTTGCCAAGCCTTCCCTGAAAGTCATAGTAATCATATTTGGAATATGGAGGTCATGTGTATGCCCTAGCTCAGTGATGGCGAACCTTTTAGAGACTGAGTGCCCACAAACCAGCCCCGCCCTGCCCCCCACCCACCCACAGGGCCACCCACTGCCTCCACAGCCCAGCATGACCACAGCAGCTACGCCCTCCGCCCGCGCCCTGTGGCATCATCTGTGTGCGCAAGTGCAGTGTCCTGTCCCCGCTGCTTGGCTGCCATGTCCTTGGCTGCTTGGGGACGATTCTCCTCCAGGGGGCTGCTGGTGAGGGGGCCACAGGGGGAGGTGGGGCTGGGGCGATGGGGTGTGTGCCCAGAGAGAGGGCTCTGAGTGCCGCCTCTGGCACACATGCCATAGGTTCGCCACCACTGCCCTCGCTATTGTGGAGCTTATCCAAAATGGCTGTGTTAATAGAGAATCCATAAGCATCAACCACAAGAAGGCTACCAACAAAATGTCATAATAAAGTATGACATAAAAAACTATTTAGTCTTCAGTATTCCATAGGTTTGTGATAGCTATAACAAATTAAAAGCCACTGTTAACTGATCTTCTAATGTGGCTACTAATGTGACAGAGAAATACTCTGTGAATTGATGTTTCAAATATTCATAGGTCTTGCATATTTTCTTTTAGATTTATTAAGCAATGTGTTTTTGAAGATGGTAGCAATGCCGTGGTACTTTATAAAAAAAACCCTTATGCTTTTTAAAAAAATATTTTATTACATTGCATTGCATTGTGGGGAATTGCATTCAGCCTAAATGATGATGCTTTATAACTGTGGGAGAATAGGAACAGCATGGGTCTGACTAAGGCATCTGATAATAGATTTCAGGACTGGATTTGCCAAAATGGGAAACAAGAGATTATGATAATAAATTGTTGGCCATTTTCAAAGGTCATTTTTAACATTAGAAACTTTATACAAGATGAAAAGCAAACAAACAGCAGTAAATGGAGATTTTCCCTTAAACAACAATCTCTATTCATAGCCAATGCTAGAACTTCCTTACATGATTGTGCAGTAAAAATAACACACAACAGCTGCACACACACACACACACACACAGCAAAAATGAGGAGAAGAAGGAGAAAAAGAATTGCTTAGCACACATGGTTAAGTTGTACAGAGCTCAGAATTTCCATTAGTTTTCTGGAAGATATTTTTTTTTTATAAACAGCATGAAAAATATGGAAATTCAATCAATTTTATTGATGCAACTTTACTCTGACTTTCATAGTTGAAGATAATAACATAGGGTGAAAGGGGCTTTTATCCCAAATAGAAACACACCATGCAGGACATGTTAGAACAAACTTAACATCACATCTCTTCCCTGCTACGGTATAAGAAGTTAGTAAGTCCTCAAAGTATTCCAGGACAGCTGGCAATTCAATCATTGATCCATCTGTACTGAAGTCACCCTGGTATAAAGATTTTGCTCCTGGATTTAGTCAAAATTTCAGACTTTTTATGTATGTAATTTGAATACATACAGAGAATATTGCTAATATTTATAAACACAGATCTCTGTGTCCAAGTAGTATCACTGACGTATTCAGAACATACAAAAATTAAAAGGTGAACAGTTCCAACCATTTTTTGAAAATTGTAGTTACTTAAAAAGAGAACTACACTACAAGGAGCAAAGACTATTTATTAATTTTCAAGGAGAGTGTAAGTAATAATTGCTATATTGTAACATTTCAATCTAATAACCCTCTAATCTAGCATTCCCCAATCCTTTGGGCACCAAGGACCAGTTCTGTGGAGGGCGTTTTTTCCAAGACTGGGCGTATGTGGTTTTGCGTGCTGTCTCGATCCCAGGCATGTATGGATGGGGCTTTGCTTGTTTGCGCAACCTGGTTCCTAGCAGTCTGTGGACCAGTGCTGTTCCGCAGCCCAGGGGGGGGGGTTGGCGATCCCTGCTCTACTGGGGTGAGATACAGTACTCCCATTATCCAAACAGAAAGTGATTCTAATAGGTAAAAAAAAATTCTGGCAATCGTTCAACTTCAGGGAGGCCTGACCATTTGTGGTGTGGAGATGTCAGCAACGTAGGAGAAATAGTGTTGGTATCTATCAGGATTCAAGTAGGGTGCACAACTCTCTTCACTACTTTCCTTGTATCCTCCTCAGATACAACAACAGGGAAGAAGTTAAATCTCTGAAAGAGTTCAGTTGAGGAATAACTTTAATCCACATCACTCCTGGCATGCTTAGTAAACACATGAAAGCACATGTGAAGCAGGATATTTTCTTGGAGCCCCAACTTGTGCATTCTGGAGATGTTAGCTATTTGCTTTAGTTCAGGGCTGGCTCAGGAATTCTGGGAGTTGAAGTCCACAAGTCGTAAAAGAGCCAAGGTTGCCTACCCCTGCTTTAGTTCATCAAAGCATGGTGAGGTTCTTTGAGGTTTCTTCCTGTTACACTGCCTAGTAAATACCATGTTAAACCAGCCCATTGTGAACAAGAGTCAGCCTTCAAATTTTATTTATTTTATTTTATTTTTAAAATTTATAAGCCGCCCCACTCCCAAAGGACTCTGGGTGGCTAACAATAAAAAACACATGAAACATAACAGAACAACAGTACAAAGACAATCATCCAGGGGTCAGGTTTTATAAACCCCAGGCCTGCCGGAAAAGCCAGGTCTTAAGTAGCTTACGGAAGACCAACAGGGTGGGAGTGGTCCGGGGGGAGCTGGTTCAAAAGCGTGGGCGCCATCACAGAGAAGGCCCTCCTCTGCGGCCCTGAAAAAGTAAAATTTGTGGGCTGCTACAAAATTTTTTTTTGAGGGATGACTAGGCTATGATTGAGAAGGAGTTCCACTGAATATAAAACAGTGCTTTAAAGAAAATTGTTTAATGTCACTCAATGGAAAACTGCTTGCTGAAAAAAAGAATGCTCTTGCCATCTTCTCAGGCCTGTTTCCTCACCATGCCAGCATCAAAGCTTGTCTGCTCCCATTTTTTTTATTTCTTCTAGTAAACTTGCTGCAAAATGCTGGCAGAGGTTTCAGCCATCCCTTGCAGAGTCTTGCTTGGTTATTTTTAGTCCTTCTGAAGCCTGGGAAATCAGAAATATAGCTACTTTGAACAGACAAAAGAGCCAACTATAGCACAGGCTCTGAATTTGATTAGATAAAAAAACAAAGAGGTTCTGTTAGGGCAGAGGCAGGAAGAACTGAGGTGGGTGGCAATATCTGTAATAACTCAAGGGAAATGTAGCCTCAAGGCACTCAAAAGTGGGTGTAAAAATAACATAAGCAATAGGCAATTTTCCCACATCTTGAGATGTCTCTTCAGCCTAAAAAAAATAATAATCCTTTGCTCTCACTTGTTCACTCACTTTTGTTTGGGTGCCTTTAAAGTATAATAAACAGCAGATGAATGAAAGTTTCTTCTGAGGATCTTTAGGAAGAGATTCTCACCAGCCTCCTGAAATCTTATGTCTCAGGAAATAAAAAATTCATTACAAGAACCCTTTTGGAACTGAAGTTCCAGAATCAGGATTATGTACAAGTTGTTGCCTGATGTAAACCGAACCAACTATTTAAAGTATGATATTTGCTTAAATACATGGGACAAATATATGGACCATCATAACTGAAGAAGTTTTGGCCAATGAAACCCAACTTAAGATAGCCTCCTTTTCAGAACTACAGAGCATCATGACCATGGTGGAGTTCTTGGTTAGAAATATCTCATACTGCAGGATTGGCGGTCTTACTCTAATGCCAACTGATTAATCTGAGGAGGACTTTTGAGTCCTACATAAATAGTTCTTTAATATTGGAGAAGTTATTTAATGGTGGGAAAGGTAGTGATGCTACTAAATTACCACTTCCAGAAGCCTCAGTCAATGTGTGGGATGGTGAAGAATGCTGTGAACTTCATTAACATCTAGAAGACAAAATTATAGCCTTTTTTCTTTTCCACTTGTTGATAATTTAACTCAGTTTTGCAAATTTGAAAGTACACTTCTCCCCCATCACGTTTACAATTGCATAAGGTGTGTACTTAAACAGTGCGTTAGGTGCTCTTCAAAATGGAAGAGTATATAATATTTTCCTTCCATGTTCTATTTGATTATGTCCACAGATCTTCAGTGCAAAACAATAATGTATTTGTCAGGAAAGTATATTCCTGGGAACTTGCTTAATTATTCTATAGTTTTCCTAATCTCTAGGTTGTTGTAAATAGTACTAAGTGCTTTTCTATTAATATGCCTTAATTATTATTATTAAAAAAGCAAGAGTTTACTACAGGTTTTATGGACAGATGCTGAACATAGTTGATTCCAATTATCTCTCTTAATTAGTTTTATTTGAATTACTCCCATTATTTTTATTTCTTGAAATAATATTCATACCTACCTTTTTAGAGAAAAATCAAAATTAATAATCAAAATGCAAGAGCAGGTATATAGCAACTGGAGCATAAAACTGAGTTTTCAGAAAATATATTTTCATCTTCATTTATGTACATATTTTTGCAGCCCATTATGCTGGTACAGTACCATTCAAGCATTTTACACTAAGGTGACTCATTTCCTGCTTTGATTGCAGCAGGTAAGTTTAATTTGCACCATTGAATTGGATGAAGGATTGAGCACTGTAATCTAATACATTCTGGAATGGGTGGAGATTCCATATGTCCCAAAGTAGAGCATTATGGAGCTTACATATTTGTAAGTACTATAAATCACTGAAAATGGGAAGCACTTTTCAATAGTCCCAGGAAAAAGCATAAAACGTGGTGAATTATTTGGGCTATTTAATTTCCTTCCTCCCTTTCATTTTTTCATGCTTTTTAAAGATCTGTCCCAATACATATGATCAACATTAATTCAGATTGCTTAGAACATATGTCAGGCTTCATTGATTATATGTTGCTTTATTGAAATTCCTTGAGATATATCCCCAAGTGTTTCTGCAATTTACCCCAAAGCATAGAAAAACATCCACATGCTTTTAAAAGTTGGGCTTTCTGGTCTTTGATATTTGATCTGATTCAGATATAGATTTCCTAGAACAAGTCTTTGAAAAATTATTCATTCCTCACCATTGAAGACTCTTCAGCTTTGAAGATTTCTGGAGCACTGCTTTTGCTGAGTTAGTGGTTAGTGATAAATATTCTGTACTTTTGTATGAAAATGTGCACAGTAATTATCGTGGCCCTGATTGATTGTCTGACTCATCTTTGGTGGTTTGGATGGCATGTGTGGAATTGTGTTTTGGACAAAGAACTCCAGAATAAAATGCAGCAGCCCACCTGTACTGCAAATGGTTGCATAAAGGAAAACATATGTTAACCTGCAGACCAAGTGTGGGAGGAAAGGCAAGGGCCTGTTATATTGGCATGTGTGAGGATTTGTTTCTCTCCCCAGCTTCCTGGGATGATTTATTCATTACTAAATCATGTTTGATTTTATTTGATGCCAACCAAATCACTGCAATCAGATCTTGTGGAAATAACACTAGAGGATGTTTGATCTGAATAGATAAATTATAACAGCAGGCATAATTTACGGTGAAATGTTAATGTTGCTTCTTGTTCTAATGTATGATGTGGTTCAGAGTTTTAGACCTGAGTTTTATTGACACAATATGGTCTCTCTGCATAATACTGCTCAAATATGAGTCTCACTTTTTAAATTACCACTTTTCCTCACAGTGATATACAAGGTATCCCAGTTTCGCCCTGACCCACCTGATTGACGGTCTGAATTTGGCAGCTTCAGTTTAACTCTAACTTTCTAATGCTTTGCACTGGCTTTCATATATACATTGCAATATACTGTGTGTGTGTGTGTTGCAAACAAAATAATAATAACTTGAGGACAAATGCATACAAAGCCAGAAATGAGAAGATAGCAACTAACAGCAAATGCCACATCTGCAAGAAATTGAAGAAACAGTAGACCAGGGCTTTTCAACCAGTGGTACGGGTATCACCTGTGGTACATTGGCACCTGGCAGGTGGTATGCAACCATCCTAGAAAAGTGGTAGCGGGGGAGGGGAATGAGCTGAACTGGTGGCAGCACCGCACAAGCCTGAGCGAGAGATGGCTGGAGCTGCAGGGCTGTCAGGGCTCAGCGGAAGCACCAGGATCAGCGCCAAGCTCCAGCTGGAGCTCGGTGCTGATCCTGGAGCTTCTGCTGAGCCCAGAAGAAGCGTCGATCAGCTGGAATGTTGCAGCATCTCCAGGGTCTTGTGATTTACATTCAGATGCTTGGCAACTGATTCATATTTATGACGGTCACAGTGTCCCAGGGTCATGTGAAGTGACCAAAACCAGCTGCAACCACCCAGCAGACGGGAGGGGGGGAATAAAAACCAAACACCCCCCACCCCACCCCCACTGCCAATCCTCAACAGAAATGCTCACAACAACCTCGGACAGGAGGAAGAGCGCCACTGGGTGGGCAGGCAGGCAGTCTTGCTCGTCTGTGGCTTGGGGGGCATTTTTTTCAGTGCCATTTTAACTTTGAACAGTCACTAAGCAAACTGTTGTAAGTCGAGGACTACCTGTATTTTATCACTTTTTTCCTTTTTTTTTTTGGGTCATCAAGTTTTTGACACCTTGCTAGGCAACTGGTGGTACTCGGATATTGCCATATCCTAAAAGTGGTACAATGGGTGAAAAGGTTGAAAAGCCCTGCAGTAGACCACCTACTTAGCTGCTACAAAAAGATCACCCAGACTGACCACAAGCTATGGCATGACAAATTAGCAAGAGTGGTGCATTGGAATATCTGCAAAAAATATCCTTTCCCTGCAAGCAAGAACTGGTGGGACTACAAAATGGACAATGTAATAGAAAATTAAGAAGCTAAAGGATTTTAGAATTCAAGCATATAAGCACCTGGCACATAACACTGCAGACTTAACAGATTTAAGAAAGACAAAAAAGTCTGGACAGTGGACATTGCAATACCTGGAGACAGCAGAACAGAAGAGAAAGAATTGGAGAAAATAATAAAATGCAAAAACCTGCAAATATAAAGACTATGGCAAAAGAAAGCAAAGATAATGCTAATAGTAATAGGCAGTGCTTTTTTTGTTAAAAAAAAAAAAAAGGTGCCGGAACTCACACACGTCATACAACCCGCCTTGCCTACCCTACAAGGTTCTATCCAAAAAAGGTGACGGAACTCCGTTCTGGGCATTCTATGACAAAAAAAGCCCTGATAATAGGCACATTGGGTGCAATCCCAAAGCATATGGAGCCCATTTGAACAGCATCAGCATTGACAAAATTACCATTAGTCAAGTGTAAAAGGTGGCTTTACTTGGAACAGCTTACCTCCTGTGACAATACCTTTAATACCATCAAAGAATAACATCTGCCTATCCTTCCTTGGGAAGGATAGGTGGATAAAGATGCCAAATCCAGTCTAACCATCTGGCTGACAGTGTAACTAATGGCAACTATAATAAAACAACCTTTAATCTTCCCATCCTAAACTATTAACAGAAAAGAAAAACTTATAAAGTAAGAAGATTATCTTTTCAGACTTTTAGTGGCCGCATCTTTCTGGGAAGGAAATATAGCACCATATTTCTGGAAAAACTCTACTCTCAGTAGGCAAACTCTTAGAACTCTTTAAAAAAGATCTATATTCCCCAGAGTGAATGAATTATAATTCAGTTTAAAGCATAATCCAATGATCCTGATAAGACACAACAAAGTGGAGTCACATTTTCCTTCCTATAATTATCCTGTGAAAGAGCATTGGCTACCATTGAGCTTAGTAGTGTTTCATTATAGTATTAGTGTGACAAGTCAATTAATCCTGGGTTTTACCAGCAGCTTTATACCTCTTCTTGTACTGGCTGGGCCACATGCATCAGTGGTTAGAATTTTATTAAAGGTCACTGCTGAAGCACCTGCTGATCCAGAGGAGGACTGTATTGCATAAATGCCAATGTATGTTGCAGTATCACTGCGGTACCGGGATGTGCTGAATATTCCTGATCTAATTCCAAATATCTTCAGATAAAGGACCCCATGTAGCAGAGCTACAAAGGATCTCAGCTGGAGACCTGGATCAACATCCTGTTTTAGCATAAGACAATTTCACATATGTTCAGATATTTACATTACCATTTTATTTGTTTATAAGGTTATATAGACAATGTTTGAACAGGGACAGGGACAACATCACAAAGTTCCACTAGATCCATTACATGCAGTATTTCATTCTCTGGAATATATTACCTTAGGATCACCAGAGTAACAATTGGAAGGGATCTTGGAGGTCTTCTAGTCCAATCCCCTGCTCAAGCAGGAAACCCTATACCATTTCAGACAGTATAATCAGAACATTGGCAGTGTCTTCTTAAAAACCTCCAGTGTTGGAGCACCCACAATTTCTGGAGGCGAGTCGTTCCACTGATTAATTGTTCTAACTGTCAAGAAATTTCTCCTGACAGTTTGACCAAAGACCTAACCCTAAATCTAAAATTCTAAGGTGTTTGATCAAATGCCTAATCCACTTTTTCCTTCTAAATTACAGCCAGGAATATACATTACCTGCAAGTTCATAAGCCATGCATATATAATGCAAAGCATGTCTTGTATGATCAGAATCTGAATCCCTTGCTGGGAATGGAAGAAATTTGGATAAGGATTTAGGTTTTTCCAGAATAAGTGAGAGAATAAGTAAATTGGATCAATTAAACTGCTAAATGAAAAACCAAGAAGGACATTGATGCATAGAATGCATGGACTTTGTGGCCGATACAGTAATGCTTATGTGCATAGGAAGCAAGCAAAAGGAGCTTGATTGCTTACTACAGGAAGGCATCTTGGTTTTAATAGATGCACCTGAGACCAACAGTATGATTCTTATGAGTTAAATGCAACTACTGAAGGACACAATTTGTTCTGAAGGAAGAGAGTGAAAAAGAGAGGGGTTGGGGAGAGGGGATGATGGGAAATTAATATAGGACAACTGCAGCAGAAGGCCATTGATGCACATGAGAAGAATGGGGTCTGTTTTCCGGCAATTATAGAACAGACAAGCTATTTGGCTACCTATAAAGGGAGGATGTCAGAAATTTACACAGCACTTCCACCTCCCTCCCCCCAACTTTTGTGTGGCTTGCTTTGAACCTTCTCTGCTTGACTGTACAGCCTCCCATACCCCATACATAGATTATCTGCAAGCTCAGTGCTTGATCTGGAGGCTAGAGGATGATGATGATGATGATGATGATGATGATATCCATCCTGTTGTGTCTGACTCTTGGTGCTTCTATGGGCCAGGTCTTTCCACTTTTTCACTACTTGCACTACTTCTTTGAATAGTTCTATGCTCTGGGCATAGGATAAGGGCTTCCCATTAAAGCAGGAGAGGCTGTTTTTTCATGCAGCATCCCTATCCCAAGGATCAGCTTTTCGGCAGTTGAGGGAGATAATAGTTTTTGACAAGTAGTTAAACTCATGGGCTCACCCATCTATCAAATCTCTCTGCTAATTGTGATTGATGGATGGTTTCTTGGTGGGTGATAATTTTAGGGAAAAAAAGGGAGAGCAGGCAAGCCAGAGAGTTTAATCCAGTGTTTCTCAACCTTGACCATTTTAAGGCATGTGGACTTCAACTCCCAGCTTAACATTTCCTGCAGCCCTAAACAAAAAATTTGATTATTCAAGTTGCATAGACAGTCCTTTAGTTGAGCTGTTCAAGTTTAAGTCCTCCAGTATATGAACAGTACTGTATATACATATTTAGGTGTGAGAAAAGATCACCGAGAGGATATTGTGGTATTTTTTAATTGCCCAAAAGGGTCAAGTTCCATTCTTCATCATCCTAGAAACAAGACACAGAATCATGGCTTAAGTTACAGGAAAGTGGTTTCTAAATGACTTTGAGGAAAAATAGTTAGAATAGTTTGACAGCAGAATGACAATACAGTCGGTGCTGTTTGGTAGATTAGTTCAAGTAGAGCAGTGGTTCTCAATCTGTGGGTTGGGACCCCATTTGGGGTCGAACGACCATTTCACGGGGGTCGCCAAACAAGGCTGTCTGCCATTTTTTCCCCTTTTCTTTGGCCACGCCCCTAGCACCCGGTGATGTATAAGTGGTTGGGGTCACCACAATATGGGGAACTGTATTATGGGGTCGCGGCATTAGAAAGGTAGAGAACCACTGAAGTAGAGGCTATTGTAGAAATCTGTTGTGAATTTCTTAGTTTGGATTCCTGCATTGAAGAGAGATTGGACTCCATGACCTGAATAATCCTTTCCAATTCTAATCTGATAAACTCTTGATGAAATTTCTGTAGTGCTTAGGAACAACATTGCATTCTTGTGTCTATGTCTTTGAGTTTGTGTTGATTCCTGAAGACTGCCTGGATAGTCCCTGCAGGGTTTTTTTTTGGAAAGATTTCATAAGTGGACTGCCATTGCTTCCCTCCTAGGGCTGAGAGAGAGTAACTGGCCCAAGTCTCCCAGATAGCTTCATCCCAAAAGTGGGACTAGAATTCACCATCTCCTGGTATATAGCCTGATGCCTTAACCAGGGGTTCTCAGCCTTGGCAACTTTAAGACTTGTGGACTTCAACTCCCAGAATTCCTCAGCCAGCAAAGCTGAGGAATTCTGGGAGTTGAAGTCCACAAGTCTTAAAGTTGCCAAGGTTGAGAACCCCTGTCTTAATCATTACATCAAACCAGCTGTCTAACAATACTAATATATAGCTCTAAAACTCACAGCTCTATAATATTAATATTGCAAGATATGAAGCCGCTCTTTTAGCTTCAGTCCATTTAATTAACTTTAATTAACTTTCCCACTTTTAGTATTATTCATATTGATCCATCTTATAATTTTGGATGTTATTGTTCTTGTCTCACACTGTCCTTGGGCAGAAAAGCTCGGTTGCTAAGGATTATTCTAACACAAATTTTCTTCTAATATTGTGAAGTGAAAAAAATGGTGTTAGAAAACTGAGAACTATCTCTTCCTTTGAATGCTCATTTACCTTGACTAAAAACACACATATCTGAATGTTTTTTCAGAGAATAATACCATCGATGTTTTGTTTTCTCAGTCCCTCCCATCAGTTTGAATATCTCCAGTTCCACCGTAAAGCTCATCTACCTCTACGCTGAATGGAAATATGGTCCTACAGGAATATGTCACTGTATTGAGCCAAGAAGACAGCAGTACAAATGCACATCTGGTGCTCTTTGTACTCTGAAGTAGGAAAGAACGAACCGAGTTAACAAATACAGATGGTTAAAATCAATAAGGGTGTTTAACAAAAACAAACAAAAATAGTTATATGTAAACCAAGCCCATTTGCCACTTGCTCCTTTTGACCAGCAGAAAAGTCCTGTTTTCTGAAGCTACAGCAGCTGCTTTCTTATGACAAATGTCCTGCGTGGGTGTTCTTCTAGGGACTTCAAGTCTCCACAGATGCTGATCATTGTTCATTTTTTCGTTCTTACTTGCTTAATGATTTGAGTTTTTAAAAAGGGTTTGAAGCAATGTGGATCTGCGATTAGTGGTTTGTACAGGATAAGAGAACTAGATTAGGGAGGCTAAAAAAAAAAAATCCAGTTTCATCAGGAATATAATTTACAACTCATTTTTCAGTGAACCACATGTTGTTTTTTACTACACTCCATAATCCACTGTGCAGTCCAAGGAGCTCTAAGCAGTTTTCACAGAGTCTATAGGATATCTCCATTAGGTTAGAACACCGTTATTTTATTTATGACTAGCACTGATGATGTTACTTAGTTTGGGTAATGCAATATCTGCAAGGAAACAACCAAGCTCAAACAGCAGCAAGGATCTCTTACCTTTATTTTAACAGGATGAAAACCGGTGGTGTAAGTCAGACTTTCCACTTCCACAACTTTGCCATGCAGTTTTGGAGAATATGTGACTGTGGTTATTAAAAAAAAAAAAAAGAAACAATGGAAGGCTACAGTGGATCAGACTAAAGATCTATTTAGTCATCATTGTGTTTTCTGCACTGAGTAACAAAATAGCTAGAGGGAACTCACAAGGAAGGTGTAAGTGGAAAAAGCCTCTCCTTAGATAGTGACAGACAGTCAAACAGATGTTCTTGATCTTTGTAATAATTTGCCACAAATAAAAATTAGTTTCAGCTGTTGGCTATGCAAGTAATTTCTTCTATTTAAAGAAACTGACTATTGGCCATCTGCGCATTGATGATTATTAACAGCTATTTTTATATCAAAATGTAAAGAAAAAAGAAAGGCTACTGATTTCCGAAAGGAAATATTTATCCTTTTACACATTGTGTAGTGCTCCATGGTCAAGATCTGTCTTGTCACCTACATGCGATGCTGTATCATATCAACATAGTATTCATCCAGATTATAAAATGCTGGCACGCTAATGCTTTATGTTAAAGGAACAATGGCCCAATTTAAAACTGAGCCTTGGGAAATTCCACTGAGATAAGATGTAAGAAGCATATATATGCTCTCCCCCTTCATGTAGTGCCATGATAGAGGTCTGTGATGATATATTTACTTTCATAGCCTACTGCAAAAAGAAAATTTAGAATAAATTGCCAATCCCGTGTTGCCCATCTTAAGCAAAGATTGAGTTTCTAAAATGCATATAAACTTAATGTTCTGTTTGGTCTTAAGCCTGGGAAATCTGTAAATCAATATCTAGTAGCAATGTCATACTGTTCCAGAAGGCTTAAAAGAAAAATGTAGAAATAAATATCAGGGGATTCTTTTTAATGAGACATTAATCATATCGCTTTGGGGTTAATCTCTTGAGCTGCACTGGAGTGGATGAGGTAATATTTGCACATGTTGAGGATAAGATAGAAGAGAAATGGATGAGTGGGAGAATGGGATGGTAACATACCGTGAAGATTATGAGCCTGTTGGCTGAAGTCAGTATGAGCTGTGACTGACTAGTAATGTGTGAAAATGCCAGATTAGAATGGTTTTAGTAGAGAATGTGATGCCCTTGGCGACTCCAGTTTTGCGTAGACTGTGCTGCAAAGAGGGTTGCTTGCAAAAATAGTAAGATAAGTAATTGAGGGTTTGATATAATGCTGAAAAACACTTATGGAGCCAGCATTTATAGGGGATAAACTTTCAGCTTTGTCTCTCTTGATTTACTTAGGAGTGTCAGCGAATGTCCATGGAAGTGAGATGAAGATAAAATGCTGTTAATCTAGTTTGCCTGCATCTGGTACTATGTTCTACCATTACGGCATCATCTGTTATTGAAATTATGGAACTTGTGTATTTGCTTCAATGCACAGTTTAGCTCTATTAAACTCTAGCATATCCTATGCCAATTTAATTGATGACCATTTAGCAAATTGCAGTACCAACCGAATGTGTCTCTATAATTTGCTTTGGGCTGAGGTCAATATTCAGTGGGTGTGCAAAAATAACTGGCAAAAAAAGGAAGCTTGACTTTTAGATATGTAGGAACAAATTCTGTTTTCTTTTTAATGGCCTTGAAATTGCTAATTCATTAGGATGACAGCTACTGCTACTGCTGTGGTTACTCATTAGGTGTGTACCTATTAGGAAGTAACATACAGATGTCAAATTTGCTTCATGGACAAAATCTGAAATTCCAGGACAATAGTTATTGGAAACAGAGATGTGAATGACTTCTCAGATAATATTTCAGAATATATTCTGACATTTCCTTAGAGTTATAAAGAAGTGATTGAAAAAAAATTGGCAGGTCCTTAATGGCATCATTGCTTTGGAGAAGAAGGATTTCAAAAAATACTTCGAGATACATCTGTCTAGTTTGATTGCAAGAGGAAAAGGCAGACATGTAATAACCACCTGGCTTGAGCAAACAGATACTAGTCCAGTGCATCCAAATGCTTACCAACAGTGTAAATAATGCTCAGGATCAACTGTTATAAATATGATACTTGAAACAACATTCCTACTAGACTATTTCATATTGGAAGCTGTAGCTGACATTTTGTATAGGACTAAGTGAGAGGTATTATCTGCTGGGATTTTTCTCTTCTCCAGGGACAGAGAATTTTATTCAATAGATGGATGGATTCCAGAGAGCTCTTTGAAGTTCTTGTGGAATTATTCCTCAGCATTTGCCAACTGTCCCGCTGAGGCTCAAGTCTCTGGCTGGAACAAAAAGATGACTCAGGCAACCAAATTGCAAAATTGTATCAGCCCCTTGGTGTTCCATCCCAGCTGTGGGATTTCCTTCAAAAGCCCTTAGACCTGCCCTATCACTGCTTGCATTTAGTTAGTCATTAACTACATTTTTGCCATGTATCTTTGATTGAAACCAAGGGAGAATCTACTTTGGAGCCTTTATTTGTTTACAAGGTGCTACTGTGCATGTACGTATGCATGCAGGTAGTCCTTGAGTTACAGTCATTCATTTAGTGAATGAAGTTACAGCAGCACTGACAAAAACTTACTAATGACCAGTCCTCACACTTATGACTAATGCGGTATCCCCATGGTCACATGATCAAGAATTGGATGCTTAGCAACCAGCATACATTTGTGACGGTTGCAGTGCCCTAGGGTCATGTGATCACCATTTGCCCCCATCCCAGCTGGCGTCCAACAAACAAAGTCAATGGAGGAAGTAGTTTTGCTTCACATCCATGTGAATCGGTCCACAACTGCAATGATTTGCATAGCCACCATGGCAAAAAAAAAAAAAAATGGTTATAAAATTTGGCATGTTTCATTTAACAACTGCCTTGCTCAGCAATGGAAATTTTGGTCCTAATTGTGGTTGTACATCAAGGACTACCAGCAGTGGTGGGATTCAAATATGTGAACAACCGGTTCTCTGTGTGGATGCCACTTCCGGAAGTCCATTCTGGGCAACAAAAAATTAGCTACCGGTTCTGCCAAAGTGGTGCGAACTGGCTGAATCCCACCACTGGCCAGCAGTATTCCTTTCTTCTATCCATTTACTATTTTGTGGTTGTACAGGGTGCAGATCCTATTCTGGTCTCTACTGTCATGTGTCACAGAACAGTGCACACTATTCTGAATGTGGGAATAGCAGGCAGAGTTTGAAAGATCAGATATGCCTTGTAATTTGTATTTACAGTACAGTTGGATCACATGCCCCAAGATGTAAATATAGTGCTACCATTGTGGAAGAAATAGAAGATTATGCAGTCATTCAGGCTTCTTAAAAATATTCCAGTAAATAAATAAAAAATGCTCCATGTAATATAGAGAAATAAATGAATGAATAAATAATATAGAACAGTCTGTGGATTGGCCCATTAAGTGGTTGTTTTTTTAATAAGACATTTTCTGGAAGACTACAGTCCAGGAAAATAAAATCCCATATAAGTATATGAACTATCAAATATAACTTTTAATCTGAAATGTTTTCATGTTCTCTTTGGTAGGATGAGTCTAATGTAAAATTTCACAATGCTACAAAGCAGGGGTGTCAAACTGCTGGCCCATGGACTGGACATGTCATCTGGAAGCTGCACCCACCCCATTGCCAGCAATGGCAAAACCGGCCTGATACGTTGCACGATGTCACGTGACGTTGCGAGTTTGACATGTCTGCTATAAAGGATGCCATCAAAAATATTGTGTCTTCATCAGGATTTGAACTTACTTCATTTAAATGTTTTCTTCTAATATAATACTGATAAATGATGCTATTCTTATAGCTTTGCCCTATCTGTTTCTTTGTTTAGTTTGTGCTGGTTATTGGTGAAATAAAGATTACTTGACTTAATGCTTATTGAAATCAAAATCAAAATCAAAAGTGTGCCAGGTAACATGAAATGGTCTTGTAGAACTGAGTTGCATAATAAAGCTTTTTTAAAAAGCTGAATTCAAGTGAATGAAAGTTAAGGAAGGCTGTTTCTACCCCTCAAAATTTACCTAAAGAATGATACTGCAGTCAGTTCTTTGGAGTTGTAGATTATATATATTGTTGCTTTAAATTACATCCTTTAAGACAAGGTTGTTAAACCGCCGGCCCACAGCCAGACGCGTCACGAGGAAACCACGCCCACCCCATTGCTGGCAATGGGGAAAAAGTTCCGATATGTTGTGCGACGTCATGTGACGTCACGAGTTTGACATATCAGCTTTAAGAAATCTCTCATCTCTAGGCAGATGGGCAGTTAAGAAATATATATATATATATATATATATATATATATATATATATATATATATATATATATACACTGTTCAAAACAATAGCTGGGATTTATATATATATAAAGCACGAAGCACAAAGCCGAAAACACCAGCCTGAAGATGACGAATGAGACTTCGTCGAAACGTCGCCAAGACACTTCCAATTTGACACGGGAGAAAACCCGAATAACCAAAGACATATATATATATTAATAACAATGCCGATGCTGAAAATAAAAGACTGATTCCTGGGTGTATTCTTTTCAAATAGCTAAAAAGCATGAGCACCAGGAAAATTTACAAAACTATAAAAGTTTTATTCAATAAAATACCAAGCTTTCGCTGGCAACTGCCAGCATCGTCAGGGTACATTCTATCGATGGGAGAGTCCATTTATAGGTGAGACACCATTTGCGCCCGGCTCCTAGATCTCGTCACGGGTCCTATCCGATCAATCCGCATTTTGGTCGTAGCTTCCGTGTCACTAACTACATTTTCCTTGCTTTTCTTGCCTGTGTGTGTGTTCCTGCTCATCCCCCCCCCTTCCACGTGTACTCGTAAGCCAGGGGGATTCTTTCCCTTCCTTCTTTGATCTAACGTAAGCTCCACATCCCTAAACTGTTTTCTCTTCTCACATCCTTCCCTGGGGCACTCTACCTTAGTAAGCTCTCCCCCTTCCTCTCCTACATGTCCGTCATTCACACTCCCGTTGTCATCCTTTCTTCTGCGAGGCTTCGCTCTGAGTATCCTGCCTTGGCCTCTGCTCTCCAGTCCCTCCCCCTCATCAACCACACAGTTGTTACCCCTTTCAATGACTGCTCTCTCCCTTCCTTCATTTCCAATGGTAATACTTCCTACGGTGTTATGGAAATCAACCCGTGATCCCCGCTGCCTCAAACGGGCCGACGATCTGGGATGTGCTCTCAGGCATATCTGCTCCGTCATCCCCTCAGGTTGGCTCCTCCCATCTTCCTCTCATAGAGAGTGCGGTGGAGTCCTCGATCTGTTGATTAGTTCCTCTTCGCTGTCCGTCCGTTTTCCTACTCCTCGGGAGCGCGTACATATACCCAGGGTGTGTGTGTGGGGGTCCTCTGACACTCGATCCTCTCCTCGCATATTCCCGAGGGGTGTTGCTCCTCCCGGATGTCTTGGGGTATGCAGGACGACCTCCAACTTATGGATTGCAACCTCTTTATCATTATGTGGTCTCCCTGTTCTCCAAGGGTGTGCATGTACTTCTGAGGCGGGGTGGGGTGGGAATGGTGATAAAGGTAGCGGTGGGGATGGAGGCGATAGAGGTGTCTTTCAGGTGTTGTTTGACTTGTGTCCAGGTGCGTGCGTATGGTGTCATCCCTTCTAAGCACATCACATAACATGGGGAGACGTCCGGTCCATTAGGAGTCTGACCTATGATGTCAATAGGTTCCCTCGTTCATTGCAGGCGTGTGCATGTTCTCATAGTTGGGGGGTTTCTCAGCTGCCAGTTGTTCTCTTCCTGGATGTTCCTAGACTGTTGTAATGGGGGGGCTCATCTCCCCCATAGATTCCCTCTCCGGGAGGCATGGTACAAAGCTAGATTGTTTCCATCGGGGTGGTCGGCCACACGTATCCTATGCCCTCAGTGTCACATGCACCGGGCATAAGTCTACGTGCCAGTTGATGGACTCTCCGTCCGAGAGCCAAGCCTCCTTGAGTAGCCGGCCCCCTTTTGTGCTGTCACTGGCAATAACCCGTACGTTGTCAAAATCAAACTTATGTCCGGATTTTGCCATGTGTGCCCAGATTTGGGAATACTGTTCCCCTCTTTTAACAGCTAGCCTATGTTCATGGATCCTAGTTTTAACTCTTTTTGAAGTTTCTCCCACATAATTGCTAGAGCAATCCTTGCACTCGATCTTATATATAATGCCTGATTTTTCTGCAGTGGGGAGTGGATCTTTAGGTTTCATAACCTTGAACCGTAAGGTCTGACTAGGTTTGTGTGCCACCTTCACATTGTAGGGCGCCAGCAGCCTAGCTGTAGCCTCTGAGACGTTACTGATATAAGGGAGGGTAACACGGACTGCCTGTGATGGTAATTCCTCCGTCCATGAATTATTCGGGGGTCTGGATAGCATACTATGGCACTTGATAAATTTCGTTGGATAGCCATTGCATCTACACACTTGGAAGAGATGTTTCCTTTCCTCCATTCTAGCTCTAGCTGTGTTGTAGTGAGAGTCTACTCTCTTAAAGAGTGTGCTAATACAGCTGACCTTGTGGGCTACCGGGTGGTTACTGTCATGGTGTAAAATCCTATCAGTATGTGTGGGTTTACGGTACACCTGAGTCCTCAGGGTTCCATCTGGTTGGCGATGGACCAAAAAGTCCAGAAACGCCAACCTGCCTTGATGTTCTTCCTCCTCTGTAAACTGTATATCCACATATACTGAATTAAGTATGCCCACAAAGTCAGCTTTTTGGCTCCTTTTGATGACAACAAATGTGTCATCTATGTAGCGGGCCCAGAATTTAGGACAGTACCAGGCCATCACGATGTGCTGTAATTGTTGCAACACAGCCTCTGCTATGACGCTCGAGATCGGGGACCCCATGGGAGTGCCGTTGACCTGCTCAAATGTAGTGCCTTGAAACGTGAAATACATTTTTAGGCATATCTCCAACAGATTCACAAGGTCCTCAGGTCGAAGGGAGTCCTGTTGCTGTCCTGGGCCCTTTTGTATGAGAAGGTCCCTTATTACTGTGACAGCTAAGTCCTGTGGGATAGAGGTGAAGAAGGAGACGACGTCAAAAGACACCATCACCTCATCATCCTCTCTCCTCAGGGTTCTAATTCTGTCCAGGAACTCCTCCGCTGACCTTACAGTGGTAAAACTGTCATTGACCAAATGGCTGATACAGTTACTCAGCCATTTGGCCAGACCTGAGGTCGGGGTATCCCTAAATGAAACAATGGGATGGAGGGTAACACCCTCCTTGTGAATCTTGGGCAGCCCATAGAATCTGGCAATTGCCGAATCACTGGGGCGTAGTTTCCTAAGGGTGTCATCATTCAATCTTTTACTACGTTTGAGAGTGTTAAGTGTCTTGTTAATACAGTTCTTAAGAGCCGTCATGGGGTCTCTATCCATGATCTTATAGGCTATTGTATCCTTAAGTAATTCCAACGCTTTGCTAGTATACTGCGCCCTATCCATGACCACCGTGGCCCTCCCTTGGTCCGCCGGCAATATGAGGATGGCATCATCCTTCCTAAGTTGATCCATGGCTTCTATTTCTTTCTTGGACAGAGTTGGACAATGTTTAGGATGTACTGTTGGTGACCTATGGAAAACAAATGTTTAGGATGATGGAGTCATTTCCCAAAGTGTGCTGGCTGCAATTAAGCTCATCTGCTTTAATGAAAAATGCTCACTCATTCCATAGATCAGAAATATACGAGATCTGATTTAGAAATAATAGCTCTTTTCTTTTCTCCTGATAGCTTGTTCATCTGTATAGCAGATGGGATCTGCTACTACTTCACTGCACTATCCTACCATCTCTTACCTGTTTTTGCATATGACAGGAGATTAGGGAACACTATGCTGCATTTAAGTATAACTCTACCACAAGAACATGAAACCTATGTTGTTTCCAAATAGCTTGAAAAAGATAGATAGACTATGTGATGAAACAGGAGCTCTTCCCACCCACAGTGGGGGTGGGAAGTGTCAGGTCTTTTGCTGGCTACGTCAGAGTGCTAACCTTTCCTTCACTAGCTCTCCAATCACATGGGCTGGCTCCATGTCATTGGAGACTTGGCTGTGTGGGTGGGTAGGTGGAGACAGCCCTTTCTCCTTATTTCTCCTGTTAACAGGAACCCAGTCCCATGGATCAGCTGGCATTTGGAGCATTGATGAGGAAAGAGTCTGCTTCTACACCACTTGTTTTGCTGCTCTTCTGAGCCCTTGCAGAAAGGTGGGAGCAGTTCTTTTGTTACCCATGTTTGATCCATGTTTTATAGGTTTGGAAACCCAGTAGGTCCAGGGGAAGAGGCAAGCTGTAAAGAAGTAAGCTCCCTTGCTGCTAAAAGCAGAATGATCTTGGAAAACCATCCCCACTGCATCAACATAAATGTTGAACAAGGTTGAACAGGGTTTACAAATTATTTGTAAGGCAAGATTCGCATCAGATCAAGGAAGCAAACATTACTTCTAAACTGAAACAAACTACTGTACAGATAAATGTAGTATGTTCCCTCAATGGGATCATGAAAATCATTAATGAGAGATCTTCATACCGCAGATAGTGGGCCATGAGGATTAGCCCAGTCTCACATTGCAAGTATTTCAAGTGTAAAATATAAATTGGGATTTTTTTTTTGTTGATTTTGCTGTTAGCATTTTTATATATGAGAGGACAGGGAGGAGGAAGGGGACAATAAAGCAAATTACATGTAATCATTCAGCTAGGAAAATGACATCATTTGTGTAGGGATCTATTCAGTTGGAGATTGGGAGAAGTGACATGTCCATAGCTGTCTTAAATCCTTTGCCATTCTTTGAAAAGAGGGTTTTTTTTTTCTCCCCTAAATTGCAAAAAACATTATAATTTCAGGGAAGGCTTTAACAATCTTCTACCCTACTTTTAACCAACAATTAGTTTTAGAAAATAGTCCAGGCTATTGCCTGGAATCACATATGATTTCTATTCAAGGAAGACAAAAACATTATTCAAACCAGATCTTTAAAGCTCAACACAAGACTTAAAAGAATGACTCTGAAGTAGTCTCTATCCTTCATTTTCTAAAAATGAAACAAACATGCTCATATTTATTTGGAAAAAAAAGTTCCCCTTCTTTTTTGTCTGACATCTGGAAGTGGAAAGTTGAGCCTGGACATGCCTTCATTCTAAAAATCATAATTCATTTCATCTTTATGAATCTACTGTCTCTCCACTGGTAATCCACTACCATTTTGTAGTTCTACTTGCTGATTTTTTATTATAACTGATTAACAAAACTATGTACCCAGGTATAGGAGAGCATGCCAAAATGCATCATAGGCTGATTTTAGATACTCATATTCATTCTCTAGAATCAATACGAGACAAAGAGGTTATTATGTAAAAAATACATGGGCTATATTTATGGAGTATCAAAGATCTGTTTTGATTTCTTTTGCACAGCAAGCCTAAAAACATAGTTCCTTCCTTTACTACATATTTTACAATCAAAGAAAGGGGAAATATATAATGTATAAACCCGAGGGGGAAAAATGACATTGAAAAAAAGTGACACTAGATTTTTCTTATGAAAGAGACCTATAAATGTATTATTTGGCTGGCTGAAGCATTTCAAGTGTTTTTTTCTTCAAATTCAGCCATTAGAGCTACCACATCCAGGCTGGCACTATAGATGGCAGCAAAGGAGTTTTTCAGCATTTGTTTTCTGCCATGTTTCTGGTTATCCAGTTTCACAGCCCACATATTACAGCCCTGCAGAGTAGGAGGTACAAGTACTTTAGGCAACCTATTGTAACAAACTTCCTAAACTTGTTTCCAAAGACTGGCAAGATTCAGGTAAGGAGTAAACTAGAGCACCCATACAAGAGTCACCCACAACTGAACGAACTCTTAATGCCATAAATCAGATTGCAGCATTTCCTCAGAGCTGCAAGAGCTGAGCAGAAGCAACAACCGGGATTCCAATCATCAGTCTGACAGCAGAATTTCAAGAAAGATACAAGCTGTAGTCAAGTCCAGAAGTTAAGGAATCAGTAAAACATACATAAGATATTCTTGATACCAAAGAAAAACAAATCCTTCAGAGCAACTCTTTCTTTCTTTCTTTCTTTCTTTCTTTCTTTCTTTCTTTCTTTCTTTCTTTCTTTCTTTCTTTATTTCTTTCTTTCTTTCTTTTTATTTTATATGGCAGTCTGTTTCACAGTAGTTATTTCAGACATCAAACAATGGATAGAGACCCATAAAAATAAGAACCAAAAACAACCGGGTGAGGGGGGCAGGAAGAATAATAATTAATTGTTGAAAAGGTTGGAAGTCATTCATATATTCCTTAATCTTTCTTTCTTTCTTTCTCTTTTATTCTTTTGTTCTATAAAAATTCCTAATAGATATACATTTTAAAAAAATTGCAACTTAGAAAGGCAAAAAATGGTAAAGATGCTAATTAACAAATGAAATGACATGAAATACAAGTAGATATATTGTGTGTCTATGAAACTAAGACAAAGGGAAGATTGTGAGAGATCTGAATAAAAGTGGTCTGATTGTGGAATGGACTTGATAAATACATGCAAATACATGAAAGTGAAAGGATAGGCTTAATTATGAACAAAAGGACAAAGTATGTCAGAAAAAATGAACTGGAACCATTTAGATGGGTGTACATTGAAGCAGAAATCCAGCAACTGGTTGCTTGTTAGACATCAGTGAAAGGTGATATTGGAAGAGTCAGGAATGAGTTTTGGGGAAATAATTATGCAACATTCTGAGCTATGCAATCCAGGAGAAAACATATGCCATTTGGTGACATCAACTGATAGGCAGCAATAAAACAAGCCTACAGAAAAAGTAATTCAGTCATTTGGGGCTCCCAAAGAAAATAATAATGGTGATTGTTCACTATCAGCTTAGAAATGTGTGCATTTATGCTAATAGGAAGAATGAGAAAGGATGTTTGAGGTATCATGAGATAAAGTGACGATGGATGAGAATATATATATATATATATATATATATATATATATATGTATGTATGTATGTATGTATGTATGTATGTATGTATGTATGTATGTTGTGTGTGTGTGTGTATGTGTGTGTGTGTGTGTGTGTGTGTGTTACCAAAATAATGATCACCAAGAGAATATCTAAGAAAATAGAATTTAATCAACCTAGCTTTCGTCAAACACACTTGACATCGTCAGGGTTAAAAGGTATATATATATATATATAAATGAATGGGAATGATTGGTGAAAAAAATGAGGATGAGAGAAAGGTACTGCATATTGTGTACAGAAGGATAAATATTCCCAAGGAATGTAATCAAAGGATTCAGATTAAACAAGGCAGAGAAAATGTTGAATGATTTGATAGAAACAAAGTATTGTTTTGGAAGCAGATGTAGAGAGCTAAAGAAGCATTCAGAGTGAATTGAATTAAAAATAAAAATGAAATGATTTGGATTGAAAATGAAATGAGAAAATGCTAGAAAATGTATTTTAAAGGTTTGAATGGGAATGAAAGTGGCATGTCATAGAGTGGAATTGAAATGGATGTGACAAATATAAGTATGCAAGAAAAAATGATGAAAAAGGAGGCATAAATGTCAAAAAGTGCTAAAGTGGCTGAAATAGATGGTATAACTGAATAAATGTTAAAATATGGGTGGGGTTTGCTTATGGAGTGGATGTTCAGCTTAATTAATAAACACTGAAGACTTTATCCATGCCTGATGTTGGGAAAAATGCTGTCATTTTTCTCCATTGTAAAGCAAATATAACAAAAGCGAAGGCACAAACTGTTTGTTAAGCTGTCCTGGAAGGTGTTTGGCACAATTCTGATCAAAAGAGCATGAAAGGTACCAGTAAATAGAAAGAAAGTTTATTATCTATTTTTGATGTAGAGAAAGCATATAATGCAGTGAATAGCCTTGATTTGTGGATTTTGAATTATTCTTTTTGCTGGCCCTTAAAATGTCAAATTCTGTATATTGGGAACATGTATCACTTTTGTCTCTTTAACTTTTATTTCTTTCCCCTCAGAGCTATATTATATTATAACTTGAAATCAAAACAGAGCTATGAGTGAACATGACCGAATCGGGGGAATCAAATACCCCTCACACTTTTTATGAATACCAGCACAGAGAAATCTGTATGTGTCTATTTATAGTTTTCCAGCAAGGTGGAGACTTTCAGGGATAGAATACTACAGGGAAATATAATGGATTAAACTAGATTTAGTTAGATTACTTTTTCTTTTCTCTTATTTCCTACCTTTAATTTGTTTGGCTTACTAGTTCAAAGCACTAGTTTTCTGTGCTTTGTAGAATGCTGCTGCTTACCCTGAAAGAGAATAGTGTGATGGGTATGTACAATATGTAGGCGTGTACATTTATATATAACTCAAGAATCAAACACATCTAGCTTTGAGAATACACAGAGATGTGTTTGCTGTTGCTCCAATAGTCCACATGGCTACCTTGGAGTATTTGCACGTGAGGAACTTTGCATACATGACATGCTTCATAAAAGGATATTCATGAAGAGAAATATACTCATTAGGAAATCAAATAATAATAATAATAATAATAATAATAATAATAATAATAATAATAATTTACCCAGGGCAAAGAAATCAAAGCCTTACAAGAAGTAATTCAGAATGTAGAGGCAAACCAGGGGGAGTTGGCAGTGAAAGAATCCAGTAGAGATATACAACTGTTCTCATTTGGAAACCAGGCACCTCTTCCTCAGGAAGAACAAAACCCTCTAACTAAAGAAATAAAAGAATTGAAACAAAGAATAATTGAGCATCTAGAACAGCACAAAAACAACAGAATAAGGCTGCCTGCATTGAAGCTTGTTCCAAAGAAACAGCTAGCACAAGCATTAAAAGATGCAAATACTGCAATAGCAAGTATAAGCACCAATTCACTGCAAGAAACAAACCAACTAATGTACAGCACAGCTGCAGTTATAACAGAATACCTGGGATGTAAAATCAACAAAAAAGAAAAACAAACAAACAGTGCACCAGAAAAATGGAAGGTTAGACTAGAAAATAAGATCAGCAAGTGAAGATCACATGCAAGCAAGCTAGAACAGATGAAAGAAAAGAAGCTGAAGAACAAGAAGACCAAAGAATACCTAATCAAGAAATACCACTTAGAAACAAGGAAGATCAAGGAAGCAATGGAAATAATAAAGCAACAAATAACAGCTATAGCCAGGAAAATCAGTAGATATGAAGCTCGAATTGCAAACTATAGGCAGAACCTACAATTTCAATCCAATCAGAAACGTTTCTACCAATCCATCAATGGAGAAACTGCAAGGAATCAGTCAGTACCTGACAAGGAAGAAACAGTGCAATTCTGGAAGCAGGTATGGGATAACCCAAAGAAATACAACAAGGATGCAGCTTGGTAAGAGGCGGATGCACAAAAAACAGAATTCCGTTGAAATGAAAGAACTAGTATAACAACAAAAATGGTAGAAAAAAGAGCAACGAAACAAAAACTGGTCAGCACACAGGTGAAGATGAACTGCATGGGTTTTGGTTGAAAACATTACCTGTTATACACCCACTTTCATTTGCCAAGCAATCAACAATATACTACAAGGAGGAGAAATTGAAAAGTGGCTAACAACTGGGAAAAACTACCTAATAATGAAAAATCCAGCAAAAGGGGAAACACCAGGTAACTACAGGCCAATTACCTGCTTACCAACAACTTTCAAATTACTAACTGGTGTGGTAGCTGATGCAGTACAACAGCATCTAGTTGAAAACAATCTCTTTCCACCTGAGCAGAAAGGAAACCGCCCCAATAGCAGAGGAACAAAAGATCCACTCATAATAGACAAAATGATCTTAGAAAACTGCAAGAGACGGAAGACCAACCTGAATGTTGCATGGATTGACTACAAAAAGGCATTTGACTCTTGCCACATGATGGAGTAATCAATTGCTAGAAATAACAGGAGTAAGTAGAAAACATCAGAAAATTTGTGCAAGAGTCGATGGCACAATGGAAGACACGTTGCAGTCAATGAGTGAAAAGCTGCCGGAGAGGTGAATATAAAGAGAGGATATTTCAAGAGATCATTATCACCATACTATTTGTTATTGCACTGTTTCCTCTGTCAACAATACTGAATAACTCAGGACATGGCTATCAAACATCAAAAACATCTACCAGACTATCCCAACTCCTTTACATGGATGATCTGAAGCTGTATGGAAAAACATCATCTGAAATAGAATCGCTGCTCAACACTGTCCGTATATATAGCCAAGATATTGTAATGGAGTTTGGCTTGGACAAATGTGCCACACTTACTATCAAACAAGGAAAAATCGTGAAAACTGAAGGAATCAAGATGCCCCACGAAAATAACATTAAGAGTCTGGATGAGGAAGTATACTACAAATACTTGGGTATCCTTCAAGCTGACAACATCAAGCACACTGAAGTCAAGAAAAAGATTAAAGGTGAATACATCAAGAGAGTGAAGAAGATCTTAAAATCCAAACTCAATGGAGGAAATAACATAAAGGCAATCAACACCTGGGCAATCCTTCATAGATACACAGCTGAATAGGGACTGGACTAGCAGAACAAAAGCATGGATAGGAAGACAGAAAATAATGCAACTGAATCACGCCGACCACGCAGTGAAAATTGATAAGACTTTCTTACCAAGGCAAAAAAAAAAAAAAAAAAATAGGGGGGTGGAAGATACAAGTACATCAGAGGTGAGAAGCAAAAATTGCCTGGAAGATATTGAAGAACAATGATGAAGATGCACTGAAATTAGTATATCAGGAAGCTTACAACTACTGGAGAGACCAAACTGGCCTACAAGAAAGACAAAATGAAGAACAGAATAGAGGCATGGGAAGACAAAGCACTATATGGCCAATACATGAAAAAAATAGCTGGGAAAGCAGATAACAATAAAACCTGGCAATGGATAAGAGCAGGAAAATTGAAGAAAGAGACCGAGGGACTAATTCTGGCTGCACAAGACCAAGCCTTAAGGACAAATGCATACAAAGTAAAAATTGAGAAGACAGCAACAGACAGTAAGTGCCGCCTATGCAAAGAAGCTGAAGAAACAGTGGACCACTTGGTAAGCTGTTGCAAGAAGATTGCACAGACTGATTACAAGAAGCGAGCATGACAAAGTAGCAACAATGGTGCATTGGAGATCTGCAAAAAATATCATTTGCCTGTAAGCAAAAACTGGTGGGATCATAAAATAGAGAAAGTCATAGAAAATGATAAAATTAAACTGCTCTGGGACTTCAGACAAGCACCTGCAACATAACACCCCAGATTTAACAATTGTCGATAAGAAAGACAAAAAAAGTCTGGATAGTGGACGTGGCAGTGCCTGGAGACAGCAGAATAGACAAAAAAAAACTGGAGAAGATAACAAAATACAAAGACCTACAAATAGAAATAGAAAGACTGTGGCAAAAGCAAGCAAGGGTAGTACCAATAGTAATAGGCTCCTTGGGCGCAATCTCAAAACAACTGGAGCACCACTTGAACACCATTGGCATTGACAAATTTGTTATTAGTCAATTGCAAAAGGCGGCCTTATTAGGAACTGCTTCCATCCTGCGACGATACCTGTAATACCATCAAACATCCACATCTGCCTATCCCAGGTCCTGGGTAAGGACTCGATAGGTAGACAAAATGCCAAATCCAGTCTGAACATCTGGCTGATTGTGCGATAATCCATAATAATAATAATGGCTGTGGCAGTGCTTGGAGATAGCAGAATAGAAGAGAAAGAACTGGAGAAGATAACAAAATACAAAGACCTACAAATAGAAATAGAAAGACTGTGGCAAAAGCAAGCAAGGGTAGTACCAATAGTCATAGGCTCCTTGGGCGCAATCCCAAAACAACTGGAGCACCACTTGAACACCATTGGCATTGACAAATTTGCTATTAGTCAATTGCAAAAGGCGGCCTTATTAGGAACTGATTCCATCCTGCGACGATACCTGTAATACCATCAAACATCCACATCTGCCTATCCCAGGTCCTGGGTAAGGACTCGATAGGTAGACAAAATGCCAAATCCAGTCTGAACATCTGGCTGACTGTGCAATGATCCATAATAACAATAATAATAATAATAATAATAATATAGAAAATGATAAAATTAAACTGCTCTGGGACTTCAGAATTCAAACAGACAAGCACCTGCAACATAACACCTCAGACTTAACAATTGATGATAAGAAAGACAAAAAAGTCTGGATAGTGGACGTGGCAGTGTCTGGAGACAGCAGAACAGACGAGAAAGAACTGGAGAAGATAACAAAATACAAAGACATACAAATAGAAATAGAAAGACTGTGGCAAAAGCAAGCAAGGGTAGTACCAATAGTCATAGGCTCCTTGGGTGCAATCCAAAAACAACTGGAGCACCACTTGAACACCATTGGCATTGACAAATTCGCTATTAGTCAATTGCAAAAGGCGGCCTTACTAGGAACTGCTTCCATCCTGCGACGATATCTGTAATACCATCAAACATCCACATCTGCCTATCCCAGGTCCTGGGTAAGGACTTGATAGGTAGACAAAATGCCAAATCCAGTCTGAACATCTGGCTGACTGTGCAATGATCCATATAACAATAAATAATACTAATAATAATAATATAGAAAATGATAAAATTAAACTGCTCTGGGACTTCAGAATTCAAACAGACAAGCACCTGCAACATAACACCCCAGACTTAACAATTGTCGATAAGAAAGACAAAAAAGTCTGGATAGTGGACGTGGCAGTGTCTGGAGACAGCAGAATAGACGAGAAAGAACTGGAGAAGATAACAAAATACAAAGACCTACAAATAGAAATAGAAAGACTGTGGCAAAAGCAAGCAAGGGTAGTACCAATAGTCATAGGCTCCTTGGGTGCAATCCCAAAACAACTGGAGCACCACTTGAACACCATTGGCATTGACAAATTTGCTATTAGTCAATTGCAAAAGGCGGCCTTATTAGGAACTGCTTCCATCCTGCGACGATACCTGTAATACCATCAAACATCCACATCTGCCTATCCCAGGTCCTGGGTAAGGACTCGATAGGTAGACAAAATGCCAAATCCAGTCTGAACATCTGGCTGATTGTGCGATAATCCATAATAATAATAATGGCTGTGGCAGTGCTTGGAGATAGCAGAATAGAAGAGAAAGAACTGGAGAAGATAACAAATACAAAGACCTACAAATAGAAATAGAAAGACTGTGGCAAAAGCAAGCAAGGGTTAGTACAATAGTAATAGGCTCCTTGGGTGCAATCCCAAAACAACTGGAACACCACTTGAACACCATTGGCATTGACAAATTCGCTATTAGTCAATTGCAAAAGGCAGCCTTATTAGGAACTGCTTCCATCCTGAGACGATATCTGTAATACCATCAAACATCCACATCTGCCTATCCCAGGTCCTGGGTAAGGACTCGATAGGTAGACAAAATGCCAAATCAGTCTGAACATCTGGCTGACTGTGCGATGATCAATAATAATAATAATAATAATAATAATAATAATAATAATAATAATAATAATAATATAATAATAATAATAATACATGAAAAAAATAGCTGGGGAAAGCAGATAATAATAAAACCTGGCAATGGCTAAGAGCAGGAAAATTGAAGAAAGAGACCGAGGGACTAATTCTGGCTGCACAAGACCAAGCCTTAAGGACAAATGCATACAAAGTCAAAAATGAGAAGACAGCAACAGACAGTAAGTGCCGCCTATGCAAAGAAGCTGAAGAAACAGTGGACCACTTGGTAAGCTGTTGCAAGAAGATTGCACAAACTGATTACAAGCAACGGCATGACAAAGTAGCAACAATGGTGCATTGGAAGATCTGCAAAAAATATCATTTGCCTGTAAGCAAAAACTGGTGGGATCATAAAATAGAGAAAGTCATAGAAAATGATAAAAATAAACTGCTCTGGGACTTCAGAATTCAAACAGACAAGCACCTGCAACATAACACCCCAGACTTAACAATTGTCGATAAGAAAGACAAAAAAGTCTGGATAGTGGACGTGGCAGTGCCTGGAGATAGCAGAATAGAAGAGAAAGAAATGAACTTGGAGAAGATAACAAAATACAAATGACCTACAAATAGAAATAGAAAGACTGTGGCAAAAGCAGCAAGGGTAGTACCAATAGTAATAGGCTCCTTGGGTACAATCCCAAAACAACTGGAGCACCACGTGAACACCATTGGCATTGACAAATTTGCTATTAGTCAATTGCAAAAGGCGGCCTTATTAGGAACTGCTTCCATCCTGCGACGATACCTGTAATACCATCAAACATCCACATCTGCCTATCCCAGGTCCTGGGTAAGGACTCGATAGGTAGACAAAATACCAAATCCAGTCTGAACATCTGGCTGACTGTGCGATGATTGAGAATAATAATAATATAGAAAATGATAAAATTAAACTGCTCTGGGACTTCAGAATTCAAACAGACAAGCACCTGCAACATAACACCTCAGACTTAACAATTGATGATAAGAAAGACAAAAAAGTCTGGATAGTGGACGTGGCAGTGTCTGGAGACAGCAGAACAGACGAGAAAGAACTGGAGAAGATAACAAAATACAAAGACATACAAATAGAAATAGAAAGACTGTGGCAAAAGCAAGCAAGGGTAGTACCAATAGTCATAGGCTCCTTGGGTGCAATCCCAAAACAACTGGAGCACCACTTGAACACCATTGGCATTGACAAATTCGCTATTAGTCAATTGCAAAAGGCGTCCTTATTAGGAACTGCTTCCATCCTGCGACGATATCTGTAATACCATCAAACATCCACATCTGCCTATCCCAGGTCCTGGGTAAGGACCCGATAGGTAGACAAAATGCCAAATCCAGTCTGAACATCTGGCTGACTGTGCGATGATTGATAATAATAAAAAGTTGGAAGGGACCTTGGAGGTCATCAAGTCCAATCCCCTGCTCAGGCAGGTAATCCTATACCATTTTGGACAAATGGCTATCCAGTCTCTTCTTAAAAATTTCCAGTGTTGGAGAATTCACTGCTTCTGGAGGCAGGTTGTTCCACTGGTTAATTGTTCTAACTGTCAGGAAGTTTTTCCTTAGTTCTAGGTTGCTTCTCTCCTTGATTAGTTTCCACCCATTGCTTCTTGTCCTGCCCTCAGGTGCTTTGGAAAATAGCTTGACTCCCTCTTCTTTGTGGCAGCCCCTGAGATATTGGAAGACTGCTATCATGTCCCCCTTCTTCCTTCTCTTCATTAAACTAGACATATCCAGTTCCAGCAACCGTTCCTTATATGTTTTAGCCTCCAGTCCCCTGATCATCTTGGTTGCTCTTCTCTGTACTCTTTCTAGAGTCTCAGCAGCATTTTTACATCGGGGTGACCAAAACTGGATGCAGTATTCCAAGTGTGGCCTTACCAAGGCATTGTAAAGTGGCATTAACACTTCATGTGATCTTGATTCTATCCCTCTGTTAATGCAGCCCAGCACTGTGTTGGCTTTTTTGGCAGCTGCAGCACACGGCTGGCTCATATTTAAGTGATTGCCCATTAGGACTCCAAGATCCCTCTCACAGTTACTACTACTCACAGTTACTACTAAGTCCAACAGCCTGCACCAGTCTTCACAGTGAAGGGATCCAGGGCTGAAAACATCCTGCAGCCAAGAAGGCTCCACACCATTTGTACTTCTCTGGTGATCCTGAGGATACAGAGAAACCTCCAATGGCCTCAACGACTCTCCAAAAGAATGCAAATGACCAGCTGTACAAATTCTTCCATTCCCCACCATCCAGTCAGAGCTGAAGAAGCTTCTTGGATGAGAAGTGAAATGTCTTCAGAGAAAAACAAAAAAAAGTCCAGTTGCCTCCTAAAAAAAGCACTTTTGGGACAATCATGATCTAGATGACTGAGAATCTCCATAGACAAGACTGATAAAGATATTTCAGTGGCTAAAGACTCACAATCTACTCTAATTTGTGCAAGAAATTCTTATAATTTAACCTCTAAATGTACGCAATAAGTCCCCATAATCCATTATCATTTATCCGGGAAATAATCACCATTTGTTATAATTGCCAAAAAATATCACAGGAAATCATATTTTATTACAATTACCCAAATTGTAACGTATTATAATTTATTCCCAAATTAATATACTTTGTCCAGGAAATTATTACAGTTTAGTGAGGAAATTACCATAGTTTTACCCAAGTTAGAGTTGGGGTTAACAGTGTTTCTCATCCTTGACAATTTTAAGGCATGTGGCCTTCAACTCACAGAATTCCACAGCCAACAATGCTGGCTGTGGAATTCTGGGAGTTGAAGTCCACATGCTTTAAAATTGTCAAGGTTGAGAAACACTGGGTTAGAATAAGAAGGGTTTGTATCCAGGAGTAACATTGACTTGAGAGTGAAATTACAGCTTGGACCTGAAGAGGACAGTCTCTGCCAGGAAACTCTTTAGTTGATCCTTGCAAGAAGAGACTTTAATTTTGTGAACCGGCCAATATTCTTTGCAATATTTTCAAGCTGCTTTTCTAGCTCAGTGGTGCTGGCAGTTAAATATTGAAGCTAGCAATAACCATTGATAAATGGCACAGAACAACTCTTTCAGAGATATTACCCAAGAGTGTGGGAATCAGACAAAACTTGGACAATTTCACAATCCCAACTGAATCCATTTGGAAAGAGATGTTCGTGTGCCTGGAGAGAAATTATTTAAATTGTGCATCTCACTTGATTCTGCACTTGAGTTTGATAGGCTGATTTCTTTTAGAAATCCTATTTGTTTTGTAGATTCACTTGAACTGCCCGTAAATTGTAGTTGGAAGCTGTGTATTTGCATACCTGGAATATTTTCCATGAAGCATGAAAAATGGAGGAACACGTGCCCCCTGTCTATTGCTATACATATTAATCCTACAATTCAGTCTTGCAAGGTGGTATTATAAACAAGTATGAAATATTAACCACTAACCTCTCTGTTGATGGAGTTTATTAAATTG